>NW_026262712.1:76952386-77623712 GCF_021869535.1 Mytilus californianus | reverse complement strand
TTGAATATGCTGATGTAGTTTGGGATACATCTACATTGATTTTAGTTCATAAAATAGAAAGCGTCCAAATAGAGGCTGCAAGGATTGTGACTGGAGGAACACGGTTAACATCTATTAATTTACTTTATAAGGAAACGGGATGGGAAAAACTAAAGGGTAGACGGGAGGCCCACAAACTTACATATTTGTACAAAATGTCTAACAATATTACTCCATCTTGTCTTAATAATACTTCACCTGAACGGTTCCGTAATATACATGAATATAATACGCGTAATGCGAATGATTTTCAACCTATTGCATCTAGAACAACATTATACTCTAACTATTTTCTCTCATCAACAGTAAAATCCTGGAACTCACAGACAATTGAAATACAAAATAGTCCGTCCCTTCTCACCTTCAAAAATAATTTAAAAAGTAACCGAGAAATTAAGCCGGTATTTTATTATTGTGGTTCCAGATCCGGTCAAATATATCATGCGAGAATAAGAATGAACTGTAGTGGACTCAACAAACACCTCTTTGTCAGAAACTTGATACAATCCCCAAAGTGTGTTTGTGGAGACCCTGAAACAACGGAACACTATTTATTAAAATGCAAAATACTCAATGTACCTCGCCAAAGACACATTCACAACCTTCAGATTCCAATCAAAAATTCCACTAATGTCTTACTTTTTGGCTCCGATAGACTCACAGTAGAACAAAACATACTGATATTCAAAGCTGTGCAAAACTTTATAATAAGTAGTAACCGATTCACATCCACAATCAAATAATTCTAATTAATCACTCCTCCCCTATATAAAAAATATTGTTTCATTCTTTAATAACACTCTCATTTTTTAAAAACGCCTTTCACCCCTTTCCTTTGCTATATATTTTTTTCTTATGAATTTTCCTTTTGTTCTTGTAATTATTGACTGTATTTTGTTACATATTTATTCGTTTGCTATTCAGCATGTATTCATAGCTTGTAATTTTATTTTCGAAATTAGGGAGACGGATTTATATAAGAGCACTGCTCTTGTTTCCTAATCCCAATTATTGAATCTTTTGTATATTTCGTATTTATGTCTTTACCCTTGTAGCTATATATTATAACGATTTCTTTAATAAAATATGTTTACAGTAACAAAACTGTGTTTGATTTGTTTTAAATTTTATCTGATTGTTAATTACCCTTAGGCTTGACAAATACTAGTTATTATAAGTCATCCTAGTGAACACAGATAAGTGTTTGTATTTGTAAGAATTTTCTTTCATGTTAACATTTACTATATATATAGCTAGTAGTTTTAAATTATAAAAAATATTTCCGATTTTACAGCCTACATGTGATTATTGTGTGTCAGGAGAGGAGAAGAAAATTTAAATGACAGGATACTTGATTTAAACTCTTTACTTTGTACAAAATAATCTTAACAGAAACTAGTCTTACAAAAAAATATGTATCATTTCTAAGTGGTTTAAATCCAAAAAACATTTATATGACGATCTACCTTTGACATTAGAAAATTCTTATAAACAACATCACCGTAAAAATTAGCATGTGGTATTCTGTTTTAATAAGCTAAACTTTTTTTTTATCAAAACTCACTTTTTAAAAGACTTTATTGAATTTCATGACGGGCAACTGACGCAGACATTACAATTTTAGTCCTTACAAATTCAGTTGTCAAGTGTAACCCATGTTTCATTGGAAGTAGACTTACGTGACTTAAAGCGAAAGAAGAGCGTCATATTAGAATTGTCGATTATTTTTGGGCTTATATTGAATTAATTATTTCATAAAATCATAATTATAAATACTACTGTGAAAATCAGACGTATTTTGTCTGTTTTATTCTATCATCCACTTTATACATGTAGACTGCAACGACATAAAATGGTCTTCACCGAGACGTACTAACATTAGTTTGTTTTTGGAATATATCATAATGGGGATACGTTGTGCCAACATTCTTATTGAAGAAAGACGTACTTGTACAATAGCCACCATTGGCAAAAAATCCATCCTTGCAAGAGGAACATCTTCCTGGTGAAGTACATGTTCCGTCGCCACTATATCGCGTAGCTCTATGTCTGTAGATAATCTGATCATTTTCTGCTTCTTCATTACATGCTCCATTTTGAGGTGTCCGACCGCCACATATAGCTAAAATTGGGGAAGATAGAATTGTCTGTATTTTAATTAGATGAATCTTCTCATAAATGGAGATATATCATACATAATGTTTCTTTTTTCTTCTTTTTTCTTTTATAATAAGGCTAAACAATTCCTTTTCGGTTCTCCCAAAAAAATAACTTGAAATAGAGATCTCTAATTTAAAAAAAAAATGCGATCACGGATGAAATCGTTATCAATAATTGTATAATTCATTAACGCCAATCACTATACGTTATCACGTATTCAATAATGGAATTTGTTATAACGTGTATTTGTAACTAGGGATCCCAAATTATATTGGTACTCACAAGTTTTTATCATTCGTGGTGAGGGAATTTGAAAAATCATTGAAATTAAGTACAAATATATGTGATAACTATTTCCACAAATTCGTTATCACGATTTGTGATAACGAAGTATAGAATTCGCCTTAATGATTTTTATCCGTGATATAGAACTCAAAGGACAAATTTCAGCAACACGATGTAAACGAAACCCTATTTAAGACATCAAAATATGATTTGAATTCGAGATATGGAATTTGAAACATCGTAAAAACGGATAACAAATTATATTATTCGTTACATCAAATTACATTATTCGTTACAACAAATTATTTTTCATTGTCACGGTTTAAATTTGTACAATCCGTTATCCCAGATTAATAGACATATTGGTCATCATGAACTTGAAAAATTGTGATCACAAATTTAAAAATCATTACCACAGATTTAACCTGAAAATCTGTGAAAACGAATTTAATCTGTGATCTCGAAGTGTATATACTTTTGATAACTTAGTATATGTAAGAGAATGATAATCCCTTTCTTCATGAATAAGTACGAGCGTTAGCGAGTACTTATCATGAAGTAAGGGATTATCATTCTCTTACAAACTTAGAATATTGTAAAGTGCTCAAGGCTCAAATGATCTATTCAAGAATTAGTTTCATTATCAGTGCAATGTTTATAATTGATGCATGACTTCCTTTTTCGACATGTCATTTATGGATAAGTTTTAGTGATGTGAGGACTTTCTTATCATTTGGGAAATATTTTTTAAAAAATGCGTTATAGATATTAGGTGACACAACAGTAGAAAGAAAAGGTAGAAATTGTATGTTTCCTGATTGTGAGTATGAATGTAAATCATGTAATATTTTAGTGAGGAATTATCCTTTTTTATTTACAGTTTAAATCAATTAATACATTTGAGTTACAACTAAATTTTATTTCACAGCCAATAAGATTTAGGTTATTTTTTATCTGAAAGAATTTTTTTCTTTTTTTTTGCATTGCTTTGGTATTGTTTAATTTTATAGTAATATTTTCATAATAAAATTCACGGTACCAATTTTACTGCACCAGTAAACTTCAACTTATTTTGAGATTTTTGTTTGTTTCACAATTCAACTTTTAGTCAGTTTCAATCACTGTGTGATAAATCCTTTCAATCTGATAAATGTGCTTCGGGGCAGTTGTAACTCATTTATAGAAACTCTTTGTTTTGAACTGTAAATAAACCCAAATAATAGGAAAATCCCTTACTAAGAACATGATTTACATTCATTCTTCACAATTAAGAGGCATCCAATTCTACAATTTCATTGGTCGAGAGTACTTTGCTATATTCTAATTATATATATTCATTAAATACATATTATATCCGTTTAAATCTTCTAAAGGTGTGAGACACAACTTAAGCAAACTTATAAACACTTCTCAACAAGGTTATTCCATAGTCGTATCGTTGACGGTATAAACGATGAGGGGTCAATGAGAGTCTACAATTTGGTACAAAAGGTTAAAATAGAGCTTTCGTACAATTTGACGAAAGGTACGAACGCTTGACGAATCATATACGTAAGACCCATTTGAGGGATTGTTTATTGTGAATTTTGAATTCTTTTTTTGTGATATTAATAAAGCTTTCATGGGACTTAGGTGGCGTTTCGCCTCAATGTTTGTATATCAAGCATGCAACAACATATGTCAATCTTGAATTCTCACGCGACATCGGAATTTTGTGACGTACGATGTAAAAAAAAAATAATAAAACTAAGGCGAAGGAGACAACTGAACACAACTTGCTAAATATTGACTCGTCAGAAGACCCGCGCCCCAAACAATATAAAAAAACTTGCTAAATATTGGCTCGTCAGAAGACCCCCGCTCCCAACAAAAAATAATTTCAACTACACCTCCCCCTCCACTAAAAAACCCATCAAAAATAATCCATTTTCAAAGATTCAGTTAATTCAGAAAAAAATTATTCCCGTTTTACCGGATTAAAAATAGATTCTCAGTGTTCTCGTGGGAATAATACATGCTCTACTTACATTCGTTTGTACCTTTCGTTCAAATGTAAGAAAAATTTAATAGAGCTCGCTTACAATTTGATGAAAGATAAGTACACGTAAGACCCGTTTGAGGGATACTTTATTTTGACTGTTGAATGCTTTTTTTTTTAGAATATGACATATTTCTGTAATCTTAATCAAGGCTGTCATGGGACTTACCTACGTTTCGCTGAAATGTGTCCCTGTATAGGGTTATTACACTGCATGCACCGAAACATGTCAGACTTAAATTTTCATGCGACATATGAATTTTGGGAGTAGGAGATAACTAAGCAAAATTTGCTAAATTTCCTAGGCAAGTCTGTGGAAGTACCACTTAAAAAAAAATTGGGCTCAACTACACCGTAAATATTTGCTTTTTTGACACGAGTAAGTACTAAGACAAATAGATTGAAACCCTCCTCCCCCCTCCCCCCCCAAAAAAAACCAAAAAAACAAACTACAACAATAACAACAACAACAACAAAAAACCCCAAAAGGAACCAAAATATTTCACGGGACTCGCTTAATAACTTTAAAAGAGATTATCACCCCCGCCCCCGGCCGCCCCCCCCCCCCTTTTGGTACTAGTTGTCGCGTTGTGGCGAGTCCATACACCCGAATTAAATACAGGTCGTTAAGCCTACATGTTGAATTGTTTTTCAAGCGTCTAATTGCGTTTTCTTCTAAAAAATGTTTAAGTGTTTAATAATCCGTATCACATTATATATAATGCAAGATTGTTCATGTGTTTTCTTGTATGTAAATGAATAAAACAAGATCTATGATCATTTGATCTATAGTTAGAGCCCAAGGACAGATTAAAGCGCACCCGATGAGTATCTGCTTGGCAGATACTGTACAAGCCTCATATTCGGCGTCTGTAATATGTTCTGTTTCTGTCGGGTAATAGCCTCCTTCAACTAATTGAAGATTCTGCTGTATTAGATATTTTTGTTTTCTGACAAGTTCCGTTTGCAGGATATCTACATCTTGGTCTATTATATGCACATCTAAAACTAAGATAGAGGTTTAACTTGTTACTTGTTTGTCTTTTTGTGTTGGACCATTTAAAACTTGTTATACAGTGTGGTCTTTATAGATGCATATGAACTCCATTTGCACTGGTGTAGATGATCATGTCTTTGTTGTTTGGCTGGTGTCTCATGAACATTTATTGTAGATCTAACTAACTTTATCTAACTACTAGTATATAAATCACACATGTTTGTGAGGGTGAGTGTGTATGTGTGTGTGTTTATTGATCCCTTGAAATTGGACACTTGATCCACATGTTCGCTCGCGATCGTGTTAGCAACTTTTGTAAATTCTAAACGCACCACTGATTGATTCACAATTATTAGTTGATTTTAAACCAATTTACGATGTTTAAAAGAAAGATAGCAAAACAGTTGTGCATCTAGCATTAATTGAAGATATTACTAGTTGAAAATATACCATGAAAATCATTTTAGGATAGACCATTTTACCTCCATGTGGGGTATAGTTTTTAATGCTGTTGTTTCATGCGATCGCAAGTGTCGCATTATTTTTTGCTCACGTGTAACCTTTAATTTAATGGAAACAAATGGATGTCCAAAAGTAAAAAATAGAGCAAAAATACGGTTGTATTCAATTCTTTGCCAAATTTTATTGATCCAAATTAAATTATTCAAATAGGAATTAAGTCTTGTCACTAATCAAAACTACCGTAAAAGGACTCAGTAGCATAACGCCAGGACCAACAGAATCAGGACATGTCGAAACTGAGAAAATGCACAATTTTGGTGAACGGTTTTTCACAATTTGCAGATTTGAGTATAGAAAGTGGAGCATGTTTGTTCATTCTAGATGCTTTTACAATAAACACTTAGGTGTTACGCATACTTAAACAGCATAGAGGGCCATTTTTTTTAATATTCATTGTCTTTGAATCCATTAGAAACAAAATAAAAACATTTCAATTTTTTATTTCTATGTTGTATTTAAGAAAATGTTTAAAACATCTTTTTCATCTTTGTTCACATTTTTCAACGATCACCAGCACCGGTTTGGACCAAATCACCAACACAGAACATTCTCTTTGAAGACAACCATACCCACTATGTTTATGTTACATATGGATATTGAGGTTCCATTTTATACTGGAGTTAGAATCAGTGTCAGTTTATAAATTCGAACCTGGATTTATCTCTATATTTTCAATTATGAGGATATGATTTAAAACAAATCAGAGAAAACAACATTTATGTTCGGATTTAAGATTCATCAGAAGGAATTGAAAAACATGGCCGTGTTTAACCACAAAGAGAGTAAAGAGTCAGAATTCGGTCAGATTTAAGTAATGAAAATGCCATCTGCGTTGTGCTTCAAATATTTTTTGTTTTTTTTATACCATGTCTCTTGTAAAATTTTTAACTGACTTCACACTTGCTACATTTAGCTTTACCATTTGTGCGACTTTTACTATCATTGTTAATAGAGAGAGGTTGAGGCCTAGCCGCCTGTTTCACATGCTTGGTATTGTGTAATCCGTATTGACTGGGAGAACAATTTTCCCGCGTCCATCAACCGGTATTAAGATTTTATGAAAGCGGAGACGGGTCCGACAGGAATACTGCTCTTGGCTTTATAACCTACACTACCAATATCACATTTTTATTATACATTTCTACCCTCTTGTAAATCAGTACTGAACGGTTACATGATAAAATTGTAATGTTCTACTTTTGGTAAATTCACTATTGATTTCTACAGTACTGTAACTGTACTGATTTTTGCTGTACTGTAACAGTACTGATTTCTTCAGTACTATAACAGTACTGACTTCTACAGTACTGTAACGGTACTGAGTGTTTCAGTTCTGTAACAGTAGTTTTGTTTTCAGTAATGCTTCAGTACTGATTTCTTTCAGTATTATTCCAGTCCTGTTTTTAGACTGATTTATTTCAGTAGCGATTCAACACTTGATTGCTGTTCCTTATTGATATTTCATCTTGTGGAAATCACTATTTTGGTGAAGTCTTTTTTTGTTAGTTTAATATTCCATAATGATAAATAAAATTAAGGAGATGTTGTATGATTGCCGATAAGACAACTATCCACTAGATAGACCATTAAAATGTGGATATTAAGTACTCTTTTGTTAATTCAGTTTCTTATATACCCATGTTTATAAATTGAGTGGGGTTTAAAAATTTGAGTAAATACTCCTTGATGCTACAAAATAAAATAGCATCTGTAGGATTTTTGAAATTACACATCACATTAGAGTTCCAGCGAGACTAAGTTACGACCAATGTCAATCTTTTTTGAAAATTGTCTGAATAAGGTTTGTATAGGATGAGTAATAGAATAGAGACTGGAAACGGGGAATGTGCCAAAGTGACAACAACCTGATCGAAGAGCAAAAAAAAAAAAAGACAAATGCCACCGAGGGGTTAACGCACTGAGAAAATTCCACACTCAGAGCGGTCTTCATCTGGCCCCTAAACAATAATGTAAACAAGTTCTGCGAAATGGCCTCCACACTAAACTCCAAAACATACAAATGTACCAAAATGTTAAGAAAAACCACACCACAAGACTTGCAAAGACTAGAGGTTCATGGACAGGTGCAATATGATGCAGAGTTAAGCATGTTTTGTAAGATCTCAGCCCTCCCCTTTTCCTCTAGCCAATGTTGAATAAACAAACATCCAGCAAATCGCACAGCAAAACTCAGTTTAAAAGCAGTAAGAGTCAGATGTTATAATAGGAAACAGAAGAAAACTAAGCAAAATGACAATAATTAATATAAATTAACAGAGGACTACAAGCAGTTACTGTCATGCGAGCTCCAGACTGCAATTAAACTGAAAAAATATTTCTCCATCATGTGAAAATCCACCACAATCCCTCCATTTGGGGTTTAGTATCGTGCCACCATAATTCATACAAGAAGAGTAAAACAAGTATCATGCTAACAACTGGTTTCAGAATAAATGTGTTTATTTATGATGCAAAGACCCTACGAGTGAATCAATATCAATTATTCCCAAAAAATACCCTTATTCATGCAGCAACACTTTATCTTAACCAAAACTTAATATTAAAGCATATGCAGTTGTACAATATGAAACCCTGAAGTGGGTCTGTTCTGTATACATGTCAGTCAGTTCAATGCAATACAATACTCAATTCCAATCTTCTGCTAAACAAGTATGATATTTTGTACCATTTTTCAATGCTCAGCTATAGCGTTGTTGACATTTAGCAACAAATTCCTCTAAAACCTTTTCTAAGAGTCTAGAACTTGAAGTGATCCTGGTGTGAGCTTTTGCTCTTGTGTTAAAGGCCTATCTGTGGTTTTGTGTTTAATACTGAGAGCAGCAATAACAACCTGTTCCTTTGCTTTGTTTTGTCATTTCTGTGTACATAGGAATTTATTTTATGTCATGAAGTAATACACTAAATCAGATCTTTGCTATTTTAAATAACTTGAGTTATCTGTTCATAATATTCATTAGTGTATTGTGAATAGTATCTGCATTGAAAGTTACTTAGATGTGAACAAATCTTCCTTATATCGGCAATCTGTCCTATTAACCTTAACAGCAGAGCATATCTAACCAAAAATACATGCAATTTTCTGTTAGAATATATATAATAAGTATCCTGTTAACGTGAAGTTGAAGGAGGGTGAATTTTAAACTGCATTACTCAGTATAGCATGATCTCAAATGTTAAGTTTTCTTTTATCTACTACAATAACCTCCATTGCAAGTACAATAAAACATAATCTTATGAATGAACAGCATTAAAGTTACAAAATGTCCTCTCTCTCTCTCTCAATTTGATGTTTTAATCAATGTTTTCTTCAGTCTGCTTCAATGTCATTTTCACTCCTCTCCCAATGCTTATGATATATCTTTGCCAACTTGTATCTGAAAAGGAAAAAGTGCATAATAACACTGTCAGATTTCAATGTTATAATTTTTTCCAAGTCCAATAATTAGGTCAAATATAGGTCAACCTTAACAAAATGTGTACAATATACATGCATTGCTACAGGTGGTATTAAGTAAATACAAGGTTCATATTATACATGGAGAAAAATGAATAAAGAATTGAATAATGTATGATTTACCTATTTAAAAACTGATCTAATACGATTTTGAGAAGAATTTTAGCGCCCCAAGTCTGGGTTGGCAAATTTCCATGTTTTCTATATGGGCTCCACACTGACATTCCAGAACGAAAGCAAGTTCTAAAAAGGCTGTCAGACATCCGAGCTATATCGGACTTACTGGTACTATTTTATTTATTTTGATTTCTATAATCTATCATTGTCTTTTATGTCATTATACCTAAGACTTTTGGTTAAATGCTTTTCCAGGACTGGATTAAACTATATGTTTTGTTATGATCATTTTGTCAATCTGCTATTTAGGATAAGTACTGATTATAGTAAAAAAATAATGTTGAGTTCTACAGCAAACCAGGCTCCAAGGACCATCTTTGGATCGTCACCAAAAACACATATATTACCATAATCTGATTACTCAGGCACAATATCAATGCAATCTGTCAAACAGTTAAATGAGAAGTTGTGTGTACCCATATGTACTTCCCATAGGGTTCTTTGTTAACCATATTGACATCTGTCAATTGTTGAAGAATTGTATGTTGCTCTCTATTCGTTTGAATATTATCGTTGTTGGGTTGTTGTCTCATGAACACACTACAACATCTCATGTTATTCAAATGAAATAAAACGGACAAACTGAAAATACTTACCTCAAAAATCCTTATTTAGTGTAAAGTTAGACCTACCTTTCAAATTTTTTCCCAAATGTTCTACTGTCACCTTTCATACCAGTGCTATCTCGATCTCATATATTATCTGTTCATTATAGGTTTTAGTTGTTGATCTAAGACTTAAATTTTCCTCAAAGACTTATTCTTTGTGTTCTGGTGCGATCAACTTTTGGATACCTATAACAATAGATACTGCATCAAATACCTTGCATGATTTGTAAAAAGTTGTTCTTCCCAACATGCTTTTATGGTATAATTATTTATGGACCTAACACTTTATAAATTGTCCTTTGAAAAAGTACATCATAAGAGAAGGACTGTATCGAAGTTTTACAAAATTCTGTCAAGTGGTTCAGGAGCAATTGCTGATACATAAGTGGGACACTAGGACAAAAGGACAGACTCCCTCATCACTATATATACATGTACCACCCCTTTTAGAAAGTGGTTTAATCCTGCCACATACATGAACAGGAATTCACGTGCCTGTCCCAATTCAGGAACCTTTGCATTTATAATTTATTTGTCAAATCTTGATGTTTTTAATAAAACTGTTTTCTTATAATTTGATAATTTGGTATTGAACAGAAGGCAAATCGTTGATAGAACTTCTGTTGTCAAAAACTCAGTCAATACTAGTATTGACCAGGCCAGCATTAATACTGGTAAAAACTGGGAAATAGTGGTCAATTGAAATTTTATAAGACATTTCTATAACAAGAGTGCACACGCTGAACTTTCTTGCCTGCTTTACTGGGGCATGTCGAAAAAAAAAAACACAAAACAATAAAAGGTA
Source organism: Mytilus californianus (assembly GCF_021869535.1). Lineage (NCBI taxonomy): Eukaryota > Metazoa > Mollusca > Bivalvia > Mytilida > Mytilidae > Mytilus > Mytilus californianus. Next base: position 77,612,606 of record NW_026262712.1, on the reverse strand, counting down.
GATTACTTCTAAAGGGGGTGATGAAATCCTACACAGGGTCATCTGGTAATACGTCAAGATGAGGTTTATCGATGGTCCAAATTTGGTCTTGATAACTCAAATACAAACGGGAGGAGGTCAAAAAAAGGAAAAACAAACATTAGAAAAATAATAAGGTCTTTCCTCACGTAGGGGAAAGACCTTCCTAAGCTTTATCTAGAGTCGGCATAGTATACAAACAAGGACATAGCTATATGGAGCTTTTAACCGACATAAATTCAATCATTGACCAATAAAAAAAAATATATCTACAAAGTCTATGTACATGACCTCCTTACATAAATGTCACATGTAGTTTCTGCTTGTAGTAAGAAAACCAGGACATGAGAAAGATTTTGAAAGCAAAGAAAACTGTGCACCTTATAAGAGGTTCTGGATAGGGTTTCTTCATTTCTGTATTCTCTAATATTTTATACCACTTTTCACTATTCATTATAAATTTTGCCTGTGATTCTCTGTTATTTATATTTTAGCACCCCATTATTCTCTATTCTTTATTTTGTTTTATCTATTTTTCTCTATTCTTTTTATATTTTGTTTGCCCTTTAATATGCACATTTTGCCCATTATTCTATATTCTGTAAACCCCGGTGCTTTGCTTTTGCGCCAATTGGCATTTCATTTGCGCCAAAATAATCTTTGATTTGCGCCACAAACCATATTTCATTTGCGCAAAAATAAAAACATTTCATTTGCGCCAATAATACAGGTAAATACAGGTAAATAGTATAAAAATATTTTTATTCAAAAGAGACTTTTAATAATAACTTAAGAAAACACATTTATTGATTGCATAATAAAACATATTCCTCCGAAATCAGTCATCGTAACCATAATGAAAGCTTAATACACTGATACGTTCTTAATAAGAGACTTTTCATAATAATGTTAAAACACAGTTCTGTTATAGATTAACGAGATCATAAAACATAAAAGAAAGAACTATATATACACTGGAGTAAAACAAAAAGTTTGTTCTGACACAAGACTTGTAAGCAACGCCTCGGATGTACTGATGTACACTGGATAACCTGTCTGTGTGGTCATAAAAAAATACAGACTTATTTCTTCTATATCAAAAATAAGAAAAACCCACACCGTATAGTCGGCTATGAACTGCCCCGACATGAAAAATATGAAACAATCCAATTGAGAATTTGTCTCAGAATTGACAATGTCCATATTGATACCTAAAACATGTGAACACCATATAGTTTTAAACCTAAGTGACTCTCACATTTATTTTAGAAACGAGTATGAACTTACTTAGTTACCGAGGGGGAATACTCTAAAAAAAAATCTTATTCACGATGTAGCAATGAATATTTTAAACTTTTCTGTTATATGTTATATAGCTGTAAAATAGCGCAAATGAAATATAACCTTGTGGCGCAAATGAAAGATTGGATTTTGTTGAAATTGGCACAAATGCAACGCGCCCACGTAAACCCAATACGCCTCTCTTATAATCAGCATGACTTTATCAGATGACTTAAATCAAGGCTAACAATAAGTCGTAGGTACATGTACTTCAATTTATTCACGGACCCACGATGTCGATGTATTCTAGTAGATATAAAAATAGGATGATGTGGAATGATTGCCAATGAGACAACTATCCACCAAAGTTCAAGTTTATCTATACTTTGCACTGTTATGACGTACTCTCGTACCTTATCGTGCTCTTCAATAACATTCGGAACATTTGTTGCAAAGAACCGGATTTAGAGTTGTCGCCAACACAATACTGACGTTAATTAATAATCAAAATACGACGACACGACGAGCAAAATTGATCCGTTCTGTCGATAGACGTCGAATTGTATTAAAAGTGCCGGCACTTTAAGAAGAGGAATGTTTGCGAAAACGAGTCATGTCCACTGACCCAAAAGAAAATTAATTATTTAATGAATTAGAATTGGGATTCCTCTTAGAATTCACGTAGGAAAATAGGTGATAAAGTACGAAGTGAGATACCTTATCTCTATATAATATCTCAGTGACCGCTGTGGATAGTAAACTTGGAATTGATAGTAAATAGCAAATACAAGTTATTTCTAGTATATTTATGTTCATATTATACAGTGAAAAGCGAAAATAATTGAAATTAATGGAAAACAAAAAAATAACGGATTTTGGAAAAAAGGGGGAGGGCCAAAAAAAAAAAAAGGTGTCAGTCCCCAAGTACCTATGATTTTTCCAAAACATAATAAATTTATCTCTGTTATTGTATGAAATATCACTGATTGAATTTTCTAAAAATAAGTAAACATTTGTATAGAAACCACACAAAATCAACGAAAAAAGTACTTGAATAATTATTATGTCTTTAAAGCATCAAATTTCCTAATTAAAATCCATAGATTTTCTCTTAAAAATACATGTTGGCTACAGAAACTTCCATTTTGATGATGTGAATTGATAATAGATTCACTTACCTAAATAGAAGAGAAATGATTGATAAATAATAGGTGAGCACTAAAAAGTAAGTACTGATTCGATAGGGAAACAAATTAGTCTATGAAATACACTGACAAAAACAGTACTGTTACCGTACTGCAAAAATCAGTACTGTTACAGTACTGTAGAAATCAGTACTGTTACAGTACAGCAAAAATCAATACTGTTACAGTACAGCAAAAATCAGTACTGTTACAGTACTGTAGAAATCAGTACTGTTACAGTTCTGAAAAAATCAGCACTGTTACAATACTGTAGAAAACAGTACTGTTACAGTACTGAAAAAATCAGTACTGAATATACCAAAAGTAGAACATTACAATTTTTTATCATGAAGCCGTTCAGTACTGATTTACAAGAGGGTAAAAATGTATAATAAAAATGTGATATAATTCTTGGTAGTGTACTATCCATACTATCCATATCTTTTATTTGTTTATGGAATGCCTCAAGCACGGAATCCCAAATGTCCATGTGTGTCTATTCTATCTTTCCATATGAGTTATATGCATTTTCTTCACTGTGTTTTGATGTATTTTTCTTTCATTTTTATCGATAGACTTGAATCGGCTCATTATGTGCAGCAATGTATTTTTACACTTGTTCTTCAATTAGTGGAGTTAAGGTTTACTGATTATTTTTTTCAGCTAACACTGGAATTATCGTATTGAGAACATCTAGAATGGTAAGTGCTTCAAAAAACTTGTCTGTAGTATTTTTCGTGTTGCGTTTTTCCCCCCCGATATCTCGAAGGTCACCAGAAACGGTTAACCTGTCGTGTATTTTGCTTTTGGGTTGCATGGAGGTTGTCTGGGCTATCTAGGTTAGACCTTTTGTTAGTATCTAGAGATGATGATGCATTATTAGGTTGCAAATTCGTTATCAAATTGTCAGAACTGTGTTAATTGTCTCGAGCCATGGAAGTCGCCATTGTTATTACTTTTGTTTTGATAAGAGCGAGTCGCATGAGTGTTTCTAAAAATTTCTCAAATGTTTTTGATTAGTATGTATTACGAGGTTTTTACATGACATAACTAGTCTGTTTGCTACGAAACAAGTTTTAACATCAACATATACCTTACCCAGCAAAAAATCCATTTGTAGTGAGAGATATTTTACACGTCCAAAGCAGAAAAGCGCATGCCAATATTAATGAGTTATGTGTGTAAATACATTATATTTTACACATCGACCCGGATATCAAATTTAGACTCCCTATCAGCCTGTCCCCAAGTAGCGCCAGCTGAGGGTCAGATATGGATCGAGGGATGATAACCGCGTCGATATTGAAACGGTCATGTATTAATCTGTTTATTATATACTTCCTTTTCTAGGTTTCATGCAAGAAGAAAACCAAACTGATATTCTATCTGTTATTTTTCAATGTGATAACCAGACCATTCGGAAAAGAATATCCGTGTACCGTTAACCTTTATTTGAAATTATTAACTATTCGGGTAGACAGAAATCAGACTGCTATTAAAAATCAGGGAATAATATTTAGAATTTTAATAATTTGTATACACATATTCACCAATCCTGTCAAAATACAAGGTAGAAATACCATACGGCAATGGCTTCTCGTATGAAGATGAACAGTTTATCCCGGTTTAAATGCTGATTTTCCGTTGCTTAATCTTGAAATAGAATTCCGTTTGTTCCTTGAGGGATCATTTGAAACCAGATTTTACTCTGATATTATTTTTCAACAACAACTATATGTAACGGGAGTGGGTTCCCAACAGACTTCGTCGTCTTCCCGTTGTCTACCAAAGTTCTGGGATGTTCTGCAATATTGGACAAACTACGTAACTACGTAAATATAATCAAGATGTTTATTCTAAAAAACATATATGGTTGAATATAATAACATACAAGAAATATTACAATACGGTGGCGGCTTGTCTGCTTGTCATTGTGAGAGTTCCATATATGCAAGCCCAAGTATGAGCGTCTGCTCATTCCAAATCCTCATCTGTAGACTGCCCTGAACCAGGTGAGTGACGTCATATTCATAGTTCCTAGGGACGAGCCCGGCCGGGATGTCAGGCACGTGCAAGAGACAGGAAGTAACCCGACAAGAATATTTACATGGCCGGTCTCGGGAGAAATAGTTACGGAACTATAAATAATACTAACATTAATCAATTTCCCCCAAATAAATAGAATAATCAAGTAAAGAAAGTGACCAACATTGCATATACATAAAATTGAGAATGGAAATGGGGAATGTGTCAAAGAGACAACAACCCCGACCATAGAGCAGACAACAGCCGAAGGCCACCAATGGGTCTTCAATGCAGCGAGAAACTCCCGCACCCGGAGGCGTCCTTCAGCTGGCCCCTAAACAAATATGTATACTAGTTCAGTGATAATGGACGTCATACTAAACTCCAAATTATACACAAGAAACTAAAATTAAAAATGATACAAGACTAACAAAGGCCAGAGGCTCCTGACTTGGGACAGGCGCAAAAATGCGGCGGGGTTAAACATGTTTTTGAGATCTCAACCCTCCCCCTATACCTCTAGCCAATGTAGAAAAAACAAACGTACAACAGTACGCACAGTAAAACTCAGTTTAAGAGAAGTCCGAGTCCGATATCAGAATAGGAAACAAAAGAAAATAAACAAAATGACAATAATACATAAATAACAACAGACTACTAGCAGTTACTGACATGACAGCTCCAGAACTCATTAAAACTGTTTGAAAGATTATGTCTTCATCATATGAATATCAGGCACAATCCCTCCTGTTAGGGGTTTAGTATTATACCTTCATAAAATATATGAGAAGAACATAACCCGTGTCATGCCAACAACTGGTTTCAGAATAAATATGTTTAATTCCGATGCAAAGACCCTATAAGTGAATCAATATTAAAGCCAAAATATGCAATCTTTAATGACCGTATACATACGGTCGCATGATGATGCTTATCAGCACGGGTATGTTGATATGGACTGTTTACTTAAGCATTTACTTGAAACAAATTATAATAAATAAATAGTGAATTAAATTTAGCTCGTTGCACCAATTTATCATAAATAAATCATTTGCAGTGAATTAAATTTATCTCTTTGTAATGAATCATAAAATGCTTGCTTGTTTTATAACGATTTTAATCTCTTATCAAGAAATATAGCGATCTGTGATAACGATTATTATCTGCACGTGTTCACGAATTAAAAAAAAATATCGTTGATAACTTTTACTTTAGGTACGTTATCACATGAAAAAAATCTTAAAAACTATATTAATGCATGATCGCGTTTTTCATAAAATTGTGATGACATTTTATTTTAGTTATTTATTCATTTTTACACAATATTGTTTTATTATATTTTTTGGAGGAAAAAGGGGGGGGGGGGTACATTTATGTTTTGTTTTGGAAAAGAAGGAATTAAGATTTTACATTATGAGCATCAATTAAACAATCTAATACTTACGCCACTGGCATACAAACTGGAATGGATCACTACAACTCTCATCATTCCAGCCTCCTTTATTGACTATTACACAGTCTTCATTACCGGCATCATTTGGTTCACCTACAATCAATGCCATGGTAGTAAAATCCTTTATTACCTCGGGTTCATACATGTTAATATGTTTAGAATAATATTGTGCTTTCAACTTTATTGTTTCATATTATTATTGTCTTTCATAGTTTCATTTTAAATTAAGTCTATCGACGGATGATATTATCGCTAATTAGAGATGACCAGGATATTGACGAACGAACGTACGAAAGCGTGACGAATCGTACGAAACGGGAGCTGCTGTTTATTCATTGTATATTAAAAACATAAATCTAACATAAAAACGCATGTTGAAGTTAAGTAATTCGCATCGTCTGTATTAAGTTTACATGAGATATTTCCTGTCTCTGTATAATTAACTCCTCACGTTGAATTGATAATTAATAACGTAATGTTTTCTACAATAGAAAAAGGTGCATTCGATATATATAAAACTCTGTTTTGACAATGAGGTTCCAAAAGGGATTTAAATGAGTTACTGAGTTAATACAAGGGTGATAGCATAGATATTGACGCTTTTATTTTGATATGATTGATGATCAATTTCAAATCAGTTTATTTTCTCACTAATTTTAGTTGGCTTATGCCCCCAGACCAACCGAATTAGGCTAGATGTAGAGAACCTCTGCCCAAATTAAAAAAAAAAATAATGTGTAGACAAAAGATTTTTTACGAATATTTTGTGATAAAAAGTTGATACATGTACTTCAAAAGAAATTGATATATTGATAATCAAATTGTAGTTGCAACTCGGCTATTGCATCTTTGATGCTCATTACATTTACTAATTGCAAATCCATGCGGAAATCAACGAGTTTACAGACCGAAAACAACAACAGACTCATGTAAAAACGCTCAAATTATCCAACAGACCACGTCACATGAGTTGCATACTGGTTAGGGTCCAACTTTCTTGGTAAAAACGGATATAACTCTAGGAAAGTTGGACCAGATCATCCTACTCACGCGTTCACATGGATATAAAGTACGTTTCACCTTGCTGAGTATCACATTATGGTAAAATATGATAAGATAAGGAGAATATCATTTTGAAATTTTGATTTAAACATACTTACGGCAACTAATTTTTGTGACATGTTTCCAACTACTATGGCTTGTTCTCTACTCATGTTGAAATTGGGACAAAACTTAAGTTTTTGATAGGTACAAAATAACTTATTTACTAGTGATTTCATGTTAACTGTTTTCTACACTATACCAATAGGTATATAACTAGCCGAAATAGTTTCTACATTCTAAAAGTTAATAAAAAAAAGACCTATAGGTTTATTATTGGGAGGACAGATATACCATATTTTCCCACGCGAGCTTAGCAAAACGGAAAGGCAATATATCAACATTCCGAAATAAAAAAAAGGTTGACGTACCATCATCAAAATAATATTTATTACTGATCATATCATTTGCCTTCTGGGTATTTTGTTAAGTCAAAGAAACTTGAAATAATTAAATAATTGAAACGTATTTCAACAATCGCAAAAAAAACATGTCAGAGGATGCCATGAGTATGTGCATATTGGAGAGGATTAAAATTTTTATAGTTGTAAGTATTTAAAGTTGTCTTTGTGTGCGTTATAAATGGACCCTTGTGTCAATTTAAATCCCCTTAAAAAAAAACGTTATTTACTCTTATGACTAGTGGTTTTTTTTTACACCTAATAAGTTTTGCCATCCTCAGAGGTTGACAAATATGATAAATAAAAAACACCCCGAAATCATTATTTTTAACTGGTTCAAAATACTATATGTTTTTGTTTTTTTTTTGTTAATTGAAAGATTTGTCTGTTTGAAATTTGATTGATTGATTGATTGATCTATTGTTTGTTGCTAAACGTCCAGTTGCAAATAGTTCATAGATATAGGAAGATGTGGTATGAGTGCCAATGAGACAACTCTCCATCCAAGTAACAATTTATAAAAGTAAACAATTATAGGTCAAGGTACGGCCTTCAACACGGAGCATTGGCTCACACCGAACAGAAAGCTATAAAGGGCCCCAAAAATTACCAGTGTAAAACCATTCAAACGGGAAAACCAACGGTCTAATCTATATAAAAACGAGAAACGAGAAACACGTATGAACTACATAAACAGACGACAACTACTGTACATCAGATTCCCGACTTAGGACAGGTGCAAACATTTGCAGCGGGATTAAACGTTTTAATGGTACCAAACTTTCTCCCTTTTCTGAAACAATAGTATAACATCACAACATAGAAAGACACACTATAAAATATCAATTGGAAGGCTTAACTCAATCAAAAAACGTAAATTAACACACAATGAACGAATAAATTTGATCTGTGATACCTGAATGCAAATACATAGTTAATAAAATTTATAAGGGATAAATAATTAAGGTCAAAAGTAAATAAACAGGTTTAAACAAAGTTAAAGTATGATACCACTGTGAAATGTTAAACAATATTTAGAAAATCATCACTTTTGAAAAAACCTGCGTCATATTATACACAGGTAAATGAAAATAATTTTGTTGTTAAGTATACTTCTTCTTCTGTGTGTAGAAAATCTTCCGTTTAGGAATACCAAGAAATTTCTTTAATATCAATAAAACTAATCTAACACTTGGTACATATGGGGTGAATATCAACAATAAAACTATACAATAAGTGCTAGATAAAACTTCCTGTACAGGTGCAAGAACAATATTTAAGGAGAAATGAAATAATTTTACATCCATGTTTAGAACGAGAACAAATTAACAATAAATACAAAGTAATTTATCCCATAGGTCGGGAAAGTTTAGATTACATTTGCAAACCGAGGGTATATATTGGAAAAGAAATTTATCCTTGCAAAAGGCCACCTACGTATACCTCTCATAAAATTGTTGCAAGGGTTTGACAATCTCTCTACATGAGGCATCGGATTTAACATCGCCATTCTGTCCGGATGTAGCTGAGTACTTGTACATCCTGCATTGCCAAACGGACGCCCCACTTTGGAAAAGGTTTTACTGCGGATCGGAAGAAGACCTGTAATGACTATATTTCTATTCCCCAGTCACCCTTGGCGGGGGGGGGGGGGGGGGGGGGAGGTTTGAAACTTTAATATCCAATAAAAAACATTGAACAAACATACAAACCGACCGACAACAGTTATTTAGTAATCTTATAATTTTAATAATTGTTTCAAATCTTCCAAATCCTGAATCACTATTTGTTTGAGCATTGCGAAAGTCGTCGGAGCACTCAAATAATCTTATGTGTGATGTACATTTCATCATGCTTTCAACGATAATAATCTCATTGTATCGTAGTAGATATGTTACACTTACGGAGACTTTAAAACGTCTTTCATATATATTATGAAAACCTTTTTAACATCGGTATGTTTTATGCGTGTCGTTCTATTATCACGATTACATGCCATCCAAATAATAACATCGTTAAGTTTAAAGTACGTTTTGTAAACATACAATTACCTCTCCTATTACGTCCGTTCGTCGAGATACGTTCGTTCGTCAATATCCTGGTCATCTCTATTACAACTTCCCGGTGTTAATATTACCTGGCCACCATTTGTAACCGGAGACGCTTGTTCCATCAGCCCATTTCCAACTACTGGTTTCCGAATAACGATGAGCACCAGTCCAGATGTAGCCGTCACCAATGCTTTACAAAAATAAAGCATAGAAAAAATATGAACTTGTAAATCAAAAGAGGGAATGCATTTCATTATCAACGTGATGAATGTAAATGTTATATTCATGTTATTTGTAAGAACCGTAACCTTCAGTTTGAAATATGCTCTTCACAGCTATTCACATACTTTTGTTCTAGTGACGGTTCAAAAATTCCCTAAAACGTTGACCTTATTACTGATGCTTTAATCTATCCTGTTTTGGTGTATGTGTTCCAAAATTCTATGTGTACTTAACTTTTACACAATCTTATATAGGTTGATGTTTGCTTGAAGCCATCTAAGGACAAAACGCTTTATTGCGGCTGAAGCCTGTAGATGTATCATTTGGAAAATAAATACAATAGTTTTAGGATAAAACAAAACCTTATATGTTAACTGACATGTAAGTCAAGGTGATATATATGGGAGACCGGGGATGAATGAGACACTTTTCACGTTTTTGTTTATGAACTTTATATCTACAAATCGACTGTACGCAGTTTTCTCACTAGATCTAGCAAACTAAAACAACATCTCGTGCACATTTAAAAAAGGGTTTAAATCCTCTAAGGCTGCTTCTTTAGTCACATCTGACGATTTGATGGAGGTTTTCGCATGTCACAACCTACCCCGTATGCAGGGTAGGTTGTGACAGAGGGTGGGGTAAGTTGTGACATACATACAGTAATGGCAGCCCTGTTTACATTCCCAACTGTACATGTTAACTTTGCTTTCTGTGTTGTTATATGTGTGCCCTAGACCAAATATCTGAAACTCAACGGACATTATGATAATATACGATAAAATCTTTAAATCAATTGTATGTAACCAATCTTGATTCCTCGAGAAAAAATGTTTCTTTTTTTGAGGGGGGGGTTAAAAAGACTTTGGCTTCTGCCGGAGTTCTTATTTGCAGATTAGGTTGATTCCGCATAAATAGATCTAACCTATCAACCCCTGCGCACTTATTTTCAATCCATGGCTGCGGCATTTGAATACTGAACTTGTTTGCACATTCATATGCTAGTCGTATTACTTCTTTAGTGGTAAGTCCGAAGTAAATGAACGAGGTATTTAGTAAATATCTTTCAAGTTACTTTCAATTTAATGGCATAATGTGCAGAATAAACACACGGATCAGTTAATTCCTATCTAACAGGTAGTAATGGAAATTTAAAAAGGACGCCTCAAAAACTTTCAAAATATGCCGTAATTTCTTCTATAAAGAGGCGTTTCCAGTCGCTGTCTCAGTCAACCCCAGTCTCCCATACATGTAGTTAAAAAATAAAATACGGTTCTAAAACTAAACGACAAAGCAACACGTAATTCATATAGAACTTTTAATATTTCGGAATGAATCCCAATACATATACTATAGAAAACTAGTATCTTTCAATAGGCGGTTTTGCCTATTCTTTTTACAGCCTTTGTCTAAGTATGTCTAGCTCTTGAATATGTAAAGATTTTAGCTTATAAACAATTCTCGAACGAACTTAGGGGCCTCGGTTGCTGTCAATTGTATTTGTATCACTAGCCTGTCAGCACTGAGGTTGTGCATTCTAACTCCGCACGTGGCAGGTGCTTTCGACTCCAATCTTAATTGAATAGGATTTTCAGTTTTCATGCCGAAGGTCGGGGGTTCTCTCTGGGCACAACCTCAACCAATAAAAATTGACCGTATAGCCAATAGTACTGAAAGTACCATTAAACACCGACAGTCAATCAATCAATCAATCAATCAAACGAATGAACTTTGTGTAAGGGCAAAACGATTGGATAACAAAATAAATAGAACACCCAAGAACAAAAATGGCATAAGCTAAATAGTTTCAGAGGGAGTTTCCAACCTTAAGTTTAGAAATAATTACAGGTGTGAATTATAAACAACCTTCACATTCTTAAGTGTTGATAATATTATAAAAATATGCAGATTTGTTTATAAACAAATGAAGAAAAATAGTAACTTTCTGAGTTCGAGCATAGCTTATCTTACACTGATTCCATAATACTATGATTTAAGTATTTGTATGAAATAATGGAGATAAATAGTCAAATGATAGATTAACAGTGGAAAATAAAGATTGCGTGACAAGACAGTCGAATTCTTTCTTAGCTCGAAAAATGTATTCGTTTCAGGACCAGGAACTCAAATGTATGGTTTATGCATTCACGAAACATACACTATACCAACATAATAACCAGATTCGTAATATACATCGTAAAACAGTCAAATACACTTGTATCCGTAGTCAAAAATGTAGCATACAGACCGTAATGGCAGCAAATATGAATCCAAATGTAAACAGTATAGATCATTGCTGATATTATTCGTATATATAATGTGGCAAAACATTAACAACCAACAAGTACAGCATTGCACAAATTTAAATTACAACCGTGTCCAATATAAAGATCATCAAAATGTGTCCTTTGTGACTCACAAAAACTTGTCAACAAGACTGAATGTATACTATTGGCTTCGTCATATTAAATACCGATATTTATTAAATTACACCAATGGTATAGCAACATCAGGACACAGGTTTATATAAGTACTGATAAGTGACATTGCACCAAATACTGGACCAAGGCGTCCAAAATTTCCATGTGGTATATGGAAAAAACTTGTAATCTCCAGTCAATAGCATGTGATGAATGTGATCAATGGCTGTACAAGACATGTATTGGAATGTCGACAACAGACATCAACTGACTTGGTAACAGCAGCGATACATGAAATGCCCCAGCTGTGCTTCACCTAATAATTCATTAGTAGTTTAGCCTTTACCTCAACTTGATGGAAAGAACTCCAATAAAAAAAATATCAAATCAATCTGAACGTCCATCATTAATTAACAGCGAGAGTCATATTCATCTCTTCCATCAACATCCAGTATTACTTACTAAACCAGATCAACTGTAAACACAGAACAAGACTAAATAAAGGCAACAGTAGTATACCGCTATTCAATAGTGATAATTCGATTAAGCGAAAACAAATCCGGGTCACAAACTAAAACCGAGGGAAACACATCAACTATAAGAAGAAAACAACGGAACAACAGAAACACTGAACTACAACAAAAGCAAACGCCATCATACATGGAAACGGACTGTAGATAACAACTACCGTAATCCTAACTTGGTACAGGACATTTTAAGAAAAAATGGTGGGTTGAACCTGGTTTTAAGGCTAGCCAAACCTTCCGCTTATATGGCAATGTTTAAAATACCGCTAAAATGACAACACTACGTGACAGGTATACAGTACAAATAAACGCAAGATAAACTTTTGATATACTACTAGAGACAAATAGGATCACTACATCATCACCTATAAAACCAAAATCAAAGATATTGAACAGAGCAATCAATATGAAGTGCTTACGAATCTTGAACGTTTATGTTCAAAGTCTCGGGAAGAAAGGAAAGCTATTAGAGCTCATCATAAAAGATACAGATCCCGATATCATACTGGGAACATAAACCTGGCTTGACGACACCATAGCATCAAATATTACGAAATGACCTTGATTATATTATCCAACGAAGAGATGACTAACCGATTGGCATGGAGGTGTTCTCATTACAACCGAAAAGCATCTCCATTTACAAAATGTACACAAAAGTAAAGCTACTGAAATGATCAGTGGAGAAATAACAGTTAATTCAAAGAAAATCACATTGGCATCATACTATAGACCTCCCAATAAAACAGACAACGAGTACTTAGAATATACTCCAAATGAATGCTACCGCTTAAAATACAAAAAATAACATCCTGATTATCGGTGGAGAATCTAACATTCCAGATATCAACTGGGAAAAGTTAGCCATAAATGATACACAGTATCCATCCAAAGTGAACTAAAACCTTTTTGGACATAGTGACAGAAATTAATTGAACAAAAAGTAAACTTCTACACAAGAAAAGAAAAAAAAAGAAAATAACTCTTGACATAATCTTGACTAGCCATTCGAACTTTAAGCAAAGATGTAAACCGATTCCAGCTATTGCTAACAGCGACCATGACATTAGGTCGTCTTAGTACACAATTCAAGCACAGAAACGAAAACGTATATTCCAATCATGGAATAGAACAAAGGTGAATGCCGTACGTTGACCTATAGTTGTTATCGTCTATGCCATTTGGTCTCTGGTAGGGAGTTGTCTCATTGGCAGTTATACGACATCTTATTTTTATATCAAACATAGATGAAATCGAACATGATGTAAAATTGAAAATGGAAACGGGGAATGTGTCAAAGAGACAACAACCCGACCAAAGAGCAGAAAATAGCTGAAGGCCACCAATGGGTCTTCAACACAGTAATACAATCCCTCACCCGGAAGCGGGCTTCAGCTGGCCCTTTAAAAATGTATACTAGTTAAACGAAAATGGACGTCACACTTAACTCCGAAACACATAAATGAACCAAAATTTCAAAAAAACTATACAAGACTAACAAAGGCCAGAGGTTCATGTCTTGGAACAGACGCAAAAATGCGGAGGGTTAAACATATTTTGTGATATCTCAACCCTCCTCCTATACCTCAAGCCAATGTGGAAAAAAAACACAAAGCAATACGTACAGTAAAATTCATTTTAAAAGAAGTCCGAGTCCGATGTTAGATAAGGTAACAGAAGAAACTTAGCAAACAGACAATGATGAACATAAATTTACAAAGGACTACTAGCAGTTACTGACATGCCAGCTCCAGACTTCAATTAAACTGATTGAATGATTATGTCTTCATCATATGAAAATCAAGCACAATCCCTCCCGTTAGGGGTTTCATATCATACCATCATAAAATATATGTGAAAAACATAAGTCATTACCCGTATCATGTCAATAACTGGTTTTAGAATAAATGTGTTTAATTAGGACGCAAAGACCCTATAAGTGAATCTAAATATAATTCCATAAAATGCCATTTTTAATGACTTGACAACAGTATCGTAACTACATCCCTTCTGAATAAGTCTGTTTAAAGGTTTGGTTAACTTTTGAGGTAAATGACGACAATTTTGTGCTTTGTATAAAATATTACCATAAAAGATGGGATGTGTAATACCTGCACGTATAAGATGTCTGCACGTTGATTAATATTTACGAATGATGTCCTTGTACCGATGATAAAATTTAGTAAATGTTTTGACATGTTTGGAATATTGAAAACCCTGGTATAATAATTTTTCAGTAATACAGAGATTTCTTTTGTTAAAATCAAATACAGTGCTACATACACGAGCGAATCGTACAAGTTGGGATATATAAACACCATGATATGGTGCCAATGGAACGTCACCATCTCAAAATGGATAATTAATAATAGGAAACTTAAAATTATCTCTTTTTACTATTGATGTCAGCGAGTACTCGAGTACTCGAGTATCGCTCGGTAGTACCGAGTATCGAATACCAAAATGATACTCGACTAATCGGTTTCTGTTAGAATGTTGTTGCCTAATTCTTAAAGAAAAAATAGTTTTATTTAGAGCGCCTCCCGAGAAATTAGATATTTATCAAAATTAGGATACGTTTCGACTGTTTGCGTTTAATTGTCATTTAAAATTCCCTCGCACAGATGCATGTTATGAACAAGAGCATCTTTTCAAGGCTTATACTTTTAACTAATCGTCTCTCAGTCATTCCACCACCTCTGTACCGTCAGAGCAAATATTTTCATCAGCAGGACTATAAGTTACGTTACAAAGTTGAGAAATCGACTCGTCCCAGAAAAAGTTGAAAAGATAATATTTCTAAATAAGAAAAAATTCGTTGCAACCTGTGTCGACCCTCAGAGAATGGTTAAAGGCATCAGTAAGTTCTAATCATCACCCCTTTGTTGATCATTAAATGTGTTTTTTTTACGATTCACAAATACTGTTGTTTGAGTAAAACATTTTTCTACAGATGTCTCTTAATTAATTGATTAGATTATTGCCAGTTTACATGAATACTACATGTAGTAAATGAGCTATTAATTATGGTATAAAATTCCTGTGACTATTATCTAGCCCTATGTAATAATGTTGAGGGATTTACGTCCAAAAGACAACGACCTACAATACGTGAAATTGGTATAACGTTGTGTTTCCCATTCGTAGATGTTTTTTTTTCGAACGCGTACTCGAGTATCGCTCGGTATATCCAACGCGTACTCGATTAGTAAATCTTCACCGAGTTGACATTCCTACTATTTACGTAAATTTTAGTATTAAGCTTCCCTTTAAATATATAGATATTAAAATTCGAGGTTATTTGCTGAAACCTTTTACCAGAAGACCTTTATTAATTTTGAAAACATGTGGAAATAGTTCAAAGACTAGTGATCAAAAAGTAGCAACAAAGATAACAACTACAACTAAACCCACCCTTGGATCAATGCCGATATCAATCATCTAATAAAGAAGGAAACAAAAAAGCGGACAAGAAATCAGGGAAAACAAGGAAGAAAAGAGATAGAGACATATACATGTATAAACACCTTCAACAACAAACACAAATGAAAATATGAAGAAAAAATCACAAAGAAAACATGAATGACATCATAAGTTTCAGTTTCACCGAGAAAGCGAAAAGATTTTTGCCATTCTTGAAGAGCAAAGGACAGGATTATGTTGGAGTTGCGCCACGCAAAAACAAGGAAGGTTTTATAAAATGCGACAACTAGAGTAAGCAAATATTTTAAATGATGGGTTTTGCTCCGTTTTCACCCAGGATAATGGCTACATCATTCATGATAAAGGCCCAGTAACGTCAACACGATAAATGGCATCACAGTAACTGAAAAAGAAGTATTCATACTGCTAAAATGTCTAGACATAAACAAAGCAGCAGGTCCAGATGAAATACCAATAAAATACTGCAAATTACATTTACAGAACTATTTCCAGTTCTCACAACTGTTTTTCAGTTTTTACATGAAAAATTCCACAAGATTGGAGTGATGCTAACAAAGTTCCACTATACAAGAAGGATATACTCACTTGACAGCTAATTACCGTCCAATTCTCTTAACTTCCATCGCCTGCAAGCTATTATAGCATATAGTTCACAGCAGCATTATGACACATTTCGATCAACAAAGTATACATGGTTTCAGGAAACGCTGATCATGTAAAAGCCCGCTTATCATTACCATTGACCTGATAGCCCAAAATATTTCGAATGGAAAAGGTTGACATCATACTCCTGGACTTTGAGAAGGCTTTTGACGAGGTTCGTCATTCAAAAACCCTGTACAAACTTCAATTTAATGGCATAATGTGCAGAATAAACACATGGATCAGTTAACTCCTATCAAACAGGTAGTATTGGAAGCGGCTATGTATGCACTATCGTATCCAGAATGAGTTGATAGACAACAACAAGAGTACTTACGTCAATGTTGCCGACAGTAGAAGTCGTGTTGGAGCAATCATGATATGGAATACATAACCTTTCAAGGTTGCCAAAGCGGGATCCGTTGAAGATTTCCGCTCAGGATTACAGACTACACATTAATACTGGATTTATCATTGTAAATAATTTAAACCGTAAGTCATCTGATTTTATTGTAATTTTTGTACATAGCCTAAGGGAACTAGTTTTGTAAGGCACATACACCACGCGTAGTCCCGCAGAATTAATTAATTATATTCATAATGGATGGTAAATCCTGACACTTAATTCACTTCAAAATAACTGTTTATAGCAATATATATAACTGCATGGCATTTGAAAGATAAACAGTTTTCATTGATCAAGTTTCGAAACTCATTAAAAAAAGTTTTTTTTTACCAAAAAAAAAGAAGTTTATTTTAAATCAATCGTTTTGCTATGTAAAAAGAGCAGAATTTTAAAGTGAAATGGAAGAAGAAGAAGAAATATAGTGTCAAAATTCCAAAAGAATCGATTGATATGCAACAAAGATTTACACTTTTGAAATTAAATTAATTAGCAAATCAAAATTGATGAAAACAGTGACTGAAAAAACATCAAGAAGACCGGAAATACATATACAAAAATCAAGACAAATAATTTTAAAATTAAAAAAAAAATAGTTGAAACTTTAACAGATAACATACTATGCAAAATATTTATCTTTAATTTTCAAAACTGCACAGACACAACTTTTAAATCGTTATATTCACGAAAAGACAATATTTCTATATTGAATGGTCACATGACAAATTTTAACAGGTGTAATCTAAAACTTAATTGTGCAAAATAGGTATATTTTGGAAAATTGTTGCATGCAAAGGACTATGTTGACCACCGCGAAAATTGGAGACCTAAAAGAGCTTTAGATTGTGTATGTACATTTACATGATTTTTTTCAATTGTTTTATTAAAACGCAACAAAAAATGTTATTTTTGCAGTTTTTCAAGCTTCTAATGCTGTTATTTTTATAAACAATGAACATAAAACATCGTGTATTGCATATACAGTTCTGATAACACAGTTTAACAAACTCTTCCTTTAAAATGTACTATTGTTTAGAAATAAGGGAGCAACCATTTAACTTCAAAAAGGGGGGGGGGGGGGTTATAGTTTTTTGTCTGAGTCAGAAATTTTGCGAACATTTGTATTTAATTTTTCGACGATATCAATCAAATTATTTTTTTTTTTCAAAATTTAACACTATAAGGTATAGGGGAAATCTGGATTCAGAATATTTTTTCTTCATCAAATTGGGGATCAGAATATTTTTTTTGGAAAAAACCATAACCCCCCCCCCCCCCCCCCCCCCCCCCTTTTTTTTGGAGCTAAATGGTCGTTCCCTAAGTTGTAATCAATACTGTGCGCCGTCATTGTTTTACTACTTATTATTGATTTTGTCGACGTTTTCATTGGAAGGATTACTTTTCTATTGTTCTCGCGTCATGCCATCGGTTTTACCACTGTTAATATTTAGCTCATGCTAAAACATTACATGATTTTTTGTACTTTTGCATGAAATTATGGGGATTATTTGCTACTTCTGCTTCACGATATGTCATTGAATATGCTTCTTTATTTTGAATCCAAAAATTTATAGTTTATTGAAACTTTCCACAAAATAAAAACACAAATAGCTACTTCTAATTACACAAGGTCACTTCGAGGATAGCTTTTTCAAGTGCTTCCTTCGACATCATGCCTAAACACGTTATTCCATTTCTTTTTTAATTTTATTGAACAGTTTCAGAGGAGAAGCGATAACTAAAAAAAGGTCAAAATCTAGAACTGCTTTTTTTTAATTTTTGACCTCACTTTCAATTTTGAAGAGCAAGGGTCCACATAAAAAGTTACTATATGTAGGTCTCTAAAATGTATGGTTTATATAAACTTGGGCTGATAATACATCTGATATGAAAAATGCCATGTAATAATCTGAGTATATAATGCTACAAAAAGGTAAACTAACAAAAAACTCCAAGGAAATTTCAAAACGGAAAGTCCCTTATCAAATGGGAGAATCAAAAGCTCAAACACATTAAACGAATGATAGAAACAACTGTCATATTCTGGACTTTGTACAGCAGAAAATTGTTTACAATTTCGACATAAGATTATTGCAGTTTCAATGTGGTTCAAGTTAAAATTTTGATAAAAAAAAAGGAGTATCGATATCAAGCAAAAGTAAAAATAATAGACCCTAGGTCTCTGTCACATACCACTGGCGTCGAGGCAATTTCTCTGTCTACTTTTTGGATAAAAAAACATCATTGATATTTTTCTTTTCCTACGCCACTACCTACGGTATATCAGAAACACTTAGGAGAAAAATATATAATGTATTTGAAGCTTGGCCTACGTAAAACGTTGGTTTTACTGTCGCAAATTGAGTTTACCAAGCGACGCGTAGTTAACCAATAAGAGATCCATCACTTTTATGCAAAATCGGTGCAAATTGGGTAATCGGTGCAATTTTGATAGTGTAACGTTAGACTATTTGACCATAGAAAAGTTTTGTTTTGTTTTGTTTTGTTTTTGCTGGTCACTTTCAGAAAATTGTATACAATTTGTAAAGCTTTAAATTGTCCCGACTCTGAAAAAAGTTAAAGATAAATTTAACAAAGACTATCAAAGCTCTTCCATCAACAACAATTTCTTTAAATCCGCAAATTTAAAACATTAAGAAATGACAAAAGAAATTCCATGTCACCTGACTATAATAATGCGGAATTAAAAATGTTTGTTAATCTCAATTCTAAATCCCCGTATAATCTTGATTAATAGTCGATCAAATCCTCCACCTTTTCCCCCAAAAAGAACGTACCATAAAAATAGAACAAGCACTTTTCTCTACAATAACACAAAAACACAAAATCATGAGATAAAAAAAACCAACTTACGTCTGGAATTATTTCTCATTTGTATTAAAATTTGGTAAAAGCTTGGACCAAATTATGAAATCTGTAACCTTTCTGTAAAAGTCTTTTAGTACTGACGAACTGTTGCAAAAGTAGTAATGAAAATATTCGTTCGTTTAAAATATGAGATTTTACTGCAAACACGCGCGGGAAAAACATCTGTTTATCGAAGCTGTCCTAGGATCTGTCCTAAGACATGATATCTTAGAAATAAATAAGGATAACTTTTGGACCGACTTACGACATGTCTCAGCATGCACATTGAAGCTATCTTATGACTATCTGAGCTAGGATGTCCTAACTGCTGTCTTAAGTGTAAGCATAAAGGAAAATAGCTATTAAAAATTAAAAATATATAAAAATTTATCGAATTTCACCAGTAGTTATAACGATAAGACTAAAAATTAGAACTATCATTAGTATTATTTTAAAATAAAATTGAGAATGGAAATGGGGAATGTGTCAAAGAGACAACAATCCGACCAAAGAGCGGAAAATAGCCCAAGGCCACCAATGGGTCTTCAACACAGCGAGAAAATCCCGCGCCCGGAGGCGGGCTTCAGCTGGCCCCTAAAAAAATGTGTACTAGTTCAGTGAAAATGGACGTCACACTTAACTCCGAAACATATAAATGAACTAAAATAAAAAAAAAAAACATATAAGACTAACAAAGGCCAGAGGCTCCTGACTTGGGACAGGCGCAAAAACAGGTCATAAATAATATTTTTCTAATAATTATACATAAAAACGTTATGAAACAAACACATAAAATAATGTAACTACGTTTTATATAAGTATTGAGCAAACTTTTCGTAAATAGTGACAATTAAAATACAATCAGTAAAAATAATAATTATTTTTGAGTAAGTTTAATACGAAGTGTCAGGGTTTTATACTGTACAGAGTTCACAGAAAAATCTAGTGCATCTTTCATATAGATACGGAGAAAAATAAATTATTTCATAACGGACCACATGCGCTTGGGTAATTCCTTTTACTAAATCATTTTTTTCGTGTGTTTTTACTTTTTTTTTAAAGTAAATATTCTTTATCATTTTAAACTATTTTCATTTATTTAATGTGATTCATTATGTATGATTCTCTTCTATACTTATTTTATAAGAATAGAGAGGCGTCATATATATACTACAGTTATTGTAATATCTTTCGGATAAGAGCATGAAAGACCGCATTAGATAAGTGAAAACAGATTAAAGTTTTAAAAAATAATTACTTAATAAAAAAAAAAAATATTTAGAAAAAGAGGAATCCATTTCTCAATCGCCTGTGTTACGGACGTAATAATCTATACCTGCGTATATTATTTTTTTTTATCAATGTTACTCAAATAGTTCAGTGGATTATTAAAGTCCTTAAGCGGTCTATTTCTATAAAAATTATGTGTTCTGCTCACTAAATAAACATATATAGGCGGCGGTCCTTTTTTATACAAATTAACCATTATAGAATTTATCCTAAAGTTAGGACCATCCTAAGACCATCTTAAGACACCCAAATAGGTGCCCTAAACTTAAGACGACTCCAATGCCTTTTCTGTTACGACATGTTTGATAAACTAACTTAGGATAAATATATGTCCTAAGATGATCGGAGGAAATGTCTTACATGTCTTAGCCTAATAGCGCTTCGATAAACAGGCGCAGGGTTGTTAACAGAGAAAATGTTTCTTAATCATAAAATCACGGTTATTCATTGCAACAAATGTAATTTTTTTTATCAGTCACTTATATGTTAAATTCAATCAGCAAACTATCTGGTAAACTATAAACAGTATTCTTGTTACTGTAAAAATGTGATGCAAAATAATAATTTTTAAAAATTAAACAATAAAGTTGAAAATTTGATAACATTTTCATAGAAATTATGCAAAATCACATGATTTTAGTTTTGTGACCATTTTACAGACTTAACCTCTTGTATCGTCTTTAAACTATAACTTGAAAGAGAACTTAAGGACAGATAGGACTGGTATCGTTACAAACAAGACAGAGATTAAAAATGGAAAACAAACAAAATGAAGTATCACATTATCATTGAAGTTCCTCTGCAAATAAATTAATGCATTTGCTTTATTCCAAGTAAAGCTACAAATCACAGACGCATCTTACATAAAAAAATAACAAATAATGTCATCTAAATCACTAGAAATCTACCCTTGCTTTAACATTATCTATCTGCGAAGGCATCTTATTGCCGACTACCAGTTAATTTTGGAATGACATTATAAAATATTTAAGATTGCTACAGTATTTTTGCACTCTGTCTGATTCCGTAATATCGAAAGATACATGTCTTTGTACAATGTATATGCAATTAAAAGAATTTTAAATTTAAATGTATATAACATTTATATATGAATTAGATAAAAAAAATACCTTCTGATTAAACTTGATGCACAATCCCACTTGCCATAAGTAGGTCTCCAAAGTTCTCCATCCAGATAGCTACAGTAACTTCTTGCATTGTCCCAATTTGTCGTATGTTGACTCTCAAATCGCCAACCGGAACAATCTCTTGTATAAGCAAAAACAGCTGTAATACAACGTACACATATTCAATTTGAGTTAGATATACATGTACAACTGTAGGGTTAGTGTCCGGTTGGTATTATCGGTTTTCGATCGATTAACTCTTATTTTTCAAGTACTTATCAGTTTTATTCACAATTGCCCATCTTATTATTGATGAAATCCAAGTTCAAACTCAAACCATGAATAATGTTTTCCTATTCCACTGAAAATACATATTTTTACATCGTCGAGGTTTTCTCGCATACTACAGTTAAAACATCCTCAAGTTTTAACGAGAAACGTTGAAAGAAAAAAGAAGGCGTTTGATTGTCTTTTTCGATGCAATCGGTATAGTTTCGATTTGATAAACTTGACCTTAAAGATGCTAGTAAACTAAAAATGGTAAATGTTAGGGGTTGTCGCCAATCTGTTCTCTGATTGGACAAAAATGATAGCATTGTTTATGATCGAACATTGGCTTTTTTATATTTCGTGATGTTCAACAGGAGAAAGTTTGCATTTACGCAAAAGAGGAATAAAGCGTGAAATAAAATTGGAATTGCTGGAATTACCTTAGCCTGTATCAAGCTATTTCTTCAACTGATTGCACAACTTATTCACAATAGTTAATCGTTTATCATCAGTGATAAAAGAGGAGTATGATATATACTTAATCCAAATTCTAAAAAATAACGACAAATGCATTGGTGACACATGGAAATATGCATCAATGTCAACAATTAATGACAAATAAGACGATTTTTCCTTCTTTTTGATATTTATATATATATATATTGTAGTATCGATTATCAAGTAGCATTTCTGTGTAGGGATTGGTGAAATGTCTTGTCTGCACTGTTTAATGCATGCGTAAGTACAAACCAGAGGTGCTTTGGCTAGGTCTTTAGCTCTTCGTTGATAACAATGGCATTATTTCAAACATATTAGCACAATACATATCAAAATCTAACTTACTTTGTATGCAAAGAATTCCAAAAACCAATACAATCATAGTCTTCTGGAATTATTAAAGGAAATAATAGTAATACTCTCAGCTCAATTACAGTTAATTAAAAAATATTGAAAATTTCAAAGACTCCATATATAAATGTATTAGAGAATAAGGAGATGTAGTATAATTTTGGTTTTGTATCTGTACAATTCAGCCAACAATTAATGTTGTGGTAAGTATTATACCAGTATGCTTAAAATTTAGACTTTTCTTCTTACTACGTTAACTGAAAAATATCATCGCGGATGAACACATCTCAACAATTATTCGACTGTTTATGGCTTCTATTGAACATCACAAGAATCCCTACTCATATACATTGGCTTCCCAAATTTTTCATTCATTATGTGCATCCACTATAATTATATATAATTATACAACTCTTGTGTGTTTCTAATAAGTGCTCTCACAACCGTAACGGAACTTCAAGATGTTTTACAAAGCTCAAGTTGACTGCGGTATTTACTATTCATGGAGTTTTAAATTTTTGTTGGAGGCCATGAAAGATACGTTTCTTTGAGATACGGTTTATCTCCTTTAACAAGTTGTCTTATCTGTACACAACACTGCCACATTATCATCAAAATCGGTAGTTGTTTTAGAAATGAACAGAAGAAAAAGAAAACCGACAAGAAAAAAAAAATTGACATGCAAAAGAACTTCAAGCTAAAGAACATATATTTTGAGTATTAGCCCCACATGCTATTTAGAACTTGATGTATTGTATATAGAATTTTATATTCCTGAAACTTTTTTTACCTCTAGATGTATTTTGATGTTTGTGTCGTTTGATGTCATTGAGTGTTGTCTGACTGACATATACCACTCATCTCATCTCATTCATGTCTACCTCTGTATATGGTAAAAACGCCTGAAAATATCAGTTGCAATTTTGAATTAGAAATATAATTTGTCTGTTCGGATCAAAACTTATAACTGCTATAATTGAAAGTCACGAGAATTATTGTTTTGTCGCATCACCTAGTCATCATTCAAATTATCACGTTTTGTGCAAGTTGATGGTACAATATCAGCTGCAAGAGCGAAACGTTCAAGGTCAAATATCTTATACAATTTATAAGATATCTTAAAGTTATAAAAAATAGTAAAACGGCTTGCCATAGAACACTCAGTCTGTATTACTTCGAAATACCGTTCTATGCTTGATATGTTGAGCGCTGGCCTAGCCAATGTCAAATAATAGGTAACTTAAGTATACTAGTACCTACTCTTAAATTTATTTATCTATCGGCGTGTTGAGCACTGGTGTCCATGCTTAGTGTGCGCACTTTGCAACCTGAGACAGCTAACCTCGCGTGAAAAAATCATTCGCACGCTAAACATGTATCCAAAAAGAACTTTCAAATGGATAAACAAATTATTCATTCACCCGAGAAAAGGAATGTCTAGTTAGCCGTTTTATTCAGGACTGCCTGATAAATCAGGTAATAATTTTGTGACAAGTAAAGAATGGGTGAAATTCATTATCATATGCATTTATATTACATAACATGTTGCCAAGGCTCACATTACTATCTCGGAGGTGAAAGGGGTGGCGGTGGGAACATTACTACAAAATAAACATGTATACGCTTGGAATTCTCTGTACAAATTAAAACTGCCAAATATTTCACGACGGACGCTGTTGAAAAGAGGTGACCTGGAGAATTGACACGCATAAAATATCATTTAAAGTATAGTTATGAAAATAACTGGGTAAAACACGTGCAACTATCATAAATTAAGACAAGAAAAGATAACTGTATCAAATGACAGCAGCAATGATATAAACACTAACATAAACTATAATTAATGAACATTAATACACATGAGAAAGAATCAAAGGAAATGAATTTCTCCCAATAAAAAAAGTAGTTCTTACATTGATCATCTCTAGATCGAAGCAAACTCATGACGCGTGTATTCATAAGCAATTGTACTGTTATAATCACTCGTAATTCAGATGACTGTTTGCAGCATGCTAAAGAATCTGCAATAGAGAAACGTCATCTGTCAAGAGATAAATTTTAATATCACCATACCTGTTAATATTTTCTTTGTTAAGAAAGCAATAGTCAATCAATCGTTATCATTGTTTGATGTACGTATTAACAGCCGCTGAATGAATCATGTCTTTTGTATGCCTTAAGGCTTTCTTAAAAGAAATAGATCTGAAAATATCACATTTTAACATATGATTGTAGATAGATTCCGTTGTAAACCATATAATCACTTGAAATATTTCGGTATTTCAAATATCCAGACCGTATTAAGGGAAAAGGGAGAGGGGATGGGGTGGAGTGAGGGTGCTGCGCTCTGGTGAATTTTTAAGAGTAATTTTTTGTCTGTGTTTTGTTTAGATTACAATTATTGCTTTGAAGTTCTTTAAAAAGGATGTATCTTTATAAGTTTCGTTCCTATCAAGCCAGGTTGCCGTCAGGAAATCGGTTTTTTTTTTCATTTGTTTTCGCTTTTTTGGAACAGTAACCTTAACCTTTGACCTGTTGACCCCAAACTCACAAGACTTCTTCTTCTTACATATAGCTTCCATTTATACTACTTTCGTTCTATTCAAGCAATGATATACTAAAGTTATTATCCGGACATCATTCGTATCGGATATATTGACGGACGGACGGACAAACCGATTACTATATGATATTAAACAAGCATGGCCGACATGGGTAAAAATATAACAAAGAGGTAAAATGCAAGTTTTCAAATTGTCTTTTATATTGGAAAAGCGCTATAGAAAGAAAAGAAAATGACAGGGCAGAAATGTTCAAAATGTTTAGATCTACACCTAAACTGTCTTATAGGAGTTATTGGCTTACATTACAATTTTTACCAATTTTTGTTTTTAGATTTTTGTCTTCTGAATCATTTTGAAAACAATAATAAATGATGAGAAACTTAAAATTTCAAAAATAATGAGTCATACAAGATCTACACAAGATTCCAAATTGCTGTCATTGTCAGTTGATTCCGTTAAGGAGAACTGCACTGAAATGACGATTTTTACCTTTTTATGTTTTGGACAAAAACTATGGAATATACAGATAGACAAGATCTACAAATAGTTCAACAAGGCCAAAAATGTAAGTCCATTTTATTTTCAAGTTATAATTGACCATGAATGAAGAGTTTTACACATTTGTATATGTATTTTTGGTTTTGGGCTAAACTATAGCAGATAGAGAGAAATCAACTATACTCCCTAATGGGTTTAAGGTATAAAAATTCGGCAGCGGGTAGTCATATTATTTGGATAATAGGCACCACAGTACAAACACTTAAAGGGAGCATGCACATGCTTCATATGTTATCCTCTAGAGTCTCAAGAGCAATCCTTTTCACATGTTTCCAGTAGCAATTGCATTCAGCAAACTAAGCTAAGCATATTGAAAAACTTACTATCTCTCATTTCAAGTTATCCATAAATTCTGATCTGTGTTCACTACACAGTTTTCAAAATACATACTTTGAATGATATTAAAGCTTTTGTTGTATAATTTTTATTTGTGAAAACGTCAAGTATAATCAAAACAGTGTTATATTTATGCATGCAATCGTTTTATATATCATTTGAGTAATTTTCCTAAAAGAAGCTGTTAAAAAATAAAATAATGAAATTGTTTAATAAAAGTATGTTTTAGTGTTAAAACTTAACATGCATGAATGGGTTCATTAATTCCAAAGTTCGTCTTACCTGCATTCTTTGATTAGTTTTGGATACTGTCTGCAAACCATGAAATCATTACACAATTCTTGTAAGTAACTTTTGATAATCTTGGTCAAGGTTAAGTTTAATAATATACTTTATATACACCATTCCATTTAATATGGTAGATTACGTAACTAAAAGTTTTATATTTTAGTATGCTAAGGCGTTCATCAGTTATCTGCATTTCTGCAGTTCATTTTAAAGTGTTGATTTAAATTATTAGGAAGTAACCTGGATATTTGCCAAACTATGTTTTCGGTTTTTCAATTTTCTGAAATGCACCCTCCTAAGAAAATGAGTCAAAGTGATGCAAGTGGCACGTTTCCAATTTCACACCTTTTATATCATATAATTTATTTATATAAATAAATTTTGGATAAATTTAAATAACTTGTTATATTCCCTTCTTAATTGTTTACTTTATTTTCCCTGTAAACTTTTAGCGAATTAAATTTAAACTTATAATTAATTTCCGGGATATTCCAAACTCCGGCACCGGACGGGAGTCTTTCCCGTACCAGGAAGAAGAAGAAGAACTGTCATAGTATATTTTGTTCAAGTTAAATGAAACGTATTGTGTAGTGTTTCCTTACATTTAGTCGTCTACTTGTTTCTTCAGCTTTCAGTTTCATTCATGCGCCTGTTATATTATCAACAGCAATATCCTTCAAAAGTTCGTCGCGTTTTAGCTCTTTTGTACTGACGCCATGTTAAGGGCATACGATACAGTTCCAGGGGAGGTAATGACGTTGCTAACGTAAAATGCTATTTCCCGCGACGTCAAACTGTGACATATCGGGAAAAGATGCATTTTTCGACTGAGTTTAATCATTCGCTTGAAAAACGAGTACATAGACCCCACTTTTTTTAAAATGACATTTGACTGTATAATGAGGGAAGATTATTTGTACAAATTTTTATGAACAAATCACCGATGATTTCTTTTTAAATAAGATAAATAAACGGCAAAAAATGACCATGAATGAATGATTTTACACATTTGTTTGTATTTTTGGCTTTGGGCAAAAATTATAGCAGATAGAGAGAAATCAACTAGACTCCCTAATGGGTTTAAGGTATAAAGATTCGGCAGCGGGTAGTCATATTGTTTGGATAATAGGCACCAAAGTATAAACACTTTCATAAGTTTTCTAAAATCTTGAAAATTTAACAGAAATGAATAATTTCCAAAAATTGTTACACAAATTTATAAGCATGCTTCTGTAAAGAAGATATTCCAAAGTTTTTACAAAAATCCGCTTGTGTTTTTCTTTTGAAACAAAAAAAGTTAGGTATGTCCTTCTGGAGGATAGAAATTTCCAAGAAACCCAAATTTTTAGTATATGTCTAAAATTTCGACCCCATTTATCTCTAAAAGGAGCACATGAAGGTATATTTTTTATTACATATTTAAATTAACGAGGTGAAAAATACGTTGTATGCAAATATTCGTAAAAAAACACCGTGGGATCAAAACTGTATCGTACGCCCTTTGTGTGTGCATAAGTTTATTACATTCTTACACACATTTGTCATGTTTGTTAATTCTTAAAGTAGTCTAAATGTTAAATTTGGTGTATCATGATTTTCTTTCTGAATAAATAAAAAGTGATAACCGTATTTTAACAAATATTTTGTTTTACACAAGGTCATATTTTTCTCTGACTGTTAATGACGTCTTTACACTAAATCCATTGGATGTTGAATGTGTACTGAATGATATTTAGTCTTAGAAACATGATCTTTTTTATAAGTAGTTATTGGCTTTGAAATAGCTGTCAGTAACTGAAAGTACTCTCAGATTTGTACTTAGTGTCTTTTTTGTTGTGGGGATGTATAAATACCCTGCCACGTCCGGTCTGTGTTTTTCTTACTAGTTTTTTCTGCTTTTGTATCGATCTGACGAGTTAAGCCATTTTCAACTGATTGTTATAGTTTTTTCATATGTTGTGCTGTTATATCACTGTCCCAGGTTCGGGGAGGGTTAGGAGCCCGAAAACATGTTTGACCCCGCCACATTCTGTATGTGCATGTCCCAAGTCAGAAGCCTGCAATTCAGTGGTTGTCGATTGTTGCTGTATATCATATTTGTTTTTCGATCATTGTTTTGTAGATAAATCAGGCCGATAGTTGCCTCGTTTGAATTGTTTTACATTTGTCATGTTGATGCCTTTTATAGCTGACTATGCAGTATGGGTTTTACTCAGTGTTGAAGGCCGTACGGTGACCTATATTTGTTAACTTCTATGGCATTTGGTCTCTAGTGGA
The DNA here is from genome assembly GCF_021869535.1 of Mytilus californianus. NCBI lineage: Eukaryota > Metazoa > Mollusca > Bivalvia > Mytilida > Mytilidae > Mytilus > Mytilus californianus. The sequence goes on along the minus strand of NW_026262712.1, from coordinate 77,583,007 downwards.
GAGTTGTCTCATAGACAATCATACCAAATCTTCTTATCTTTATATACCCTCGATTTAATGTATACTTTTGATCTTCACATTGAAATATATTTCTATTCAAAATTGTAGACAAAATTACTATTTATATGTAAAAGATAATTGCCTCAAATTATTTTATCTCTCATAAAAAAGAAGCATGGTACAAGAAGTTTTGATATTCTAAACACTCTGTATTCTAATACTGTTATACAGTATTTGTGTTAGAGATGGACCGACGGAGTTGGATATAAGAATACGTAAATATGGTTTAAACAAATGTGGCGGAAGGTACCAAAGTGCAAATAAAAGTTCATAAGTTGAAGAGAAACCTACGACACCAAGGTAATCCACGAAATACGATATTGAGACAAACCAGTCTATGAAACCCTACATAGAAAACTATAGGCTGAGCAACACAAGTACGACCAAACAGTAAAAAATATGAATTTGTAACATTCATAAACTGTTGACACCGACATGTGTCTGGCTTTTTGTAATTTTTATAGTAAAATGCCGATTGTTATAACGGCATTATTTAAACATGCAAACTATGCAAAACATTTAAAATCAATGAACCATGAACCATGACTGAATGTGCAGGGTCAAATAACCTCCATGGAAATGAGAAATGTCAATACTTATAAAACTGCATACCAAATACCATTGATTTAGCATTGGTGTTTTCCTATAAACTAATCTAAACTAACCTTAACACAAACTAACTTGTAAACTATGCAAAGCTTTAAAAGTTAATGAACCATGATGATAAGGCAGGGTCATATGATCTCTATGGAAATGAGACTTTCAAATGCTTATACTGTTTCAGGGTTTCCGCTGGCGATCGACATTTTCGCAATTTTGCGAGAAAATAAAAAGTGTGGAGATTTAAATTCATTATAGGCGAAAGATTTATCGAAAAATCAGACAATACTGAAATTTCGCCTTAAACTCATCACGCGTTACGATTTTAATAGTTATCAATAATCAGCTGATTGCACTCTATAGCTATCGTCAACAATGGACTAATTAATACAAAAAGATGTTGATTGTTAGATTTAGTATATGTAAGAGAATGATAATCCCTTTCTTCATGAATAAGTACGAGCGTTAGCGAGTACTTATCATGAAGTAAGGGATTATCATTCTCTTACAAACTTAGAATATTGTAAAGTGCTCAAGGCTCAAATGATCTATCAATTAGTTTCATTGTCAGTGCAATGTTTATAATTGATGCATGACTTCCTTTTTCGGCATGTCATTTATGGATTAGTTTTAGTGATGTGAGGACTTTCTTATCATTTGGGAAATATTTAAAAAAAAAATGCGTTATAGATATTAGGTGACACAACTGTAGAAAGAAAAGGTAGGAATTGTATGTTTCCTGATTGTGAGTATGAATGTAAATCATGTAATATTTTAGTGAGGAATTATCCTTTTTTTATTTACAGTTTAAATCAATTAATACATTTGAGTAACAACTAAATTTTATTTCACAGCCAATAATTTGGTCCGGCTTTTTACATCAAATACTGTTTCATTATGTCAGGGAAATGTTCAAAAATAATGCCCTTAAAAGAGTTTTTAATATGTTCAAAACTAAATTCCTGTTTTTTTTTATCGGAATACATGTATTGGAAATAACTATTCTCCCCAACCGCTGATCAAGTAATCAAAGTTTTTGAAAGCTAAAGATTTAGGTTATTTTTTATCTGAAAGATTTTTTTCCTTTTTTTTTGCATTGCTTTGGTATTGTTTAATTTTATAGTAATTTGAAGTTATTAATATTTTCATAATAACATTCACAGTACCAATTTTACTGCACCAGTGAACTTAAACTTATTTTGAGATTTTTGTTTGTTTCACAATTCAACTTTTAGTCAGTTTCAATCACTCTGTGATAAATTCTTTCAATCTGATAAATGTGCTTCAGGGCAGTTGTAACTCATTTATAGAAACTCTTTGTTTTGAACTGTAAATAGACCCAAATAATAGGATAATCCCTTACTAAGAACATGCTTTACATTCATTCTTCACAATTAAGAGGCATCCAATCCTACAATTTCATTGGTCGAGAGTACTTTGCTATATTCTAAATTGGTTGTATTTAAGAATTAGTTTCATTGTCAGTGCAATGTTTTTTTAATTAATGCACGACTTCCTTTTTAGGCATTTCATTTATGGATAAGTTTTAGTGATGGAAGGACTTTCTTATCATTTGGGAAATATTTTTAAAAATATGCTTTATAGATATTAGGTGACACAACAGAACAAAGAAAATGTAAGAATTGTATATGTTTCCTGATTGTGAGTATGAATGTATATCATGTAATGTTTTAGTGAGGAATTCTCCTTTTTTTTTAATTTACAGTTTAAATCAAATGATACATTTGAGTTACAACTAAATTTTATTTAACAGCCAATATTTTGGTCTGGCTTTTTACATCAAATACTATTTCATTATGTCAGGGAAATTTTCAAATAAAATGCCTTTAAAAGTTTTTAATATGTTCAAAACTTAAATTGAATTCCTGTTTTTTTTATTTTTTTTTATTTTATCGGAATATTGGAAATAACTATTCTTCCAAACAGCTGATCCAGTGATCAAAGTTTTTGAAAGCTAAATATTAAATTGTTTTTTTTTATTTCAAAGCTTTTTTTTTCTTTTTTTGCAAATGCTTTGATATTGTTTAATTATTTAGTAATTTGAAGAATATTTTCATAATAACATTCACGGTACCAATTTTACTGCACAGTAAACTTCAATTTATTTTGAATTTTTTCTTTGTTTTACAGTTCAACTTTTAGTAAGTTTCAATCACTGTGTGATAAATCCTTTCAATCTGATAAATGTGCTTCGGGGCAGTTGTAACTCATTTATAGAAACTCTTTGTTTTGAACTGTAAATAGACCCAAATAATAGGATAATCCCTTACTAAGAACATGATTTGCATTCATTCTTCACAACTAAGAGGCATCAGCTCCTACAATTTCATTGGTCGAGAGCACTTTGCTATATTCTAAACAAAATTGTGTGGTTAAATGGCGTCACATGTCACCCTAAGGATTGTTTTAAAACTTCGACAGAAATAATTATTTTGAAGTGGATACTTAAAAATCGTTTTATCCACGCACGTATTTTATTTATATAGTTTTACACCCAACTTTTTCTTTTAACGATGTCCGGTGTTATGAAGAAAAATGTTCAAAAGTAAGAAAACTCTCTGGCTTATAAGTTATACAACTGCATTGCTGTCAAATATCATTGCTTAACATTAACGTTTTTTCTTAAACTGATCTAATTACAAACAATAACATGTATACTATGCAAAATATTTAAAGTCAGTAGACCATGACTGAGAGAGTGGAGCCAAATAATTAAAATGGAATTGAGATGTGCCATATACTAATACATCTGTATTCCAAATATCATTGACCAACCGCTAATTCCCTACCCCACCCCCTAAAATAAAACTAACCTTAGCACAAACTAATAATGTAACCTTAGCAAAAGTTTCAAAGTCAATAGACCATGACTAAGGAGGCAGGTCCAAATAATCTTAATGGAAACGAGATATTCCACTGCTAATACAACTGCATACCAAATACCATTGACCTACCATTAGTGGTTCCATAAACTGGCATAATCATCAACTAATACATGGTAACTAGGCAAAAGTTTTCAATTCAATATACCATGACTGAGGTGGCGGGGCCATAATAATTTAAAAAAATGAGATGTGCCAATGCTAATACAACTGCATACAAAATAACACTGATTTACTACAAGTGCTTCCCACAAAACTGACCTTATCACAAACTTATACATTGTTGACGACACCTCCGACGCCGCCGCCGCTGCTGAAAACAGACGGCCTAAGTCTCGCTCTTTCGACTTTGTCGAAACGAGACAAAAATGTATAGACATCAAAGAGACTACATTTTGAACATTTAATTAGTGATGTAGTGTAATAATAGTTTTAATGTTTTATTACATTGTTTTATTAGTGAAGAGGCGACAAAACCTTCATTGTCGTAGTAATCCAGCTGAAAGTTTGGCATCCATCAACCTACTTTAATCACATGGCAAGGTCATTCTTATCAGTTTTCTATTTTTTATTTATAGATAGGTACACATAGGATGTGAAACGTTTAAGCAATATATAAATAACAGCAATTAACAGAGAAAGCAAACTTTGGATTTAATACAAGTTTTTGCATTAGTTTGGAGATTATTAATTTGTCAAGATTGTTAAATACATGCAGTTATTCATGATGTGAACATAAATTAAGATACGAAATAATATATAAGCTATGTGAAAGTACTGTGTGACAATATGGAGTGGATTCTGTTTAGATACATCTTGATTCATTCACTGTTTGTTCTAACAGCTTTCAGTGAATATGTTAATTTCAAATTTGGAAGTGAATATGAATATAAATTTCATTTGGATTCCAATTTAAAGGATCTTGGCCGATTCCGTGTAGATGCAAAGGTAAATTTATTTATGTCTAAGTTCACGTGCCTGTGTTAACATTCTTTAAGACTTAGTGACTTTAAGATCATAGCCATTCTGCCATAAAGTAAATCAAAGAATGACGTTCTTTCAATTTTATATATTGCATATTTAAATACACTGTTTCCATCAAGTTCAATATTATAGTCAATGTGCTTTCTTTAAAAAAGAAAAGCAATACGTGAACCTAAGCCCGCTGACTGGTCATCAACACATTGTTGCTGATTTTTTTTTGATATGAAATAATTGACTGTGAATAGAATAAGGTAATGATGATGTTAAAACACTTTTATTGAATATATGTAATTGTGTGTAGATTCTTGCACAAGTCAATTGAAAGCAATGTTGGATTTTAGTTGAATAGAAAAGTGTATATATATACAGCTAATATTTGAATTTACCTTTTAAGGCTTGACTATTTTATTTATTTCTTGGGAGTGTATATAATTTTTTCTTAATCATATTGCAAATCCCAGTTTTTGCAAACCGGATGTCTAATGCAAATTGCACAAACCAATCGCAATATAAATTTAAGCACTCATAATCTGGATGCATTTATTTTATCTCTCAAATTTTCATATTTTGTTTCCTGGATGCCCTCAGTTATTCTTATACTCGTTATTAAAGATGTCTGTACTCATGGTAAATGATAGATAAATTTAAAGTCCAATTTCCATGTGAAGTGAAACCCTGTGGCATGCAACCTATTAGAAGGTTTCGTATATTTTCTTGAGGGTAGCACACCAGCTTCATTGGGACCTCTTATATACTGACAATTATTTTGGTATCATAAAACATTTCAAATTTTAAGGATTTCTTGAAGTAACTTAAATCAATTCAAATCTTCTACAAGGAAAACTTGGTTTTGAAGAAAATCATTTTTTCAGAAGTTTTATGAATATCTGAACATACTCTCAACCAATTTATATAAAAAGATATGTAGATATATAAAGATACCAGAATTAAAATGTTGTACGCCAGACGCGAGTTTAGTCTACAAAAGACTCATCAGTTGGTTGAAAGGCATTGAAGACCCAAAGTTTTGTCGAATACATCTACGGTTATCTATTTTTGGGGTAGAAAATCTTTAGCATTTCGAAAATGTCAAAGTTTATAAAAGGACAGTCACTCCAAAAAAAGAAAAAAAAAAAAGAAAAGAGAAGCAGCCAGAGGTCAGAATACTTTAAGTAATGACGACCATGCTTGAAAGTCACATGTCAAGCTCTTACTACCGTGTCCTGAATTTAGATAAGAAATGCAAAAAAATTTAATTCGCGAGTGAAATTAATATTTATGCTGCATGCACGTGGTTTTCTTGCGCAAGAAATATTAAATAGAAAGCATACGCACTGATACTCATTTGCGTCATCACATATATTAATCTAGGCTCAAATATAATGTTTCATAGTTGAATTCGGATGTCAAACTACCTACCTCAAGTTTTTTGACTCCGGATTCATTGCCCTTTAATTCGGAATTTTGGTAAACGCAAACCGAAAGTATGTCGTGTGCACAGGTTGATATATAATGTCATTGCATCAAGACGTGTGAAAGATAGCTGGTCAACACAATGAATACAATTTTCAAAATCGTATCATATTGCAAAGATTTAGATGCTATAAGGTTAAACTATTAAAAACAAAACAAAAAATACTAAGAAAATGAAATTAAATATACATTCCTGTTCATGAATCTTTTCCGAAAATTAAGAATATAATATCAATAAACACAAATTATTTACTGATGGACATTTTATTTATCAAATCAATCTCTCTTTTAAGTCTTACTTTCCACTATATGAATATATTGCTATACAAATATAAGCAGAGACTTATAAAACCATACTAAAATAGTATAAAATAATTAACGTAGTAATTATTTTATTCTAAGACATTGTATATTAATAAACCATTCCCAGGTTTATTATCACAATGCGTAACAGCACGCTGTATTAAATGCTAAAACATGTACACACAAAACACGTACATGGACCGTCCCAATGTCACATGGTAGCCTATTCATAGAGGGACCGTATCAAAGATATAGAGGTATAACTACCTGTATAAATGATCGAAATTTTCGAGATGTTCCGAGAATCTTGTTTCCGAAGATTTCCGAATGGCCCATAGACGATACCAAAACTCACCATATATAAGGGGTTCACGCAAAAAGGGACTACCTATGTGCATACGTTAAAATTGAAATGAAAGCCCAGAGACTATAAATAAAGGACATATGGAAAATGATTTCATTTCTTAGTTATGAAATATCCCCCGTTACAGTATTTAGTTACGACCTCAGGCAAATGTATTTTCATGCTACATCTTAAAATAACCCATTCCTGTAATCAAGTGGCCTATGTCAAATTTAACGCCCAAAGTGTTCCATACAGACACCATGACTAATATATTTATAAGATTTTCTGTAAGTGATGTGTTTAAACTGCTGCTTACAATTTGAACTGAAATATGTAAATATATAGATAAGTCCAGGAGTAAACAAACGACTTATGGCGGTACAAGCTGGTAGAGTAATCAGGATTGATACCGAAGTATGATATGATTGTCTAAAATCATAATTTATCCAAATTAAAGACAGCAACATCCTGATTAAGAAAAGGACATTGTTTTATTGTAGTCTAAATGTTTCGTCCCAAATATTGGTATATATGATGACGTTGAGGGCAAACGATACAGTTTTGATCCAATGGTGATTTTTTGACGAAAATTTGCACACAAGCAATTTTTTATCTAGTCAATTCAAATGCGTAATGAAAAATATACCTTCATGTGCTACTATCAGAGATAAATGGGGTCGAAATTTTAGACATTTACTCAAAATTAAAGTTTCTTTGACATTTCTATCCTTTGAACAGACATACCTAACGTTTTTGTTTTAAAGATAATCACAAGAGGGTTTTTGTAAAAATATTTGGAATATCGTCTTTACATAAGTAAACTCTAAGTTTATGTTACAATTCTCAGAAAATAATTCACTTTCATTTTTTTTCATGATTTTCGAAAAAAACGGCATTTTATGCAGTTATAATCCATTTAAAAAAAATCGATGATTTCTTTATAAAAAATAGTACAAATAATCGTCATAAATAATCAAGCCAAATGTCATTTAAAACGAGAGGCTCATGAGAGCCTGATATCACTCGCCTGTATTTTCAGTTTCAGGCATTTGACTTATTTGCAAATCTCACTTTGCTGAACAATTTTGTCATTTACACTTTCTCTCTTTCTATAATAATATTAAAGCCAATACATAACCCAAAAATGTAAAATTTCCTAAAAATTAACTATTTATGGACAGTAACCCAACAATAAGTTGTCCTATTGGTCTGAAGATTACTTGACGGGTAGATCTAAACCGGTTTAACACTTTCACTTATGTCAGTTTTGCTCTTACTGCTTTAGTTTTTGGTTATTTGACCCCTATGTTTTATTTTCAGAAACTGCCGCCATGTTTTTGAATGGATCAAATCCCCGAATACACAATCTATAAACTAGATATCATAAGGAACATTCCATTAAAGTTTTTAAGTATTTGGCCAAGTAGTTTTAGAGAAGAAGATTTTTGAAAAAGTAATTAGACTTTCACAAAAAATGTAAAAAAAAAAGTTTTAAGTGCAATAACTCCTTAAGGGGTCAATTGGCTATTTTGATCATGTTGACTTATTTGAAGATCTTACTTAGCTGAACATTTATTGCCATTTATACTTTCTTTCTATCTATTATAATATTAAAAAAATAACCAAAAACAGTAAAATTTGCTAAAAAATAAACTATTTCCAACAGTAACCCAACAATGGGTTGTCGAACTTGTCTGAAAATGTCATAACAGATAGATCATGGCCCATTTATCACTTTAACACCCTTTCCTTTTTGCTCTACCTGCTTTAGTTTTTGTGATATAAGCCAAAAACTGCTTTTGTCCCCATGTTCTTTTTTAGCCATGGTGGCCATGTTTGTTGATGGAATAAAACTTCATATACAATTTACAAACTAGATACCCTAAGGAACATTCAGTTAAAGTTTGGCCCAGTAGTTTCAGAGAAGAAGATTTTTGAAAAAGTAAAATGATTAAATTCGGTCGAAATTTTTGAAATCTATGGATTTGAAACTGGACATTTGATTCATTTAAGACAAATTTAAGAGCCTTTTTCGCCGATTGTATGTGCATTCTATACAAATGTTCACCTTTTTTGAAAGAGTTTAATCATTAATATTTCAGAGAGAAAAAAAGACAAATGCATTATTTTTTTAATTTTCAGTTACAGTTCAACGAGCCAAAGATATATGCAAAATTTTACAAAAATCTGTGACATAGCCCATTTACTGTTCGTTTACCTTAAAAAGAAAGTGAAAGTGAAAGTAAATTTATAAATGACGTAACTTTCTTTTAACTTTTCTGTAAACCTACATGAACCTCATTTTATGTTCTTCTCAGTGTCTTTATATTGTTTTGAAGACGCCACTTAAATTGTCGAAATATGTCGACAACAGATAAATAATTTCCTTGCCGGCGAATTGCAATAATCATATTATAGATAAGGAATTAAATTGAAAATTACGTATTTTTTCCATATTAAAATTTACCTAAATTCCTTTTTTTCACATTGTGTGCACATCTGGTGTAGTAAAATTAGTTTAAACAATATTAATTCACATAAATCATCACATAACGATATAATATAATTGAAATGAATATTTAGGATTCAAAAACAAGCAAATTTGCTTTTACAAATCCTATTACACAAATAATACACTTATTGAACAATGATACATAAATATAAATACTGGCATGCTCTGTAATAAATATATAAATATGAAAAAAGTGAAAAATACAATAGAGAAAAAAAAAAAAACAAAACATGCATTTTTGTAATGTATACAGTGTGAAATGATTGGGTTCTTATTAAATGATGAAGCAGTAACATCAAGGGTTAAATAAAACGTTTGCTTTTGATAATGTATTTCTGCACAAAACTAAATAAATGACTATTTTGCTCATCTGAGAGTACCGTTGATCCAAAAAGCAAAATTTTGTGTCAACTTGGACAGGAAGAACTGAAACAGAAGATAATAGTTCATGTCTTAAATCGGTGTTTATGGGACAAAATAACAGGAAGTGAGAATTTGTTTCTACATCACCACAACGACAGTTCGGGGAGTCTACTAAATTACGAAGGAATAGGTGAAAATTCAATAAACTTGAATCCATTCTTAAGCGAGCATGAAGAATTTGACCAAGACGATATCCTACATAGTAATACATTGGGACCTTACTATTTTGGGTACGAATTTGTTTTTATTTGCCCAAGGGGTTCACGTCTATATATTGGTGAGTTTTGGAAGCTTCTATGGGCCATTCGAAATCCTCGAAAACAAGATTCTCGAACGTCTCGAAAAGTTTCGATCATTTATACAGGTAGTTGTTTTTGTCTTTGATACGGTCCCTCTACGGATAGGCTACCACGTGACATTGTATAGTTCAACAATCAAAGTTCATTTGTAGATCGGAATATTAGAAAAAATAAAGACTAGATTGCAGTAAAAAATCATTTAAATATTGGCACCTATTTGCCTTTTGGCAGAACATGTGCGTTTTTAATAACGCGAAATAATCAGAATGTTTATTAAATATCAAGTATATTGATAACACAATTATATGATTCATGCTTTGAGACGGTCCCTGTACGCGTTGTGTGTAAAGTATTTTTATACAAAAGGCTATAGCGTATTGTGCATTGTGACAATAAAAACCTGGGAATAGTATATATACTAATATATTATGTCTGAGAATAAACTGAGAATATTTCTTAACGGTTACCACGTGACCGTATGTACTTTAATCACAGCCTGGGCAAATGTCGGAAAGCACGCCTGAAGAAAATTAACAAAACGATATTTCTGTTATAAATATTTATCTTAGGTCGGAAAGCATAATTATAATCAACAAAACAATATTTCTGTCAAAATATTTAATTTCATTAAGATACACTAACAGACCAAGTTTATTAAGTTTAAACTGAGACTAAATTTGTCATTAATAGAGTATCATGTGTAATGTTATATCATGTCCGACATGTCTGAACAGTGAATACATTTATGAAAATTGTATGCAGCATATGAGCACCAATTATCAGGAATGCCTACACAAAAGTTAGTTAAATTTAAACTGTAGTGAATGAAAAAAATACTTCACAACGATTTTAAATCCTTAAATCTCACAAAAGAAAACGTATTTAATATTTTACAATAATCATTTAATTACTACGTTAATTCAGAGACATACATGTATATACACATGTGTATATATGTCTCTGGTTAATTATTTAATTTCGTTTTAGTATGGTTTTATAAGTCTCTGCTTATATTTTGTATAGCAATATATTCATATACTAGAAATATAGACTTGAAGAAGAGATTGATTTTATGAATAAAATGTTTGTTTTTATTGATATTATATTTTTAAAGTTTTCTTGATTCTTTAACAGGATTATATGCTGATTAAAATTCATTTTTTTTTGTTTTGTTTTCAATAGTTTAACCTTATAGCATCTTAATCTTTTCAATATGGTGCGATTTTGAAAATTGTTTATTCATTGTGTTGACCAGCTATCATACACCCGTCTTGGTTTATTTATTTACATTATATTACACCCTGTTCACACGACACAACATCGGTTAAGGTTTAAGACAAATTTCGGATTAAACGGCCATGAATCCGGAGTCAAAACACTTGAGGTAGGTAGTTTGATATCCGAATTCAACTAGCTTTAGATTTGAGCCTAGAATAAATATACGTGATGACGCAAATGCGTATTATAATCCAGAGTATCAGTGCGCATGCTTTCCATTTACTATTTCTTGCGCTGCTCAAGAAAACCACGTACGTGCATAAATATTAATTTCACTCACGGGCTGTAAATTTTTGCCTTTCTTCCTTTGCAAATTCAGGACACGACAGTAAGAGCTGGACATGTGACGTTGAATCATGGTCATCATAATTAAGGTATTCTGACCTCTAGTTGTTTGTCTTTTCTTTTTCTTTTTCTTTTTCGTTTTTTTTTTAGTGACTGTCCTAATTTATCAACTTTGAAATTTTCGAAATACAAAGGATTTTCTTCCCAAGGAATAAATAGATTTAGATGTAATTGGCAAAACCTTTGTTTCGTAATTTTGGGTCTTCAATGCTTTCAACTTCGTACTTTATTTGGCCTTTTTAACATTTTTTATTCGAGCGTCACTGATGAGTCTTTTGTAGACGATATGCGCGTCTGGCGTACAACATTTTATCCTGGTATCTATACATTTTTATATATCTACATAGGGTACATATCTATTTTTTATATATTAATTGGTTCTTTTGAGAGCATATTCAGGTATTCATAAACCTTCTTAAGGACAAAGTTTTTCGTATAGAACATTTGAATTGATTAAAGTACCTTAAAGAAATCTTTAAAATTTGAGATGTTTTAAAAGACCAAAATAATTTCTCTATATATCTACCATGAGTGCAGACGGCAGCTTCAATAAGGAGTATAAGAATAATTGAAGCCATCAAGGAAACAAAATATGAAGATATGACAGATGGAATAAATGCATCCGAATTATTTTAGCAAACTGAGTGATTAAATTCATATTGCGATTGGTCTGTGCAATTTGCTTTCGACATACGGTTTGCAGAAACTAAGAACTGCAATAGGATTAGAACTTTGTATGTATATCAAACACGTAGAAAAACTGATTTACACTCCCAATTAATAAATAAAATAGTCAAGCCTTAAAAGGTCAATTCATATAGAAGCTGTATACACTTTTCTATTTAAAACTAAAATCCAACAGTGCTTTTAATTGACTAGTGTAAGAATCTGCACACAATTACATATATTCAATAAAGGTGTTTTAAAATCATCAGTACCTTATTCTATTCAGTCAATTATTTCAAATCTAAAGCCAAAACAATTCAGCAACATTCTTTTGGTGACCAGTCAGCTGTCTCGGGTTCACGTATTGCTTTTCTTTTTTTAAAGAAAGCAACTTGTTTTGATAATGGTAGAGATTCCCTTTTTATTGTGTTTAAGTTAAGTGTGTTCCATAGTCTTGTTTTTGCTGGGATAAAATATTCAAAATATAAACGGGTCCGTGTGTTGAGTTGTGTAATGTTATTTCTTTGATTTCGGTTAAAATGTTATTACTCTTTAAATGATTGTAAAAGTCTTTATACATACATCGTTCCATACTAGGGGCGGATCCAGCCATTTATAAAAGGGGGGTTCCTAACCCAGGATAAAGCGGGAAAGGGGGGGGGGGTGTTCCAACTATATGTCCCCATTCAAATGCATTGATCGTCCCAAAAAAAAAGGGGGGGGGGGTTCCAACCCCCGGAACCCCCGCATGGATCCGCCGCTGCATACAATTTTGATACTACACTCAATAAAGAAAAAGGTCTATAGTTTTTCACGTCATTCGGTTTACTGTTTTTATAAACTGGGGTAACATTTGCTCGTTTCCATTTATCTGGAAAAGTAGACGTACTTAAGGATAAATTAAATAGCTTACATGCTAGATACTTTAATACAGAAGATGCTTCTTTTAATGATTTGCATTTTCCGCTAAAAAAGGCTTTCTGAATTATATCATTTTATTGATTATATCTATTTCAGGTGGGCTACACAAATATTGATAACACGGACGAATTCCAGGAAATTTTGCTAAGAATATATACCTTCACAGTGACAGCAAATTCAGGTATCAAGAAGATTAGTAATACAATAAGATGTTTCTAATACATAAATCTTGTGCCTTGCACGGTAGAACAATAAGGCTCTAAATTCTATATTTTTTCAGAAGCATTTGTTTTTGCACATAGAGTAATAAATGCAGCAAATGGTATATGAGAACAAACTTTTCATACACAATAGCAATCCTCCTCTACTGTGATACAGGAAGTACGCGCTTAATGTTGGACCAGTTTCTAATGAATATTTGATGAATATACAAATAAAGAGATGAGGTATGATTGACAATGAGACAAATATCCACAAAAGTTCAAACAAAGTGGATGTAGTTCACAACAACTATTTCAATATTGTTTGTGTTGTGCATGCGTATGTTTGCCTTGCATTATATTTGCATTTACGATAGCTAATCATTATAATTTACTACAGTGTAAAGTTATCCTTCTGGGGCCAGTAACAAGAAGCTTCTCTTAATTAAGAATGTATTCTTCTGAGGTTTCAGTCTCGTTGAAATCTCGTTTGGGAATTATTTCCAAAACAAGTGATACAAGTGGAAAATATCAATGAATATAAAAATATTATAATCAAACTAAACTCTGTGAAAAAATTGTGTACTTACTATAAGTAGTTTTTGAGTGATAAAACTTTCAAATTTTGTAACCAATCTGGTAATTAAGTTTCATCAGCCAAAATGTTGAGAAAGTAGGTGAGGGTACAAAGAAATGATTATACTAAAAATATGTACATCCCATATCAATTTTTTTTTTCAAAATTCTTAGATATGTATTTTTTCAATCATTTATATTAAAGAAGTTGAAATAACATGCTTTTTGTTCTAAAAAAAAAGAGAAAAATCCCAAATTTTCAAAATTGACAGCATGGTCAAATTGACACGAAAAAAGCAACACAATTTCATAAAACTTTATAACGTTAACATCAACCTATATTTTTTAGTTATATTTATTCATATTGGTCTACTTCATCTTTAGTGAATGTATGAAAAAAAGTTTGATTGTAAAATTGTGATTTTTTTCATGATAATAGCTCAAAAATGGGTAAAAATTTATGAAAAGTGGGAAAATCATAAAATATTGGTACTTTCAAATGGCTGTACCAAAAAAATGAGTGCACCACCGACCATATTTTTCCTTCATGAATTACTTCCTTAAAGTCATATAAACCCAAAAATCAGGGTAAGAAAAAGGTTTAATTCCAGAAATGTTTGGCTCCTCAGAGGTGTACATCCTTACAGTAAAGTTCTCGTTATTCATATTTTACGATAGCACAAAAGAGCGCTAAGAATGAATCTTTTAAGAGTGCAACCAGAACCATTCTTTCCTCTCCTTTTTCTTTCTCTTAACATCGTTTAAGAATACCATTAAAGCGGTCTTATTCTAAGCAAAATTACTAACTTTTCGTCCTGTCCCGTCACTGTTTTCTTTTTGTGGTTAAGTCATTGCCAAATAAAAATCTCTCGTACGTTTTGAGATAACATAATTTTTTCTTACATAGTCTGCTTAAATATTGATCCTGATTAAGTTGACAACGTGGGAAATTTAAGAGAAACAAGAATATGATGCTTCAGTGCAAAAGACCACGAAAACCGAATTTTATTCAAGAGGAATATGCAGATGTATCCTCATCCTCCATCAGTTTTGGGGAATTTGAGGATCAGTATATATATATATGAGAAAATATTTCATAGTTTTAGAGGAAATTTAAGGATTAGTAATAGTACAAAATGTTTTAAAGGTTTTTGTGAAATTTGAGAATCAGTATATATACAATGTACAAGAGAATTGTTAAAAGTATAACGTTACATAAAACAGTAACTTCTTTAGTATTTTAGTGTCTAAAAGGGTCTCTTTTTGGGAGTATCAGGGATAAATGGGGCTTGGTATTTTTATGGGGGTAAAAAATGAAATTTTATTTTTATTCAAAACAAACAAATACTATGCGTATTGATGTGTGTTTGTTCATTCCACGTTAGCTAGAGGTATAGAGAGGTATAGGGAAAGGTTGAGATCTCACAAAACATGTTTGTTGCTTTTTTGCGCCTGTCTCATGTCAGGAACCTGTATTCTCTGTTAGTCTTGTGTGTTTTTTAAATTTTGGTTCATCTATATGTTTAGGCGTTTAGTGTGGCGTTCATATCGCTGAACTAGTATACATTATTGTTTAAGGGCCAGCTGAAACCCGCCTCCGGGTGCGGGATTTTCTCGCTGCCTTGAACTTGAAGACCTATTGCGGCCTTGGGCTGTCTTCTACTCTTTGATCGGATTGTTGTTTTTTCTTTGACACGTTCCCCGTTTCCATTCTCAATTCTAAATAGGGTGTACATATTATGACCGGACAATTTGGACTGTGCAATGAAATTAGTTTTTAAACAACATTTTATGAATTCAATTGTTTTAATGTATATTCTTGTTTTGCATTTATTTTATTATTCTGAACTTTGTCGTAAATTTAGGCATAAGTGTTTTACACGGATTATGTGTCATAATCTTGGACAAAGGACTTAAATTCATTTACTCTATTCATTTAATTATTTATTCTCTGTAACAGTTTAGACAATAATTTACTTATACGTGTCGGACATTAATTACTCTTCTAATCTATTGTTATTTCTATTTGGCATATGTTAATCTTCTTAATCCTTTAATTGCTTGTGCTTATATATACTGTTATTGTTTGTATGTTACGTTACATTTAGTTTGGAGTTTGTTGTTCGGTCTTGCCGGACTGCTAAAATAAAAGTTTAAGGAGCGAAATATTCCTTCTTGATTTCCATTTAGCCGGAACGCCATTTTACCCGGCTATATCTGGTGTTAGGACATCCGGGCAACGCATCTAGCGGGTACCTTGTTCTACTTTAGAAGCTGACCCCCCAGCTAACAGAAAAATGGATACGCGGAGAACCAGAAATTTTGGCCGAGACTGGAGATACCAGATGTCTGATCATGGAACTACCTTTCAGACAAGAAATTTTCAACATATGGACAACTACCTATGTAAGTTTTGTGGAAAGACTGTGAACAATCAATTTCATTTTAGACAATGTATAATAGCAAAAACGTCATTTTGCTATAAGTGCAGAAATTTTGGACATTTCGCCAGAATGTGTAACTTTCACAGACAACCGGACGTGAAAGTTGTTAAGGTTAAATCGAAATCCAAGTTACGTCGTGACGCAGAAAGAATGAGAAAATTTAAAGAACAGAAAGCTATGTCAATTTTTCCTTGTGCGGAACTTAATACCATAGAACTGATGGACTTCTTTCCAACCTTAGAATATAACAAGGAATTCATAGATAACGTAAGACTCAGGCACGACCGAGTGAATTCAGAGAGAGTAAAATTTAAAATCAAAAGTGTACACTATGAGAAGAATTTTAAAGAGTTAAATCAAAAGCATACCAGTGTTGTAAGCAATCTAGAAAAACTTCAAAAACAAGGTACAGATGATAAAAAAGATATGGAAAAATTACGGGAACGCATTACTGATCTTGAAGAAGCTAATTTTCGGATTTACGATCAAAGATGTGAAGCAATTGACCAGCAATACCAATTACAATGCGACAAAGAACATATGCGGGATCGAATCACTAAGCTAGAGACGAATTGGACAATTTTCGGAAAAATACAAGAGAAGATAACTATTCAAACCAAAACTATCGTTACAGAGGACGCCACAACCACAGAAGAAACTTTCGGAACCATAATTTTAGATGAACATTAAGACCCGGGTCGTGTCTTCAGAGGCCGCGGGAATATATGACCGGACAATTTGGACTGTGCAATGAAATTAGTTTTTAAACAACATTTTATGAATTCAATTGTTTTAATGTATATTCTTGTTTTGCATTTATTTTATTATTCTGAACTTTGTCGTAAATTTAGGCATAAGTGTTTTACACGGATTATGTGTCATAATCTTGGACAAAGGACTTATATTCATTTACTCTATTCATTTAATTATTTATTCTCTGTAACAGTTTAGACAATAATTTACTTATACGTGTCGGACATTAATTACTCTTCTAATCTATTGTTATTTCTATTTGGCATATGTTAATCTTCTTAATCCTTTAATTGCTTGTGCTTATATATACTGTTATTGTTTGTATGTTACGTTACATTTAGTTTGGAGTTTGTTGTTCGGTCTTGCCGGACTGCTAAAATAAAAGTTTAAGGAGCGAAATATTCCTTCTTGATTTCCATTTAGCCGGAACGCCATTTTACCCGGCTATAATATTAACATTACAGGTTAAAAAATTCAAAATTTGAAATCGGGGGAGGGGGTGATGAGGATTTATCCCCGGCTTAGTATATTTCTAGGATTCTGATTGGTTAACGCACGTCGTTACAAAACCCATAGCCCCTGGGTGTTGCTAACCCATATCCCCGGACGTTGCTACCCATTACATCGGGGAATTTCACGCGCGTTTTCCTTAGTTCCATGGTTGTTCCTTATGAAATATCGAATTCTGTAGATTTTCCATGATGTCTGTATAATTAAATATTAATCGACTAACGATTTTATCTTATTATATCGATTATCTGCACTCATTTTAGTAAATGCATCACTATGCAGCCACATTGTCAATGAATGGTACTACTGACCTAGCTATGCAAATGACCCACGTTGACGTCACACCGTTTATGATGTAACTCTCACAACATTGCGCGCCAAATTCGACCCATTTCAGTTTCTCTGTCTCTAATTTAAAAACGTCTTATATTTGTCTACCTGTAGGGTTCTACCAAAGGTAGTACCCTACACCCCGTTAAAAATATGTCAAATTCCCAAATTTCAAAAAAAGATATTTAAAAAATGAAAAAAACGTTGCTTTCACGTTTAACTTTGTGGTCGAATTTCTCCAAAGATCGCCATATTTAGACTAAGACCGGGGATAAATTCGTTATCTACGTTCATATCCGTAGATATAGATATTTTAACACCCTTCAGTACCCTGTACACCCTTCGGCTGCGCCTCAGGGTGTACTTGGATATTTCAGGGTGTTAAAATATCCATATCTACGGATATGAACGTAGATAACTTATAATAGCCATAAATAATATATTTTCGCTCTGTCTAACCGGTAGTTCTTGGTAATTTGTCCATTTTTCATAAAAAATCAAGTGGATTTAAGCGGTAACAGAATAAACGTCTTGTATAGCCATCTTGATTTTTTCGCCTATTATTCATCATATGTATAAAAAGCGCCAATTCATTTTCATTCAAAGAGTAGTTTAGGATTCTGGGGTTGGGTAGAACCATACTTACATTAAAACGTTAAGACAGAATCGTGTTATGCTCGTAATTGCTAAGTTGATGCAAAGAGTTCTTTCTAAAGGTAGGAAAACAAATTAAGATGTTTTCAAGCTACCATAATTGATAAGGTTTTGTTAAGGCAATGCAAAGAATTTCCATAAATCCGTAAGAAACTCGAATGTGTTGCGGGCTGTTAATCATTCTAAGATTGCGTCTTGTTATACTCTTATTCTCTAAGACAGTCTTAGATGATCCTAAGTGCTAAGAGAGCTTCTTATTACCGGCACTGGCTTTCAGTAATATTTGATTAGAAAAATGCAGCACGATTCGTTAAATAAAACAAGTTTTAAAGGAACATTATCTGACAAATTCATATTCACAAATTTGATCCAAATTCTCATATTTTATCTATAACATACTAAAACGTATATCAAAATTACAAAAAGTCCAAATGAAACAATTAACAATGCATGGGCTCGCTATAACATATCAGCATTTTGTGCATATTTTAGCCCGGATGCCATCTAATTATCCATCGAGATGACATCCGAAGACTTCCGAAGATCATATTACCCGATATAACTATAAATATGAATAAAGATAGATAGCGAGCACGTGCAATCGGATTTTTCTATGTATATTGGATTTCATGTTATAGGTTAAACATATATGTTCATCATCGGTTAACCTGCATAAAAATGATTTTAGTGGTCCGGATCAGTTAACAAAATGGTTATTCCTAGTGTCTACCTTGTTTCACTTTCAATATTGACATACTTTTCTTTTAAATGAATAAACATGCTGACCACCACATGCTGAATACATGTGCATAAAGGTCAAACTAAAGGTTGCATAAATACACCTTGAATTGATGTTTCTTGCTTATTTTGACGAAATTGAACCAAACTGCCTGCTATTAGCGAGTTTAGAATCTCCTTATTCCGCTTTAATAAATGTTTGCAAAAAATGTTTTTTTCGAATTGGTAGCTAATGCCCATTTAACGTTAATCATAATCCAGTGTGGATTCGATCAGTAATTTGTAATTACATATCTTCAGAAGAAAAAATTGTCTTTGTCTATAAATCGTTTTTTTTAATATTGTATGTCTGACATTATCATTAAGTAGAAGCCAATTATTAAATCCAATAAACTTTATTTTAGGCCACACCAATTTGATTAATAGTTCTTTGGACAAAAGCTCAAAAAAATATGGGGCAAGCGAGCGAAATTTTTTTGTTTTTATATATTTCTTGAAAATTAGTTTTTTTGAGGCGAGTGCTCTACAAGTGAAGCGAGCGGTTTCATTTTTTTTTTAAATTGTGTGATTAAGAAGTTGTACAATTTATGTACATGTTATAACTATGTTATTTCATAGAAAAATGAGGATCAACAGATGCTCTAATGCATATAATTTGATTTAATTGTGCCTGTAGCATATCAGACTTTCTTGTCTCACTGTGGTTTAGTTAATTTTGGTTATTTTCTTCAAGTAAGCTTTGTCTATGTGAATTTTCATTTAAATCCATTTATATATTTAGGAAGCATAGCAAGAGGGAGTATGTTAGTTAGGTAAAAGACACATGTTGAATTAAATTAAAATATGTGTATGTATCCAAAAAAATGCCCCTGAAAGATATTTGATAGTTTTCATTATAATGATAATGATTGTTTATTGTTGTAGTTCAGTGTTTCTGTTGTTCCGTTGTTTTCCTCTTATAGTTGATGTGTTTCCCTTGGTTTTAGTTTGTTACCCGGATTTGTTTTTGCTTAATCGAATTATGACTATTGAACAGCGGTATACTACTGTTGCCTTTATTTATTGGCTGCTTGACATCCAGTTGGAACTATTTATGCATATTTAGGATCAAAATAATGAGTGAGGTGAATATTTCTTGCTTTGTACTAAAACAACATTCTGAGTTAGATAGTCATATTGCTATACATGTAGATCCAAAGGTATCAAACTATTCTCTTAAAATACTTGTCACCCCATTCACACGAACTTTTCTTACTGAGCAATATACTCTTTCCTTTTGCTCCTAAAAGCTGTAATGCATTTAAAGCTCTTTAGCTTGACTATAAGTGGTTGAACTAATTACACACTCCTAATTATTATGAGCATGCCAATCACAATACGGCATCACCTTGTTCTCGTTGGAACTCTTTAAATTCCAAAAGAAGAGTTCTGCTTTCATGCCAAAAGACTAACAAGGGGATATGGGGTTTCATCAACATCAAATACTTCTGTGATTTTTCTGAAAGTTCATGGGATTTTACAATTCATTTCATCCAAAAGATAGATAGGTCTATGCCTGTTGAAACAAGGATCGGGGGTGACGATGGTTCTAACAAATATTAATGTGTTTGTTGTCATCTAATGAAAGATTTTTAATGTTTGCATCTAGAACTGGTCTTTAAAGGTAAAACGAGAAGCATTTCGGATAATTGTGTGTTCAATAACTACTTGTCCACGGCAATGAGCTGACACAACTGCATGTTGGCATCCCGATTTTTGACCTTTTATTTACAAATCGATCATCACACGTTCGTTTAAAACGATATAAGCATGATATGCAACAGATAAGCGTCTATATGAAAAAAAAAAATCAAGAAGAAACTTACTTTGTAGTGGCATTCGGATCAAAAATTTGCGGAAGCGGTAATTTTTTTTTTATTGAAAAGTCAATTTCTCCAAAACAGGAGCGGGAAAATCCAGAGAACTATTAATCAATTTGGTGTGTCCTTTTAAAAATACTTTTTTCATGTTTTGCAGAACATCATCATGGTTTGACAGAGTTTTCAAAATGGTACGTTACAGTTACCTATATTGATGAAAGTCTCCTTGAAAATGTACATTCATTGAGTGGCACCGTCGTCCAAATAAAACAATGAAACACTTTTCATGGAAGTAAAAATAAACATTATTGTTTAGGGGTCAGCTGAAGCCTGCCTCCGGGTGGGGGATTTTCTCGATGCGTTGAAGACCCACTAGTGGCCTTGGACTGTTTTCTGCTGTTTGATCGGGTTGTTGTCTCTTTGACATATTCCCAATTTTCATTCTCAATTCTATAACAAAAACAACATACTTTGTTGCAGTTTAAATTTCGAAAGCCTTAAATGCAAAATGTACGTGGCGAAAACAGAAACTACAAATTATTTATATGTGATCATATATAATACATTTGTATTACTAATCATTACTTCAAATTTGTTCTCTAAATCTTAGTCGATTTATACTTTCTCCAACTGGTTGATTATCTTTTTATAATTAACGTTTGGCTCGTTTGCTATCAGTTATTGTTCATCATTAGACAAAATTCAATGTGACATCACGACAAAAAGCAACTATGGCTGATTATGTCGCATAAAAAAAAAACAACACATCTTTTTGAAAATCATAATGAAACGGTTTTTCTACTACCGAATCTCGTATATTTCTGCATTCAGTTATAAATTTGAAAATTTAATTGTCTCAAGTGGATAAGTATCGGATTCTTATCACACTCGATTATACACCAAATCTCCTCCTGAGCTTTATTACTGTTCTATATGTTGTATATATTCTTCATTCTGAGAAATTGATTATGTTATCATTTGTGTTGTCTCATTTGGGCGTATATCCCTCATCTCCTTTTATCAATTATAAGGTTTGTGTCATGTATTTTAAGGTTTTCATTCGAAATTACTCGAAGAGGAGAGATATTGAAAGTCTACCATCCACCTGATGACAGCGAAGTTCTAGCC
This sequence comes from Mytilus californianus, assembly GCF_021869535.1. Classification (NCBI taxonomy): domain Eukaryota; kingdom Metazoa; phylum Mollusca; class Bivalvia; order Mytilida; family Mytilidae; genus Mytilus; species Mytilus californianus. Next base: position 77,560,702 of record NW_026262712.1, on the reverse strand, counting down.
ATAAAGAAAGGATTTGCTGCAATATTTTCTTCAAAACTACACAGTAAGGAAGAGGTACATATACATGTTTGTCATGCAACAACAAATGAATCTATACAATTCTACACTCAAAATGTCGTATGTCATTTATAAAGCATCTTCGAGTTTTTCAATTAGCGTAAATTAAGTTATAAAAAGCCAATCAATAAAAAAGTTACAAAAACAATAGTGGTATATTATAAGTTATCTACGTTCATATTCGTAGATGTGGATATTTTAACTCCCTGAAGTATCACAGTACACCCTGAAGCGAATATGAACGTAGATAACTAATTTATCCCCGGTCTTATAAATAAGAAGATGTGGTATGAGTGCCAATGAGACAACTATCCATCCAAGTCACAATGTGTAAAAAGTAAACAATTATAGGTCAAAGTACGGCCTTGGCCTTGGCTCACACCGAACAGCAAGCTATAAAGGGCCCAAAATGACTAGTGTAAAACAATTCAAACAGGAAAACCAACGGTTTAGTCCGAATCTGCCGATTTTTATGAAAATTGTAGCACATAGTGTAACGTGAAAGCAACGTTTTTTGTTCATTTATAAACGTTTACTAGTAATTGAAACTTGGAAATTTGACATAATTTTTACTGGGTATAGGGTACTACTACAACGTGCGTTATTCAATCAAAATCCGAGAAATATACTAAACCGGGGATAAACTAGACTGATACCCAACCGTTATTTGACAAGTTTGACAAAGAGGTTAAGGGACCAAAACATTGCCTCTCCTATTTAAAATCAATTGGAGGTCTTGTCAAAATCAGCGTGGAACGTTTGCGCTTTGTTATAGGACATTTATGTTTTTAAATAGACATTTTCTCTTCAATTTAAATGACATCAACAGGACATTTCGCTTTTTCTTCGGGATATTTGAGGTTTCTTATTTTAAAACTTTGTCCGTCTGTATCCTGTTTAGGACCGGCAGGTTTGACCTGGAGTAGTGATATTGTTAAATATTCAAAATTCAATTTATACCCAAACCACATTATATCTATATATTTATTTAGCTAAATGTTAAATTCTGAAAAACATATAGGACATGAACAGTCATACAGGTCAGTGTTTAGGCTTGATATATGTAGCCCAACGTATTTGACTCGCGTAATTTCAAATCTCAAATGAATGTAACTTTCAATAGTTACTTAGGTGCACGTTTATCAATATATCTGATGTAGTTGACAGATTGCTGTACATGCATATTTTCAATAAGACAAAAAAATGCAGAATTAGTTAATTTAAACTGTTTATCATAGTTGGCTTGAAATGATTCTGCAACCTTTGTCAATCGTTTACTGTAATATGACTGTTCAGTCCATAGTATATAGGTGAAAAGCTCAAATGTCCGGTAAATTCAGTACAGATGTATCAAAATGTAAAGCGCAAGTGACCATCATGTATGGAGCGAAAATGTCCTTCCGCGTTACAGTAAAAAAGCACCAACGTCTTGTGCCCATACAAATAATATCTTTAACTCTATTTCAGATTATAAACTTAGTTCTGAAAACGAAAAAAAAAAAAAAATTGCCGACAAGAGCTATAAATGAATTTAAAAATAAGTCCTGTATATTGATGACAAAGTATATATACAAAATACATGTATGTACATTGTCTGAAAAAATAAAATTTATTTGTACTAGCTTTAGAAACTGAACGAAAAGCGAGACTAGAATAAGATCTTAAATTTAAGACTTAAATAAAACCTATGCCTTTGTCAAAGCTTATAAGACAGTAAACGTTAACAATGTTGTGTTTGTTTTATTAAGTTTTACATCGAAATTTTACGTGAAGAAAAATTCTAAAACTTTTGTTTTGATCAATTTATCAGAAAAGAGCGTTACAGAAAGCCATTTAGTTGAAACTAAACATCTTCAAGCGTCAAGTCAAAATCACTGTCGAAAAATATGAACCGATATTAGACCATTTCTTAACCCGATTGCAAGTTTGGCATTGTTCTTTTTTCCTATCTTACGGAGTGTATATTTCTAATCTCTGTTAGATCAAAATATGTAGTACACGATTGCGAAATCCGTTGTATTAGAATGGCCACCGGCATAACAGACAAAAATCTGCTGTTCACGATAGCAAAAACGATTGTTTTTAATGAAATAGGGAACTCAGATCCTATTGAATCTACCGTTAGATAGTTGGTTCAACCCATTTGTAATAGCTAAAACAAATTGTGGTTCAATAGGGGAAATTGCGGTAAGTAAGGGGAAAAGGTAGTGATAAAAAAAGGGTGGGCGAAAATGTTAACTGTAGAGTTACTGTAGACAAAACTATTTGTTCTGCCTCCTATTTTTCATGCCAAACAATAACGATGTAAAACTTTTCCATTTAGAATTACTTTAAAATGTTCACAAAAATGTTATTAACTAAAGTAAAGTAAAACAAAACATATCTGTGAAGTATGCTTTTGAATTTATTTCGAAGACTATTAAAATTTCTCTTGCGAATTCCATCTAAATTACACCGCTTATCAATGTGTCTATATCAGAGATTATGTAATACAAACTTTTCATAGAGCAATAAAGTCTGCCGACTGAACCGAAGTGTTGTAAAATAAGATAACTAGACAGATAAGGTAATCGACAAAGTTTTCATCAGGAATATACTGTAGAATGGTATAATGTAAATAACATTCCATTCAAATCTAAAGAATAAAGAATTTCAACCATCACTTAAGAAGCCTGTGTATTTTCTCTTTATCACATTTTTCGCATTTTTAAATTTCCACTAAAGTACAGGACTTTAACATATGAAAACAGGCGAAAGATATCAAAATGACATTTAAAATTATTGTGTCATTGTTTCATTTGTATGCATGTAAATATATCTGTTCTACAATTCGAGTAGATTTTTAAGGGGAGATGCCAGCCTGTACTTCCACGTATAATCATAAGTCGAAGAGAAACCGACAACGTCATTCTAACAAACAAAAACAACAACAAACAAATAACCGAAAAACGATTTAAAATACAGTATGCTTTAATTTATTCACACTTAAACCAAACTTTTTTATATATCTAATATTCACAATTCCTTGCTTAAACAAACATACCACATCTTCCTATATCAATAAAATATGTATCGAACTTTAGATATGATCCCTATGGCCATGTTATTACGGGGTGACCTCAATATTGTTCAAGACCGAGAGGTTAAAAACTTTTTGAAAAAAGAACCAAAATATCGTCCTCCATCTAAAATAGATTGGAAACATTGTCGTCAGGTCACAAAAGATGCTCCTTCGTCGTAAAAATTGGTGTAAACGGGAAAAATCTGATAAAGAATCTCTTGATTCTTGTTTAAATAAATGTATGCATGTTGTGGATATTTGAAAATAATTCAGAAATAGATAAAAGAGTACATAATATGCCTTTTTCTAGAATAATAAACAAACTTCAAGTACTTTCAAATCGGTTTGTGTTTGTACCGGCCGACAAAGCAGCCAACAATGTGGTGGTGGTATGCCGTAAATACTACACGGATGTTCTTAAGAATGAGATTTTAAATTCTTCTACATTCAAGTCCGTGCGCTCCACAGAGAGTCATATAGTAAACAAACATATGATAATCACATCACAGCTTAAGGCCTTTTCTGAACATTTGAAGGTCCCTACTATGTATTGGTTACCTAAACTACACAAAAAAAACCCAGTAAAATATCGTTTCATCTCGGCCTCTAGTAAGTGTTCTACAACTAATCTTTCAGTGCTTTTAACAAGTTCCTTAACTTCTATCAAAAAAATTATCATTTAAAACTTTTGTATTAAAATATATGAAAATAGTGGAATTAACTATTATTGGAGTGTAAACAATTCTTTCGATGTTTTAGATAAACTACGTGCTTTTGATGGTCTTTTTTCACCCTTTACATTACACTTCCACACAATCTTATCAAAGAAAAGTTTTCCTATTTAATTAACTGGTCGTTTGTTAAATCTGAATGCAATTATATTTGCTGCAACTCATTCAAAGCCTTCTTCTCTAATGAGAAAGGTAAATATGCTTGATATACTTACTTGAGGTGTGATGAGATGATTGAAGCTGTTAATTTTCTCCTTAATAATATTCATGTACGTTTCGGCAATACAGTTTATCGACAGGTTGTAGGTAATTCTATGGGCACCAATTGCGCCCCTTTTATAGCAGACTTGTTCTTGTACTGTTATCAATAACAGTTTATGACCAAACTCAGTAAAGAACCTTTTAAATTGCATTTAATTGATAAATTCAACAACACTTACCGCTATCTTGATGATATTTTTTCGTTAAATAATCAAGAATTTTCTAAATATACTGCCGAAATTTACCCAAAGGTGCTTAAACTAAAAATATCAAATATAAATGGTAATAACTGTCATTTCCTAGAAATAGATATTTCAATTTCACACGGGAAACTCTACACTAAAATTTACGACAAAAGGGACGATTTTTCTTTTTTGGACGGTGATGTTCCTTTGGCACCATCTTACGGTGTTTATAAATCACAACTCGTTCGCTTTGCCCGTGTCTGCGGTGACGTTTTGGATTTTAATGAACATAATCTATGTATTACTGGTAAAGTATTAAGGGATTTCGTATCCGCAAATTACTTCAAACCTTTACTAAATTCTTCCATAGATATAAAGATTTGGTTTTCAAGTTTGGTTGTACCTGTAGAAAACTTATTTCAAACGGGATAGCACATCCTGTTTTTTACGGAGATGTTGTTTACCGAGCCCCAAAATTTAGAAACGATCCGGGTAAACTTATCGATCCTTTAAAAAATTTATTCTAAAAGGTTACCAATTCAGCACAGTAATTAGATCTTTGAATATTGTTTTTATTGGTATCAATATTGATTGTGTTATCAGTAAATTAAAATCAAACTAAATATTATTTTTATATACATACGCATATTCATGGCTCTACAATCTGTCGATACCCGTATCTTGGCATTGCACAATATCATGTTTTTCTCTGACTGTTTATGACGTCTTTGCACTAAATCCATTGGATGTTGGATGTGCTTTAGTATTTTAGTCTTAGATGCATGGTTTTTTAAAAATTAGTTGTTATTGGCTTTGACCTAGCTGTCAGTAACTGCGAGTACTTTCAGATGATCTGTACTTAGTGTCTTTTTGTTGTGGGGATGTAGTAAGTACCCTGCCACGTCCACTCTGTGTTTTTGTTACTTGTTTTTGCCTTGTATCTATCTGATGAGTTAAGCCCTTTTCAACTGATTATTATAGTTTGTTCATATGTTGTACTGTTACACCACTGTCCCAGGTTAGAAGAGAGTTGGGCGCCTGCTAACATGTTTAACCCCGCCGCATTCTGAATGTGTCTGTCCCATGTCAGGAGCCTGTAATTCAGTGGTTGTCGTTTGTTGCTGTATATCATATTTGTTTTTCGTTCATTATTTTGTACATAAATCAGGTTGTTAGTTTTCTCGTTTGAATAGTTTTACATTTGTCATTTCGGGGCCTTCCGTAGCTGACTATGCGGTATGGGCTCTGCTCATTGTTGAAGGCCTTACGGTGACCTATAATTGTTAATTTCTGTGTCATTTGGTCTCTTATGGAGAGTTGTCTCATTGGCAATCATACCACATCTTCTAATTTTTATATCAAAGCATACGTTATTTGATTGTTAAGTTGTAATTTGTAGTTTGGGCCGTCTAAAGTCTTTACATGACAATACAATTTTGAAATATGTTTTGATCATGTAGTATGAATTCCAAAGACGTTAAGCACTATATTGCGTCTCAATTGGTAACGTCAAAATTTGACAATTTACGCCGGTAATTGAGGATACTTTGTTCGTTTTGTCGGTAATCTTTTTTTTTGATCGATATGGATACTTCTAAGTCTTGAATATGCATGAAATACTTCCTACTGTGAGTTACGCAAGCAAAAAAACAATACAAAATATGTATTTGGGTGAGATAATAGTGCCTATAGAATGTAATATAATGCATTGTTCCCCATTTAAATCTGAGCTGAGAAGAGGGAGGAGGGAGGAAGCTACTCATTTTGCTTTAATAAAGAAGTCTGGGTGTTTTGTCGTGTTAAACACTACTATTTTTCATAACTGAACAGTTAGATTAAGAAAGAAAATGATTGCGTGAAAAAAATAATTATATTCATCTGATATGTTTACAAGCTTTGTATAATATCGAGGTGTAACTCTTCAGGTACAACAATTTTACTGTCACTTTCAAGTTCAGCACAAATGAATCGTATTGCAGAGGAATATCAAATCGCAGTTTTACGCTTCACAAGTTTGAAAATTAACGGTTGATTTTTTATCCTCTCGTAATACAGCCCTTTCACAACTTTAGAATCTCGGTTAAACGAACAACCCCAGTCATCTGAAATATTTTTTTTATAATGTGAGGTCTTTTTGACATTTTTAAAAGATAATACTCATAATCAATATCGTCTGCCAAAACCGCAATTATCATGTCCTTTTCAACAATGTCTTCAATTATATTATCATTTGTATTGCAATGGTCCTCATTTTTTTCGGAATTCGAGTTATCATTTTGAATCATTTTCGCATTTTAGAACTTCCTATAAATTGCGTTTTCTCACACTCGTTTATTTAAACAGTTATCACAATTATAACACGATAAGTCGCGGACAAGAAGATCTGTAGAATAATTTGTTGATATGATTTGGTGTATCTTGCGATTTTGATCCACGGGTTTAAAGTTTATAATATGGAGACGAGGAATTTCAGCAATGTATTTAAATAGCCGTATTTTTATATATTCCTGTCTGTGGATTCTGGAGATTTTTCTGAGCAAAATCATAAAGGTCACGCGCCGTCTGAACTTTAGTTTTACCCCGGAGCACGGCGGAGTCCGCTTGATTCTTTAGAAAACCACCGGCAGCATCGTGTGGGCCTTTGCCATGCGAGGTTTCAAAATAGTTTCTAATTAAAACGTCGTACCCTAGATCCGATCTATGTGTACAAACATCGCCCATACAGTTTCGGCTTTTATACTGAGCACTGCAACCGTCGGTAAATTCTGGCATAATCTTAATTTCAGCAGATATCGATTTCAAGTATTTTGAAATGAGGGTTTGGACATATCCAGTATAGTGACGGTCATGATTCAAGTTTGGACTAATGACAAAAAACTGTTCACTAACTATTACCGGTGAATCTATTGTATTGTAGATCCCGTCTACCTCAAGAATAGCATGCCTGTTTAAAATTGTAACGTATATGCTAACCTCGGTTCTCTGAAAGTATGCTGATTGGATTTCAGTCCGTTCGGAACATCGGTAGTTTTCAGAGAAATCGTGAATACAAACTGCGTGATTGGTTGGAAGATTTTGAACAATATTTCTATATTGTTCACTTTGCCAGTTAGCTCTATTTTGATGAGCCGGAAAAGTTTCGAGTAATGATTTAAAATGGTTAAACATTTCGCCAGGTTTTGTTTTTTTACTAACTAACATAAGTTTGTTCTTGTTTTTCTGCCTTTCACGTTTATTTCAGTGTATTCAAATTTTTCCCACTTAATGTCGCGAGCATTTCTAAATATGTCTAGTTCATTGTTGATGAAGGACAATTTTTCAACTCCACATTCTTTGCAAGACCGATTTAAACACTTTGCGTGCGGTGCAGTCCTATCACATAAAGTGTCAGCACATATGTCATTTAAATGTTCATAAACTGGTAAGTTCTCTTGGGTCAAGTCCAGATTACTTGCATGCAAATTTTTCCGAAATTCCATACATTTCTTAAAAAGAATTCGAACCTCTATATGCTGCCGACAACAACATGTATTGCGATGTTTTTGTTTGACTGGCATCACGAAAAAAGGCTTGTTACTTTCAAACAAACGTTGTGATATTTTAAAATCTGGATATTTCGCTTTGAACTCTAAAAACACTTCAGTTTGCGTTTTTTCGAGCAGGTGTATTTGATGCGAAACATATTCATCAGGCCCTATCCGTGAGCGTTTCACGTCTGTTTTGTTAGAACTTTTGCGCGAAGCCGTAGGGGATATCCAGAAATCATAAGCCTGTGTTTTTGTTTCATCAGAAGTAATGTCAGATCTTGTTTTCCTCTTTGTGAATTCGTAACAAGATTTTTCTGATCTCAAAACAGAAGTGCGAATTCTTTGACCACCAGAAAGTCGCCGCGGGTGCAATCCCAACTTACGCGCTGCTTTGCTTTTTTCTCCTTTTGAAATTTTTTCACCGCTGACAGAAGCCGATATTACATGCATAGCGTTACGTGCATCAGAATTTTCTGTTTTGTTTCATGTATGAATCCCTTCAAATTTTCTAAGACCTTTTCAGAGAGAGATGGACTCTGTCGTTTTAAAGATTGTTTTGCTGTTGGTGAAATACACAGATAGTGTTGTATTATAGCTTGTTTTTTAATTGGAGATGATGGTAGAGCGTCCTTAAGCCTTTTCAGTGCCCTGCATTTGGCCATTTTATTTCTAAATATTGCATTTCGAATTTCGTCATTTTGATTATTTATTTGTTTTACTTTTTGTGTTTTGTCTCGTGACAGACGTTTATATTGATTCTGTTTTTCTTTCTTTTCTTTGATTTTCTGCCTTTGATTTCTTTTATATAAAGCGCTTTTGGACACCTCACTTTTCGGACTTCTGATTCGGCTTGCGTTGTAATTGTCTTTATATTTAATTTATTGTAACTTTTATTTTTCTACTCTTTTCTTTTTAGTTTCTTCATCTCTTTATAATATTTAATTCTCTCTGTTCCGGACATAAAATTCTTCTTTTCTGCAATTAATATTTTACCTATTTATTGACAAATTACCATATTTGTTTCATTTTAAATAATAATTTAATTTCTTTTTGTTAAATACTACTAGTATATATTTTTCCTTTGCAGTTGTTATCTTCGTTTCTAACATAGCCGTATAAAGTTATTTCGATACTTGAACAGTTAATAGCGAAATTTATAAGTTTGTTATTCTGTTTTGTCCTCTGATCTTAACATGAAATCGAACCGTAATTGTTACTTGAAAACAATAGAATATCGTTCATATATTATATGATAATACGAATAGCTTTCAATTTCGATGGGCTAGGTGGGTGAGTGGCCTAAGGGGTTCATATAGTGATCACGAGCCTGGCGATTTTAAAATACGCTCGTGGCGAAATTTGTTGGACTCCGATCCTAATTAACAGTTAGTGTCAGTTATCTAACCGAAGGTTGCCTGATGTCTGGCTTCCTCCACCTATTAATATAGTTCGATAAAATACAATAAAGGTCGCTTATAGTGGCGTTCAACACCAAAACACAAAACAAACATTTAGATTTAATTTGAAAACACACATATATATAGCGTCCCGAATCGACAACGTTCAAAACGTAAGAAAATTGTAAAGTGGACAAACTTGCAAGACATTGGATTTGTTCAAAAACGAAGTCGTTTCGACTTAACAACTTATCAAAAAGTATATAACTGTTATGTGGGGTTAAAGTACAATTACGCAAAATCACTATTTTGTATGCTACAAATCAATTTTTTTTATTAAATGACGTCGAAACTGACAGTTTACTTGTAAAAAGCGGCGAAATTCGACATTGGACATTCTTGCAAGACATTTGTCCAAAGCCAATGCGTTTTTATTTGTGTTGTGAGTGTTGTAAAAATCCGGATTTGAAATGGTCTATCTATGTACTTTTGTGGGAATAATTTATGAAAACGAAATTTCATATCATCTAATATTTTAAAAAGCCATAACTTTTGATAACTTACCATTTTCTGAAATCTGACCATGGTGAAGATTATTCATTTTTGAAAAAATCAGCTTTGACCGTTGCAACAACGCAAAAATCAGCAATGACGTCATAAATTAAATATGTGGTTTATCATTCATGCGAATTTTCGCGGATTTTACACTCTTTCTAAGAGCACAAAAACTCCCGTAAAAGTTATTATGCGTATAATTTGTTAAGTCTGACACGCACATTTTTGACGTTTTGACAATATTTGTATCATTATTTTATACTATTAAGAAAAGTTATAAAATAATTTATTATCTTTTTGGAAACAGTAATACCTGCCTAGTCGATGGATATAAATTCTATAAAGCTTAACTATTTAGATTTCATAGAAGAGCTGTTTATCCAAGTGCTCTGTCGGATTTCACGGTATTGACGCAATAGCGTGCTTAACGTCATACGTTACGGAGTAGATGACGTATGGCAGTCCCAGGAAAATACGTGACACACGTTACGGAGTAGATGACGTATGGCAGTCCCAGGAAAATACGTGACACCATATTTTACACGCCGTTGTTTTATGTTACAGTGAATAAGTAAAATAAGCGATTTTGTAAGATACCTCAGGAGTTTTGTATTATCACCGATTTGACTAGTTAAGGAGTAGGTTCACGAAGGGTCCATATTGGCCCTAAATTTCTGTGAAGTTTAACTTTAGTAAGACAAATAAAATTTTAATAGTTTTTGCTTCAAATAAATGACGTTGGCCACATACATTATTCTCTATTCTGTAAACCCCCATCCACAACCTCTTTTTACATATCAACTGTTTAATTCAGGAAATTTAAAAAATAAAATATGATTTTTATTCACAACACTTTTTATTTGTTACTAGTAATCTGGATTTTCACAAAATGCAGCATGAACATTGTTAAGTGAGGTAAAATTGTTGAAGTGGATTTTTCAAAAAATCTAAATATTGGTAAGATGTGGTTTTTAAAGTATTCTGCAGAGATACAGACACAATAAAAATAATAAAAAACGACAATATAGACAAAGTAAGAAAAGAGGGAGACTTCACAAAATTCATGATTTTACAAACTTACTGTAATATAAATATTTTACAGTTTATTTGTGAAATCGGGTTCTTTGTAAAATACCTGAAATATGTAGAGATTTTGTAAAATCGCTAGTAGTTTTAATGACCTTTTTACGAGCCTTTTTCTTTAGTTGTTTCTGTCTCATGTATTGTGTAATTTTCATATTCGTTTGAATCAATGTCGTATGGCCGACTGTACGGTATGTTTTTTTTCACATTGTTGAAGGCTGTACGGTGACATATGATGGCTTACATCCACTTATTTGAACTCTTATGGATAGTTGTCTCATTGGCATTCATACCACATCTCCTTCTTTTTGTAAATATACCGTTGCAAGTTTAGAAAAAAGTATTAAAAAAAAAATAAAGAAAAAAGAAATTATCATTTTGCAATTCAAATTCAACGAGGAAACTACATACATGTATGTCATGTAGGTATTCTGTTTATGATATTCATTTGTTTCTCATTAAACAATGTTTAATTTAACAAAGTTAATCAATATAAAACAATAAAATGAATTTGAAACAATGCAAAAATTTGCATTAAAATATGTACTCCTAACTATTACATGTGTCAGATCCATACTTTAATTGATAAAATGTAATCTTCAAATTATGATCCATCCTATTTAATCTGTTATCTTGGTTATTACAATCAATATGATCTGATTTTGTTTGTTAATTCTTTCTTTTAATAATTATAACAATGTTTGTCTTAACTATATATATAGCTATTCAAGAAAAATAATCCCTTCACCAAAATAACCGAATTTTTAATACTCATATGAACTGCTTTTTTAACATCCTGTAAGGGTATGCCGTACGCGTTACTCTCTATTGGTAGGTGTTTGCTTCCTGCGCTGTTGTTTTTGGAAGGATGTCGGGCTCATAATTACCAGTTATTTAAGAATATCCTGCTGTTCATATTATATATATAGCACGCTTTAACGAATTAACGTATATAATTCACGAAAAGCATAGCTTTGAGTGGATTAAATATGTTTTATTAATAACGCGTGTCTATATACGATGTGTAACATAAATAGGCGATGCCACATGTCAAAGGTTAAACTTAACTGTACTTTTCATGAATTACATATGCATGATATGTCAATCAAATAGTGGCGCTTTTTATGACAAAACTCAGAAAATGATCTCATGGATCACATTTCTTAGTAGGATTTGATTTTATGATACATGTTCATGTAAAGGTATTGTTGCCGTGATAGGTTCATCAAGGTTTAAAGACCTGAGAGAAATGTAATTGTTATTGAAATGCTTTTCCCCGAAAATCCGTGAGGGGGCAGATGCAAAATCTTGTTCGATGTATACCATGTTTCCTGCTTTCAAAACCAATAGGACGTTTAGTTTTAGAAGAGTTAAAAGTTGTGATGAGAAGAAAACGTTTTAAAACTTATTATGAAGGTATTCTGCCTTTCCCAATAATAGGAAAAAAGATCGATTCATTAATTGATGTTTTGTTGATTGCGTGATGTCAAGAGACAAATATTGTAAGCAAGCTCAATTCATGAAGATATACCTTTGAAAAGGGGAGGAAATGAAACGACTGAACATCCAGTGACATATTTTTGGAATATTTATTTTGACACGCTGAAAACAAGTAAGTATCCACCAATTCATCAATATCGTCTCATCATTATAAACAACGTTATTCCTGTTTGTAGCTCTCCTCGGGCATTCATTTGCTTCAAATTTATGGAACTATATGTAATTTGGGTTTAGGTTAACAAGTTTGACAAGATAAGTGTTAGGATAAGCCATCCTTTTCCGAATTTATGTTTTGATAAATTGTTGTGTATGCATTTATTTAAATTTATTGGGAAATTTTATGGTCATTGATTTCATTATTTACTGGGTCAAGGAGGCGGAGCCAGACTGTGCAATAACAACACTGTGAATGAAAGTTTGAGCACTGGTCTTAGCTACTCCCACCCTTTGCTTCTCCTATGATAAGCGGTCAACGGCGGAATTGGAAATGGAATAAACATGCTTGTTGTTGTGTGATAGGTCATTGAGATGATAGACTTGCACCCCTTCAATGTCTGCAGTACTAAGCGGATCTCATGCCGCCAATGTGATGCTTTTCATTTATTTGGTGGTGTGGTAAATATGATCAATAAATTACCAAGAAAAAGAGGTATGGGGGTACTTTACACACAAGGCCAGGTGCTTTTCAGTCCTTGAGGGACATCGGGCATTTCCATGTATCATCCTATATATAATAGAGGCAGTAAAGATATCACCATCCTGCTTAATGTAAGAGAGGTTTACTTTAATAAAGAGTAAACAGATTATGCCTTTTAAGGACAGGATACTGTAGAAGATACATAAAGATAGACAGATTTTTGAGGTTTTGAATGGAAAATGGATGTGTACAGTGACTGCTCCATAGGCCCAGACAAAAGGGTTACAGTATGTGGAAAGCATTTATGTGAAAGCAAGCGTCAAGTGGGATGCTTTTGAGCAAAAGGGTAGGACAGGAAGTCCATGTGCCAATAGATTACATGATAACGCAATAGAAAAGTGATGGAAATCATCAATTGTCTCCTTGTCGGGATTAGTTATAGTCATTCAATAACTTATAAGCTTTAAAAGAATATTCACCCATTCGGATCAGGATAAAACATGGTCATATCCTTACTGTGAAAGATGGCTGCCAATAGCATGTATAGTGTTGCTAATGATATTAATGGAGTACTTTTGCCAAGTGAGCGATTCGTATTACAAATACATTATACTAGATTTTCACTTTTCAGATTAAAGGCAAATATGTGGATGATAAAAGATGGGAATATTTTACAGAAGAAGTTGGAAATGAAGGTATGTATATTTTTTTCTGTTGTCTGATATATAGGATTTAATTCATTCAGCTATAGGGGAATCTGTCATTATGTTAATTACTTCTTTTATGAAAAGAGCTGTCTTTTTTTGGCTCTAATGAGCTAAAAGTCCATGTGAGTTATTGCCGTCACTTGACGTCCGTAAACTTTAACAAAAATCTTCTCATCTGGAACCACTGGACCAATTTAAACAAAACTAACTGAATGATCCTTAATATATGTAGTTTATTTTCCACATAACTTTAAATCAGTAACAGCAAAAAAGGAATATTATCTAATTGCAAGGTATACATCTTTATTAATGACTGAATACGTAAAAAATCAACCAATTTAAACCACATATATAACAGAAAGGTTCTTTTTAATGAGTTTACTGACAACATCGTACCATTTCTTTGGTGTGGATCTACAACACAATAGCTTTAGGACAAGTTTTATTAAAATTGGCATGGTGGCATGATTGGTTCCTATTGTAAATATACAGAACAATACCGAAAACTACTCTTTCAATTAAAACCTAATATGTCTGAAAGGTTCCTGGCAGAGTTTTGTAACATATAAGTAGTGGGCTAAGTTATCAAAGTTTGGTGGCACGATTGTAAAATAATTAATATCAAACAAATACATAAAAAGAATAACTAAACATACTGAACTGTTTCAATCTCCAAAGGATATACTCCTTTAGTATCAAACTTCCTGTTAGCCTTTTATACTGTCGTACATTTACACATTCATCGATCATCAACTTCCTGTTTACCTAATACTTGTATAGTCTTTCACATAAAGACAATGTATCAAATTTTCTTCGTATTTTTAAACGTAAGTAAGAATCAGAGCTTCATTCTAAAATCTCACATAAACCATGGTCGTCATGATTTATTTCTAAAATAATTCCAACAAAGAATTTAAAATAGCGACAGTTTACACAAGTTTGTTAAAGGACGAAAAGAAAAAGAGATAAAGATGTGTCTAAAAACAACCACTGGAAAGGTTCAATTTAGTTTCATATTAACATATGGTGGAGTTATCGTCAGTATACTCAACCATCTCACTTTATATCTTTATAAGTGGAAGAAAACCATGAACAAAAAAAAAGTAAATAGAAATCAATTCAAATATGTAATTTCATTTATTCATTATTGAGACAACCAAAAGCACATTTTGAAGTTGAGCAACTAAATGATACTGTTTCAACGAATGCTCACAGGTACTGTTATAACAGTTATCATGCACATGCAAACACAATTGATTTTTTAGGACAGGAATCAATCACCCTGTCCCTCTTACCGTTCGTTCGTCTGTCCATGTGCCTTATGATAACAATTCTCCATCAGGAGCTGCATGGATATTGATGAAACTTTACATTAGTCGATCCAGAGGATGTGCAATAAATACAATATTTTATTCCCTGGCCAACATGTTAAAGAGGAGATATTCAAGTTTCCAATTTTTCATTGCAGTTTTATTTATGAGCAAGAAATTGTTAGAAATATGCATAATACTATGACCAATACAAATTTCAATATCTTAAAGGTCCACATAGTGCAATATACACAGCAAGAGAAACTCCAGTTGGAATTGAGTTTAAGAAGCAACGAAAAGGGCATGTGATACCTAATGCGAAAGGAACATTAACAAAGGTAAAAAAAAAAACACAGCAAAGGTTTTCACACTAATTTATAATATCACTCGTCAAATGAATATGATTGTAAAGAGTTTGTTTATTTATATAATCATCTATACTTGAACAGGAATTGTCTGCATAAATAACCTTTACTGAAGTGTCGAAAAAGTAAAGCTCATTCACTGCTGATCATGGATATTCTCCCTCACTCATTCTGTATGCCTTATTCAATTCTAAAGAGAAATATTCATCATTCCTTCTAGTGTTTTGCATTGCCTTTTCCTAATTTTAGCTCACCTTGCAAAATTGCCTTCACTTGGTGTCCGTTGTTTTTCTTCTGTAGTCCATTAACTTTTACTTTTTTCTTCTCTGAAACTACTAAGCCAAATTGGAACCAAACTTTGCCACGATCATTATTGGGGTATCTAGTTTAAAATACCTGTCCAATGATCTGGCCTGCAAACTAATATGGCAGACATAATAAAAATAGAACATGAGGGTAGAATGCATATATTTTGTCTATTTTCACGAAAACCGTTACAGATTGAGAAAATTTGACAAGACATAAATTTCAAAGTGTCAAGACCTTCATACTGTATTTTGTCAAAAATTGTCAGATGACTCCTAAAGTTTGCATTAGTGTTTTGATTTTCAAATATATTGGCATGGAGCATCACTGACGAGACATTATTTGTCGAAATGCGCATCTGGTGCAAAAAGATTAGTACCGTTTACGTTGTTATAGGAGTTATTGCCCTTTTTTCAGTTTTGTTTATTATCCTGAAAATTATTATTAACGGAGAGAAACATCTATATGACAAAAAAAAATCTACATATATGATACACATGGCCGAAATTGTTAGTGCGTGTATACTCCCCTTTGGAGTTATTGCCCTTTATTGGTGAAATTTACTATTGGTGAAAACTATAGAAGATATAACTGTAAACAGCAAAAAAGATCAAGAAGACAAGATCTACACATAAGTAAACAAGACAGAAATTAGTAGTCAACTTGTTGCATTACCATTGAAGGACGATATTTGTACCCCTGCTGAGATGGAGGGGTATACAGTGGAATACAAGTCAGAGCTTCTTGACATTTGTTATCACTCTTTACGTGAACATGCTATACTATATGATGAATTTCAAATCGATCGATCCTTATGTTGTTTACCAAAAACTTATATTTTCTAACACAATCATATAATGGTAATGTATGAAAGCAGTATCTCACATTTTTGTACCTGTTACCCTTTTTGTGTTTTGGGCAAACATATCTCTGTAAAGATAAAAATGCACAACAAGTCTTTTGTTGAGAAATTAAGTTCTAGTCTACCATTTTCAATAGTAGCCATTGATGATGATGGCCATGCTCATTTATCCTGGTGATCTACATAGACTCTTTACGGCCTTTAGTTTTTACTTCTCCTGGCCCAAAAGTTCAATGTGAGGATACTGCCCTCATGATAAGTCACACATAGAGTTGATAGACATCAAACATTTTGTTTTTCAGGTTCTACATTTTCACAATGAACTAGGATTCATCCATAAAGTAATGATAGAAGAGAATTTTACCTCACCTAAAGCGCCTGACAGGTTTAATTATCTATTTGTAATAGTGAAGTTTGGAGTGTTTAGTCCTAGATCAGATTTCATTTGAAATGTGGTTAAAATGAGAGGAATACATCAATACATTGTGAACATTAGTGACTTACGCATAGCTTGGAGATGAAAACCATTGCTTATTTATGTAACAATATCAGCCGTTAAGATCACAGTAGATGTAAATAAGACGGGCTATTTTAGATACTTTCTTGTTTCATTAAAAAAGTTTTGTTTGGTTAATCACATCAACGAATTTGCGAAAAAATAAAATTCTTCTCATAATAATTTCCTGGGCTAGAACGTGAACATATTTTCATCGAGAAGTATTATTTTTAACCGTTTTTTTGTTCTGAGGGAAAATCTGATAATTAATTTGCGTTGGTACAGCTGGCGGGTAGATTGGCGACACAAGCTGTTTCAACGCAGTGACTAGATAACTGTTCAACCAATGCTTCTCAAAATTTAAATTTTGTTACTGATGACCTTATGGAGGTTAATTAGAATATTTATGATTTTCACGTTTTTTGCTCTTGAGTTATGGTCCTTGATTGACTAGAGATGGCACTTAATATTGAATCATTATTTTCTTTTCAATTTTTCAAACATTATTTCTCATGACAAAATAGGTGTTTAGTCAAGTTCAGTCTGTGGTGAAAGTTTTTCAGATATCAATAACTTTGTTAAACCTTTTTGGAATTTTACCAAGTTTTTTTTTTCTTCCGTATTTTTCTTACAGCTTCTTTATTATCGAGTAATATCATCTAAACATGTTTTATATATCTTTTTTTTCTGTATTTTACTGATAAATAGTGTAAGTGTAGTAGTCAACATAACACGTCATTACTGAAATCAGCAATTGGGTGAAGAGACAAAGACTACCTTGGAACCCTAACAATTTTTTTTGCTGATTCATATTGGACCATCTTTAAATTTGATGGATGGATCCAACTTATCGAACCACAGATACATTCTATAAATAGAAAGAAAAAAAAAACATGAAAAGGGACGGATTTTGAAAATTATAATTTTTTTGTCACAAGGATAGTACCTTCATTTGTATGTATAATTGTGCTTTATACTTTGTGCTAAATGTATCTTTATTGAATGACAAGTTCTAATCGGCATTTGGAAAATATTGTATGTTTCCGTGAATACATTTATTTTAAAGGAATACATTGTTTCTTATTTCAGTTTTGATCCACATGAAAATATGAGGAAGGTCAAAGCTGACAATGATTTTGACAAAATTTGTAAGTTCAGTGTTGAAATATTTGAAATAATTTGCTCTTTATTGTTACAGAACTCTTTAATAAGTTAGTAGCAGGTCTGGAAATTTTATCTCATGTAAAGTCTTTATTGTCAAAAAGTTAAAGGTTAGTTATTAAGAAATCTAATTTTTATACGCCCGTCAAATTTTTGGTATTATGGTATACAAATGTCCGGCGTCCGTCCGTCTGTCTGTCTGTCCGTCTGTCTGTCTGTCTGTCAGTCTGTCTGTCCGGCGTAAACATGTCGCACCGTAACTGAGAATGACTTATCCAAATTTCATGAAACTTAACATAGTTGTTTCTTATGATGGTCAAACGATCTGTATACTTTTTAGTGATAAAAAAATTAAAACTTTTTGAGTTACGGGACTTAGTAACTAAAACAGGTGTGTGTTTTTTTTCACATGTAGCGCCGTATCTCAAAAACAATTTATGATTATTGCTTAAAACTTTACACACTTCTTAGTTATATTAATCTTAAGATCTGTATACTTTTTGGTGATGACTCACAACTTTATTTAAGAGATATTGAGTATTTTGTTAAAAAAGGGGGAGGGGTTTTTCACATGTCGCGCCGTATCTCAAAAACAGTTTATGACTATTGCTTAAAACTTTACACACTTCTTAGTTATATTAACCTCAAGATCTGTATACTTTTTGGTGATGATTCAAAATTTTATTTTTGAGTTATTGAGTATTTTGTAAAAAAAGGGGGAGGGGTTTTTCACATGTCGCGCCGTATCTCAAAAACGATTTATGATTATTGCTTAAAATTTTACACACTTCTTAGTTATATTAATCTAAAGATCTGTATACTTTTTGGTTTTGATTCAAAATTTTATTTTAGAGATATTGAGTTTTTTGTAAAAAAAAAAGGGGGGGTTTTCGCATGTCACGCCGTATGTCAGAAACTATTTATGCTTATTGCATAAAAATTCACACACAAGACGACGGGCGTATCATGCGCTCATGGCGCAGCTGTTTATTTTGCATTGCATCAACAAAGTCGCAGAGGTAAGACTTTGACGTGCTGTTTTTTGTTGTCAGCGTCGCTGGTGTAGGCGCTGTCAAAAATGTATTAGTAGTAATTATGTCAGTTTATGCGGGAACATTAGTGGTAGGTCAATAATATTTTTATGAGGTTGATTTAGCATTGGCGCTTCCCATTTCCATGAAGATAATTTTGATCCGCCGCCTCAGTCATTGTCTATTGACTTTGACACTTTTGCATAGTTTACGTGTTTAGTTTGTGTTTAAGTCAGTTAAAGGGAAACACTTACGATAAATCAATGGTAGTTGGTATGCAGAAGCATAATCATTTGCATTTCTTAATTTTACTGTCCAACTTCAGTGATGGTTCATTGACTTTGAATGTTTTGCATCAGTTTACATGTTCTAAAATATTGCCATTTTAATTCCAAAGTTTGCAATCAACTATCAAAACTACATACAAGCGACTATATTTCTGTGTTAACAGTCAATGATACTTTATAGATGAAAAGCATTGTTTTCCATACAATAGTGTATGGAATTGTAGTTTAACTTAAAACTTTTTCAAGAGTTGAAAGCAAAAGTGTGTTATGGACTGCCTACGATAGTTAAGACCATTATACTTTCGGTCTGAATTTCTGACTGTAAATCTGTTCTTCTGCCACAGTCAATTATGTTTCTTATATACTTTAAGCACTCTGTCTTCTATATTTGCTGTAGTCAAGATACTAGTATTAAGTTGAAAATGTCTGTGTGACAAGGTTTATCTGGCCTTAACCTTATTTTAATGGTTCACTCATCAATGCTCAGTTATTTTGGTTAGGCCCGTTTCTCAGATAGGAAATGCAATAGGTCAAATATCTTTGCTGCATGAAGTTACGAACTAAGGAAAATATCTATAGACATAAAAGGTAGCTTGGGTGTCTTAATTTTTGATTTTTTTTTTAACTTCTGTAAAGACTTCTGGGTCAATATACTTTCAAATTTCATTATAAAAACTGGGTTTCACGGACCTCGTTTTTGTTTGTTAAAATGCATTGAAATTAACGAAATTACAGTTAAATGCTACCGAAATATTAAATAGAAATAGTGGGTTACAGGCCTTATTTTCTTCACAAATCCTCAAAAATAAATTGTCCTATCAAATTCAATATAATTATCTGTTATTGATTTTAAAAGGATTTTTCTGTAAATTATGAATATACTTAATGACACTTAATATTTTGATAGTTTAATCTAAAAATTTCAAGGTTTAGATGTTTCTGTTGTATATTGAATGATACTTAGTAAAATAATTTTAAACAAAACATTATTTTTGCAACAAGCCCAGAATGGATGCTTAGAAAAAGACACCCGATCTACCTTAAGGCATTATTTATTTGAATTATTTTCAATCTTTTTTATAGCAATTCCTGAAATGAGTGCATTCGGTAAGGGAGAATTGGTATTTGTGACTAGACATGAAGTGAAGGAGTTACATGTCAAACCAAAGAATGTTTCAGCTGGGAATATACATGTTGATAAGGTAGGGTTATTTACCTTTTAGTATTGAAGAGGTAACGTATAATACGATGAATAAATTCATGTCATTTATTTTCCTCCGCAACGACCAGGTGTGGAGAACATAGAAATACTGGGGGTTCGTCAGTACCGATCAACTAATTTTAAAGGAGTACTAACCATTGAAAGTAAAAAGTAGACCTCATATGAAAAATTGCATCGTATGCACTCTCAAGCCTACACTTCATATACGATTTTTATGAAATGTATGTCATAGGTTTATATCAGCAATATCTGGGACAAGGTCAAAATTCAGTTCCGAACAGCTATTTTTAAAGGAGGAATGTCCCTTGGAAATAAAAGAAGTATATCGAAAATTGCATTGTAAGAACTCTCAAGCCTAAGTTTCACTGTCAGATATTAATGAAACTTACGTCAACGTTTTATATCAGCAATGGCTAAGATGAGTTTGAAAACCAGTGCCAAACAATTATTTTTACAAAAGGTATGACCCATGGAAATATAAATTCTATTGAAAGTAGCACTGTAAGCACTCGCGAGCCTTCACGTCCTCATATTGTAATGAAATTTATATCAAGGTTTATATCAGCAATGTCTTAGAAGAGTTAAAAAATCAGTGCTGATCAATTATTTTTAACAGATAACTTAGCCTTTTGAATTGTAATAAATATTAAAAATTGAATTGTAAGCACTCTCAAGCCTACATTTCTTTTCAGATTTTTATGAAATATATATCAAAGGTTTATTTAAGGAAGGCCTTAGACAAATTCGATAATCAATGGCGGTCAAATACTTTTATACCCCACCTACGATAGTAGTAGGGGCATTATGTTTTCTGGTCTGTGCTTCCGTTCGCTCTTCCGTCCGTTTGTTAGTCCGACCGTTCGTCCGTCCGTCCGTCTGTCCCGCTTCAGGTTAAAGTTTTTGGTCAAGTAAGGTTAAAGTTTTTGGTCAAGGTAGTTTTTGCTGAAGTTGAAGTCCAATCAACTTGAAACTTAGTACACATGTTCCCTATGATATGATCTTTCTAATTTTAATGCCAAATTAGAGTTTTGACCCCCAATTTCACGGTTCACTGAACATAGAAATTGATAGTGCGAGTGGGGCATCCGTGTACTATAGACACATTCTTGTTTACAAATATGTTATATCCTTGAAAATATTAATTATTTGGAAAATTGCATTGTAAGCAAATTTGTGTTTACATTTCTTGTGAGATATTTATGAACAAGTTTAAAAGAACAGAAACATGTTTATTTGATTATTATATCCTGCTTTAAGAGAAGGAGCTATTTGGCATTCACATTGTTGTCTCTCTGTGTGTACAACAAATGTTTTGATCACACTTTACAGGAGCAGAATGACTCCATATTTGATCAGCAGCTAAGCAAAGTAGTTGACAGATGTTCAAATTTCTTAAATCCATTCAGAAAGATACAAATCAAGGTTACAAACAACAAAAGAAAGCAGAGGGTATCACCTGAAGCCCACACGTCAATTTATTCAGAAAAAAACAAATCATGGTAAAAAAAAACAAAAGCATGAGGAATCGCATGAACCCAAAAAAAAGTCGGACAAGATTTGTTTCTGGATATGACGGGAAAGCCTCTAAATAATTATATAATGTATTCAATATGATTTCAGTTTGAGAGAAACAAAAAAGGACAAGTAAACGTGACTGAAATATTAAAGGACATCCGGAGTAATATCACATGTATTAGAAATCAGCCTCCACAAGGTATAACTAACTTATTTCTCTGCTACCACAAATACGTGCCATGAAAATTAAATTCACAAAATATCATTAAAACATTTACCCGTTATAATTGAACTGTACATTCGGGTTTTCATCACAAAATTTGTTTAGAACATATATCAATAAAAGGAGGTGTGAGGTAAACACTGATGAAACTTACAGCCAAGAAGACAAACAAATTCAAAAGTCTATCTGTGGTATCGTTAATTTTTTAATCTTTATGCAAAAAGTTTAAATTGAAGTATAATGAAAAGAGATCAAGAAATTTTCTACAACTTAGTTAAATCTTAATTTCACGTTCTTAATTGCTAACTTGTGTTTTGGTGTTTGAAAAAAAAATAATCAAACTATAACTTTCTTTTTTTAAGGATCACCACTTGTAAATGAATGTTTCTTTAGAATTGTCAGTATGTTGAAGTTATTATCAGATGACGAAATAAAAAAGATTGCCAATGATTACTTTCAACGTCTCCAAAATAGGTATGTTTATATGAATAAAAGGAATATTATATAATGATTGATAGAATCTGGTTAATCATTATATGTGGTTGTGGTTGCAACAACATTACCGGAGTCAATTTTTACTGCACCAGATGTGCATTTTGATTAATTATGTATCATGAAGGATGTTAGAAGTCAAATAATTTTTTAGATTATCTAATACAAACGTTGAAGAAGTACCAAAATTAAAGCCACACTTTGACAAGGAATCAGCAAATTATGAAGTTTACTTTATCGTATGGTATCTCCTATAAGGAATCTGGGTAATTGGAGACACTGTAATGGTATTCATGTTACTGTTACAACTTATAATTGTTGTACACAACTGAATATTTCGTATGCATGAATACATAAGCAATCCGTTTGTTGAAAAAATTGTATGAAATTTGAATGATCATGCGATTATCCAAGAATTTGAATGCATAGACATTCAATAGTAAACTATAAATGCATTACTAATGGCCTAGTTCAGTTTGGCATTGGAGGCTAAACATAAACTTGATGGAATTCAAAACTTTTATTTCACATTTTTGTCATTCATTTAGGTTCACTGTTAATGTAAGACAACAGTTCAACCCTTCTATAACAACCACAAGCAAAGTTAGGAAACTTTTATTAAAAATTCATGGCCCCTAGATAGTGTAATTTCCTGTGACCTTGATCTCATATTACGGGTAGGGTGATTACATCTAATTTTCATTGATGAAAATTAAACCTTTTATCAAACTTTAAAAGAAAAGTTGTCAGTAACTAACATGTAGACTTGTATGTTTCAAGTCATGTTAGCTTACCTGACCCTAACCCCCTCGAAGTTATGTTGTTCATGAAATGATAACCTATAACCTTTTACAATTAACCCTAAAACTATCTTACTTAAAATTGTATGAGTAATGTTTGAATAATCCCTTTTTTAAATTTCTGATATAGTTGAAATATATATGTCAGACACAATTCCTGATTCTGATTTGTCAAATACGCTCTATAAAAATCACCTTGTCTCCTTCCCTTTAACTATCTGCACATCTGCACAACATTTTAGAACCAATAAACCAAAAATTTTAATGTCAAAAAAATATTGGCTTTCTTTTGATTTAAAAAAAGAAGGTCAAATTATTCAATAAAGATTATGTGGTTAACACAAAATTTTCAACAATATGTTAGCGTCTATAGTTCAGCTACAAATCATCCTGGATCTAGAAAGTTGTGAATAAATCTAACACAGACTACCAGAAATTATGCGAATGGTATTGAAATTCACAAATGAAAAGAATAAAGATAACACTGCCAAGATCCTAGAGATTTCAAAACAAGCACCAACACATGGCGTTTTTTTTTATTGAACCTTACATTGTTAACTGTCTTACACCTTTATTTCTTGTCGAATTTTTAAAAAGTTTATATTAACATGTAAAATAACAAAAAATACCGAAATCCAAGTAAAATTCAGACATAAATTCCCTTATCAAATGGAAAAATCAAAAGCTCAAAAGGATTCTATCAGTAAGGTCTTGACAGAGAGCCGACCAAATATCTTACAAGATTTATTCACCTTGGAAATAGAAATATATATGGGAAATAACATTGTTAGTAACTCATGTCTACATTTCTTGTCAGATATTTATTAAAAAGTATTTTTTTCTAAGTATTGCCCTTGGCCAGATAAAATATGTTCAACACGGGGACGTTCGAACGCTGCTCTTATATTTTGTAACGTTTCCTATTCGAAGAAAAGATTGTAGAAATCTAAAAACTTTTAAATGTCTCATTTAAATATTGCTTCTGTGAAACTCAATATAATACGTTTTTGAGGTTCAATACAATTGAATTCTGATGAAATTTGTACACAATGTCTGCATAAAGTTAATGGAAACCAGTTACACTCTTTATAACCATTATGAAATATTTCAGTAATGAGAAGAATTTTGAAATCAAAGCAATAATGGTGGACGCTTTTGCAGTATTAAACACAAACAACAGTCAGAAGTTGATTGTCAAGTTAGTTATTTTAGCACCAAAACCAGAATACAAATTGTTTCAGAGATTTTTTATCCACGTGGCAGGAATGGAAATGCCTCCACATCAGGTATTAAGTTTATAAGTAGTACTAATAAAAAAGGAAGTTTATAATGAAGTGAAATAATTGTAATTTTAGCTCAGTACTTTGCATGGTGTCCATTTTCAAAATGTCAGTTGTTGGAAGTCCAAAACTTTTTAATGTGTAGTTTTGTAGTAAGCAGTCAGATGATATATATGAGTTAGTCCAGTTTACCCTTTTTAAAAATGATTACATCCCAAAAATAGTTTTATCTTGTGTTGTAAGCATTGAACTAATATTTGAAATATAACTGCAAGATGAATACTTGCAGTACATATGAGTTAAATTCTTGTTGATTTACTGTTTTAAAAATTACAACCATGGGACTCAGGAAACTTTAGACTTCCTCTGGTATCGTTGTGCCAACACTAGTAAACATATTTTAATCTGAAACTGTCATTTTGATCTGAGCAGTTCTTAAAAGACTGAACAATAAATGATAACTTCATTTTAGGTTTCAGTAAATTTTCAGACTTATCCACTACGGTAAATTCAGTAATTCGCTTGCAGTCTAATAAGAAGTGTTCCGTCTATGTTTAGACTGTTCAGTAGTTGTTTATCTGTTCAGATCAACTATTTACTGAATTGTCTGAAATGCAACTCAACAATACTGAATTGACTGCAAGCGAATGGTCTGAAGAGAACTGAATTTCCTTCAAACGAATCGTATGAATAGTACGGAACTGACTGCAAGCGAATCGTCTAAACAGTACTAGATTTACCACAATTAATATAACCTGAAAATTAATTAAAAGACTGAACATGACTTCATGATTTATTTTTCAGACTTTTCATATAATGTCAAGATCAAAATGACCGTTTCAGACTAAAATTCGTTTACTAGTGCAATATTTAGTATTTCAATACTCCATCCCAACAAGAAGATGTATTATATATACTGGTTTATCCTTGTCTGTCTGTCCATTTTACATTTCTTTTGCACTCATGTAAGCAACTACAAATCTTCATCATGTATTGCACCAAGCTTCATCTCTTTATGACATACATATATATACTTTCTAAGATTTTCTGCTTCCCGCTGTTGCCCAAATCTTAGATGCTTTTCTATAAAATGTGTAAAATATATTTTTGAAACGGGAGTAGTACTTTAAAGTACATGATGTTGTGTAATGAGTTACATATTTTGTATAGATTTTGTTCAATATACAAGTAATTACATTTCACTCAGTTGTATAAAAGTTTATATATCGTTGACCTACCTTAAATCATTTGAGTGTACTGTGGAACACTACCGTGGAACAAAGCCTCATTGAGCTATTGCCATCATTCGGTATCCATAGTTGTAAACTCCTCTGATCTCACCCGGCAGATCTGAATCAACATTCCCCACAGTCGTCCTTCGGGGATCTAGTTTCGAAATTGGGTGATGTATGGCTGCCAAACAAAAGTTGTGCCTACACTGCTAAAACAGAACATAGAGGTAAAATCATATTTTTGGTTGTCATCTCAATATAACAGACTTTGAAAAGCTGCCATCATATAACATTTAATATGAAGTGCATAATCTACACATGTGTACCATTCTTCATAGTAGTCGGAAATCATCAATCAATTTTTTAAAAGACCATTTTTCTTGTTTTTGTCTCGCCTACGAAGCATGTCACAGAATATGTTAGAAGGTAGAAGACTTTGATGCATCTTACCTTGAGTACTAGGATAATTTGGTATATGGGATCCTTGCAAGGGCTTCATGTCCATCAGACAGGGTGCATCTGGCATCGACCAAATTTCATGGAATAGTGATCAAGATTAAAGTTAAGTTCGTTTTTCAGATACTATATGCGTATGTCAACTATATTTGGTGTATGGAATGATTGTAGGATGTACCTGTTGGTCTAACAGATTTCATCTGACCTTGAATTTTCATGGTTTATTGGTCAATGTTAAGGTTGTTTCATAGATACATTAAGCAATTGGTCAACTATATGTGGTGCATGGAATGATTTTTAGGTGTATTTTTGTTTGGCAAGTATCATATTTTGCAGTTCACTTCCTATGGAAATTTTTTGTTAAGATGGCATGGTGTCCTATTTATACATTTTTTTGTTGTCTATTATCATAAAAATTATAATAATGATATCTCGAGATAAAATTTAAATAGCAAAAAAAAAGGATCATCAAGTCAAGATTTACAAATAAAAGAGAGGCGAAAGATACAAAAGGGATATTAAGCCTCCCACATAAGTCGAAAAAAAACTGACAACGCCATATAAAAAAAAACGAAAAACGACCAAAAGACAAACGACCGAATACAAACACAGTATACAAAACATAACATAGGAAACTAAATACTGAGCAACACGAATCCCACCAAAGTCTGGTATGATCTCATATGCTCCTTATGTGCTTCAGCATAATTGGTATTGTTAATAACTTTAAGAAGCAGTTGTTGTCCTTAGATCATCATGTTTACCAATTTTTACTTTTGGCGATTATCTTGAAAACTTTGTGAGAGAAAACTGTTTAACAGCAAAATTTACGAAGAAAAATCTACAAAAAATTTCGATGACCTCCATATTAGAGTTAGTACACATACCTTTTGAGCATTTGTCTTGAAAGAAATATGAACAGCAAAAATTACTATAAACACAGATCTACAAATAAGTAATTGATGGAAGTAAAAGCAACTTGCTTATAATAACTTCATTTGATCCCGTCGGTAATCTCGTTATTGATTTGGAGTCATACGTTGGGAGGGTTGGCGGATAGGCAACTGATGACAAAAATATAGGTCAAATTCGATATTGGCGATTTTCACTTTTGCTTTTCAGGAGTGATGGTCCTTCATTGTTTAAAAAAATGTATTAAAACCATTTGCTGTAATTTTGACAACCCGTTATTTGTAAAACTATTTTATAATACTAAACTTTCCAAGTGTGGGAATTGATCCTTATTAAAATGAAACAAAGTAACTGTTCAAGAAGAATTGATATATTTTTATTCATACTTTTTCAGAGTGTTATAAAAGTGTTAGAAGATATAGTTTTTCACAACGGAACATTTACCAACGTATCATTTGACAAACACATTTACAACTCTGCTATGTTGACTCTTGGATCTGTAGTACACAAATTATCCAAAAAGGGACAGTCAAAAATATCTTATGAAATCTCCGGCAAGATCCATGGAATGCTTGGATTGCATGGTATGTACTATTCAACATCTTTAACATTAAATGAGGAGTTGTTTTGTGTGAAGTGTCTTAAACCACAGGATCAAATTAATCAGTATGATTCTTCTTGTTTCCCAAAACTTATTCACCCTTTCTCAAAAATGGTTCAGCTCCTCAACCTAAAACCATATATATTCTTTATTACCATTCTACTTCACCTCTATTTTTGTTTCTTGGGACATGCACCACCCTTCGTATCATTTATTGTTATTTTTTTTTAAAACAGTTCAGATACCATCCCTAAACTTGCATATTGTTTAGTTGTCATGACAAAACCTTATCAATGTATAATATATTTTGTCCCCTGGGGTCTTGCCACGCTCCCATTATACCTTGAATTATGGAAATAATTTGACTTATCAAAAAAAAAAAATAACCATTTATATTCTAAATTGCCATGATATAGCTTTTCAACTGCAGCAATTGCTTTTTTCCAGGAGGATCATGGCTCGCACATTTCATAGTTTTAACCCACGCAAAAATATATTCAAATTTTACCCGATCTTATCTTTTGTTCCCATGAATCCATAAAACATAGAACTTCACATCAAACGTGAATGGTCTGCGACAAACTTTTAAAAATGAAAGAACAATGCTTTAATTGATGTGTTGCAGCCTTCTGTTTTCATCTTATTAATCAAAGATCTCATTTAAAAAATGTAGTTTTGCCGTTTTCATTGTCAATCATATATAAATATATAAATGGTGTTATCCAATAATTGTAGACATTTCACATTTTTCATTTCACATTTTACACAGTATCAAATTTCATATTGGTTGCCTCTGCTTTAAATTTGTAGGTTGAATAGACTGTAAGGTACTTTATATTACAGATCCTTGGGAATATAGGCAAAAAAGATCTTTACAAACAGAAGAGGAAAAAATAGAATATGACCATCGCCGTGTCATACTGCTGGAAGCTCTTGGAAATGCAAGAATTGATCACTCGTATGACTACATTATCTCTCATATCAATTCTACTAACTCTCCGTGGATAAAAAGGTCAGGAATTCATGCGCTTAGGAAATATGAACATGAATATGTAAGTAATAAAACCAACGATATAGATTGATTCTATGAATTGTTTAATTATACAACTAGCAATAACTAAGGTATTTTTTATAAGAATACACAATGGTAAAAGACAGATAAAAATTGTAAAATTTATCGTAATCCATAAAACATTAAGACAGTTTCATGGAAAAAATGCTGAGAATGTAAAAATCTACTTACTTTTCATTTCCATTAAAATTTTCAGTCTCTTGTCAGTTTTCTTTCAACTTTTCCAAAAATCTCCTTCTCTGTATTTACCAGGCCAGTTTCAACCATACTTGACCACACTATCTAATTTCAAAATTTTGTCAGATCAACGTTTTTTCCATATCTTGCACATATTGTAAAAATTATAATAGGTATAGAAAAACTGTTAACTGTAAAAATCATCAATGAAATATTATCTACTATTAAGTCTGATGACTGATATTGTAAGCTGACAGTTTATAGTAAATACTGCATTAACTTAACGAATTTTACAAATGTTTGGTATATTTTCCAATTATCTTGAAATAATAATAGAAAGAGAGAAACTATAACAGACAAATGACTCAAACAATACTGAAATTGTTAATAAACTCATTTAAGAACTTATTGCTCTTGAATTACATATCTATAGATATCTCTACCTTAATAAAATTATACCAGATATCGCACTTGAATGGAACAATTCATGAGGGTAGGAATGCCCTTTAACGTCAGACGCTAAACGGTCATTTTCGGCTACCGTAAGCGTCAATAGTTAAAATATCCTTATCGTGACTCGTAAGAGGTTTCAAATAATTATCGTTACCGTTATTTTTGGAAAAAATTTAACGTGATTCGTCAAAATTTATCGATTTTTTCATCGTCTCAAAGAAAGTGTACATTTTATCGTCATGCGTCAAAAATTACCGTTAACGTCATTTGGCAAGATTTTTTTACCGTTATTCGTCATAAAGGTACACCCACTACAACCCTCATTCATTGGTGATCAACTGCCTGTTTACCAAATACTATAGCGGGATATTATTTGTGAGCAATGACGCACAATTTCAAGCCTTATAATTTTGTCACCAAACGCGCTTATCGTCTACAAATTACTCATCAGTGCCACTCAAATCTAACTAGAGGATCCAAAGAGCCTGTGTTGCTCACATAGATCGATGTTCATCTTCAACATGATGACACTTCTAATGCTGATACTTTTTCTGTTTAAAGTTTCTCTCTTATCTTTTTTAGTTTTTGTCTTAAAATACAAACAGAGTAAAGAATATATAACATATGACATATAAGGACAATCACTCCTATAAACAGTCTACTAAAGATTTCGTCAAAGTTTGACTTATTTGGAGTCTTGTCCTCCTGATCATTTTTTACATTTAAGGTGGCTCTCTATCTATAATAGTTTTCAAGATAAGCGACCGAACACTAAAAATGTGCAAAAATCTCCATTAAAAAGCAATAACTCCAATAAGAAGTAAACTGACAATTTAGAACCATCCATTTATTAGTATATGATATTGCTGATCATTTTTGCTTATTTGAGGTTTTAACTATCTATTATAGTTTTCCAGACAAAAAACACATAAAAATTGGTAAAAGTCGTCATTAAAGGGTAACAAATCCAGTAAGGGGACATCGTACGATTTCAACTATGTAACTTACTTGTAGAAACTGTGTTGCTGATCCTTTTGTTTATTTAAGTATCTATCTATCTATTATAACTTTTCAGATATTAGGCAAACCTGCCAAAAATGATAAAAATCGTCATTAACGGGCAATTACTCCAATAAGGCGTCGTCTGACGATTTCGACCATTTCACTTGTTTTAGATTGTTTCTTGCTGATCGTTTGCGCTATTCAAAGTTTTATAACTTGTTTAATTTCAAGACAATAGGCAAAAATGACAACAAATTGTTAAAATTGTCATTTAAGGCCAATAACTTTTATAAGATGTAAATAGACAATGGGTAGATCTCATCATTTTGAACATTTCTGCTTCTGTCAATTTTTTTCTATTTATTAGGGTTTTCAAGATAAAAGACAAAACATATAGTTTACCCCTATGTTCTATTTTAAGCCATGTTGACCAGGTTGGTTGACAAGTGGTGCCATCGGACACATTTTTTAAAACTCGATTCTCTATTGATGATTGTGGCCAAGTTTATTTAATTTAGCCAAGTAGTTTGAGAGGAGAAGATTTTTTTAAAAGTTAACGACGACGGACGACGGACCCCAAGTAATGAGAAAACCTTACTTGGCCCTTCGGTCAGGTAAGCTAAAAAGTAAAAAAGCCAAAAAAACGTACAAAGCTGAAGAGCATTGAGGATCCGAAAATTGGAAAGGTTTTGCCACATATAGGTAACTTAAGGTAAACTACTATTCCACTCTAATACTTCTTTTCGGAAAGGCACAAGAACACAACATTAGTAGAGGAACAGCCTAGGTGAAGAATTTGGAATTTAATGTGCGCTATGGTTTTTGAGAAGCTGTATGTAAATATTTCTTGGATTCATTATGTTCCTCTATGGAAGTCATATCTTCAATTCAAAATCGCAAATACTCATATAGGATCATCGCAGTTACATAGTGTTTAAATATGCGAGACAACTGCTGATAAAAAGCTTTACATTTGTATTTCTCAAAGCTCTATGTTAGACTGTGTACAGTTGTGGTGGCCATCTTGAATTTGGATTGGCAACATAAACTCAAAATTGGTATAAGGCTATCTATGGATAATTTTTACAATATTAAAAAAAAATATGCAAAGAATTTCCAAGAAGATCTTTGCAATTTCAGGTAATAAAAATACATTTTTTCTCCTTGCAACAATTATAAATTTCAGATGTATACCAAACAATGCTTTTATTGTGTGTCTAGAAATGTTCTCTGACTTGACTTCCAAGGACTGGTTGAAATTATATGAACATTTTTTTCTAAGAATATAATATTAATTTTAATAAAATGGTAAATTCAATTCATTTGTTCATCATTAGAGATTTATAGGAGAAAAAGGAAATATGAAACATAAAATTTAATATCATGACCATAGAATTGAATTTATTTGAAATGTAGAATCAATTTTGTTTAAAATATTTGTATTGGAAACAATATAGATAATGAACCTTGCAAGAAAGGGGGTTTCGTCCCTTTACATACATATGATGAATAAATGAATGACCATTTGTACCAGGGACTCTACAGTAGGCAGTACAAATGGTTAAAAGTGTGTGCCAAAAACATCTGGCATCATACAAGTATTGCAAAAAGCAGTTTTGTATATTTAATTATGCTACATTTGTTTGGCTGTCTGGTAGACACAGAATGTGAGGTTCGAATGGGAATAGAATGTTTTAATATCTCAGAACAGTTAATGTTATGCTTCAATAGTACCATTTGCTGACATTTTTTTAAAAGAGATTCATAAATAGATTATGCAAAATATTTCAACCATCTTACCTTACAGTTCATATCATGCGCATGTAGATAAGGGTGGCATGTTGTCAAATCCTGATTCCATACAGAATGTATATGCATAACAATAAACCGAGCTCAATGCAAAGAACGTTATATCTACACATAGACAGAGAGCCCAATCCAGTGATATACTTTGTAAAACTGGCCATAATCATGATACCATGTAACTAGAATTTTCACTGTTTATTACCAAACTGCATGGAGATTCTGAAAAATAAAGCAATAAAATCTATAAGATGTAGAATATAAAGGATAATAGTAATGGCGGTAAAAATAGTAAATATTAATTGATTATTGGTATCTTAACGACACTATTAAGGGTAGTTTTTATTTAAGAAGGAAACCGGAGTTCCACCGACCTTCGATAGGAAAACTGACAGTCCTAGTCAATTGAGATTGGAGTGCACACGCACGAGCAACCTCAGTGTTGACTGGCTAGTGATTACTTTTATAACTACTTAGACCACAAGAACACCGATGTCCCTTAAAAATGGTAAATACACAAGATGACTGCATTAAAATATTTTAGTTTTCTGTAAATCAGCGATATATTCAATTTCAATTTATATTTCTTTACTTTTAGCAAACAGAAGAGCCATATTGTTATGTCCCTATCCCATTCGCAATGAGTGTCAAAATTTTACAAATCTATTCTACATTCAACATTTAATAACTTATTACGAGGTCAAATAAGCTTATATATAATTACTTACTTGTTCATTATTTTCTAATTTCCTTCATTTGCTTGCTGTAATTCTAATTAAATATCCTGAAACATGTGAAATAAATGATGAAATTTCATACATTATTGTAATCAGTATCACATTCACTTTTCTTTGTAGAACATTTTAACTAGTGTGCTTTATACAGGCTTCTGCGCTTGAAAAAAGCTTTACATAAATATTCCGGACGCCATCACGAGTGGTTGACCGTTATGGAATATCCGTTTCACAGATAATAGCGAATATCTTCCAAATGTCGTGTCTACAATCCCGTCCCCTTTTCCCTGAATGATAATTCTACCGATTTAGACTTATTACAGGGATTGTACTAACACGAGTAACACGACGGGTGCCACCTGTGGAGCAGGATCTGTTTATCCTTCCGAAACACCTGAGATCACCCCCAGTTTTTTGGTGGGGTTTGTGTTGTTCGTTTTTTAGTTTTCTATGTTTTGTTTTGTGTAACATTGCTTGTCTGTTGGTCTTTTCTTTTTTGCCATGGCGTTGTCCGTTTATTTTCGACTTGTTAGTTTGAGTGTCCCTTTGGTATTTTTCGCCTCTGTTTTACAGACATTACATTCGATTGAGCCATTGCTTTGTTGCTTTTTCAGATGTCTTAATCAACCATTTTCTACATAAAGAAATGCCTGTACTAAGTCAGGAATATGACAGTTGTTTTCAATTCGTTAGATGTGTTTGAATTTTTGATTTTGCCATTTTATAAAGGACTTTCCGTTTTGAATTTCCCTTGGAGGTCGGTACTTTTGTTATTTTACTTTTTAATACTCCACGGTGAAAAACAAATGATTTGTTACATATACTGCACATGTATTTCGAGCAATCTGCTATATGTTCCACTATTTAACGCACCTTTAAAAAGTATTCAAGTAGAAAAAGGAAAAACTAAACTAACAACTTCATTTTCCGGCGATGCTGAAATTTTAAACAATATAGCATCAGAAATAAATTGCATTTGAAATATAATTTCAGGCAGCAAATGCTTTGTTAGATGCTGCATTATTTGATGATGACCAGAATGTTAGGTATGAAGCCTTACTACAATATCGATCTCATCCAAAGTCAAAAGTGATTGAACCATTGGATACTAGGTAATACTTAACATTAGGGAAAGACTCAAAGCTTAGTTGCTAATTGATAGGTTGAGACAATTTCATGTTGTAGTTAACAATGTGCTGTTCCCCTCACAAAATCGTATTATCTAATTCAGTGTCCAATATATGTCCATTTAGGTTTAAACTAGAATGCATTAAAGAAAATTTAGACACAGATCAAAAGAAATTGTTCATCTCCGCTGAGTACATGCTTAATGGAAGGCGTTTGAAGGGAAAATTGAACTATTATGTCAAAAAGAGAAAAAAAATAATGTAGATGTAAACAGACCTATCATCCATTCCAGGGATTATCCTTCAGTGCAACCCAATTGTGATGAACATTTTATTTCTGAAATGATTCACAGGCTTGTAAATTTTTTTAGATTTGTGCTAGTTTGGGATAATGTTAAAAAATTGGAAATTAATTATTGTGATTTCAGTAAATGCTGCATACAAATAATACTTTCAACATTTTAAGTTCGAGGTTTTGTTTTTTCAATACCTATTCAGTCGCAATATCCACATTGATAACATTTTAAAAAATTCAGAATTAACAGCATTCCGCAAATTTATATACCCAAAATGAATTGAAATCAAACATTTGCTTTTGAAAGCACCAGAGGGTAATATAGGTGAAAGTTTACAAAAGAATTATGAAGGTCTTAAGGTCATCCTTGTTGACGAAAAGTCCTTGATTGGTTCATTAACCTTTGGATGGACGGAATTTCTGTGCAGGTATTGAGTTTAGATTGGTCAAAATATAGCTGAAACATGAGAGGGACTTCAAGAAGAAGTGTTTTATGAAGATAATGTATAGCTACCACCAATATTAGACTCTTCCGTTTAAATACTAAGGGAAAACTACCAGCAAGTTTGCGTGATGTTCTTGTGTTGCAACATTTCATTTGTGCTGCTTATTTACATCAAATAGTAAGGCAGGCTCATTCCCAGCAACACTTGAAGGGGATTCTTTTTGTCATACGGGAACATATAAGCACATCAGATCGATCAATTTCAATGGAAAAATTTGGAGGTAAAATAAGGTTAAGGTTTTACAAAGGAATGTCCGAGAAAGGTATCTTAATATTTTCACCACTTGATGAGGTTTGAGGTCAAAACAAACCTGATAGTAGTTAATTATGAGCATCCAATTGCCAAAATGAATGCAGTATGTCATTGTTATCATTCGAAATCACCAATCGCAGTTTTGGAATAATACAAATTTTGTTTACCAAACAAAACTAAAAGCACATGGCAAAATGGATAAGAGAAAACGGAAACGTCTAGGGGAGAAATGAAATGATTGATGCATTTATTGATAGTTAGAAGCAGATTGAATATTGCTTTGTCCATTCTAAAATAAATCGTGATGTTCACTGAAGTTCTTGAAGGAGAGTGTTGAAGGTTCTCGGTGTTCTTTTATTAAGCAGATTATTGTTCACCTTCATCCGACTCTTTTACGATTTCTAATTCGTCTTCTCTAATGGTTTTTACACAGAATATTCAGTGAACAATCAGGAAAAAATGTTCTTTTTGGAAACATTGTACTCCTTTCTTTTCTTTGACCAATTTATTTATGATTAGTAACTTTAGCAAAAAGTGCTTGAACAAATTATCAAGAGGTGATGGGTAAGATCATAAAAGTAAAAATATATGCTCATCTACGAAATGATATATTAGAAATATGTTGATTAAATGTCTACTATGTTACGTTTCTTTCACAGGTGTGTTGGAAATAATAGTGAAACAGTTGATCCTTATTCCTCTGATATTAAAGTAGTGGGTCTTCATCTCCGAAAGAAAAGAGGATTTTTTGAAGATTTTATGAAAGGATTTAACTTTAAAATTGAACCACCTGGTGTAGATTTTAAAAAGATGTTGGGTACTAAGGATGTTGGAGCATCGTTTGGAATCATTATTAAGAACAACATGTATTTAAAAGTTGGTAGGTTTATCAGTTGACTAGTTATATTGATATACTGATATTTATCTTGTTATCTATATTCTCTAAAAATCTGAATAGACTAGACTGAAAACAAGTCTTATCCATTTATGCTTTGTAAA
This sequence comes from Mytilus californianus, assembly GCF_021869535.1. NCBI lineage: Eukaryota > Metazoa > Mollusca > Bivalvia > Mytilida > Mytilidae > Mytilus > Mytilus californianus. The sequence goes on along the minus strand of NW_026262712.1, from coordinate 77,524,030 downwards.
TACCTTAACCTTAAAAATCTTGGTTTGAAATACTGTTTCTTCTTATATACATATTGTCTGTCCTTTCATTTTTTATTATACGACCGCAATTTTTTTTTGCGTTCGTATTATGTTATTGCGATGTCTGGTCTGCGCCTGAAGACATTTTGGTTCGCAGAGTATAAGTGTATGGATCCCTATGAAATTTTAGAACAAGGTTTCATTCCACTAAAGGATGGTTGGGATTGTTGTTTGGGGTATTGTCCTAGCGGTTTTGTAATAAGGGTTCAAAAAAGGTTAATTTTACAGGTTCATAGAAAATAAATTGGTTCGCAGACAATAACTTTAGTATAAGTGAATGGATCTGTATGAAAGTTTAGCATAAGGTTCCATATCACAATAGGAGGTTTGGGATTGATTTTGGGGTTTATTGTCATAGCTGTTTAGTAATTAGAGGCCAAAAAGGGGCCAAAACAATTATTTGTCTGGTTTTAAGACAATAACTTGAGTATAAGTGTATATATTTCTATTAAATTTAGCACAAGGTTTCACACCAAAATAGGAAGTTTGAAATTTATTTTGGGGGTTATTGTAATTGCTGTTTAGGAATAAGGGGTTCCCAGACAAAAACTTGAATATAAGTGTATGGATCTTTACTAAATCTAAGCACAAATTTCTATACCACAATAGGAAATTTCGGATTCATTTTGGGGGTTATTGTCGTAGCTGTTTAGTAATTAGGGGCCAAAAGGGACCAAAAACAATCATTTTTCATGTTTCAGGACAATAATTTGTGTATAAGAGTATAGATTTTATGCAATTTTACCACAAAGGTTCCATTCTTCAAAAGGAAAGTTGGGATTTTTTTGGGGGGTCATTGCCCAAACCGTTTTTTTGGGCTAAAACAACAAAATGATTTTGGAGGTTATTGTCATAGCTGTTTCGTAATTAGGGCCAGAAAGAGGCCAAAAAACAATTATTTGTCTGGTTTTAAGACAATAACTTTAGTATAAGTGTATTTATCTCTATTAAATTTTAGCACAAGCTTTCACTCCACAATAGAAAGGTTGGGAAAAATATTGGGGGTTATTTTCATTGCTGTTTAGGAACTAGGGGCCAAAAAGGGCCTAACAAAAACAATTATATGTCTGGTACCACTATAGAAAGTTTCGGATTTATTTTTTTGGGGTTATTGTCGTAGCTGTTTAGTAATTAGGGGTCAAAAACAAGCATTTTTCATGTTCCAGGACAATAATTTGTGTATGAACCTCTATGAAATTTTACCACAAGGTTTCTTACTTCAAATGAAAAGTTTTTGGGGGTCATTGCTCAAACTGTTTAGTAATTAGGACCGGAAGAGGGCCAAAAACTAGGATTTTCTGATATCTGGACAAAAACATGTAATGAGTATAAGTCTATGGATTTCTAATTTATTTTGCCACAAGGTGTTATACCATAAAAAGAAGGTTGGGATTGATTTTGGGGGTTATGACCCGAACGGTTTAGGAAAAGGGGACCAAAAACAACACTTTTGTAATACTTTGAATAAACTGCTTATTTCTTAACCAATTTCAATGGAGTTTGATTCAAATTCTTGAATTATTGGGGTTCTTTAAAATGCTGAATCTAACCGGGTATTTAGAATTTGTAGTTTGGGCCCTGTTTTTGAATTGATCCATATTAAGGTCCAAAGGGTCCAAAATTTTACTTTTTTTTGATTTCATACAAAATTGAATGATTGGTGTTGTTTGATATGCTGAATCAAACCGTGTATTTAGATTTTTAATTTGGGGCCTGTCTTCAAATTGGTCCACATTAAAGTTCAAAGTGTCCAAAATTAAACTTTGTTTGATTTAAAAAAAAAATGAATTGTTGGGTTTTTTTTATATGCTTAATAACTAAGCGTGTATTTAGAAATTTGATTTTGGACACATTATTCAAGTTGGTCCAAATTGGGTCAAAAATTAAACTTTGTTTGATTTCATCAAAAATTGTATTATTGGTGTTTTGTTGATGTGCCCAGTCTAACAGTGTTTTAGATTTTTGATTTAGGGCCCGTTTTTCAAATTCATCCATATTAATTTGCATTAGCTGTCAGGTTCATGTTCACCGATTTGACTCAAATTCTCATATTTGGTTTATGATATACTAAAACGTATTTCCAAATACAAAAAGTCTAAAATTAACAATAAACAATGCATGCACTTCATAATATGTATCAACATTTCGTGTCTATTGTTGTCTAATTAACCATCGATATGACCTCCGAAGACTGCCGATGGTCATATAACCCGATATAAACATAAATATAAATTTAAACAGATAGTGACCACGTGCAATTGGATTTTTCTTAGTCTGTTTGATTTCATATCTTAGGTTAAAAAGTATCTTTATCATCGTTGTTATCAGTTAAAGAATGATTTTTTTTATCGAATCAGTCAACCAAATGGTTCATTCTTGTTTCACTTTCAATGTTGACATTCTTTTCCTTGAAAACTGAATGTATGCGTAACCCATGTCTAGCTAAGGGTCAAATTGAAGGTCACATGAATACGGATTCAATGAGGTCGAATTATTCACTTGCAAGTGAATAATTCATCAGGGATGTTTCTTAGCTTTTTTTTTGACAAAATTGAACCAAATTGGCTGCTAAATGCGAATTATTATTTCACTATTTCACTTTCATTTATGATTGAACAAAAAAAAATAATATTTTGATTTTTTTCATATCTCGTAGCTAATGCCCCTTTAAACACACTGTATTGATTGTGAATAATGTTTTTGTTATTCTGTATAAATCAATTTTGAGAATGTTACATATATATGTTTTTATGAAGCAAACCCCTTTAAAAACTAATATTGTCCTTTTACAAATAAATAAATTAAATTGTTGGTGTACTAAGATATTATCGTAAATTAATAAATAGATGAATTAAATTATTGGTGTACTTGGATATGCTGAACTAAACCGAGTATTTAGATTTTGGATATAGGACTATAATAGGTAAAATCCAATTTCAACGTTCTATGACCACATTTGTTCTGTGACAGAAACCTATGATGTGTCAAATATTTAATCACAATTCAAATTCAGAGTTGTATCATACTTGAATGTAGTGTCCATACTTGCCCCAACTACTCAGGGTTCAATCTCTGTGGTCGTTTTTCCCGCTGCGCCTTGTGAAGCATGTTATATCTTTTGTGAAGAGGTAGACTGTGTTTTTGAAATGAGTTTTACTGGCATTATTGTATCTCTTTTTTTTTCTCAAAAAGTAAATGATATACTTTTACAGCATTTTTCACTTTGCTGACCATATATTTAATCTCAATCACTGGTATCTATATAGTTTTTATAAATTTTAAATAATGACATGTGTTCATTTAGCATAAATCCTTTGAAATTTAGAATTAAGATCAAATCATTATACTGTCTTTTGTGTTTAATGTTCACCTTTGTTAATATGATTAAGTTACCAATCATTTACATTCTATACATGAGTTTGAATTTTTCTTTTATAGCTCCCCTTGGTAGCGCCTTCAAAGTTGATATTCACGACGAAGCATATGCAAAAGTACATCTTGGTATCATTAATAAAAACCTGGATTTCCTTGTAGCAAGATTATGTTTTAAAGGAGATACTTCCTACAATTTGGACTTGTTTCAGGTATTTGTTTTGACTCTAAATTATGACTATTTGTTATGAATATGCTTTAAATATGTCGGTTTGGGTTGTTCACCCAATTTGGTAAATATAACGGAACTATAAACAACTGTCTAACAAGTGGGAGGGTTAGCTAGCTTATAATCCTGTTTTCATTAATCATTTTCTTTGGACGATGTCTGTACCAATTCAGGAATATGACAGTTGTTTTCCATGCGTTCGAGATCCATTGGTTGAAAAAGAATAACGTTTAGGTTGTCATTTTTTATGGAGTGCCTCTTTTTGAATATACCTTGATATTCTGTATTTTAGTTATACTTTTTGAATTATTCCGTGTGCATAAATTGTTTGTTCTAAATTTATGCATATGATCCGTATGACCTGCATATATCAAAGATATTTTACTCTTTATCCAATATAGTAAATGTAGCTTGTAAACCGATGTGCATTAATTAATTCCCATGATTAGAAGTACCCAGAGAACAAAAGGAAATAAAACGGGATCTCAATATCTTTATTCCAAGTGAAAGGATATTGCTGAAAATGGTGGGTTGATGGAAATAAAGCTTTCGTCTGTCCTACAGAGGGTTAGTTCTTGGAGTTATAAATTCGTTGAGTAAAATAAATAAGGAATCGATAGATGTATAATTTATCATTTATCTACTCGAAAATGGGTCTATTACACAGCTGTCATTCAGTATATCGAGAGAAATTATCGTGAAAGAAAAAATAACGGTTGTCAAGTATTGCACTGTTATCATGACATATCTGGAATAGGACAATGAAGACAATCTTATCGCGAAAACATTAGCAAGATTAATAGATAATCTAATTTATCAAGTTATAAAGGCAAATATTGAAAATTTTTTTTTTTTGTCTAATTCATAGTTCATCATTATGATCAGTATCTGCCAAAATCTGAGTTAAACAGGTCACCCTATAAGGCAGGTTGCTCTTCAACATTCCAATAACAGGAAAAGTAGAATAAAAACTAAATTTATTCATCATATGAATGACTAAGTTAATATTCTATAAACAGTGTTGTTCGTTATTAATGTTTAAAAAAAGGCTCTTAATATTATTTTGTAGTAGCATACTAAGTGTGGAAAAATAAGAACATTTATATAAATTTGATATTTATGATCATGAAAGATCGGTTCCACTTTTTTTGTGATCGTGAATAAACCCACAAAAGATCAGGTATTGCTTATTTGTCATCGCAAAAATCAATGAAAGCTTTCAAATCGTTGTGTAATTATATGACAATTTATCATTGTAATTGGTACAGCAGAAGACTAAACTTCCATCACTTTTTCCGACTCACTTTTATTGCAGAATCAAACTATGCGGCTATGACGGTTATACACTACCAAGAATTTACCCACGTTTTTTTGGTACATTTCTACCCTCGTACATATCAGTACTGTTTGTTGAGACTAAAAATTTGTAATGTTATACTTTCTATTATTTCAGTACTGTTCATTATTATACAATAACTGTACCGTAACTAATTCTATAAATTCAGTACTGTTTTTTTCAGTACTGTTTCAGTACTGATTTCGTCAGTACTGTTTCAGTACTGATTTTGACAGTACTGTTTCAGTACTGATTTTGTCAGTATTGTTTCAGTACTGATTTTGTCAGTACTAGTTCAGTACTGACTTCGTCACTAATGTTTCAGTACTGATTTTGTCAGTAATGTTTCTGTACTTATTTTGTCAGTATTGTAATTGTACCGATTTTATTAGTTCTATTATTGTACTGATGTTTGTCATTTGCTTTTTTAGTAAATACTTACCTTTTAGTGCGCACCTTATCCATATATCAAAAATAGTTGTTTCTTTAGGTATAGCTGTAGCAGTCGATTTGGTGTGGTTTATCTTTTTAATCTGAATGCATATTGTTTCAAAAAATATTGGGAACTGAAAACTTATAAACTAAGTAAGTATAGTATGGTATATTGTGACATGTTGGTGACTCTTTTTTATTTTTTTTATATTTTGTATCTTGTGTAGACATCGCTGATTCAGTGTTGACCTCTATCATTAGAGAAATTTTGACACCTGTACATCTGTACAATTGGTATCCAAAAATAGGTTGGATAATTATGTGACTATATTATTATAATTCTTGTTTAGCTGGTTACATATTAAAACTTATGGTTTTTCTCTTCGACTATATCACTCTGCTGAGCAGGACTTTTTAGCGACGTGAAAATGATTGAGGAAAAGTATCAAGCTTACTTTCGTCTATCAAAAAACTATTGAAGTGAAGGGAAAAACAACAAAAATGAAGCAAGATAAGCAGTTTATCGGATTTTCTCAAGGGAATTGTTTACCCTTTAGAAGCACATGAATTCATTCCCGGTTTTTAGTCGAGTTGGTGTTGTTTTTTTTTATGTATTTTAACTGTTGTTGTAAATGCACTTTGGTTTTATGAGTCTTTGTTTACTCCTTGATTTTGATTGCGACTGTCTTTCTGTGTTAAAAAAAAATACGCAATCGACACCAGAGAGATTTACATTGTGGTTCGAGGCTGATATTTTACAATATCAATGTGTATAAAACCGCACAATTTATACAAATATCTAACAAGATAAGAATCTTCAATACTTTTCATTTTTGGTATTTTGCTATTGCTTAAAACATGTTGACATTAATGATTCCATATGTTAATATGTTGGGTAATGTATTGTAATTAACATAAAACAATGTCTCATATCCTTTTTTTTATCATAACTGGAATTTCTTTTATTTATCATAACAATTGTTTTAATATAATAATCTTTATTGTCAAATAAACATATGAAGTCTGTGACAAAAATGTCAATCATTTTCATGCCGATAATTTGTAAAGTTGCGATTGATTTTTCTTTCATATTTTCCTTTCAGAGTAAGAATACTTGAAATACTGGGAGGATTATTTTGAGAAAATTAAGATAATGCCTTTACCAAGTTAAGAATGTGACAGTTGTTTTCCATTCGTTCTGCTATTTGATGTGCTTTAGCGTTTGGTTTTGCCAGATGTTTATGAAATTTCCCCGCTTTTTAAAATTTTTCAGAGTTCAGTATTGTTGTAATCTACCACTACATTTTTTTTATATAACGGTGGAATAAGATTTGCACATTTTAAATCATTTAAAGAATATTTCTGTTGATATATATATATTAAGTAAAAAATATAGTTAAATTCAGCAGAAACTTAGGATACAATTGTACTATATAACCCCTTGATTATTTTATGACCCTTGTAATTAAGGTTCATAAATAAAACAATCAAAGAAACACTTAATTTTGCATGTATCATGTTTTATTGCTCTCCCCCCTTTGCCATCTTTTCTTTGGAATGCTTTATAGAATGTCAGTTTCCTGGCTGGTGTCTTTTCCTCAATTCAGTCTCACATATGATGTGTCTTGCTACATGTAGATTGGTAATTCCAGAGGACTCCCTAGTTCTAATATGAGCTCATTACAAGCATCCATCTTTTATGTTTTGGTACTTGTACGAAACTCGGAATTACATGGTTTATGATTAAATATTGTCTTTTCTGATGAATGCCATATTAAAATACATCCTTCTGTATATAGGTCTTTAATTTTCACATCGTACGTTCCCATTTCAGCGGCTGTCTTCTATGCTGTTAATCATTCTGAGAATTTATTCCTAAATAAAAAAAGCAAAATATGATAATTAAATCCATCAACCTCGAAGTATTGGTGTTTGCCAGTGACAAATATTTCATGCACATGTAGCTTTAACCATCAGTCTATTTATGTGCTCTTTATAATAATTATAACATGTCAAAAGTTTGCAGTTGATGATTAAAATGGTGTAGAAAGTTTCTGCAAGTCATAAAAACACATAATTAGTTTCATGATATGTCTTCAACTTAGTATTTTGCACCATCTCAAAAACCAGAGTGATCGCATAGATCCAGCATGGCTGAATAAAAAAATCCAAAAGTAACTAAAATTTTATTATAAAACATTTAAGGAATGATTGTAATATTTTTTCTGTCTATGAAGAAATAACATCAAAAATGTGGTGCACACTGAATAACCCGCGTAGCACCACATTTTTTATGTTATTTCGAATAGACAGAAAAAATATTACAGTCATTTCTTATAATTTAATTCTAAATTCCATTTTAAACCGGAGTAAACCATGAAAAAACGTTGATGACGTCACGGTCACATGACAAAATTATGTCTATGAGCTGATAAACAAAACAACGTCAGCCAATCAGAAGACGCGTTACATCCAAAATTAAATTATTTCAAACGAGAAAAATAATAAACAATATATAGCAGTCAATGTGGCGGGATTATATAAGTTTGTTGGCACCTGGGACAATGGTGGACTAATATCAAAATGTATCACAAATAAATGAAGCGGTAAAAAAACCCCGTCAAAATAGGAACAAGTGGGATCGGGACAGATGAGAAAGAAGTGGGAAGTGGGAAAAGAGGGTGGTAAAGGGGGCTCTGAACACGGAAACACGTGAAATAAAAATCGCAAAAACGTTGCACGGAAAATTAAAATCGGGAAAAACGAAGCACGAGAAAAACAATCGTAAATATTAAGGAAAAAGTACTAGAAGTTATTACTCAGCCGTTCTTGAAGATCATGCAGTCATTATTAATTGACATAAAGACCCTGCGGTCAACTCTTAGCGTCCACTAGTATCTAATTTGAAAAAAAAAATATTCATAGTAATTTGATCAATTAATATTCTGGGAACACATAATTCAAAACAATCTCTGACTGACTTTGAATTTAGTCCTGGTTTACTTTTTAATCAAATGTGGGACAAGCACGAGAAATTTAGAGTACCAACACGAAACACGGAAAATAAATAAGAAAAAACACGAAGCACGCACATCGAACCTAACACGAGAAAACGAGAAATAAAACCTCAAAACACGAAAACACGTGAAATAAAAAGGTCGAAAACGTTGCACGAAAATAACCCTTTACCACCCTCGGAAAAAAATACTGTGTGGCAAAAACACAGGATTTGAGGAAATGAGCATGTGTCGGTCGGATCCAGCAATTTTTAAAAAGGGGATCCAAATCAGGAGATAGGGTTCCCAAATTTATTTTTCCTTTCAAATGCATTAATCGCCAAAAAAAAAGGGGGTTCCAACCCTCGGACCCCTCCCCCTGGATCCGCCGATGCCCACCCCCCTTTTCCTTATCATACGTTCAGAAACATTCAGGATTTATCATTCTCAAATATCAAGTATTGATTGATATTATTTCATAACGTTTGGTCAAGTAGTAATAATATGAATATTCAAAACAACCCACGATTTAGCGTCTCCATTCATATTTTACAAATGCCATGGCATTAATTTTGGCATTTACAGAAAGTTCTGTAACCAGGGGCGGATCCATCCATTTTTTAAAAGAGGTTTCCCAACACTGGATAAAAGGTTAGGGGCGGGGTTCCAACTATATGTCCCAATTCAAATTCATTGATCGTCCCATAAAAGGGGGGGTTCCAACACCCGGACCCCCTAGATCCGCCAATGTGTAACGCGTATTCTCCTACTTAGGATATGTGTTTTAAATTAGCCATGCGACAATTTTCTCAATTTTAAAATATTCAATATATACCATACCTTTTGTCCAGAAGAAGTTTGAACTGTTGACTTGTTGAAATGTCAGTGCGAGTGCAAAAATAACGTTTGTAAACAATGAATGACGTCATGAAATCCAATCACATAAACGTAGGCAATATTGTAATACCATGCTTACAGACAATAGAAATTAATTTTAGAGAATTTCTTCCCTCGTTTTTCTGTTTTTTTTTTTAATTCGTATTTTCAAACATTTCTCTAAAATTTTGAGGAATAAGTGGTCAACAAAATAATAATAAACATGATTAAAAAATAAACAAAATGAATATGGATAGTTATGTCTAGTATAAAAATTATTTTCTCGCCTACCGAAACAAGGCTTGGAATGAAAATTTTAATATGAAACGTTTGATACGTTACAACAAGAAGTAGTTCATAGAATCCGCTGCTCGGAGTTTTTATTTATTTTTATTTGTACACGCATTGTTTTTGTTTTTATTTTTATTGGGGGCCGTTGTTTTGTTTATATGATTATTTGAGAGATTTTTTTACGGTATTTATCAATTATAACAAGGTTTACTAAGCTAATCGGATAACAAGGATAAATATATTTTAGTATTTTAGAGGTGGTTAAGAATCAGTTATGCATTTCACTTGACAAAGATAAAAAAAAAGCACTTATAAAGCTAGTAGCAATGGGTATATTATTTTCATTTTTTTTTTAAAGACAAAAAAGATAAAAAAAACTACATTTCAAGGTTAAAAGTTGTATTTTTAAATAATATTGTATTAAAAACATCGTTTATAACAATCTTAGAGCAATAGTTTTCATAAAATTACTTTTACATCGCTCTTCATAATTACGGCTACATTGACGCGGGAAAAATTATGGACGGCGGGAAAGCACTGTTCTACAGAGAGGCACAAGTTTTGCAACGTCACAGATATGAAACGTCAAGATGCTTTTGGCGCGACAAAGCAAGAAAAAAACTCGGCAGCAAGAGGGTTAAACCTCTTGCTGCCAAAGGGACATTTATGTCGTAACTACAATACCCTTCCCTTTTCACGAATGTGACTTACCGAATTAGACTATTTACCGGATTTGTAATAACATAAGCAACACGACGGGTGCCACATGTGGAGCAGGATCTGCTTACCCTTCCGGAGCACCTGAGATCACCCCCAGTTTTTGGTGGGGTTCGTGTTGCTTAGTCTTTAGTTTTCTATGTTGTGTCATCTGTACTATTATTTGTCTGTTTGTCTTTTTATTTTTGGCCATGGCGTTGTCAGTTTGTTTTCGATCTATGAGTTTGACTGTCCCTCTGGTATCTTTCGTCCCTCTTTTATGGCTTCTACACACAAATCTTGTTGATTGTGTAGAACGTCAAAGGTCCATAGTAACGTCACAATACTGAGGAGCACTGACAATGTCAAAAGACGGCGCCAAAAGGACGATTTTGGCGGGAATGAAGGTCATGAAGCAAACTGAATTAAATGCATTATTTGTATACTTAAAACGGATGTCAAATAATGATACAGGATCATAAGCTTGTTAGTACTGTAATACCAACTTATTTAACGTGTTTACTAATTATCTAGTTCGTCATTTTCATGTAAAATGTTGCATACTAGTACTTTCGAGAAATTTGTTAAACGTCAGTTTTTTTCCATACATCTTTCAATCAGAATATCTCATATAATAATCGCATTCCTAATAAATAATCATAGAAAAGGTAACTGTTATACTTGATTACGCGAAATATTAATATACACAATACACGCTTTATTTTAGAGAACTGGAAAATTTCTTTGGGACTCAAATGCCGCGATTGATTTCTCAGTGAAGATTTTTTTTGTAAAAGTACACAAATGTTACCCGATATACTTGTACTGCCATACGATATTTCAATACATTTTATTCCCGTTTCATCATTGAAGCATTAATCTAAAAAATATTTATTTTCATTCGAAATGGGGATGTTAAATAAGGGAGCTACCATTTGATTTTTATGGGGGTCTAGGATGAAATTTGAAATAAATAGGCAGGACAGGAGTTTTGAGTAAAAAAAAGTCAGGATGAGACACTTGCAAAAAAAAAAAGTCAGGATGACAATTTAGGTAAAAAAAAGTCAGGATAAACTTAAAAAAAAAGGCAGGACCTAATAGAGTGAAAAATAAAAATGCAGGACAGAGATTACAACTAAAAAAAAAAAATGCAGAACAAAATTTTTCATCCTAGCCCCAAAACCCCCCCCCCCCCCCCCCCATAAAAATCAAATGGTAGCTCCCTAAAAAAAAACTATATTTCAAGGTTAAAAGTTGTATTTTTAAATAATGTTGTATTAAAAACATCGTTTATAACAATCTTAGAGCAATAGTTTTCATAAAATTACTTTTACATCGCTTTTCATAATTACGGCTCCATTGACGCGGGAAAAATTATGGACGGCGGGAAAGCACTGTTCTACAGAGAGGCAAAAGTTTTGCAACGTCACAGATATGAAACGTCAATATGCTTTTGGCGGGACAAAGCTAGAAAAAAACTAAACAAGACGGCGGCAAGATTTTGAGACTACAGCAGAGAAAATATTGTTCTACAAGCCACTTGCAAAAAGTCTTAAAGTTATAGAAACAGGCGATTTCCACGACAAGTCAGAGATGGAGGGTCCTTTTCGAATCGTCTACGAATTGCTATTGTTCATGTAAGTTTTACAAACTTAAGAAATCATACTTTTACTCGTTTTTTTTTGTGAACATCCTGATATAATTTCTTATATTTTGTCTTCTATTTCGACAAAAAACTAGGCCTATTTGATCCTATTTCAATGCACTTTTTTAGTGCTAAGTCAATAGAGTGGGGTGCTCATTTTCGCCATAATTTTCCATTTTTTCTGCAGTTTATGTTCAGGTGACTGGTCTTTATGTTTTTGAAGTATACTGATATTTCTATATGAAGATAACATCAAAAGAAAAATATTCTTAGCTTGAAAACGTGTTTCTTTGAAAAAAATTCATCTGAAAAGATAGATTAAAGGCAATTTAAAATTTCCTGATGTTTTGTCAAAGGGGGACACATATTCGTCATTTTTACACATCTATTTGAAACCACATAACTGCAGCTTAAAACAATATTTATCAAAACGTTGTCCGTTTTTTTGGTCCTTTGCGGTAAGTGCAAAAATTTTGTCTTAGTTTAAAAAATAATCATATTTGTTATAAAAATATAGTTTACCGGCATATTTCTTCCATTTCATCCATCCTTTAAAGTTTTTACACCTCAAAATCATATTTAAACGGCGAAATTGTGTCCCTGGCGAATATGTGCACCTCACTCTAATAATTTTTCTGAACATAAATACACACTTCATGCATGTAATTATTAAGAAAAATACATCCAAAAAAAACGAAAAGAATAGAATATTAACAATATCAATGAATGATTTTTTCCTCAGTGTCATCTGGATTATATAACGGTTTAGCACATAAAGTTACAGTATAAAATTACCTTAGAGTCTACCTTTTTATTTCCGTTAACGTCAGACGTATGCAGTCAAATTCACAACTGTATTCACCCAAATTGTCTTTTCAAACAAACAATAAAGTGTGTACATTTGGTTCACATGCATGTTGACATTTATGTGTAAGACAAAAAAATTATTATGTCAAAAAATGTCTTTCCTTTGGAATTTAGTTCAAACGGGTTCCATAAGGGGTAACAGAACGTTAGACTTGCATATATTTGTTTATAAAAAAGAAGATGTGGTATGATTGCCAATGAAACAACTCTACACAAGAGACCAAATGACACAGAAATTAACAACTATAGGTCACCGTACGGCCATCAACAATGATCAAAGCCCATACCGCATAGTCAGCTATAAAAGGCCCCGAAATGACAAATGTAAAAACTAACAGCCTAATTTATGTACAAAAAAAAATGAACAAAAAACAAATATGTAACACACCAACAAACGACAACCACTGAATTACAGGCTCCTGACTTGGGACAGTCACATACATACAGAATGTGGCGGTGTTAAACATGTTAGCGGGATTATATTTTTCACCTATATTCTTTTATAATAAGATACAAACTAAAGAGACATAAATTTTGCCTCCAACGGCAAGTGAGAAAAGACCAAGAAACAGAAAACAGACAATTATCCAATGTCCCTTCTTTTTTCACGGATTTAATGCAACTTTAGAATGGCAGGCTTTCATATCAGTCCCTTTGTTGTCTTTATGAAGTAGCCATGAAGAATAGAGAATAATGTGGTGCTTAAATATAAAGAAAAGAGAATATCAGGCAAAATTTATAATAAATAGTGAAAATGGTATAAAATATTAAAGAATACAGAAATGAAGAAACCCCATCCAGACCCTTTTATAAAGTGCACAGTTTTCTTTGCTTTCTTAATCTTCCTGTTTGAACCGGTCTTGTCCTGGTTTTCATACTACAAGGGAAACTGCATGTGAAATTTATATGAAGAGATCATGTACATACACTTTGTAGAAATATATTTTTTTTTATTGGTCAATGATTGAATTTATGTCGGTTCAAGGCTCCATTAGTCCGACACCCCAAAAGTCCGACGACCCAATGAACCGACACATAATTATTGAACAAAATTTCGTATAAATAATCTTTATTTCAAGAGGATAAACCCATTATATAAAAATAATCCTACTGAGTCAGTGAGAGTCCTCAAAAATACTAACATATTCATAAAGTACTTACAATACATGTATTCAAAATGTGCTTAATGTCCAGTGGCAAATATTACATGCATGTTCAAAACAATTTAATTATATAATAGTTATTGAAAAACTGGTCATTATCGTGATATATGGACTGTCCTATCTATGATTATAGAATTGACTGTCATAATTTGACAGACTCTTATTTCATTGTCATGGATCATTGAACATGTCAAGTTTCTGTGGTACTTTTATGCATTAAACTTTCAAAAGAAATAGTGCATGGTCAGTAAAGCAGGCACGACATTTCAGCGTGGACACTCTTGTTATATAAATGTGTTATAATATTTCAATTGACCACTATTTCCCAAAGATTCCTGAATTAGGAAAGGCACTTTTATTCCTGTTCGTGTATGTGGCGACTTAACCCACCTGCTAAAGGGTATGGTACATGTTTTTAATGATGGGGGAGTCTGTCCTTTTGTCCATATGTCCCATGTGTCATCAATTGCTCATGAACCACTTGACAGAACTTTGTAACACTTCGATACAATCTTTCTCTCATGATGTACTTTTTCAAATGACAATTTATAAAGTATTAGGTTCATAAATAATACCATAAAAAGCATGTTGGGAATAACAACTTTTTACAAATTGATGCAAAATATTTGATGCAGTATCTATTGTTATAGGTTTCCAAAAATGGATCCCACCAGAACAAAAAGAATAAGTCTATGAGGAAAATAAAGGCATAGATCAACAACTAAAAACTGTAATGCACAGATAATATATGAGATCGAGATAGAACTGGTAAGAAATTAGGATTTTTTTAGGTAAGTTTTTTCAGTTTGTCCGTATCATTTTATTTCAATTACATGAAATGTTGTAGTGCGCTCATGAGACAACAAACCAACAACGATTAATTCAAAAGAATAGAGAGCAGCATTCAACAATTGGAAGATGTCAATATGGTTAACAAAGAATCCTATGGGAAGTACATATCCGTACACAAAACCTCTCAGTTAACTGTTTGACAGATTGCATTGATATTGTGCTCGAATAATCAGATTATGTTTTGTTTTGGTGCCGATCCAAAGATGAGTGTCACATCAGGACATAGTTTAACATATGAACCTAAAGGAAATCTAAACAAAGATCTCCTTCTCTGAAACTGGATTACAGATTGAAATGATAATTTAATCAGAATTGCCACTGTTACAAATAATGAAAAATTCAACAACAAGAATACTTTTTAAAAATTTTTAAACTGCTGTATAAAATAATGAAATGTTGTATGCTTGCCAATGAGACAACTACCCACCAAATTTCAGATGAAGTGGATATTAACAATCATATATGTGCAGCCTTCAACAATGAGAAAACCCATACCGTATAGTCGGCTACAAAAGACGAAGACATGAAAAATATGAAACAATTCAATTTAGAAAAGTTAACGGCATAATTTATAACAAAACAATTTCAGAATGTCAGAGTGCAGCCTATATTGAAAACATGGAAATTTGCCAACCCAGACTTGGGGCGCTTAAATTTTTCTCCCAATCGTATTAGATCAGTTTTCAAGTAGGTAACCCATACATTATTCCATTCTTTTTTCATTTTTCTCCATGATAATATGAACCTTTATTTACGTAATACCACCTTTAGCAATGCATGTACACAATACATATTATGTTATGGTTGACCTATAGTTGACCTTATTATTGGACTTTAACAAACATGATAACATTGAAATATGACAGTGTTATAATCAACCTTTTATTTTTCAGAAACAAGTTGGCGAAGATATGTGATATCACATGCATTGGAAGAGCAGTGCAAAATAACATTGAAGCAGAATTATGAAACAGTGATTGAAAACATCAAATTGAGAGACAGAAATTTTACATGTTGTAACTGTATCATGCTGTTCATTCTTAAGATTACTGTTTATTGTACTTGCAATGGAAGTGAATGCAGTAGATAAAAAGAGAAAGTTAAACATTTGAGATCTTCATCTTGTTTTATTCAGTTAACAAAAAAATCAATGTTGATGAGCAGAGCATGTATTTTAATGGTCAACAAATGTGTCACTACACGGATTCCACTGTACAGTCGCAGCTCTCGATGGGTGCTCCGTAAACGGAGGGATCTACGTACATACATACATACATAGCCACCTGACCACAATTGTCAGGAATAATGGAAAATTAATAATCATGTTTTTTAGTACTAGTATTGAAATATCTTCAAAAATTAACTCAAATCCATGTAACTTGTAATAATTTATGTAATTTGTAATGTGAGGTATATTTGATTAAGTCATTTTTCATGAAAGGAGAAGGTCTTTTTGTGGGAATTTATGCTAAAAAATCCAAAAGGTTAATTTATGTACCAAATGACATCCTTGAGACATTTTAAAATCATTCTGTTGGAAATCGGTCTTTAGATTTTGATACTTTTTTAACCTCTGTATGTCTGTCTGTAATATGCAAATCCATCACAGTTATCTGAGGAATTACAAATCAAGAGTTTCCTGAAAGTCATCAGTCCTCATGTGAACATGCTTTACTGAGTAATGCAGTTTAAAATTCACCCATTCAACTTCCCGTTAACAGGATACCTATTAATTCTTACACAAAATTTCATTTATTTTTTAGTTAAATGTGCTTTGAAGCTAAGGTTAATAAGACAGATTACAAGGGGGGGGGGGGGGCTAGGATGAAATTTGAAATGAATAGGCAGGATATGAGTTTTGAGTAAAAAAAAAAAGGCAGGATGAGACACTTGCAAAAAAAAAATTCAGGATGACAATTTAGGTAAAAAAATGTCAGGATAAACTTAAAAAAAAGGCAGGACCGAACACAGTGAAAAATAAAAAGGCAGGACAGATTACAACTAAGAAAAAAAATGCAGGACAAAATTTTTCATCCTAGCCCCCCCTAAAAATCAAATGGTAGCTCCCTTACCATGGGCAAATAAACGGAAATGTATTTATGAGAATTAGGACTGGAAAAGTGGTTGTATTATAATTATTCCCTCAGCACACAGCGTAAACTTTTTTAAGGAGAAAAAACATAGACTGTTGAATCTGAAGGTACTTGTCCAGTTAGGATGACATGTCTTCTAGCAGATTCTCTCCTTGTGGTGAACTAGCATGTCAAAAAATCAGCTCAGTGTAATATTGGTCTAGTACAAAATAGTGTCATTATTTATATCTGAGTATCAAGTCCTCGTTCTGATTATGCACTTAACTTGCCACTGGATGACAAAACATCCAACCATCCATCTTCTCAAAAGGAATATACCCAGTTCCAATGTTCAAGTCTTGTTAAATACGTTTTGATTTGACCCAAGCAAGACACAGATACATGTAATATGATATTGTCAAATATAAAACCTATATTAATAAGAACTTACTAAAAACATAAACCATATCAATTGACCGCACCAGAATGAGATGCATATTTGACAATGCCAAAATATTGAAAAAAACAGCTAAAATAACTGTTGAAGAGCTGGACCTAAAGTAAAACAAAATCAGAACAAAAAATCAGAGAAATAAAAAAACATAACGAAATCATCAACATGTCACAGTATAAAAAAGGATGGAAACGGGGTAAGTGTCAAAGAGAACAATTAACCCAACCCAAATGTAAAAAAACAACCTAAGACCACCGATACCTTAATTTTGCTATTGATACATAATTACTTAGTTGATTAGTTTTTCAGTTCTTTTTATTTTCAAATTGGCATCACTGTATGCATTCAAATGTAAACATTGTAACCAATTGTAAGATAAATAAACTGAAGTGCACAGCTACGTACTTAAAGAAATGACACCTCTTTTTAAATGAACACATTAATCCATGCACTGAAAAAAAGTAAGAATATACTTAAAACAGTAATGAAATATTCCGTACAGATACAGTACTGACTTAATCAGTATCATAATGAAACAGTACTGAAGAAATCAGTACTGAAAAAGTACTGACGAAATCAGTACTGAAACAGTACTGACAAAATCAGTACTGAAACAGTACTGAAACAGTACTGACGAAATCAGTACTGAATTTATAGAATTAGTAATTGTACAGTTTTTGTATAATAATAAACAGTACTGAATTAATAGAAAGTATAACATTACAAGTTTTTAGTCTCGCCGAACAGTACTGATATGTACGAGGGTAGAAATGTACCAAAAAAACGTTGGTAAATTCTTGGTAGTGTATGCCTTTGGTCTGGTTTTTAAAGACAACGACAATTAGTCCGTGGTACTCATAGCAATTTCTGGCTGTCTGTCTGTCTGTCCGTCCTGTCTATATCGTATTATAAGTCAATTTTGCCTTATGCGATATCAATCTTTTCTAAAAGCAGTAATTATTTCTATTCGAGGAAGATCCTCGGCTATGTTTTGTTAAGAAAAGGATTGGTCAATTTTGGAAATAACTCTTTCTTTTTGTTTATATCAAAAACTCAATTTTTAAGATATGTCTTTTTGAGCTAGGATTTCAATGGACAATGGTAATAGATTTTTTTACAAATTAAAAAAAAATATATGATTTTATCTTTACATGCTGTATGTGCTAGGATTTAAACAACAATTGATATTTAGGTATAATATTGAATTCCAAAACGATTCCGATGGTGAATTTTTCTATAAATCAATAAAAATAGTTCTTGATACAAAAACTACAATTTTAACAAACTTTATTCAAGTTTCAAGGACTTTTCATTAAATGAAAATCACTAAGTTTTGTTTTATGATTGTAAACGAAAATTGAAACAAAGATATTATTTCCATTTCGAATTGATTCCCGGTGTCAAAAGTTATCCTTTGCCTGCCATTTACGGAATGACCGTCAAAAAGCATGCACAATTTCAATGAAGAAATTTTATAAGTACATAGAACATATATCCCGAAATATCTCTTGGTTTAAAATGGTTGTGTTTAAACATTTCAATGCTATGCAAAGTCTAAATAGTGGTGGTGGAAACAATGAATGATACGAGTCCTGCTTTATTGTTTTAGATTCGCCAAACTGAATTTTTTTAAGTTCGATCTGTAAAATTGTTGACAGTTTGCAGGATCACTTTATCCAGACATATGGTTTTCTCATAGAGTTAGACAATTTTAACTTTTATTACTAGTGCAGGGTGCATGCATCACCAGGCAAGTGAATCCGGACTAATTACGATCGGGAATAAAACACAAGCAATTAATTTACAAGCAATTAATTTACAGACAAAATTAGGGAATCGATCAAACAACAATCGAAGATCGTACGTCCGTATTTTTACCACATAGATCAATGCGTAAACATTCAAAGTATTTTAAGGGAAGACTTATAGACCTCCTCTATCTTTGTGCATTCGCAAATACATTAAGCATTATAGATACAAGGATAATAATGTTTCGACGAGTTAGGCTCCTGTTGGCATTATTATCTTATATGTCTTGAATGTCTAGGTATGATTGCCTCTTAACATGGAAAATTTGTGTTTATATATTCAAATAATAACTTTTAACATGTAAGTTGTAATTTTTTCTTTCCTCTGTGAGTAACCACGATTATACTACTTGGATATAATTAAAGCATTTTTTGTTGTTTGGATTTTTTCTAAGGATTTGTAGAAAATGAGGAGGTAATCAATTACCAATTACACCAACGACAAAAAAAGTATGATCTTACTAAGATGTCACCCGAATTGATCAGTTAAAGTACACCAATTAGTAAAAAAAATCTAATTTTCTGATGACTAATATAAAAGTTAGATGTGGTATGATTGCCAATAGTAAAACTACACAAAAGATACCAAATAACCCAGATGTAAGAAACAAAATGTCACCGTACGGTATTCAATAATAAGCAAAACCTGAACAGGTTTGGTCACTCACTACTTTCGCCATCAAAATAACGCGTTGCTTGATCTTGTATAATCAATTTTGATTTAAAATTAAGAATTTTTTAAAACAATTTATCTTAATTTTTGTGAAGGAAAACATCAATTTCATTTTACTGTACTAATGTATGTGACATAAACTATTTTGTTTCAAATATATCATGAGTTATTGGAATGTGACCATGATTAATCCTAAACGTGGTTGTTTTTAAATTATTTGTTTAGAGTAATGTGTCGCCTTTGGTGTTTTCTTAAAAAAGTACCGCAGATTTTCCTATTCCTTAGTACACAGTATCATCCAGGTAGTTTTTAACAGACATACTTCATTTTTTTTCTGATTTTTTCCATGTTTGGATAATACAACGGATATTTTGACAGATCTTGGGATTGAGTTGCATTTAATTAATTCACGATGCGACACTAGATCATTCAAGATCCATTCGGAATGCCTGATCACCGTAACTTATTTTTTCAAGATCATTTATATCGATATACCGAATGATAGCCGTGTATAACGATTTCGGGACAGAAACTTGCCGTCCCAATTCTGGGTCAGAAATTACAATGTTTCCTTTATGAACTGCATCTGACGTCTCTCAGCCACAAGTCCAAAAAGGATGTAACACGTCAGAGTAATTATGTGCTACTGACTTTTAATCTATTCATTAAATGGTAAAATACAAAATTAGGTAAATTGTGTGTGAGTGTAAATACAATTTGAACTATATGAATAAAAGGAGATGTTGGATATACATCAATGAGACTGCAACACAATGACAAAAAAATTAACACCAAAAAACGCTTAGATATAAACTTAGTCTTCAACAATGGACAGAATTGATTCATTTTAGATTACTTGTATTATGTGTCCTTATTTTGTTTACACAAAAAAGGTCTTTGACATAAATTCTATTTTTTGTTCAATCTTAACTAACTGAAAAGGGATAACAGAAGTTACTTACTATGCCAATTAATGACTACTTGTGATTTTTTTCCAGGATAATGACATGAAAAATGTTGGTAAAAGGGCGAGCGGATTTGGTTCCATTATCACTGACATTGTAGACCCAATAAGATCTGCAATTAGCCTCTTCAAGAAAATAATCCAGGGAACCCTATCAATAAAAAATGTTTTCCAGAATTTTGTTAGAGTATTTGAAGAACTTCCATTAAAGGTAAGAAAATAAATTTCTTAATTAATATTCGCTATATGAACCAAAGAGAGATTTGGTCTGTGATAAATCAATTAAGAAATATTAATTGTAGGTTACTATATTCGTTTTGTTATAAATTAGGCCGTTAGTTTTCTCAATTGAATTGTTTCATATTTTTCATGTCGGGGCCTTTTATAGCCGACTATACGGTCTGGGTTTTTCTCATTGTTGAAGGCTGTACGGTTGCCTATAATTGCTTACATCCACTTCATTTAAGCTTTGGTGGAAAGTTGTCTCATTGGCAATCATACCAAATCTCCTTATTCTGATATCAAGCTTACCACTAGCGCTACAACCACATTTTATGAAACCCTGCAGCTGACAATCACACAGAGAAACTTTACTGACAACTTTTCTTAAGGATATTTCATTGTCAAAATTTACAGATTGAATCAAATTATTATCAAACAGTTCAAACTGAATTCTGTTGAAAAGCCGGCTAAGTATTCCGTCTTTAATTTCTAGGTTATAAACGTGCTCTTCTTTTCCAACGTCTATTACGTTAAGCTGTTCCCTTTTCCGCGAACACATTGAAATTGGAATCAACACATTTGCTCCCACTTCCACCTCTGTCGAAACTCTTTCTGATAAAATCTATCACAGCTTATTTGCATAGAGTCTGATGCATGCCTTCTTTCCTTTGCTATTATCTCTTCATTTGAACACAGGTGACAAGTTATAGTGTCAGGTGTGTATGTACAGTGCACAAGTCCAACAATGAACATTCTAAAACATTGATTTTCACTAGCAACACGCAAATGAATATCCAGTTCTGTTCCTGAGTTTCCAATTGATTCAACTCTGTATTAGGCTAGCTTACCTGATCTTGCTTATCAGAGTTTACCTCATCTTGCTTATCAGAGCTTACCTCATCTGGCTTATCATATATTTCAAGATGCTGAAGCAAATTATCTTAAGACTTTAAAGACCAAAGAATCTACTGCGGTAGTGATGGTGACGATAATCCTATCTTCGCACCAAAGCCAAACATGGCCTTGTATGGTGATATGTTAATACCGGAGTGATGATTGTTGTTTTTCTCAAACTGCACACATTTCAACCCTATATTCTAATTTGAATTCACCATCTCGGATTGACTGCATATCGACTAGGTAAACCTGCGCTCTCTTTCAGTCCTTACTATTCAACGGCCTTTACTTGCAATTTTCCTTTTATGAAACTCGTATATAGTGCTAAGAACCAAAACTCACAAACAGAGTTCGAATTTTGGCAGTGAGTCACTTACCGTTCTAGAGTTATGCCTCTTTATAACATGGACAGCTGCAAATTTTTCAGTTTATACTCTCTTAATTAGGTTTATCTGACCCTAGGTTTATGAACTCATATTCAATGCTGAAAACTAAAACACGCAAGTAGAGTCAGAATCCGGGCAGGGAGTCATTTACCGTTTCGAGTTATACCCCTTTTAAACTTTAGAAATTGCAAAGCTTGAGCGGAAGCATTCGTGTCCTCAGAATCATTCTTCTTTTAATTTAAGTTGAAATTCTTTGCACATTTCTTTGAACAAATTCAAAGCATCTCTTGTCACATTTGCATACTTCCTGTTGACTACTTTTAACATTTATTTTTATTTCTCACCATGTCCAGTGTTCAAATGTGTTCTGTTACAATGCTGTATATTTCCTCTGCATATGCATAATGCAACAACAGATCTGTCAATGACTGTCGTTTTTTTATCAATTTTTCTACATCACCGCATTGTAGCACATCAAATCCGCAAATTAATAGTAGTGTAAATTTGTCTATTTATAACTTTTTTCAAGGGTGGCCGTATACAATTAGCTTCAAAGAAACGACCGGACAGGGTCACGATAACGAAACATTTATTTATAACAGGTAGAGAAAAACAACAAATAATAAATCCCTCAACATTAGGTTTGAACGACTAAAAAAAGACGAAGTTAAAATAATAATTCTTAATACTTTGTCAATTGATTGTTGCATACGAAACGTCCAGTGGCAAATACTTCATGCATTTCAGTACGGACATTGTGGAGAACTATTAAAATAGACTCGCTAGACAAGATCTAGCAGAAAATCAAGTTACTCTGTATATGCATGTGTTAATGTCCTTATATGACTTGACCATTTGCTAAAAATATTCCGTAAGTGCATCCAATTTTTATTTTGCATATTTATTTAGGTGAGCCATTCGGGCTCCTAAGAGCCTGTAGTTTTTTCATTAACTGCTTGTTATGAAAATTGTAAAACAATCTTAACGCTTGACAGCAGAAATCCATCAACTTTTGCATTATGGTAATTATCAAAAGAAATTTAAGAATGCTCTTTTATCCCAATCTTGATTTTGTTCAAAATAGTTTCATAAATTGTCTTTGTTCCATATAACACACTTCTGATTGGGATATATGTTTTCTATTAATTGGTTTGTAAATCTGTGTTCTGTTGTAAGAACAATTTGCCCTTCTGCCATGAAGAGAAGATAATAAATTGACCTTCTCAAATAAAGAGTGAGTGCATACTCAAACTAGTTTATCTATGAAGTTATTATAGACATTTTTACTAATAAAACCTTAAAAATTTACCTGCAGGCTTCATTCAATAAGAGTAATATTTGTTTTTTAATGAACATTGTTTTCTTTGCCCTTACAGATATTTTTTTCATCTGTTTCAATGTATTTAATTCCAACCAATTTGCCTGAACCTGAACAGGCAATTTATTAAATATGCTTTAGAATTGTAGGCATTTTATAAAGTGACTAGGTATTTTTAGGCATTGTATAAAATGCCTGTCAAGATTAGGCATTTTATAATATGGCTAAAACTTAAGTCTTTTTACAAAATTTAGAAATTTAGAAATTACGTGTAACATATATATTAAATTCAAAAAATCTCATTCTGAATTAGCTTGAATGGATTGATGTTGAAGGACATGTAACGTATTTCAGGAAAATTGTTATGATTTATGTATCATTTGTCAACTCAACATCTGTATTGATATGCCTAGTTAACATATCAATAATTGGCTGACAGGAAGACAGAAGACAATTCGATAGTGTATTTAACTTGAGGCTGACAGGTCTACTGGACAGTATATTTAAACATTGGATTGACAGGTCTACCGTTTACAAATCAACATTGTATTAAACTCCATTGTTTTGAAGCTAAAGTTCAATTCCTTTTCAATTTTTACTAAAAATATTTATTTAAAACTTATCTTAATTAAGAACTGTTAATGGTATTCATTGTAGATGTTTGGTTGTTAATTTATATAAGGTGGTAATGAAAACTTTGTACCATATGCTCATTATATAAGAATGCCTTGAAAATAGCACATGATCCTTCTGTTTGCGTGTTTTCTTGCTTTCAGTTCTTATTCAATATCTTAATATTGTTTTCTTAAAACGTTATGTCTATATGACATTTATGTTCGTTAATGATGTTGTTATTCCTCTCCTAATTTCGCAATATAGGGATGTTCTATAAGGGTTTTTAACCAATTTAGTGCTCTGTTTAATTCCATTCAGGAAATGGCGCTCAATTCTTGTAGCGTCGGACAGAAAGCGGAATGTCACAGTATTTTTATCCTATAACCATGGAAAATCAAAGATGAAGGCCAAAAGAATCCTTATTGCAATGAACGATTGCAGTAGGAGTCAAATGACACAAGCCTGGCCCAAGAACAGAAAGATCAATGATTATAACATTTTCGTTTAATTAAAAGAATATGCAACATCATTAATCTGTAAAAATATATACATTTTCCAAACTTAACCTATTACAGTACCGTGTACATAAACACATATGTTTTCCGTCAACTGTTAACCTGTTAACTAGTAAAACAGTTGATAATTTTTTTAACATGTAAATTATCTGCCTATCAAATATCAACCTAGCAACCTGTCAAAAGAATTCCGTACACTCCATTTGATCCCATTTGTCTTTGCAGATAGCAAACTTAAGATCCAATGCAAGGAAGTTGGTTGATCAGATTGGATCTATAGATGAAAGTCAGCTTCCACCATTTATAAAACCAGTGAAGAATCTTGTCGAAAAAGTTCAAAATGTTCTTAACACAGTAAAAAGTGATATACTTGGATTTTTTAATGTAAGTAATAAAGTGAAGTATATTGCCTTTACGTTAATGTGACACAAACAAAAAAAATGATAACCTCCTTAACCTGTCGCAGTCAATATATCTATTTCAACTTGTCATTAAAATCTGTGTGGATATTAAAAGACAACGTTTTCTATGAATTAACTTATATTCTATATAACTTATGATAAACTTCTAATTATCAAACCTTATCGTAATCATAATTAAACAACTGTTCATTTACGTTTCAATCGATTTATTTATTGTTAACATAACTTACACATGCTTAGTAACTTCAGTCCTGTTTATTTCAAAAAGATGGTCTAGAGAATTTTTCCAAATCTAGTCCTACTAACAAGAAGTAGAGATTGGTTTAGAGGACTCGACGACAATGACCTATCTGCAAATTACATTAATTTTATTTGACTGTTAGTTGTGAGACTTGAGAGAACCTAAAATGAAATTTATCAATTATCGATCATTTGTAGATTCAAATTCAGCGAAATTTGATAAAAAAATTGTGAATGATTCCCTATACAATTCCTTTCAGTATTGATTTTCATGCAAAACTATGTATACATTTATCTTGTATGTTGTATAAACATATAAAATGATGTAAAAGTGTATAATTTTTTATGTTTAAGAAATTGATGCAAACAATAACAGTAACAATACCAGACAGTGGGCGTCAAATATTTGAATCTATGAAAGAAATCATTGAAGGATTTGGAAATATTGTAAGAGATCCTAAGACTGCACTGGCAAAAATTGGAAAAGGAGCTGTTCAGTATGTTAATATCTGTTTTAGAACATAAGCTACTTTGTAACTAAAGCAAAAATAAAGAAAATTATGTTATATATCTGTGGTTTAGATGTCATGTACTGATATGAATTTTTTGGAGGATAAATTTTCAATAAAACAGCACAATTTTCTCTGTTCTTGAAAAAAATTGAACTATCTCAAATGGACTTTCCAGACGATAACGAACGTTTGCATTGAAGAAGGACTTTACAACTTTAAGTTTGTATACCTTCTTTTAAGTTTGTTTTTCACTTTTGCTGTCATTCTTGCTCAAGAGCTAAGAAAAAAAATCTTTCTGAAGAAATTAATCATGTTCATTGGTATTTATAATGGTAGCCTTTGAAATAACAAAGTAAGAATTCGCAATACTTCATTTTACAGAGCAAACATATATTATTGAATTCCAAATCCATGTTTGCACACTGGTACTCTAAGGTTGTTACTTTTGTCATTTTTTTACAGGATATTTATGTCTGTTATGGCATTAATAGAAGCTAAAAATACCATCCAGGAAGCTTGTAACTTTGTGAAAGGTAATATCTAAAAGCATAGTTGCTACCTCTGGCAATGAAAAATCATGACATAAAATGACAAGCTAAAACAAAATGCGTGTAAAAACGTTTGCGTACTTCTTTGCTTGGAAAAACATAAAATCAAAGGCTGATAATGGTTTGACTGCTTGTAAACAACAAGTTCCAAGTAATTTTAATTTTAAATGTCTAATTTTATCCCTTTTGACAAACAACTGAGGTAAGTATAAATATAGAAAAGATACGAGGGTGCAAAAATGAAAAGAAATGTAATGGGCTCATGATCTTTTTCTTATCAAGGGCCGATCAATGTTTTTGTTTTTGCATCCTCACTTTCTTTTATTCGCGTTAAACTCTGATTTCCGAATATTTATAAAAGTAAAAAAAAAAAAATTCCGCTTAAGCTTTCTGTCAAGAATACGATCTCTTCAAAGCACTGGGTAAAACTTTGGAGCTGAAGCCAGGGTAATATAAGTAATGGAATGGGAAACCATTCGCGACCTTGATGTAAGTAGTCATCAATGAAAAAAATCCAAAAATCTCGAACCAAAAGCCAATAAATAAAAACTAAAAAAATCTTAGAATTACAACAGTGTACGAGAATTCGTGTGCTCGTATGTTAATACATGTAATGGGTGTTCATGAAATGATGAAAATATCGTATGTAAACAACTGAAAATGCGTGTACAACACGCATGTTAGTTGTAAACTATGTGTAAAAAATCGATATTTTCCTTGTTTATTTGTCTGAAAGTTGTATGAAACATGTGCCTGTATCAAGGTTTAGTTTTCATCCTATCTAAATGATGGATGATGAATGTCATGTGATTTCAACACAAATTCTTGTAACGTGACAGGAGTGCCTAGTTAAGCAAGAACTGCTATAGAAACCCTGATTATTGGTAGGGCTTTTGAAAGTCATAAATGTAAATATACCTCGTTTGTGTTATCATAATAGAGAACTTAAACATTCTTTACAATAAAAAAACAAACTTTTTGCTGAGTCACAAAAGTTAAGTGCAAGAATACTTGAATAAGTCAATATTTGTACTTGTGTTAACAAATATCTATATTCAAACACTTGTTTTACGGAAGCAATTGGTAGCATTGCATGCAGTAATCCTCTATAGATTGATAAAGAAATTGTCAAATGTAAGAGAACAAGGGGGATTTTGATTTTCTATAACGTTTTCATATCTTTAGCATAAAGTGCTAGTCTGCCTAAGGATCAGGTAGTGACCAAAACATGAATGTCTCAGATTTTGATGAAAACTTGCATAAATCATCTGAATTACATATTTTAAAGAAAAAAACATTTTTCAGACCAATTAGATATGGTTGCTATGGAAACAGAGTCATTGGATTTTTTCAAAGCAACAAGTATTGGAGGTTAACATAAAACCCACAGTTTTCCACTTTTTCAAACTCATGAAATTTGCTGTTTATATAAAATTTAGTATTTCTCCATTGTACTGCAACTTTTTCAACTATCAAATAATCTTGAAGAACAGCTGTTTTGATGAAATTCTATTTCAATCTAGAAATAATGGGGTACAGATGGTCTCTAGGGACCATAATGTCCAAAAAAGCCAAAAATGGCCAGAAATGAAGTTCAAATATTTTCTATTACCAGAACAACACATACATTGTGTTACCTGATATGGAACAAGTAGTAGTCATACTTGCATTATTTCATAAAAGTTCGGTGGGTTTTTTTTCCAAATAATGTGTAACCATAGCAACATAGTTTACCCTATAGCAACAAAACTAAAACACAAATTGTAACAAATTTATTCAATATTAAAGTCTGAATACATATATATGGAGTAATTATGATTTATTTAAGTTTTTCACATTAGAGTGTTGTCAATTGTTTCCATTTTTGCCAGGAAAGTATTACATATCAACCAAAAAATGTCCAAAATGAACAAACTAAAAATCATACCAAAATAGACTCCTTCCTTCCATGCCAATAATTAAAAAAACAAAAAAACAAAAATATTATAACTCTAGCAACTTGTAATACTTCTTTTTACCTAAAGATGTTTTTAATAAAAATCGAGGTAAAGCCATTATAAATATTGAGATGGGTTCTCACTATACCCCCCCCCCCCCCTTTACTAAAAACTGGCTATTCAAAATCCTTGGCTATCTTTAAAATTTTCACGTACCCTGATTTCTAATTTCTATTTCTAATAAGTTTCCATCGTGTTGCTTTATTTTTGTTTAACGATTTGATAAGAATTTAATTTTATATTTTTATTTGATTTCGAGGATAATCTAAAAAATCAGTTAAGTATATATGGGCCTAAAACTTTTGTTTGTTTCAAAAAAAAATTTTTTTGTGTAACATCAAGTTCTGAAGTGCCAAAAGGAAACATTTTGAACTTTTACCAAGTTTTTTTTTTCAGGTTAAAATAGTTTAACCTCATTGATGATCATATTTGAATTAACTTAATTTATAGGATTGATCATAATATATTTTTTATACATAATTGATAAAGTTCAATTAAAATAAACACAAATTCACGTGTTACTCAGTGTGTACCACATGATTGCATTCTTTTCTTTATGAACCTAAAATATGTTACTTGTACATATATATATATATATATATATATATATATATATATATATATAGAGTCTATAAGAACCTACCAACCAGTAAACTTAATAGGTATTGGATCATCAAAATTGACAATACTACACAAACAGGGAAAATTATATGAGTCTAAAAGATTGTGTAACAATACCGATAAATAGATGGAAAACAAAAATACAACTCGTCTAAACATCAATGTTAGATCTGTAAATTTGCTTTCGCAAGTTTTTTTTTATTCTTCCCTCGCCGGGATTGGAACTCATGCTACTGAGATATCGTGACACCAAATCGCCTGCACTGTATCCGCCGCACTAGACCACACGACCACCTAGGCTATATGATAAATGTTGTACGTTGCTGTCTGTCAAAAATTTTTTTTTTCGTTTGATTTGTTTCACATTTTGTCAGGTTGGGGTCATTTATAGCTGACTATAGGTTGAACTTTGTAAATACAGCTGTTTCTCAAACCACGCCTCTTTTGGGGAGATATAGAATATTCATAGATAATTAATTTTGTTTACATACTGGTTCTCAGTTATGCTCTCTATGTTTCATCTCATAGAGACACAACTTGGGAATGTTACCAGTAAATATACATATGCATATTGTTTATATTGAAATCTGTGGTAATCCTACAGTCAAGGTAGATATAGTTGAGAAATTTAGTGTTAGTTTAAACTCTTAGAAGTTCGGGGCATATAAACGTTGAAAATATGCCGCACAACCCTATATTTTGACCTTTGAAAAAAATTGTAGTGCATATGAACTTTCCATTCTAGGATATGATTTCTTTCAAAACTTCATAGTAAAAGTGGTACAGTTTTAGCCGTAAAAGGAGTTCCTATGGGAAATTGCACTGTCAATATTTACAGAAATGCAACCTATACATTATTGGTTTAACTCATTGTTAAATGCCGTGCAGTGACCTATACTAGGATTTACTAACAAAATGTAAATATGCCTAATTTGGACTCTTTTTGACACTTACATGTATCGCATTGAAAATCATACCAAATCTCCTTACTTTAAATTGTGTTATGCACTTGTATGCTCTTATTAAGTTGGATCAAATTCATGGCAATATATCTAATACTCTGAATGTACTGGTTTAGGGCTATCCCATTTCCATGTGCAGTATATGAAGTGAACCACACAAAATCTGGTCAAATAACCAGTTTGGCATATAATTAAAAATATGTAGGTAAAATTGAACATATAACAATTTTCGAAAACAAAAAAAAAAACCCCCCAAAAAAAAAAATTAGAAATAGTTGCATTCATTAGTTATCGTGATTCTTAATTACTGACCAAAATAAGCGATTAACGAATAAATCTTAGAAGACAACACGGTTCAACTAGGTGGCAAGTAACTCAGCTACGACAAGTTACTTTTATTTCACTTTTATTTGTTGTAAATCAATTTATTTGCGGCCCGCAGTATGTTGGAAGTAACGCATAAACATAACGTTCTCGCTGCCGCTATTCATTGTAACGTCACCTAAATCATGTAAGTGTGACGTATTGATATTATAGTTTGAATAGAGATCGATACATGCTAGACGACTTTGTTATTGTTAGCCAATAGTTGCCCGATTAACCCACTTAACGATAACAGGTACTAGAGCGATTGGACCAAAGAAGAAAATGAATTAGTGCAAATGTGAATCAGGGCGAACGGACCCGGATTTACAAAATATGAGCCCCCCTTTTTTATATTCATGTTGAATCATTTTTAATTTCACAATAAAATAAGGGAGGAGGGAGGATAGTGTATTCCAAATGAATATGATATTAAATGTTTACACTAACCTTCGATTATATATAAATGGTGTACATGGTCTAATTGGCACAATGTTTCCGTACACCCAAGAAAAGGCCCTGGTCATTTGGATGGTAGCTGCTCTGTCTGGCTTTGGTCTTCTCTTGTGAGACGGTTGTGCAGACCAAACCTTTCTTCTCAAGCATATCCCTAAGTTGTAATGGTGTCTAAACAAACGAAGTACGATTGTAAGTTAGAAAAGATCCCAACACAGAAAAGGTCAAATGTCCCTCCGACTTGATTTTGCATATGTTAATCATAGATTTGCTAAGTAGTTATCAACAATTTTACTTCATTGTCCAATAAGGGTGTTGTCTTTTTAATCCTTAAATTACTGTGAATAACCACATTCATCGCAAGAAAAAGGTTAAAAAACTACTTTCTGCATTGTCTGACAACATGCATGATATCCATATTGTTTAGATTAGAGTTCTGCTATGGGAAATTACTCTGTAAATTTTGTTCTAGCATGGAAAAAACAACAGAATCTTGGGAAAGGAATTTTGACAATCCGACAAAATAGAAAAAAAAAAAAAAAAAAAAAAAAAAAACACGAGACGGAAGCTTACGTCTGAAATTGATATTTTTACAGTATCCATTTTTGCAATCATTGTGATTGTGCAGTTCTGGTAATAAAAATCGTTTGAAATTGAAATTGGCTGAATTTACATAGGATATATAGTAAACATATAAAACTTCGAAGTGCCAATACATAATACTGCAAGCAATTTTCAAAAATTTAATGATACATTTCTATTTTGACTGACTTAAGGTATTATATTTCATACATGTGAGGAATATTCAAAATAGGTCATGTTTTAGAAATTTACGAATTTGCATGATTCTTAGACAGACTGGCACTTAAAACAGCAAAATGGTACAATGTACATAATCCGTAAGGCCGCCTTGATTTTCATTACATAATACCTAGTTTTTTTCATAAAAGAACATATATATCAGCCAAGGTTGGTTTAGACAGACCGTATGGTTTAGAGATTTTACTTGAAGCTTCCAATTTAGATCTTCTAAACGAAGTTTGTTTATTTTTAATCTTCTGAATGATTGTTTAGGAGATCCTCCAGAATGGTTTGATTTAAGTAAATATTTTGAAGAAGTAAAAGGACTACATGATTCGGTGAAAAATGTGTTGGAGAATGAAGCTACAGAATGGATGCAAGAAACGTTCATTGAAAGTGAAGACTCAGTTTACCAGCTTACTAAAGGAAAATTCACCACGGTTTGTACAAACTTGTTTTAGCGTTTAGAAGGTATTCATGTGGTATAATTTTCAAAGATTTTTTATTGAATATCGATAAATTTTATTTAAAAAAAATTGATAAATTTCTGAAATAGATGATGAATCTAAATATAAAAAATCGAAAGCAGATTCGTGTCCATGTTTCTTTGTAGGGTATTATATCTCTAGAAATTTGATATATGATTTCATTGATCTTCAGTTGTTTATTGCTTTTTTAAAGTCATGCTAGGAACATTTCTTTTAGGATAAACAGAATGTTGCTGCTTCATATTCTATAATTTTGATGAACTATGTAAAATAAACTGTTGAAAAGAACTTGAAATAGGTAGAAATTGTGAAATAATTCTAATAACATTACAATTTAAGCAAACAATGAGAAGGGACGTGGTTTCACGATTAAGATCGACTGTTGACGAAGTATTAGACCCTTTCAGTATGTTGAATAACATTGCGCAACCATTCATTGCTGCTTATGAGTCCGTGTTTGGTATAGTGAAGGCAGTGAAAGATGCTTACTATGCTTTGAAAGATGGGTATGGTTATTAGAATGTAGAAAAATGGGTGTGGTTATCACCATATGTAGAAAAATTATGTCGTCATTATTTGTAGAACAATCCGAATGGTTATCAGTATATAGAAAAATAGGTATATTTATCAGTATATGTATGTAAATGAATGTGGTTATTGTTATAAATACAAAAATCACTGTAGAGTGTAGTTATTGGTATATAAAGGGAAAATTACTGTAGTTATTGGTATTTATGCTTTCCTCGTACAACCCAAACAAACCCCAGAGGTTCAACATTAACTTCTATGAGTCAGCAAGTAGCTTATGTATTTTACATTATATTGTGCAATTCATAAATGAAAAGAGAAACAAGAAGGTAAATTACGAAATTTTTACTTATTTATAGTACATTTTTTTCTCATATAAAGATAAACAATATATGCATTGTACATATACATTTGTACAACAAGATAATAATGAATGAAAAACACAATAATGCAGAATACAATAGCTTGGCCTAGGAAGGGGTCAACTAAGCCATATAAAAATATTGAAATGCTAAGTGCATAATAACACCTGCAACACAAGCATTCAGAAATGAAGATGATCACAACCTAAAATTGGTACATCTACAAAAATACATTTGTAATGGGCAAAAAGTATAGATGAACGTCTAACAAACATTAAAAAATAAACAAAAAGAGCTTAAGGTGGTGAAAGGGGATGGAGGGAGGGAGAGGAAATTTATAAAACCCCAAATAAAAATCTTGTTTACAAAATATCGATCTGCAGATCAGCAGAAAAATGTAATAAGATACATTGTGTAGAAACTGACCAATGGTCATCCAGCAAAAAGATCCAAATGCAGGGTTTCCAAAAAAGTTAGGAAAATGTAAATTTTCAAACAAATTAAGGGTTTCCTTCGTCTGCATAAAATAGTTATTAAAATAACTTGCCTATATAGAAAAATGAGTGTTAATATCAGTATATGTATGAATTACGATATGGTAATTAGTATATGTAGAAACATGGGTGAGATTATCAGTTTGTGTATGTAAATTCATGTAGCTATTAGTATACGAAGACACATGGGGTGTAGTTTTTGGAATAGATAAATAAAAAGTGTGTTTATCGGTGAACAGCGGTATACTACTGTTGCCTTTATTTATCAATACTCTGTAAATGTAGAAATATGGGTATGGAATGCAGTATATATGGAAAAAGTGACGTGGTTCTCAGTATATAAATATAAGAAGATGTGGTATGAGTGCCAATGAGACAACTCTCCAAAATTTGTAAAAGTAAACCATTATAGGTAAAAGTACGGCCTTCAACACGGAGCCTTGGCTCACACCGAACAGTAAGCTATAAAGGGCCCCAAAGATTACTAGTGTAAAACCATTCAAACGGGAAAACCAACGTTCTAATCTATATAAAAAACGAGAAACGAGAAACACTTATGAACCACATCAACAAACGACAACTACTGAACATCAGATTCCTGATTTAGGACAGGTGCAAACAAATGCAGCGGGTTTAAACGTTTTAATGGTACTAAACCTTCACCCTTTTTCTGAAACAATAGTGTAACATCACAACATAGAAAGACACACTATGTTTACAAATGGTTATCAATGCATGTAAAAATGGCTATAGTTATTTGTATATGTATAAAAATTGGAATAGTTATTAGCATATGTAGAAAAAATTGACGTGGTTATCAGTATATGTAAAAAAAGAATGGATTTTGTTGTGAGTATATGTAGGAAAATGTGAATGGAGAAAACATTTGTCCATTATTATAGTCAATGAAAGATATTTGGAATTTGATTTTAACTAACAAAAATTTAATGAAAATACTATCAAAATTCCATACACTTCAATGTTATTTCGATTCCAGACATTTTTACGATCTGCAAGATAGGATGAAATCATCGAAGGTTTGTTTTGATGATTTAATTTAAAAAAAAAAACAAACCATAGTTGAGCGTACATAAGAAGTTAATAATCTAGACTTATTGTCCACAATTTACTATGTCAAAGTTGATAAACTTCTCTTAAGTCTGGATTTTGTATATTTCTACTGTGAAAAGTTAATCACAAAAATACTGAACTCCAAGGAAAATTCGAAACGGAAAGTCCCTAATCAAATGGCAAAATCAAAAGCACTAACACATCAAACGAATGGACAACAACTGTCATATTCCTGACTTGGTACAGGCATTTAATGTAAAAATATGTGATATATGCTTTGGGTTCCAGAAAAATCAACATCAGGTAATATTGTATGACTTTACCTATTTACTCAATATATTACAAAAGTAGTAAACATTCTCACGGAATGTAATACGAAAAAGTGATACGAA
This sequence comes from Mytilus californianus, assembly GCF_021869535.1. Taxonomy (NCBI): domain Eukaryota; kingdom Metazoa; phylum Mollusca; class Bivalvia; order Mytilida; family Mytilidae; genus Mytilus; species Mytilus californianus. The sequence continues at coordinate 77,489,034 of NW_026262712.1, read as the reverse complement.
AAATGCGTTAACTTAAGTGGCTAAATAAAGGCAACAGTAGTATACCGCTGTTCGAAATTCATAAATCGATTGAGAAAAAAACAAATCCAGGTTACAAACTAAAACTGAGGGAAACACATCAAATAGAAGAGGAGAACTGCGACACACAGAAACACAACATTAAAATGTAACACACACAGAAACGAACTATAATATAACAATGGCCATTTTCCTGACTTGCTACAGGACATTTGAAGAAAAAATGGTGGGTTGAACCTGGTTTTGTAGCTAGCCAAACCTCCCGCTTTTATGGCAATGTCAGATATAACATTAAAATGACAACAACATCATGAAACGATAGTTTGACATTTCCACTGGCTATTCATTAGGTAATTAATAACTTTCAAAATTGAAAACTTTGTACATTTCCTCCTTGATAACGGAAATATACATTCGCGTGTCTTTATACATATGCATCAAAAAATAAATTAAACCAGTCAGAATAACACGCAATTTTTAGATCGCACATACTATATTTACTATTTTGATTTCAATAAAAATAAATTGTTGTAAATTATAAAAATATCCAAGTTTTCTTATTATATAATAATATATAATTCTTGTTGGATTGCTCCTTCATTTCTAAACGGATCCTTTTCAAATTTATACGAAGGTTTCTATTCATTAAAAATCTTGGATGAATTTGATATTAAAACATCTTACATGAGATACAATTGTCGGGAGGAGGACCTGTAAAGGTATACCTATATAAATTTTTGATTCATTGATGGTGCATTTTTCATTTTCTCATTTAGAAGGAGGTTTCAGCTCATTAAAACCTTGGAATAGTATAACAATTAAGGAAGCATTATTTTTGGAGGGGACTTGAAAAAAATCATTTTAATTCTTGTCCTAGGGATAGAGCCTTCATTTCTTCTCAGATCTTTTTCACCTTCAGATTTGTAGGTTACGTTCTTTAAAGTATTATAAGAGTTTGATAATCAGAAATCATCTGACATGTGATACCATATTTTTCTGAAGGGGGACTTGTATAAACATCCCATATATTGATAAAATCACTGGTCAAAGGGATAGGGATTTCAATGTTTATAAGATCCTTTTACAATTTTGATGAAAGTTTCAGCTTATTAAACTATGAATGTATGAATTCGCTCACTGAAGGGTTTTCATTACTTTCCAAGTAATTTACATTACAGGGACCCCGTTGGACGTTAGAAAGATATGATTTCATGTGTAGTTTTTGGAATGATATCAATAATTGGTGAATTTTAATGCCTGGTATTTAGCTCATATTGTTATGTTTATATTTGCATTATATTTGCAAATACTTGATATAAGATACATTTAACCACTTACCTGTATTTTCACTTAGTTATTGCTTTTACCAGATGTTTTATTTTTTAAGCTATCATTTAGCACTGTCTGCCATAAACAAAATATTTGGAGCAAAAGCACACAAAAAGTTTCCAAGAAAGATTAGGTTGGCTGGTAATGGTTGTTATCGACTAGGTACTTACCCCAGCACTGGTGGTGGTGAATACTGGGCTACAGGCATAGATGTAGAGATAAAAGTTGGGGAAGTGGTATGTCTAATGGACATCTGTTCATATTTATTAACTCTACAGTGTTTGCTATTGTCAGTTTTATGGTGTTTACTATTAATATGTTAACTTTGGATACTGTCTTTTCTGAAAGATGTTTAACCACCTAGGCAACTAACACCAAATGGGCTACAATCATATTTCTTTTCTATTATCAACATATAAATGTAACCAATTTTCCTGTTAATCAACCAGAATAACCATCTAGACTAAATTAAAACAAATATGTAAAACCATTAAAAACAAACAAATACCTTACAAAAAACCTATGTAGGTCGAGAAGCAGCCTGGCTTTCGGCAATTCATGCGTTCATGATTCTTTTTTACAATCACATTTATTATTTCGTCTTTGTAAAAGATATAAGACGATAACAGTTCATTCTGTAAAATATTGAACAGGTTTAAGGCCGCAGGCCGTTGACATGTTCAATATTTTACAGAATGGACTGTTAGAGGCTTATATCTTACTTAAAACATTGTTTGACATGTGAAAAAGGTGAAAAAGCAAACAAATACATTTTTTTCAAGATTTATTTTCATCGAGTGTGTAAATTGTTTTAAGGATAAACTTAATTAATATTATCCTACAAGTAGGCCCCTTTAAACAGTAGCTCAACTGAAACAATAGACAACAAAAAAGTACAGTTGAATGTATAGCTACATGTACATGAAGACACAGTGCATGAGTATCATGTTTTTTGCGTGCGCTAGGACTACATTATATATTGTCCGTGAATACCCTCACATGCGTTTGGTATCTATAAAGTATATTCTTAACGCAAAAAAAGAAGAAAGTGATGTCGTATATCGTGATTGTGTTGTTTCAAACTTTGGATTAAAATCAAATGTGTATTCAGATATATCCGATTTCAGTGCGGACAACAAGGAGGATATAGTTATAACAGCTAATAATGGCAAGTTTTATATAATTTTAAAATATAGTCCTCTTTTAGTACTTCCCTATTCCTTCTGGGTTTTTATTTCTTATTAGGTGAATGAGAAAGAAAATAAAGAGAAAACACATGTAGTTTGAAAACAGGTTCGTGTTGCAGAAAAAGGTTCAACCATATCGAGTGTACCGCAGTCGATTTTATTTCAAATACAACACTATGAAATATAATGAATGAGCACAAATGAATAGAGATAAAAAGAATGCAATCAATTTAAATTCTTTTGTTTTTTCATTGGAATTTCCCTATCTTATATTATTTCAATGAATTTTAAGAGAATTATGATCAAAATATCATATCTTTTATTTGTAAAAATAAATTTATATAGTTATAATTTATAAATTCATCACCATGAAATGTCCGGAGATCAAGAAATCGATCAGACCTATACACAAAAAAGAGTTATTCACAATGTTCCCGATTGACGCAGGCCCCCTCCATTTACCTAGAATCGGCGGTTGTCTTGCAAGTTTACTCAAACCGTGCCACCTAAATACCCCCTCCTTTTTCTGTTTTTTCTGCAAGGTTCGTGTCGCTCTTTGCGTAGTTTATTTGCATATTGCTGTCCCTTGTGGTTTTGTTTTCATGTTACCGAAATATAATTTTGTCCCTCGATTTTGTTTTGGAAATAACGCTTTCTTTCTTTGTTTTTCTTTCAAAACAAAGCATTGCAAGTGTACATATTTTTGTTTCTGTGCTTAATGTATAATCATTGCATTTAATCAGTTTTGTCTTTGAGATGTAAATTAAAGTAAAGTGTTTGAAAATATTCATAAATACATTGGAAAAAAACCAAATGTTATTCGTATTTTGATGTTATGTATAGTAAAAATACTTGTACTAATATCCCCTTTTCAATCAATGCAATGCAGCTAAGGGTTTTATGTTCAAATGTATATAACGCAATTACAAACTGTCTATTACTTATTTTACAAACATATGATTAAATCTATCACCAACGTTTATTTAATTTCAAGAGAGTAAATCGGTTTCTAAAAAAACAAAAAACGATCACTTTACGAACACAGTGCGAATCGGACAAACGATTGATTGCTTTAATCTGCGGTAACGTGTTCTTTTTCTGTTCCCATATTTATCGTCGTTGATACGCAAAGTTTTGCTTTATATTCCTATACAGGCAATAATATCAGATTTTCTTACACAAAAAATACTTCCGAATCAACGCCGATATCTGACAATTATAAAAGCTGTTGGAGCCCCCTAGTTCGTTCATGAAGCAAGTTCTCGATTTGTACTTTGCACACAGGATGAGGTTAAGGCTATAAATCAAATTCTTGATTAGCTATTTTGTCAAAGGAACAATATGTGGCTTGCATATCAACACTTAGTAAAACATCTACTTCAGAAGAACGATTTTCTCCTAATTATGATAATAAAATTAGTTTACTTGTGGTCCTTGTATTGTGGCATGATCTGTCAAGTGTTAGACTCATTATTTTATCTTTTTTAATTTTTATTGTAGCTGAAAATGATGCTAGGAAGAATATGAGCAACACCATAGGTCGATTTTATATCAAAAGACTGACCAGGATAAAACTTTTGCAAATAAAAATATTTAAAAGCAACAAAAACAAAATTTACAACGAGCATCATCAACCAAATTTATGCTAGAGGAGAAAGAGAAAAATGGCCGTGAAATAAGTATTGACGCTGGCTGTGTTAAAATCAATTTGAAAGTTTTTTTCTTCTTTAAGAAACTGTATTGATGAGTGACGAAATTATTGTATTAGAAGATGACCGTAATAAAATGTTTTTATGTAATTGTCATTTGTTCTTTCGTTGTATGTTTTTTTATTATGAAGAAACAAATTGTGTGGAGTGATTGATTTTTTCAGTCCTTGAACTATCATTTACCTGTAAGAATCAATTATGCTACTTTCAGGTGTCAAATATGTTTAAGAAAGAGAAGGGTTATTCTTAAAAATGTTGACAGTTAAAGGTAACATAATGGTTTCAAACAGGTACATTCTAGTCTAATCCCTGAAATAAATAACGGGTACAACAATAGAATGACGTCACAACAATGTTTTAATGATATATACTATGGTTAGTTTCGTCAGATGCCATTTAGTATGTTCACTACTTTCCCTAAAAATAGAAAATTGAACAAAAGAAACTTTTCTTGTAATAGGCTTAGCATTTGAAGAAACAATGGGTTTTGATTCTAGACTATAAAATATGTGTGATGACTCCAATCATCATTAAAAATGGCACAAACTGTCAATTAAAAAGAAAACGTGACTAAAGTTTCAATAGATACAGTAAATCCGAAGTTCTGTGTTTTACTCGGTTTTGGTCCAGTAAAGATGGAGCATTAACTGTACTGAATAAAATGTATCTAGACAAATAAAGACCTTCATTTTTTACCCTTTTGAATATTGTCTCCCAACCACAAAATTGTTAGAATGTCCTTAGTATAAATTTTGTTACCCTCCTCCATACAAACTTTATGAATAGATAAAGTTGCTTTCTTTTACAAGGATTGTATTAATAAGCACTTTGCCTACATCTTTCGCCTCTCTTTTACATGTATATTAACATTTGGGTTGTTCTTCTTTTCTTTTTTTACCAAATAAACATTCCTATTTGGTACCAGCAAACGTGTATTTCAACAAGACTACGTTTAGGGTTTATTTCTAATAAATAACAAGGTAAGTGGGTCAAAAACTGGGAAAACTAAAAAAATGTTTTGACTTCACTGAAAACCAATGGCTCCAGCATCTGCTCTTTGTTTTATCTTTTGTTCTCCAAATATAGTTGGTTAAATATTCATGTTAAGTGTGTTACTGTGCTGGGGATTGTCACTGTTAATCCTTAACCTTATTCTATCTTTTTTTCTGTGAACTATCACTGAGTGCGATTTTAAACTATTTACATATAATACATTGGATGCTGTAATTAGTAATGAAGATAGACAATTTGATTAAATCTTCATTCCTGTCGTTTGTTTGTCTGAGAAACCACATTTGTTACGCTTTTCTCAAGTACTACTGAACTGAATGACTTTTCATTTGGTCTGCAGTTAGAAAGTATTTGATTTGAGCATGTGAGCACTCTTCAGATCTGGCAGGTACCTTAAGCGTACTCGTGTTTTCCAGTTATGAATAACGAATGAGGATAGGCTTAGCACGACAACGCATGCTTCTTTTTGTTTTTTTATCCTTTTAAACATTTTATTGATTCTAACAGTGTGATACAATATGGACACTCCAGTTAAAAAATTAGTTTGGATGTCTCTTCGATATTATGAACACGCGGAGATTGATGTATTTTACCCAAAAAGGCCATTTCACACATCTTTGTTTCGGAAATAAATTTTGAGCAAAATATCATCCAAAAAGATATTTAACCCACATACACATCTTTGTGCTTGCCATCCTGTAGCAAAGTGCATTTTAAGTAAAGCCTTTAATTATATCTAAATATTCATGAAATCATCTCTAAGTAATCATTGCATGGACGCTTGAACTCAGAAAGCAAATGTTTAAGATACATTTAAAATATGAATACTGATATCTTGACAGATTGATGTCTTAAAACATCAGAATGTATTACTTGATGGATTTATAATACTTTTTAGTTTTTAAATTCAATCGCCCCCCCTTACCCCCCCGCCCCGCCCCCCCCCCCCCCCCCCCCCACCAAACAAATTTCCATAATTTCACCTCAACATTTTCAAATGCAAACGAATGTTAGTATCTAGTCTTCATTTTCGATAATAATTTGATCTTATGATTACATAAATCCTACATCCAAATCAGATAAGAAGATAAATATTGGAAGGTGGAATACTTGAGTGTTTCTTGCGTGACATAGTTAAATATTGCACAATAATGATAACAACTCTGATAACAGATAGTGTCTCTATCTGAAGTATTTCTTTAAGTCATAGGTAATTACAAACTGATGATTACTAAAGGAAATGAAAACACTAGTATCTTGATTGTTTGTAAAACAATTGAAAGGTCTTTCCTGTAAAATTGATGTTTTTGTATTGTACTCTTTAAGACATTTCATTTGATATACGACAAGCAAACCTTCTAAAAATTTCCACTTTTTACACATAATGACCCATTCCGCCTACATTTTTGATATCGGAAGTATGATATATGTTATGTAGACTTGATGATCTTTCATATGATATGCGACAACGCCATGTTCTAGAAAGTTTGATTTTTGCACTTAATAACCACATCCACCTAACTTTTGGAGGACAGGAATTTGATTTTGGAAATGTACACATCTTGACCTTTCATTTGATATACAACAACCTTACCTTAGAAGACAATTTATTTTCTGCACTCAATGACTCCACCCAACCCATTTTTTGGGGACGTCAATTTGATATTTAAAATGTACGCTTTATGGACTTTCATTTGATATGCGACAACCTAACCATCTGAGAAGTTTGAATTTTTTGCACTAAATGACCGGAGCCTTCCAACTGGAATAAAAAAAAGGGTTTAGAATTTTCATTTTTGAGTAGAGCTCATTAAGACCTTCAATTTGATATATCAAATGACCCCATTTGGCAAAGTGTATGATGCAATACCAAACTTGAGAACCGGTAGTCGTAGAGACATGGGACTACCACCATTCAACTCAAGACCATATTGACCTTTCAAATATAATAAGGTCAAGGTCATAGTAAACTTTGAAGGTCAAGGTAAAATTTCATCATGACCTGACATTGACCTCAAATTGAAGGTCTTAAAGTACTGATCATTTTTGCAATTTATATTAGGTTGATATCTGCTACCTTTAAAAAGATATACACACAATACTATACTTATAAGAATTATCTCGATGCAACTTTTGAACAGACGGTCGAACAGTTTTGAGCTTAATGTATGAAATGTAGAGCTCGTCGAGAGGAACATTTTATACACAGTATGTACGCAGCAAACTCTTATCGTTTTCTTAATATGTTAGCTTAAAATTGCAGCGTAAATGTTTTTTACACTCAATGACCTTTGACCTTGGGTGCAAATTAAAGGTCATATGAATTAAAGATTATTGGTGAAGGTCCAAAGTATCTAGTAGACTTCCGGTTCTCGAAATAGAATTTTTCAAAAATTGTGTATAATTTTTAAAGGGAAATAACTCCTTATAAGGGTTGATAACAAACTAATTGTCTATGTTTATTAACATTGCCATCTGTTCTTGTAAAAGCTGCAATTTTCAGTTCGATTCTATCTCTAATACTGTTGAAGAAAAATGCAAATAAAAGAAATTGCTTCAAGGGGATATAACTCTCAAAGGGGATGATGAAATTCTACGCAGCCTCATATGGTAATACATCATAATGAGATCTACCTATTGTACAAATAAGTTCATGATATCTTTAAAAACAATGAGGGGGGCCATGTTAAAGAAAACCAATAAAAGGGAGATAACTTCTAAAGGGGATGATGAAATCCTTAACAGGGTCATCTGGTAATACTTCATGATGAGGTCTATCGATGGTCCATATTTGGTCTTGATAACTCCAATAGAAACGAGGGGAGGGCAGGTCAAAAAAATGTTGGAAGAAAAAAAAAAGAAACAAAAAGAAAAAAAGAAAAAAAAAAAAACATTAGAAAAACAATAAGGTCTTTCCGAACGGAGTGGAAAGACCTTAAAAACACACAAAAAACCGTATTAGGCACTAAGACAAATTCAAATTGACATCTAACATCACACATATTTTCGTAACACGATTTTCTGTTAAATTGAATCACATAAATATGTTGTACCTACATGTAGCAATTCTTTTTCAGGTTATTGCACCATTTCCAGGTTCTATAATGCTGTCCAAAAAGAGTTCAAATGAAATAATTATCAAAGCTAAAGGCGGATCTATCAAAGATATGGATATCATAATAACAAACGTTGAACCCGACAAGGATATAGTGACTGAAGATGATCCATCATATGTTGAGAAAAGGGTCAGTAAGATGCTCCCCTGTTAAAACTAACACTATGAAAATAGGGTGATGTGGTTATCGGTATTATTGTCATTAAAATAAATGAGTCACCATATGGTCTCCAAAAAATAGCAAATGCCCATACTATATATTAACCTTCAAAAGAACATAAAACAATTGAAAAGAAATACCGACATTAATTGTTGTTAAAAACAATTAACAAAAAACAAGACAGATAGCAAGCAACGATAATCATATAATTACAGATTACTGAATTGGAACAGGCATATAAAGAATGTGGCAGGGTAAACTTAGAATTGTGTGTAAGAATTCGCCCTAATTTTGGACAGTGGTGTACAACATAAAAACAGTGATACTGTGAAAATCATCTGAAATTCTCTTGACTCTCAGATTGCCACAAAACAAAACAACTAACAAAAGACAAAACCAATAAGTACTAATCTAACATTACTTTCATTTACTGCTAGAATCAAGCCTATTTCAAATATTAAATAAACCATGTATTCAGACACTTTCAAATATCAATCAGGAAACAATAAAATTGATTTGCTATCAAGATATTATGAAAGGACAGATTAAATCATGACCTATTGCAATGCAAAATATATATATCAACGGGATGCAGGACCATAAGTCTACATAGCTGTATATTGTTTTTACAAAATGTAGTAGCGATTAAGACAGTCTTCAATGATTTTACTACCGTGTTAAATTGATAAACTTTAAGAATAAGTTTTTTAAAAGTATCAGTTAGTTTAAAAATGTACATAGATTGTATCAAAATCTACGTTGTCTATAAAGAACATCATCGTTAAAATTTGGATGATTTCCGTTTTGTAGTAAGGTTTTTATAGGTACAGCTAAACTTACAACTTACAACTTAAATCTATGATTTTATCAAAGAATTTTTTAAAGGTTTTCAATAATTTGTTGTAAAAGATTACCTGAGTTAATAATTTACTAGTTATAGATTACGTTATTGCAGTATTTATCTTTGGCGAATCAAGCAATTTTATCAAAAATAAATGCTCAGATATTAAATGTACATCAACTTAAGTCTTATCAGAAGGGCTCAAATCAAAACCATGAGAAGAAGTTGAATAGAATTGAAAACCAAAAATTCCGAAAAGTTGTACCAAATACGGCTGAAGCTTTCTTTGCCTGCGGATGGAAAAACCAGAGTATTTCGAATCAGTTTAATTGAATCCCAAAAAAAGCTTTGAATAAATGCAGTGTAAACAAAACTTTTGTTCAAATTTTAATGTTTCTGTTATTATCTTTTATCTTTTATAAAAGAACCAAAAAAAAAATCATGATATGCAAATTAGCCACGTAACTTAACAACCAATAATTTGGTTATTTGGTAAAAATATTACTTCAATGATGATTTTACTGAATTTTTTTTTACTTTTTTTCAATTTTAACAAGCAAATTGAGATAATTTCACAGCGATATTAAATTCATGTGTTAACTTATTTTCACAAACACAAATACGCTTATAGACTATTTTTTATTTAGGTTGCTGCTGGTGCACCAATTGGTAAAGCAGTTAAATCTGAATGCACAAACCATATACACTTGGCAATGATGAAAGACGAGGGGTTTGTTGATCCAACAAAATTCCTTGAAAATAGATTTTTCCAGTTCAAACCATGGAAACAGTATTGTGATGACTATTTATTAGTTTGGAAGGTATTAATTTCGCAATTGTTTGTTGTTAAATATGTAAAATCATTTACATAATGGATACCCATTTTTATAGTGTTGTTTTTCCCCCAAATATTTTTAACTTCCAACAATGTAGGTGCATTTGATAAAAATAAAAGGTTAACATACAAAACAAAAAGAACTGTATTTATGTATAATCTTCTTAGCTTTAAGAATTGAGGAACACACTTGTGTCACTTGATGAAACCTGAAAATGGGCTGTTACAGTGTTGATAAATGATTCTAGAACAATCGGAGTATTAAAATAATCCCAAATCACCTAAAATCAAATACGTTTTTCATTGAATAGAAATTTATTAAAAATAAATACTAAGAAAATGTCAACCAGTTCGGTGCAAGTGTAAATAAATCGGGTTTTATAGTTCTGGTATTTGAAAACTATTAATGTGAAAGTGAAGCAATGTAATAATAATGCAAATCTGTGTTTGAAATACTCATGGCTACTTAATATTTGAAAGATTTTCAGCAATGAGAAGACCTGCTACTGTCCAAAACATCAAAATATCATAAGACATTCCTCACTTTATACATATTTAGAGCATATTCAAACTTGATCTTTCCAATTGCACGGAACTGGAAGACGAATCTTGCATTTAGGTTTTCAAAAAAAATATACTTCAGCTAGTCTGAACAATTTTGTTATCCGTTTTTAATATGTATTGCTTTTGTAACTGTAGGCGTACAAGTTTATCAATATAGTCATTTTAAGGATAAGGGGCTAGGAATTTGGTTACAAAACATGACAATATGTACTTCGTTTGTAAAGTGTGTTCTTATGTTGTGTTGTTACAACACTGTCTAAGGTTGGGGGAGGTTTGAACATTCACAAAATTTATTTTGTTATCCTTCCACATTCTTTTTGTTACCCTCTTTTTTCAGGGACCCGTATCCATATTTTTTTTGCGTTTAATGTCTCTATCATAACGCAGGCTGATTGTTTTCTCTTTTGAATTGTTTTACAATTAACCATGCCAGGGCTTTTCTAGGTTACTATACGGAATAGTTTTGCTTATTTTCAAAGGCTGTCTGGTGACCTTTGATTGTTTTAATCCATGTCAGTTGTTGGATAGTTGTTTCATATGCAGTAAAACAGTATAATATAATGTGTCGAAATTTTTTGGATAAAGATAATATTCATATGTATATACTCAGATAATCAAGTTACAAAATGTTTATGGATGTGTATAGCCATACCTTTAATTAGTTGTACATGGTACATGAATCTATATATGTCATATAAAAAGCAATAATGAGAGTGTGAAGTGTAATATTCAGAAGTTAACTTCCTTTTAACAGTCAACAATTAGGGATTAAGAAAAATATTGCCTTCTTATTTATACAATGATCTATCAAATTTTTAGTTCCCACTGCGAAATGAAGCATTGTTTACATTTCAGTTTGACAAGCACGTTGATTTTTACTTTTATTTATGCATCAACACATTGATAAGAAAGTTTACTAGCACAAGATTTGTAATATTTAGTCGATTTTGACTCGGCGCATATAAAGCTAAGACCTGAGATTGTATGAGTGAGATCTGTATACATTTTTGTTAAACATTATCAATAGTTATAATTTTTTCTTTGAACAAATATAGTATACACACTTTAGGCTAAGTAAAAGTTACAGACCTTTGCACACACTGCAAACCAATTAATTTTTGAAAAGAGTTATAAGATGTCCCTTGGAAATAAAAAGTATATAAAAATAGCATTCAAGCCTACATTTCTGTGAAGATTTTTAAGAAATTTATATTGAAGGTTTATATCAACAACGTGTTAAACTTGTTTTATTATCAGTGCTGATCAAATATTTAAATGCCTTGAAAACAGAAATTCGATAAAAAAAATTGCAAAATTTGCATTGTAAGTGATCTCACACATACATTTCTTGAAGAAAATATATTTTTAAAAAGAAACAAAAACAATTATTATTACTCCTATGGCTGAGCTCTCGAGTGGGAAATAAAATGCATACACCTTGTCAATCCATATCCCGTTCCTGTTTCAAGTCTTCCAACAAAATTTTCATCACACCTTGAGTTCTTCAGTGCTACTGAACGGAATAGTTCTGGTCTGTGTGAATTCTTTTTTATGGAAATTGCCCTTGAACATATACAATTTGTGCATTGGCAGGGGACATTGAGAGGCCGTTCTGTTATTATCATCTGCGCGTATCGTTGCAGGGACGTAGAACTACAAGGCATCAGTTAGTCCGTGCATCTGTGCGTACGTAAGTCTGTCTGTCCGGTCATGTAAGCGTTTCCACATGTACAATATTTGCGAGATTTTATATATAAATAATATTCAAATCAAAGAGATCTTCAGCATTGTCTTGGATAAGTTCGAAAATCGGTGCTGATCAACTATTTTTGAAAGAATAATACCCCTTTGAAATATTTATGAGATGGAAAATTGCATTGTTAGCGTTCCCACGTGTACAATTTTTGCACGATTTTTACCATATTTATATTAACGGTTTATATCATCAATGTCTCGTACAAGGTAAAATACCAATACTTTTTTTATGTTTTTAAACAGTTTTGTCCGTTGGAAATATTAATTACATAGAAATTAACATTGGAAGCTTTCTCATGATTTTTTTTTTATTCTTTTCGAATTTTTATTAAATAAATATAAAAGGTTTATATCAGTAATGTTTGGGACATGTTCAAAATCCAAGCAACTTATTTTAAAAGAGTTATGCACTTGGAAATTTCAATTATGTTGAAAATTTATCTCAAATATACATTTCTCCAAAGGTTGTTTTGATATTTAGATCAAAAGTTTATATTATCAATGTCTGGAACAAGTTAAAAAACATCGATGAAAAATTTTTTTTTTGAAAAGTTATGTCCCTCATAAATGTAATTTCTATAGAAAATTGCATTGTAGGCGCTCGCGAATGTGAAATTCATGCCAAATATTTATGAAATTTATATCAAAGGTTAACATCAGGAATGTTTCGTACGAGTTCGATAATCAGTGCCGATGAATTATTTATAAGAGTAATACCCCATCGAAATATTAATAATATGGAAAATTGCATTGTAAGTGCTCTGCAGCCTACACTTCTACATTAACTATAGTTTTGACTTTTATCTTTTTAAAAGGTCGACAGTAATTGTAAAAAGCAAACACGATTAGCAATACACGATCTACATAAATACCAACATGACTGAAACAACTCATTGATAAGTTATAGGAGTATTAACATTATATGATTATGTGTTACACAATAAAGCCATCTGCTTGAAAAGTTTAACAAATTAAAAGTACTGTTTAAAGCAAAATTACTAGCAATAAACGATTTTTCAGAGATGCCAATACGACTGATACAATTTGTTTACTTATTGAAGGATTTATTTCCTTAAAATTTTGTACATAGTTTTAATATTATTAGAAGTTTGAATATAAGGAGACAAGATAAGTATTATTTACGAGGTCAATTTATCAAAGGTGAAGGTCATAGTAACTTACCTCTCATTACAAAGTATATAGTGTTTTACCCGTCCGTCAGTCAGTCGTTTAGTCAGTCATTTGCATTTATGGATGCTAACAGAAGATGTGATATAATCACCAATGAGACAGCTAACCACCAAAGACCAAATGACGTAGAAATAACAAGTCATCGTTATGCTTTCATCTATGAGAAAACCCCATACTTCATAGCAAGTTATAGAATCCCCGACGTGACAATAGTAAACAATCCAAACCAAAAATGGCCCTGATTAATACACAAGGCAATTAACAAGAAGAACAAATATGATATACTGCAACAACTGACAACCACTTAATGACAGGCTCTTGACTAGGGACAGGTACATACAGAATGTGGCGGGGTTAAAAATGTTTGCAGCTGACAAAGTCTCCATTTGACGTTTGACAGAGGTGTAACAGCTCAAAAAGGGAACTATAACAATAAACGGAATTGGATTTACTCATCAGATTGATACAGAGCACAAAAACAACTAACAAAATCACCAAACACACTTGATCTGAGAGTACTCACAGTTACCGTACCATTACTTGTTTACAGTCAAATATAATAAAAAAAGAGCATTTTATTAGATTTTGGGGTCATTTTGTCTAAGGTCAAGGTAAACAATGTTGAAAATATTCTTGAATTTGTTCCAAAAGATGGTTATGAGAAGCTAAATCAAATATTACACATAGGATTGCAACCTTCCTTTCATGGATATGTTGTCACTTATTCTGAGAGGAAGATTGTTATTCATTTTGACGTCATTCGATATAAAGGTCAAGTACAAACTCAATTGAAAGAAACTCTGTTGAACGTGTTACAGTCTTAACCTTAGCAGAATTGTTTAATTAACTGTTATGTTGGGAGTGAGGAGTATAAACATTTACTCTAAAATGGTTCTCATTTTTTTTAGTTTGAAACATTGTATTCAGGCGTCATTGTTGGATTAGGTGGACGGAAAAAAAATGATACAAGCCCAGAATTAAAGAATGACAAGGTTGATAAAGAGGACATGCCAGATGAAAGTGACTCTCCTGACAGTGGAAAAACAAAACGAGGTAATATGAAAGATCTTGTACGAAAAAAAAAACGTGATCTTGTCATTAGGAAATACAACAGATCATTTAATAGTTACACTAAAAAATGTTTCTTTCCCTCAAATATGTCCTATCACCAGAACATGTCTTTATGACGTCACTACACTTGTTTGTTGAAACCTGTCCTGTTCATAAACGCCAAATCATGTCCATATTAAGAGATGCCAAGATGTGTCTACCTTTATAGAAAAAAAATGGTATAAAGATTGTTTGAAAATTAATTCAGTCAAAGCTTCTGTATTTTCATTTATAGATATGATATTCAATACAAAAATGGAAGAAAATATGTTTATCCAGTAACTCTTATTATCTGGAGACTTTCACAAATAGGATATTGCTAAATTAATCTGACATAATGAGACATTTTTTAACATTAAAGATACCAATTTACTGCACTTTGTGTCAAACTGTTCCACGAATACATTTCTGTGTAGATTGGACATTAACAACCTTCTCTTGAATATAGATAGAACTATTTGTTCCAGACGACCTAAACAGTTTAATTCCTGTGTTAAACTTTTAACAACACCAACTACAACTATTGCTCTAGATGCGCATTCAGACAATTAATGTATCTGCAGTGATGATCGAGACCAAACTATTTTAAATCTCAATCTTAATACATACTATGAAGGGCTGAAATATTTGAAATCACGATCCTGCATGTAGTCCGTTATTTGAGATCGGCATGAACCTCAAAGTAGTGCAGCATCCAAGAGAATATAAGCACACCATTTGTTCCTTAATGAATACTGATTTCAACTGTAGAAAAATGAAAATAAAATCAATCTATATCGCGAGAAGAAACAAAAATATCAAAACAAAAGAAATGATCAAAGTCTAAAAAATCAAAGAGTCGATTTTTAAAAAAAATTTAAATGTTACTATTTGCCACAGTACTGACATGCTGTAAACAAAAGCTTTTTACAAATGAACAAAATTTTTCAATTTCCATCTGCATAAGAGAGGCGAAAGAAACCAGAGAAACATTCAAACTCATTAGTCGAAAATAAACTGACAACGCCATGGCTAAAAAAGAAAAAGACAAACAGACAAACAATAGTACATAAAACGCAACATAGAAAACTAAAGACTGAGCAACACGAACTTCACCAAAATGGGAGTGATATTAGTTGCTCCGGAAGGGTAAGCAGATCCTGCTCCACATGTGGCACCTGTTGTGTTGCTCATGTTAGTACAATCCGGTAATTGGTCTAATTCGGTAGGTTACATTCGTGAAAAGGGGACCGGATTGTAGTTACAATAGGAACATATACGTAATCATTTGTGCATGTTCGTCATAAATGTGCATGCCATATATGCAATTGTGACCAACCTAAGATTTTCACTGTATACATTTATGGAATTCTTGTAAAAATACAAATGTACTTCCGTTCAGGGTATAAAAAGAAGATTGAATAATGTTTCATTATAGGAATATATTGAATGGCCAGTGTTTGCAAACTAATTAAATACCTATGTGATTCATTTAACAACTAAAAACTGAACATACAATGTTTGATAGAAGTAAATCATCCGTATTGATTGATAATTATGCTAGTGCATAGATAAGATAATATGGGTTGATGATGCGATTTTGGGGTAAAGATTAAACTAACTGCATTCAGAAACTTTATTGTCATTGGCTTGGTATTTCAGGTCTATACTTAATTTGTGATAGTACATACAACATAGTGCAGTTAAGTGAACATTTTTTAGATCATAGCTTTTCCAATGTCATACAGTTTATCAAAAATCACTACTTAGATATTCAATTCACAAAATAATTTGTCAGAAAGTATTGCATGTCTATGAAGCTACATGTATTTAATGTACCTACAACTTTGGACTAAGGGATATAACTCAATTCAAAATACACCTATGTAGTTGTTGAATTTCTTCTTAGCTTTTAATAATTTGTTCACATTGCAATATTTACAGCGTAATACTCACAAGCACTTTGATTATTAATTTTACCTTGCACACAGTAGCTGGTGCGTTACTACGAATGTAACGGATAGACATTTTTTTGCAAAAATTATCAAGAAGCCTGATTTCTCATAATGTCTGATACTGAAACAAATATTTCATTTTATTATGATATTTTGGTGTTGAGGGCACATTATTTTATAGAAGTCTGTATGTGATCCTCTTTTTGTCTTTTTTTTTGGTTATTTTTGTAGTTGGGTTTGCTATCTCTTATGGAGCTATACCTCACATTTGCATTCATTCGTATGTATTAATAAGGTTCTGTTTTTGCCTTTCCCTTTTTAAGGGATAGGCATTCTATTGATATATATAATGTTTGTCTTGTTTGAACCGAAAGTCGCAGAATGCGAAACTAAGGGATTACTATCCAGTGGCGGCGGGGAAGCACCATAAACGGTATGAAGCTTTATATCTCAGAAGGTAGACGAACTTGATGCTTCTTACCTCGATTAAGATTTTTGATGGTAAGAAGTTTCTGTTTGTCATATTTTTATAGTCTTCTACCTAACTATTATGGTTCAGCTTGTATTTTTTTTGTGCTTTGAATTACTCACTTATTATTTATTTTTTGTCATATAGTTTCACCTGATAATGACCTCATTTCATGTATCAGTTTTTACGGTTCAGTTTTCGAGGTCAAGTCTATATCTTATTTACTATAGGCAATAGATAAACTATGTTTAGGCAATAGGTAAACTATGTTAAAGTTTTGTGGTTTTAGATACTATAAACATTAGATCTGTAGTTGGTGTTAAATGTACATGTCGTCTGTCGGGCATATTTCTTTTGCACTTGACATTTTCATGGTTCATTAGACGATGTAAAGTTTATTGTGGTTTGGTTTTTTTTCACATACTTTAAACAATAGAACCGCTATATTTTGTGTATGAAATGATTGTAAGGTGTACATGTCTGTCTAGCATGATTCATCTGACATTGAACTCATTTTCTTTGTTCATTGGTCAATGCTAAGATTCATGGTTATGTCTAGTAAATGAATTTAAGTCTTACACGGTCATTTTGATCTTAACATCATCTGAAAAGTCTGAGCAATAAATTATTTTGTCATTGGCAATTTTCAGACTTATTTACTGCGATAAATTAAGTACTACTAGAACACACCCGCGAAATCGTGGGCATTTAGAGCATGGTTGAAAGTATGTAAACTGTTGTAGGATAAATTTTTGTAAAAGATTTTATGACAAGATAATTTTAGGAAAGGTATCAAAATTCATAGGTACTTTGGGGGCAGGACAATTAGTTTTTAGCCCTCCCCCTTTTTTCCAAAATCCGTTATTTTTTTGTTTTCTATTAATTTCAATTATTTTCGCGTTTTTCTGTATACTATGAACATACATATACTATAAATAAAGTGTATTTGCTATGTTATATCAATTCCTAGTTTAATATCTACGGCGGTCACTGATATATTATATAGAGACTCTATTTAATATATCAATGACCGCCGTGGATAGTAAACTTGTAATTGATAGTAAATAGTAAATACACTTTATTTATAGTATATGTATGTTCATAGTATACAGAAAAACACGAAAATAATTGTTCTGTCCCCAAGTACCTATGAAAATATTATGTGTTCTAAACGGAAGACTTGTCTATGAGTTAAAAGTCCGTCCCATGACGGAAACTATCTCCGAACGCCTTTATTTTCCTTTTCCTTCCAAAATAATCCAAACGGAATAATCATAAGCGAGGATGACAAATGCGACTATGCATGGTACCTATAGGACACAGAGGCATGATGATTTATTAATTGTGGAAGGAAGAGAAGCGACACACAAAATGAGGTCTTCTCATTTAATAGTATAGATTTAGACTATTCGCTTGCAATCAAATCAGATCTGTTCAGTTGTTTTTCAGACATTTTTGTGAATTAAATAATGATGCTTACAGGTAAATTAAAACAACTGAACAGTCTGAATAAAGACTTAACAGACTGCAAACAAATGTTCTGAACAGTACTGAAAATACCGCAGATCAAACCTGAATTACTGGTGACAATAGGTTAACTATATTATGTGTATGGAATAATTGCAGGTTTATGACAGGGTCATCTGACTCTGAGCTCATTTTAATGTCAATGTTCAGTTTTCATAATAAAAGTCTTTTTCCCTGATGTTATAAGCAAAAGACTAAATATATTTATTATATTATATGATTGTTATTATGTGTAAATGTCTCCTGGCAGGATCATCTGAACTTGACCTCATTTAAATGAATCATGTTAACGTTAAGTTTAAAGAATACTTGTATTAAAACCTTCATATTACAGACTTTTTACATTACTTCAATCATGAAAGAAGAGTGAAGCAGGCGAGACATTTTAGCGTTAAATGTTCAAAACATATCAAATGGAACAATGCATTTATGCTCATGTATTAGCATATTACTTCTACAGAGAAAAATGTAAAGAAGAAAAAGGTGAACAAGCAAACCAAAAAATAAAAAAAAACAGCCCTAAAAACCTATGAAAATGAAGTGGAAAAAAAGAGAGTAAAGACCATGTCTATGAATGAAATTTGTATAAAGGGTATGGAAAACAAATATAAATTTTAAAATGTAGTAATTAAATACCTCTCAATGGTGATTATGAATTCAATGTATTCAGTTTATTATGTTTATTATGTTTATTATGTTTATTATGTTTCTATAGATGCATTTTTTAGTAAGCTAAAACGAAATGGTGATAAGACACAGAATGCTGACAAAAAAGGTTAGAAGATAAATGTATATGCTATAAAGTAATAAAAGGTTCATTAATGTGGTTTTTGGCATGGCCATTTTAGAGTCATTTTGACAGTTTTTACATGAATATGAGGTCATATGTGGAAATTGATATTTTCAGAAATTCTGCATGATTTAAAGAATAACTAATCCAATAATTCAAATATAGAAAACTGTTCATAGAATGAGCAAACAACACATTAAT
This sequence comes from Mytilus californianus, assembly GCF_021869535.1. Taxonomy (NCBI): domain Eukaryota; kingdom Metazoa; phylum Mollusca; class Bivalvia; order Mytilida; family Mytilidae; genus Mytilus; species Mytilus californianus. The sequence goes on along the minus strand of NW_026262712.1, from coordinate 77,469,288 downwards.
TCACCAAAGCGCGTAGCACATGATTTGATTATCAGTGTTGTTCGGTCACGAATTGAATGTTTTTCGATATCTTAATTCTGGGATTAGTTATTCTTTTTAAAACATTAACTATGGACTTGTTAATGGAAATACAATATCAAATGGAAAGAAATATATTTTTTATACGCGTTCTCAATTCGTTTTGATGCAAAGTCATCGAAAACGTCTTGACCACACTTATTATCGGATTTATTTAACATCTGAAAATTTTGGTTTTATTTTACTGTGAAATCTCAGTTGTTATTTCAACCAATGTAATAAGATGCATTAATTCTTATTGGAAATGGTTCCTATTGCTAGACTGAGGAATTTCTAGAAAAAACATATATGATTATGAATTTGATAGAAAAATGCTTTTTATATATAAGACTCAAATATTTTTTTCGTTGACAATAATGGCAGCTGTACAGATTTTGGAAGTGCCATCAAATATTATTTTTCTAGAAAGGAGAAATTTCTGAACGCTGTCTTCTGATGGGTATCTTTTAATGTCCAAATTTCTCCATCTTGCTTCGCTGCACGTAGTGGTTTGATTTGTAAAATTGACATGCTACTGTCAAAACATTGATACACACATCATGCAGGGCTCGACAATAACGCTTGTCCGATTGTCCGGTACCAGAGGAAAAAAAGGTCGGACAAGTAATAGCCTTACCAAGCTTGTCCGAAGGGACAAGTAAAATTATTCTGTAGAAAATACATAACATCCAACTTTGATGATCAAAGTTATAATAAAAAAAACCAAGAAAAGAAGATTAAAACAAATTTTAATTTGACTTGTTTACTTGCGATCGATAATTTAAAACTGGTTCTTTGTCAGATACTTTGTTACAGATAAAAGGCATACTATTCGCGTAAACCAGTCTTACGAATCACGGCGCTTTGTAAATAAGGTAACAAGACAACTCGGCACTGGCAAGGAAAGAATCGGCTCCATGTTTAATAGACAGTTCGGGTACTGTTGGAGACATTCCGAGACCAAGACAAACCAGTACATCGTTTCCCTACATTATTATGTTGCTTTATGATAAATATACGATACATTTTATTTAGCAAAAATATTTAAAAAATTAAAATGAAGAAATAATTGACCATAAAATTCAGAAAATCATATTATGATCATATTTAGACAAACAATATTTTATTGTGTTTGAATATACATTTTAATATATTAAAAACAAAGCTGATTGTAATAATTATCAATATGTTATCATCATAAAAGACCAGAATACAAACCAAATGAGTGTAGACTGACAGGTCTACCAGACTGTGTCTGATGTGCAGAGTCTGATGAGACTTTGGCATTGATGAAAACCAAAACCTAAGTCCTGTGACTAGACATAACTAGATTTAGTTGTTCTCACCTCATATTTTTTGAAAAGGATATCAAGATCGAGATATAAATCAAATTCTGTTCTATTTATTAAATTCATTTTCTTCATTTTATCAACCTTAAATGCAAAAAAGGTTAACACAAAGGTTTTTTTTTTAGACAAGTTACAATTTCATTCGGACAAGTAAGTTTTTGTATGTACTTGTCCTATTGGGCAAGTTGAAAAAAAAGTTTTTTGTAGAGGCTTGGACATGTAGGGTAATTTATGCTGGCCTTGCCCAAAGTATTGTTGTGAGCTATTGCAAACAAAAGACATCCTTGGTATGCTGCATATAGTCCGTCGCTTGTGAATTAAACTAGATATAGGGTATACCGCACTGACGCAGCAACCAAATTTAACCAAATAAATCTCTAATGTCCTTTGGCAATTTCAACCAAATTCATTTGAATGAGAAAAAAAAAGAATTTAGAAGCTTGGAACATCAAAAATGGTATTTTTTTTTATGGCTTTTCATGTAATAAGGTCAATATTCTCATATAACAAAAAACTTAAATAAAAATACTCTACAGTGCAAAAAAAAAAAATTCGTAACTTCCATTGTTTTGCTATATATTCATATAAAAACACATGTTTAATATGGCATGGTATTGGTTGCAAAAATTTGATATTTTTCATTTAAATGCAATATTTCTTATTTAATTGGTATATTTCTTCATTTAAATGCAATATTTTTTTATTTGAATGGTATATTTTTTCATTCAAATGCAATATTTTTTATTCAAATGGTATAATTTTTCATTCAAATGGTATAATTTTTCATTCAAATGGAATAATTTTCATTCAACTGCAATAGTTTTTATTCAATTGGTATAATATGTCATTTGAATGCAATATTTTTTATTCAATTGGTATAGTAGTTTTTTATTTATATGCAATAATTGCATTATGGGAAATTCTTTGAAGTCATAAGGTCAAATTTGCAACAACGTTTGTGATTGGTCGGAAATTGTTTTGATTTCTCCCCTTTCTTTCTAAACATGGGTGACCAAGAATTAAGAAACGCGTCAGAATATCGCCCCTCTAACTAAATCTAACGTTCGTGCGAGTCCTGCACTGGCTGTTAAAATCTTGTGGTCATAACTAGTATTTCTATTGCAAAATTTCGATGGTCAAAACGTTCGGTCCACTTTTCAAAAACCGTTTCATTGTATATGGATTTATATGCAAATTTATCGTTTTTTTTTAATAGATTAGACACCGTTGGTTTTCCGGTTTGGATGGTTTTACACTACTAATTTTTTGGGGGCCCTTTATAGCTTGCTGTTCGGTTTGAGCCAAGGCTCCGTGTTGAAGACCGTACGTTGACCTTTAATGGTTTACATTTACAAATTATGACTTGGGTGGAGAGTTGTCTCATCGGCACTCATACCACATCTTCTTATATCTATATACAACGTAAACCAGACGTTTCTCAGACTGTTTTCTTTTTTTAATAAATCCTTTGCCGCGCGTTGTGTACTGATTGACAACTCAGTCTGGGATAACAAGATTTATTTCAGTACCAGTTGTAATTAGGTTTGAGCAAACTTCCAGTAATTGCAAATACTCTTATGTCGGTGCTTTGTGTCTATTGTCTTAATGTTAGTTTTTTTGTGTGTCTCGTACCGATCTTTTGAGTTAATTTGCTGATTTGTGCAGGTTGTTATTTTATTGTACTGTTACACCACTGTCCCAGCTTCGGGATGGGTTGCTCACAAACATGTTGTTGTACTGTTACACCGCTGTCCCAGATTAGGGGGAGGATTGGGATCCCGCTAACATGTTTAACCCCGCCACATTCTGTATGTATGTGCTTGTCCCAAGTCAGGAGCCTGTAATTCAGTGGTTGCCGTTTGTTGCTTTGTTATACATATTTGTGTTTCGTTCATTTTTTTGTACATTAATTCGGCCGTAAGTTCTCTCGATTGAATTGTTTTACATTTTTGATTTCGGGGCCTTTTATAGCTGACTATGCGGTATAGGCTTTGCTTATTGTCGAAGGCCGTACGGTGACTTATAGCTGTTGATTTCTGTGTCATTTGATCTCTTGTGGAGAGTTGTCTCATTTGCAATCATACCACATCTTCGTTTTTATATCCACCCTGCCATATTCTTTATTTGCCTGTCCCAGGGATGGAGCCTGTAGTTTAGTGGTTGTCGTTGGTTCCTGTCTCGACTCATATTTGATATTTTGTAAATTGTTTTGTGATGTATAATTAGGCTGTTAGTTTTTTCGTTTGAATTGTTCACACTTTTCATGTCGGGCCTTTTATAGACGACTTTACAGTACTAGTATCAGGTTTTTGTCATTGTTGAAGGCCTTACGATTGTCTACAAAAAGCATTTGTCTACATGACGGCAAAAAGCTCTACAGAGCTTATGTTTGTAGTATTTCATGTAACCCGACTTAAAATAAATTTTTCTTATCTTATCTTATCTTATCTTATCTATAATTGCTTACATCCACTTCATATTTGAACTCCGGTGGATACATGTAGTTGCCTTATTAGCAATCATATTCCATCTCTCCATTTTTATATTATATACGTGACTTCTAAACTCGTGTTTTCCTGAACAAGCATGAAATAATTTTCACTGGGCGTTAAAATTAGCAACAAACAATCAATCAATTTAAACTTGTGTTAAATAAGAGGAAAACCATTTGATATTTATTTATTTGTTGGGGTGGGGGACAGAAGGATTTCATATATGAATATGGTTGCCTGGTAAGAGCTGAAAAATAGGCATGATTAGCGACAGATTGAAATGAATAATAATGCCCTCTCTTCCCTTCCCCATCCTTCATCTATAAATTTAAACTGACCACCACGGAATAGCCCAATAGTGTTGAAAGTAGCGTTAAATACCAATCAATAAAAATCCCTTCCCTAGAATATCAAATAATCGTCCCTTAACTGTTATTGTCCGTGTAGTTCTTATATTTATCCAGCTAATCGTCCTACAGGGATGTCCTACTAAGGCTGTCATACCATAAAAACGTTTATAAAACAGCTCACATTCTAATATATCTGCATTCATAAATTTATTAATTTCATTTAGACTAAACGACGCCATGTTTGTTATGTGCCTCTGTTGTCAACCTATCAAAAAAGAAGAGGTGGAAGAGAGCCAGAAGATCTTCCAATGGCAAAAAAAAAACCAGAAATGGACTTCTTCTGGCTCACTTCCGAAGAACAAAAAAAAACACAAACGCGCCCCATTGATATGTTTTAAAAACGCCTTGCCCCTACCCTTTTTTCCAAAAAAAAAATGGCATTATTAAATATATAAACATATATAATCATCAAAATTAAAATGCTATTGTATTTTTATAAGACCTACTTTATTACATGACCTGGGACTAATGACATCTATCTATAAGTCCTAGCATACATTAATTATTATAATATGAATATGTTTCTTGTTTTAATAACCACATTATCACTGAACTAGTATATATATTTGTTTAGGGGCCAGCTGAAGGACGCCTCCGGGTGCGGGAATTTCTCGCTACATTGAAGACCTGTTGGTGACCTTCTGCTGTTGTCTGTTCTATGGTCGGGTTGTTGTCTCTTTGACACATTCCCCATTTCCATTCTCAATTTTACATATGATGCTATGCATGAGTCACCATTTATCAGGACATGAATTGGGTTTACATAGAGAGGATAAGGGACGACATCAGAAAATCAATGAAGGATAAAAAACTTAATTCAAATAGTATTTTTTTTTTTGGGGGGGGGAAATTGCTGCAAGTTTTGTTTAATAAACATCGATTTTATATATATCGTTATTGGTCAATCAATTTTTTCCAAATTAAGTTAAGAGGGGGGGGGGGGGAGGGGGGGGGGTAGGGGGTCAGTGAAAAAAACTATATGAAATAAGTTTTTTTTATCCTACATTGAACTTTTGATGTCGTCCCTAATGTGCAAAAAAATAGATAAGGGGCGGGACCAAACCTATAGATAACATAATAAAGAAATGATGAAATATACAGAATGCGTTGATTGACTTTTGGTTGCCTTATGTCCATTGGCAAATATGTCACGCATGTTTAGGACAAATATAATCGAGATCAAAGGATAGAGAATAGAGTGAAATGGTAAAAACTAAAAGATATAGAATTATAGAAACGATCTTTGATCTGAAACCCCTACCCTCACTCACACACCATAACCATTGCTGCCAATACCTACCCCCCCCTCTAGACACCAAGGTTTTGGATCCGCCCCTGTTAAATGTGTCTAATTATATATATTTTGTACGGGTCTAGATAATAGCTAAACGTACAATCATATAATTTGTTGGATACCTAATTATATTGTATAATGTGTCACAAAATAAACTTGTATACCCCCCTTCCCAATGCAGTATTGAAAAGTAAATAATTAAAAAGTCCTGAAGATAAAATATGTTTTGAAATATGCCCTGCAAACTTATTTATGCAAAGACATATAGTAATTATTGAACTACTGTGGGGCTTGGAAAAAAATCTATTTAAGGGATTCGGAGACGAGAACAGTAAAAAAAATCTCAGCAACGAATCCTAAATGTAAAATGATTTGCAGCATAAGACATGAAAGCACATATTATAGATAGTATTAAATATGAAGTTCACGCCTCATATAGTGAAGTCCTATGTCATAGGACTATTGTTGTAACATGGGTTAGTAAATGGTTCCAATTTATCCTGAATTGACTTTATTAAAGAATTAGTTCCGGAGTATAACAGCTTATGTCTCTACTTGTGGGTTTCTGGTTCTGCTGTCGTAATTAGGTGATTTTTTTTCTACATGTAGTAAAAAAGAGGGGTCCGAGTCCAAATAATTGTAACGTCCTGGATGCTTTTTATTCTTTTTTCATGTGTGCCTTCCTGCAACGTCTCTGAGGATCAAGAAAAGTAAAAAATGATATAGCACTAAAGAACGTCATGATTACATGTATCTGGACTTAGAAGGGGGAAGGGGGCTAGCTATGTTTTTTTTTTTATTTCAATGTGTAGACTGTTGGAGAGTTTCTTCAGAAAAGGTTTTCATTGGAAGTGTTTTTGCCATGCACGCATGCATCTGTTTCTATCCATGAACAAGTTGTGTGTCAAATTAATTATTATTACTTGTCACTCGCATTTTTTGCTCGTCCTGCCCATTACTGGCATTAACAGCCAGTGCACGAACTCGCACGAACGCCAAATTTAGTTAGAGGGGCGATATTCTGACGCGTTTTTTAATTCTTGGTCACTCAAGTTTAGAAAGAAAGGGGAGAAATCCAAACAATTACCGACCAATCACAAACGTTGTTGCAAATTTGACCTTATGACGTCAAAGAATTTCCCATAATGCAATTATTGCATATAAATAAAAACTACAATACCAATTGAATAAAAAATATTGCATTTAAATGACATTTTATACCAATTGAATAAAAAATATTGCATTTGAACGAAAATTATACCAATTGAATGAAAAATTATACCATTTGAATGAAAAATTATACCATTTGAATGAAAAATTATACCATCTGAATGAAAAATTATACCATTTGAATGAAAAATTATACCATCTGAATAAAAAATATTGCATTTGAACGAAAATTATACCATTCGAATGAAAAATTATACCATTTGAATGAAAAATTATACCATTTGAATGAAAAATTATACCATATAAATGAAAAATTATACCATTTGAATGAAAAATTATACCATCTGAATAAAAAATATTGCATTTGAACGAAAATTATACCATTTGAATGAAAAATTATACCATTTGAATGAAAAATTATACCATCTGCATAAAAAATATTGCATTTAAATGAAAAATATCAAATTTTTGCAACCAATACCATGCCATAGTTTAAAAAAAAAATATTTTGAAGGCATCTATGGTTGGATTTTTAAAACTAGGTGTTGAAAGACACAGAAAACTATATATTTTTTTTTCATTGTTTGTCTTAAGTTTTTTTTTCTCCTAACGTGAACCAGTATAAAATTTTTGCACTTTTTAATTGGGTTGAATTATATGGCAAATTATCTAAATCATCTAAAAAATATAACTTGTGTTTATATCATCAGAAAATGAAAACGCTAAACAAAAAAAGTACAACCAAATATTCAGATACACCTGTAATAATTTTGCTTCTTTTGATTCCAAGTTGGTTAGAATCCAACCCAAAATGACCCCACAATATTTTTTTGAAAAAAAGCCACAACGTAGTTTGATATGAAATATATAGTGACAAATTGAATAAACATAGCCAAACACTGTCACTGCATAAATTTGGCACATAAATGTAATTTTTTTATGTTATTGATTGATACAGATAAAATACAAATAGTAATTTCGGATGCCTCCTTTGAACCATGGCTTCCAAAAAAACGTAACAACATAAAAGTTGAATGATTGAATAAAAATTAATAAAAAGTCTTTTTTTGCGTAATGTAAACAAAAAATATGCTTGAGAGTTTTGCCACTCTGTAAACTTTCAACAACAAAAATTCACTTCAACAACTTTCATCAAAGTGACGGAATAATTTTCAGATAGCTGTTCTCTAAGCTAAATTTGAAGATATTGTAGTAACCGGTATTTGAGAACCTGTTTCTGTAGCGGTGTAAACCAGCAACATTTTACTGAAAGTTTTAAATTAGTGCATTTGCAAATTATATATATGTTTTTTTAATATTTTAGATTAATTTATATGAATGCATTTTTTTTTAGATCCTTTGAATATGCTTTTGAAAAAAGCTAATGCTTTTATGGAAAAGTTCTCAATCAAAAGGCTTAAAATGGGTTCAATAGTTAATCTTCTGGACAAACTTGATATGTATGAAAGTAAAGAGAAAATGAGCAAAGTTTTAGAAACCGTAAAGGTATGTATAGTTTTGGTCTTTTTTCGCTTTTCATAATTGAAGGAATTGTCTTTCATTTCCATTAACTTTTAAAAAATCTCATTCTTTCTCTGAAACTACAAGAAAATGGAACCAAACTTGGCCACAGGCATCCATACGTTTTTTTTTTAGTTTAAAAGATATGTCAAATGATCCAATCTGTCGACAAACATAGCTGTTAAGGATAAGAAAATATCATAAGGGAAAATGCATTTTTGTCTATTATATGAGCTGCGTCGGATAGAAATCGACCATATGCAAATGAATATTAATACATCTGTTAACCTATTTTGGGTTGCAAACATCTGTATGCAAAGTCTGTAACTGTTTGAAAATTGAGTTGATATAAAAAACCTATAAAATAGACCAATATTCATCTTTTATTTCGTATTTGAATGTTCGAAAATCAATCAAACTCCTATACATGTACATATATGCTTGCACTTGCATAAGGGTGATTTCTGTCAATTGTAAACCATTAAAGAAAGAGAAAATGTGACAAGGACAGAAATGTTTAGAATGTTAAGCACTTTCCATTCAATTAAACCAAAACTGTCAGATGAAATTTTATATGAGTTTGTGTTTTTAAACGATCGTGACCACTTTTTGTGCAACAGTGGCTATTTATTACCTGTAGAACTATTGTAGATAGCGCGGAAACTGTATTGCAAAACAAAAGGTCATTAAGACATGACCTACAAATCAGTTTTGAAATCATCAGTCTTAATGAATATATAGCCCTTTGAGAATGATGTTACATTTTTTTGTGGTTTTTTTCTTCTGGAAACTGCTTGAGATAATCTCGTTACATTTAACAATTTAATACAAAATTGACAAGTGAGGAATACAAGATCCTTGGAGCCTCTAGTTTTTGTTAACATTATATAAGAGAACCCATCTAATTGTCAAACTGGACCACATTCGTAAACATTTTGCCAAACTAAATTAAAAGTAGAAGGTATAATTTGGGGTCAAAATATATTCATCATGTACTCTATTATACACAACAACAAATAACACAATATCCTGTTTGATGCACCCAAACGTAACCCGTCCCAAACAATTTGCACATGAAATATATACTGAGTTAAGCAAGTTTGGTAACATATATATATATAAATATAAATAGCAGCACATGACATACAAATCTATGGGAGTGTGGATTAATCAGTACAGAGATTAATTCAATTACACAAATAAAATTATAGATTGCCTAACAAAGTTATTTTAACACACTATTTAGTTTGTAAATATAAGAATGTTTAAAATATTTACAAAATGATGAAAATAAACGCAATATTTCGCTAGACATACTAGCTTTATCAAGCGTGCATCTATCCAGGTGAAATCGGATGTAGATGATAAGAAAATTTTGCAGCTCAATGTATATGTTGCACTTGAATTTAGCTGCCTTGAAAATAATACATAATTTGGATGAAGTTCAAGATTTTTACAAAATTGGTAGTTGAAGTTAGCAACATCCATTTGCCAATATTACAGGATAAAAAGGACGATGCTGTGTACTAAATTATTCTTTATCTTTCCTGTATCTTTTCTCATCTTTTTCGTTAAGACCATCAGGTTCTAAAGTGTGGAGTTGGTGGATCCAAAAATTTTCTCTTCTCCTTCTCGCCATGGTGTCCCACTCGATGTTGACTTCTATGATTTGGAAAGTAACATTATCAAAAGAATGTTTCGTTGAACGAAGATGACTTGTGAGAGGACAGTTTTTGTTGGTTTTGTACCATGAACGATGGTTATTGAGCCGAATATTAAATTTGTCCATTGTTTCTCCCACATACTGAATGCCACAAGTGTCACATGTTAATATATAAATTGAGTCATCCGTTTTACAGTTGAAATTTAAGTAGATGGTATAATTTTGTTTAGTAACGGAGCTGATGAAAGAACTGCTTGTATTGGCAGCTTTACAACACAAGCAGTTCCTTCGATCACATTGTTTGTAGCAACCGGGAGATGGAGTAGGCTGCTTTGCTAATACAGATGTCCCTAATTTATCACGGATGTTTTTAGGTCTTCTGAAGGCAATGACTGGTGGTGAGGAAAATACTTTTTTAAGATTTGAATCATTTTCTATAATTTTCGAATGCTTCTGAACAATGGAAGACACATTTTTAAAATCAGGATGGTAAGTGAGTACAAGGGGTGTTCTGTTAGCTGCTTTATTCTTATCTTTGTACTCTAGAAGTTCTTGGCAACTAGTTTTGTTTGCTTTTTCGAAAGCGCTATCAATGATGTTGTTATTGTATCCTCGAACAACTAGATGTTTACGTAGTCGTCCAAGTCTAGCATTTTGCGTATTTTCAGTAGAGCATATTCTCTTGATTCGCAATGCCTGGCTGAATGGGATGCCACGGGAGCAGTGTTTAGATGGCAACTTTTAGGAGAAAGGAATTGATATTTGTCCGTTTGTTTGGTATGAAGGTCCGTTATAATGGTTCCGTTCTTGATGTAACTCGTAGTGTCGAGGAAGTTTATTTTCTCCATAGATGATTCATATGTAAATTTTATTGAATTGTGGAAAGAGTTACAGTGTCCTAGAAATTCATTAAGATGTTCTTGTGATTGAGGGACGAAAGATACCAGAGGGACAGTCAAATTCATAGATCGAAAACAAACTGACAACGTCATGGCCAAAAATAAAAAGACAAACAGACAAATAATAGTACAGATGACACAACATAGAAAACTAAAGACTAAGCAACACGAACCCCACCAAAAACTAGGGGTGATCTCAGGTGCTCCGGAAGGGTAAGCAGATCCTGCTCCACATGTGGCACCCCTCGTGTGAATCTGTCCATTTGAAATCAATATCGTCAATGAATCGGAACCATGATAAGGGCTGGTATGGAGCACTAGCCAAGAGGCGTTTTCAAGTTGGCCCATAAATATGTTGGCATATGACGGGGCCATTTTTGTGCCTATACTAGTACCGTCTATCTGGAGATAATGTTTTTCATTGAAAGAGAAGTTGTTGTTCTCTAGCACTAGTTTCAGAAGTGTAACAAGGCACTCAGTTGGAGGATTTTTTTCACTACGAGTGTTCCATACCTCTTCACACGCTGCTATTCCTTCGTCTTGTGGAATGTTGGGATATAAAGAAGACACGTCCATGGATGCAAGTATAGTATTGCTTGGTAGAGGATTGAGGCTTTCCATTTTCTTTAGATAATCAGTCGTATCTTGGATGTAAGAGGGTAGTTCTTTCACCTGAGGTCTTAGATGATGGTCTACAAATTCTGATATCTTTTCAGTTGGATGACTATTTGCTGAAACAATTGGTCGACCTGGATTGCCCGTTTTATGTATTTTAGGCAACATATAGAATCTTCCGGCCTTTGCTTCGTTCTCAAGAGGTCGGAGATAATCAAATGTGTCATTGTCTATATGCTTTTTGTCGAACATCTCTTGAAGGATGGTGTTGATCCTTCGAATAGTATTTAGTGTTAGATTTGTGGTTAATTGTTTATAAAAAATGGAGTTTGAAAGTTGGCGATTTCCCTCTGCTATGTAATCTGTTTTATTCATGACAACCACAGCGCCCGCTTTGTCGGCAGGTTTTATTACGATATCCTCTTGATCTTTTAACGCTTTCAAAGCAATGCTTTCTGACTTGGATGAATTATAATTTCTTGTATTTGTTATACAGGACTTTATATCAGACCTCACGTAGTTAATGAATGACTCGAAGTTATCATTTTTACTCTTAGGTGGTTTCCATGAACTTTTTGTCTTAAATTTTGGGATGGGGGTGACTTCTTCATTGGTGTCAGTATCTGAATCTGTTAATCAAGCTTCTTCAAGGTTTTTCTTGCCCCTATTGTAGAAAAAATCTTTAAAGCGTAAACGTCTAGCGAATTGGTCTAAGTCCTCGTCTAGCTGAAAGTTATTTACATTTGATGGGATAGGACAGAAGTTTAAACCTTTACTTAAAAGAGATTCTTCAGCAAGTGTAAGTTCTTTAGATGACAAATTTACAACAATGCTTTCAGTTTTTTGTTTCCGTCCTTTTAATTTTCTTTTTCTATGGACCTTATGGTTTGTTGTATTGCTATCATTCATATCCTGATTTAAATAGACAGTGTGAATTTCATCTCTTTGAAATTTATTCCTTTGTTTTTCTTTATGTTTGGATAGTTCAATTTTTTCGATATCTGCGAGGCGACGTTTAATTATTGGTAAATCGTCACGTGAAATGTTACTATTGTTGATGATATCTGATATTTCATTTACAATTTGTTTGTAATTTGTGGTTGTAAAAGAAAGTAACAGTTGAAGTAGCTGGATTGAACAGTTAAACAGAAATTCATTCCAACGGCTCATGAATCTTTTGGATTTATGTCCCGGTGCCTGGGGACTCACTTTGATGTTTAAACCTTTTGGTACAGTTCTACTTTGAATATATTTTCTAAGTTTGATAAATTATGTTCAGTTTGTAGTTTCTTTTTGGTTAAAGATCTTAATTTCTTGAAATGCAGTGCGCTATCCATGTTTAATATTCGGCTCAATAACCATCGTTCATGGAACAAAACCAACAGAAACTGTCCTCTCACATGACATCTTCGTTCAACGAAACATTCTTTTGATAATGTTACTTTCCAAATCATAGAAGTCAACACCGAGTGGGACACCACGGCGAGAAGGAGAAGAGAAAATTTTTGGATCCACCAACTCCACACTTTAGAACCTGATGGTCTTAACGAAAAAGATGAGAAAAGATACAGGAAAGATAAAGAATATTTTAGTACACAGCATCGTCCTTTTTATCCTGTAATATTGGCCAATGGACGTTGCTAACTTCAACTACCAATTTTGTAAAAATCTTGAACTTCATCCAAATTATGTATTATTTTCAAGGCAGCTAAATTCAAGTGCAACATATACATTGAGCTGCAAAAGTTTTTTTTCATCTACATCCGATTTCACCTGGATAGATGCACGCTTGATAAAGCTAGTTAGTCTAGCGAAATATTGAGTTTATTTTCATCATTTTGTAAATATTTAAACATTCTTATATTTACATACTGAATAGTGTGTTAAAATTACACTGTTAGGCAATCTATATATATATATATATATATATATATATATATATATACTAAAATAACGATGTCCAATTTATTAGCCGGCATGACGTTAGAATGACGAATCAAAGAATTCAACTGTATATAGAACCAATATAGGATAATGGTGTTGTTTAACAATTACACCATTCCGGGCCCTTTTGTTTTCCACATAAATAATACTACCAAAAATTAACAAGTTTCGGGTCGAAGAATGTTTTATGCTGCATTCATATTATGCATAAGTTTTGGTGAGATTGCCCTGCTACATGCATATCATTTATTGCTATTTGAATGTGTGTTTCATACTGCATTCATATCATGTATAGTTTTCGGGAAGAATGTTTTATGCTACATTCATATCACGAATAGTGCTTGAGTGAGTTTGCCCTACTACATGCATTTTATGTATAGTTTTTGGGATGAGTATGTCTGACAGCATTTAAAACAAAATAGTTTGTAGGTTGAGTGTGCCCTACAACACTCATATCATGTATAGTAGGGGTGTGTGTTCCATGCAACATTTATATCATGTATAGTTTTGGGATGCATGTTTCATACTCCTCTCATACCATGTATAATTTTTTTAATGAATGTACCCTTCTAAATTCATATCATATACAGTTTTTGGAGTGAGCAATACTACATTAATATTTGGTACAGTGTTTTAGGGTGAGTGTGCCATACAATATTTCTCTCACGTTTGGTTTGTGAGGAGTGTGCCATACAACATTCCAAGCAAATATGGTTTTGGGGGAAATGACGCTGACCAGAAGTCATTTACCGCTTCCAAGCCGCTTTCCGAACTCGGTTCCGTATTTTACATACTTATGTACTATACAGAATTTCATTCTTAACCTGTCCATAAGTTTATTGTTATTAAATGGTATTTTTAGCTATGCCTTTGGTATAATTTTCATATTTATACGAGCTTTCGCTTTTATGTGCAATCCGTAAAAAATCAGAATTAAAAAATAGATACGTTTTTTTATGGTTTTGGACATTTTACATTCCAATGATAACCAATCGCTAGACAAAATAGTTCATGAAAGAATGTCAACCTTTCTTGTCAGTTGAACTTTAAAATCATTAAAAAAATAATAATCTGAATCATCTTGATATCCATACGAAAGATTATGCATTTTATCAAGATTTACGAAGTTTTTAAGAATCGAAAATTAGTAATACGGTTATACCCACGCTGTGCGTATGTATTTTGTTTACAAAGTTATAGCTGCAGACAGTTGAACGACAAACGCCTTAATCTGGCAGATGAAGGTCAATCTGTCGACAAAAAAACTACCCGTATGTTAAATGTTCACGCCTATAAACAGCGCCACCTATATTATGAGAACGATGTTCTGTTCTGTTGGAAATTAAAACATTAAATCAACTTAAACATAAAATAGTAAGTGTAGAAAACAAATTAAAAGATATATTTTTACATGACTGATAATGCATGATATGCTGACAATGTGCACAATGTCCTTTAATCCAAGATTGAAAATAAGTTTGTTTCCTACGTCAAAATGGCGAATTCCAATGTTTACATTTTTTCCATCAAAACAAAAGCTGACACAAGTGCGTGTCCGCCATGAATATGCAAATTATTTATTGTTTCGACTAGTTTATCCAATTACATTTACTGTTATATAAGTGGCTATACGTTACCATCCACCGTTACAAAAGAAGGATGTGTTTAGTGTGTTCTCTGGAATGTTGTGTATTCATTTTTTTACGGTAAAAATCAATGTTATCTTCATTATATTTCCATGCATACACAAGTCATAACAACAAATAATTGTTTATGAAACTTAGAATGAAAATAGAAATATTAAGCGTCTGTCTTAGCAAAAATTTCGTGTAAATAAAGCTGATTGGTTGTTTTATAATTCAAGCATACAGACAAACACGTGGTCGTTCATTGATGTTTGTTAACTTAAAATGCACTTTGTTGTTACTGCATACTTAGAAATAACCACTATGTTGTTATTATTGTTACTGTGACTTGACTATGGGTGTTGCTGTTTACCTTTAACTCTTGTTCAACCAGATTTAAAAATTGACAATACAAAAGGGACACTTATATTGACCAGTTGGTATTGTTAGAGTTGAGTCTACCTTGATGCTACCTGTAAAGTTTTTTATTCACCTAACACAAACTTTCAGCATGCTTTTTTCCTGAAGTATTTCTTCACCAAGGATTATTCTATCAAAAAATTGAAAGAGAAGAAAATATTTTTGATCACTCAAGCATTTTAATTTAGTCTACCTAGATTCTATCCTATCACTTCGCCTGTTTAATTGTTACTGTTGTAGTATAACTGAGATAGGTTTTTCAAAACTTATAAAGGTGGCATCAAGGCTTCGATTTTTATCTTTATTGAATAAAATAATATGCATTCAGTCTTAATTAGTTTCTATGGTATGAAAAAAACTAGAATATGATCACTAGACGCAAATTTATTTCATGTTCTTATAATGGCTAAAAACTGCTGATTTAATGAAAAAAATCATTTTCTTGTGTTTTTTATTAGAGAATCCTAAAACAGGCAAAGGAAATAAACATTTTTAAAGTCTTTTTATTATTGAAATGGACATTTTCCCTAAAATAATTGGTCAATAAAACACAACATTTAGAAGGAAAAAAGAGATTTTTATTTTACTGTCATTTCAAATTTTAGGAGTGAGCAAGCCAGAATAGGACTGTATATGTTTTTTGCAGGGAATTTAATTGCATGTCATTTAATGCACTAAATTTCCTCTGAATGTTTTCATAGACAAATACTATGAGTGCTTGAATTTCTTGTATAAATTTGAAAAGACCACTTTTTACTATCTCTATGGCTTTTTCTAATTGGTGATATCTCAAAAAATTTGTTTTATGCTACTGTGGAAATCTGAATTTCTTGAGTAATTTCCAGGATTAACAATGAATAATAAACACAAGAACAACTGTGTGCATTCCTTCATTTAGACATTTGTTTAAAACTTATCGACTTAATGTTCCCTGTTCCTTGTACAAATTGTTTATGCATATTGAAATATCAAAATCATATTTGAGTTAACTATTTTATTTACTCTAATATTGATACTGATTTTTCATCTCATCCAGTATTCCATTTTCTTTATTTGAAATAATTAATAATATTTCCCAAATTTTATGAAAGTTTTGGAATATTTTCTCACACTTTTCACTTTTCTATATAACTAGATTTGCTCTCTATATCCATATTCTGTTTAATTTCCCATGATATATATATCCCCAAAACAGATGCAGAATTTTGCAATATTTGATTATTTCCATGATTATATTTAAAATGATTATCCTCACTTTACAAATATTTTGGATAATTTTATTCATATTTTTCACTATATCACTTGATTTTACTATATCCACAGTATTGAGTTTTTATTTCATAAAACAAAGTATATATTCCAATTAAACAATATTAGGTCCTGAATTTTATAATGATTATTTCCAATTTCACATTCACGTTATCAAAACGTTAGGAATATTTTGGAATATCTTACTTTTACTTTTCACTTTATCACTAGATTAGACTATATCCATTTAATGAATTTAACATTTTATTTCATTTCCATGATATATATCCCATTTAAACAGGTGAATCACTCTTATAATATATCCTGAAATTTATAATGAATGTTTTCAAAATAGCATTTAAAGCCACAGAAACATGCTGAACTTATTTCTCCTACTTTCTAGTTTTGATTTTTTATAACCTTTTAGATAACTAAATCCATATTATTAAAATTGAATTTCCTTGAGTGAACACAGTATTTTTTGCACAAAAGTACTCTTATAATAGATTTCAAAGAAAAACACTGCAAGGTATACTCCAATATAATTTCTAGTTTTACATGTTCATCATCATGTTAAAGCCACACAACACATTTTAAATGAATTAATTCCTCCTTGATACCTTCATGACAATCCATTCTGGGGAAAAACAAGTCACATTTTAAGACGCAAAATTACTATAAAAAGGCATCTGAGAAGTGAATTCAGATAAAATGAATCCAATATTTTATGCACATTGGTACCAATAGATTTCAAATATTTCAAATATTATAATCCAAAATAAAAATCTTGAAGGGACATATGAAGAAAATTTATGCAGAACATATCAATCTGAAAATTGAAACTGAAAACACCTGGATAGCTCTTACATTTTTCACTGACAACTGGACAATACTATGTATAAGGGTTAAAAATTTGAAGAATCATTAATTATGTAAAAACTGTTTTAATTTTCATACATATTAACATATTGTTAATAAAATATTTTACTGATTTTGATTGTTTGGTAAATTTTAGAAATATTATCAAAATTGGGGATTTAGACCAATGCAAACCAAAAATATTTTCTTCCCTTTCAATTTTTTGATAGAATAATCCTAGGTGAAGAAACACTTCAGGGAAAAAGTATGCTGAAAGTTTATGTTAGGTGAATAAAAATTTTTACAGGTAGCATCAAGGTAGACTCAACTCTAACAATACCAACTGGTCAATTTAAATGTCCCTATTGTATTGTCAATTTAAAAATCTGGTTGAAAAATAGGTAAAGGTAAACAGCAACACCCATAGTCAATTCACAGTAACGGCAGATATAATTAGTATTTACAAAGGGATTGTATTGCTTTAAGAGTTATATAATACACCTTGCCTAAAAAATAGGTCTAGCTAGGTCCTTGATAAAAAAAAAATGAGCCTATAATGATGTAAACTACCATATTTACATAACAGCTGCATTTTTTGCATTTATCAATTAAGGCAACAGTAGTGTACCGCTGTTCGAAACTCATAAATCGATAGAGATAAAAACAAATCCGGGCTACAAACTAAAACTGGAGAAACGCATCAAATATAAGAGGAGGAACAACGACACAACAAAAACACAACATTAAAATGTAACACACACAGAAACGAACTATAATATAACAATGGCCATTTTCCTGACTTGGTACAGGACATTTTAAGAACAAAATCATATATGTACATAGAGAACAACAGATTAAATGCACATGGGTTTAATTACCACCCTAGGCATTAATTTTAATAGGAGGCGCAGCAAATAGGGCAGATTGTCCTATATATGGGGTGTCC
This sequence comes from Mytilus californianus, assembly GCF_021869535.1. Taxonomy (NCBI): domain Eukaryota; kingdom Metazoa; phylum Mollusca; class Bivalvia; order Mytilida; family Mytilidae; genus Mytilus; species Mytilus californianus. The sequence goes on along the minus strand of NW_026262712.1, from coordinate 77,450,777 downwards.
CCACATCTACTCTGTTGTTCCTAAGTCTCAAAATTCTGCTGGCCTTGGCTAAGTCCTCAACATCTTTTTTTTTCTAAGTATAGATCAGCAGCTTCTCTAAGGATTAGTAATGAAGCACTTTATATATAGTCCAGTGGCTTAGTCCTATCTCTTTTGCCTCTCTTATTTTCTTATTTATATTATTATTATATTTCTTATATTTTCTTGTAAGCCACCAAGCCACAACTCTTCTTTTTCCTATATTGCCTGAAAACAATGAACCGGTTTTGTTCATTGTTGAGGTCTGTAAAGTGACTTATAACTGCCAACAGCCACATAATATGGACTCTGATGGATAGTTATCAGACTGTTATCTCATTGGCAATCATACAACATCTCCTTATTTTAGTACGATAAATTATTTAAATGACTAACAAACATTAAATCATTTGAAAAAAAAAAAATTCTGCAATAATTTATGTTGTCATTTTGAAAATAAAATTTGGTTGTATAAATGGTGTCACTATGTTTGTGATTGTCAAGCTAGTATAACAATACTATTGTCTGAATCTACAGAAATGGATCATGCTTCAAGTAACAGAAATAACAATGTCACCAGGTCACTTGTAACTTATCTCTTAAATAAGACTATATGGGGTATAAGAGCTTGCTTACAACAGGCTCTTCATAATCATTTTGTTAAATAATTCTACAAAGAAGGGGATAGTCTGTTAATGTATCCTTGACTAAGAATAATGAAATTGCAAGGAACAAATTCACATATTACTTTGAATATTGTAGATCGTTCAGGTAGTCTTGAGCTATTAATTGTACAAAAGAACAACCAGTAGTCATCTTCACTTCACACACACATATATATATACCTTGACAAACAAATAAAAAAGCCATAGACATTGAAAACAATTCATATCTATTCTATTGTCAGTCAGCCTACCTACCGCGAACTGAAAAGTCTCCTAAGATTCAGTAGGTAATTTATGTGAAAATCAAGACTTGCATCAAAAATATCCCAATACTAGAGACAATGGCGTCATTTTTCCTCAGAGCTTTCAGCTCTTCGATTGGGACGAATGTTATTGCTACATCCATATTATGTATAGTTTTGGGATGAATTTTCCCTACTAAATTCATATCATGTATGTGTGTTGGGATGAGTGTGTCATACTCAATTCATATCATGTATAGTTTTGGGATGTTTGTTTCCTACTTCATTTATGTTATGTACAGTTTTTGGGATGCGTGTGCCCTACTTCATTTATATTATGTATAGTGTTTTGGATGAGTGTGCCCTAATTCATTCATATCGTGTTTAGTTTTTAGGGCAAGTGACATATTACATTCATATCATGTATAGTTTTTGGAAGAGTGTGCCCTGCGACATTCATATCATTTAGAATTTATAAATGCATGTGCCCTTCTTCATTTATATTATGTATAGTTTTTTGGATGAGTGTTCCCTACTTCGTTCATATCTTGTATAATGTATTTGATGAGTGTGCCCTACTTCATTTATATCATGTATAGATTTTTGGATGAGTGTGCTCTAATTTATTCATATCGTGTATAGTTTTTGGGGTGAGTGTGCTTTCTACTTTCATATCATGTATAGTTTTTAAAATAGTGTGCTCTTCTACATTCATATCATGAACAGTTTTGGAAGGCAATTTACGTACTACATTCATATCATGTATGGTTTTTAGGATGAGTGTGCCCCACGACATTCATATCATGTACAGTTTTTCGGTGGAGTATGCATAACAACATTCCTAGAATGTAAAGGTTTTCGGAGGGGTGTACCATACAACATTCTAAATATGTATACTCTTTGGGAGTAGTGTGCCATATATACAGGGTTCCATTCTGGTATAGATTTTAGAAGGGGTTTCCCATACAACATTCCTTTATATATTCATTTATAGTTTTTTGAGAGGATTGTGTCATACAGCATTCCATGTTTGTATAGATATTGGAAGGAGTGTGCTATACATCCTTCTTGGCCTGTAAAGTATTTTAAAAGAGTGTACTATATTGCATTCCTATATGAAATGATGAAAATGGGGGGGGGGGGGGATGGAGGGGGTATGATTGCTAATGAGACAACTATTTACCAGAAAAGACCAAACAACGTAGGTTTAAGCAAATATAGTTCACCGTACATCCTCTCACAATAAGCAAAAAGTTTGCAGAGTAGTGAGTTTTAAAAATCCCTGACATGAAAAAATGTAAAACAGTTCAAACTAGAAATCCAACGTGGTGGTTTAAATACAAAAAAAGAAAGGAAAAACCAACATGGCTCACAGTAACCAACATCATCCCCTGAATTAGAGACTCCTGATTTCGGGCAGGCACATACAGAAGATGGCATGGTAAAACATGTTTGCAAGCAATCAACCACCCATCTATCTACAGATAGTGAAACAATATTACATAAGAACTAAATGTAAAATTCAGATAAAGATATTGTTATTGAATGAATACTACTGTAATCTTAGCATGCACAGTCTTAAGTATTTGATTTTTACATTTGAAGAGAATTATTGACAACAGACAATGTTTTAATCCAAAACAAGCTACAGATGAACAACTCAGAACAGAACTTACTGAAAGAGGAAAGAGTGCTGATGGAACTAGAGAACAGATGATCACTAGGCTGCTTCAGGTGGAAAACCGTGAGTATATCGATCATTATCTATATGAGTCTGTAATATTGTCGTATCCTGAAATGAACAGAGATCATTAGATGTTGGTTTAACATTGACGAGTAGGCAACCAATAATTGAAAAAAGTATTAGATTGTATTAAAAGCCTCTAATAATGGATTAGCTTTCATAACACATCAAGCTAAAAATTGAAGTCTAGACCTCTATTTGTGAATGAATTCAAAACAGACCAAAATCCTGAATGATTTTTTTTTTCAGAAACAATGACAGCCAATAACAAGCTAGGTTTCTTATACGTGGTTCATTAAATAAATTAGACATATAAATGGACGAAACTTGAATACATGATTTAAAAATAATATTTTTTTTCAAGTTTTCTTGTTCTAACATTTATAAAAAAGTATGCTTTCTGTTATGGTCAAGTATCAGTAAATTTTAGAAATTCAGAGCTTTTCTTATATTTTATTTCGCAGAAATTATTTGCAGCAATATCATATTTTCATGTAACAATGTACAATTGTATCAAATATTTGGTAAATCACCACAGCTGGAGTCTTCCTATGCGTATCAATAAAAACAAATCATTAGTGTGAATCGTCATCATTATTGATTCATGTGACATATATTGTTTGTCCATGGACCAGTTACTTCCTCTTATGAAAATATTCACCAAATGATAGAAGTTATTCCCTTATCTTAAGTTTATTACTTTTTGCTTTATGTTTTGCTTATGTCTAGAAACAAGGCACAAAATGTGTTCTAATAAAGATCCCTTCGTATTTACATTTAAGCTCTTACGATTTATTGCTTCTTGAAATCAACAACATGAATTTTACAAAACATGATTATAAAGTTTGATTTTGAATTCTTTACCCATAATTTAAATTTTTGGAAATACATTTGTATTTTACATCAAGCTGAGACATTACCTTTATCGGAAAATGCAAATGGCTCTCTAACATCCAATGTATGATGATATGTTAAACTGTTGGATTTTTTTAAACAAAGAATTAATATTATAAACTTATTCAGATTGAATTCAAACAGAGACCATTTATAAAAACAATTAAGTTGTTCTGAAAAATCTTAAAATTACCCATTATTATTTACTGCTTTGTGAAACACGTCATCGGATTGATATACACAATTTTCCTACGTATATGTCAAAAACATATTCATCATTATCTAGATTTGAATTCTCATGTTAAAAATGCAGTTTCTAAACTTGTGTATGTGTAATAGAGGATTATTATCATTCAATTTATAACGCTTTCATGATATATGTTTATGTTAATGTTTTGCAGAGTGTCCATTCATGTCAATTACTATGCCAGACAATGTTGTATGTACATTTGATCAAATGTGCTTGGGAGTTGAGTGTTGTATGCATATTAAACTGGCAATATTCCGATCATCTATCAGTGTATTTGCTCGATTAGATCCTAAAGAAATGAAATTTGTCTATGGAATCAATAGCCATAAGTGGACAATCAAGTTAGCATCAGGATCAAGCTTCGATGGTAAGGTGAAATAACTGTGAAAAAAAACCCAGTATATCCCACATCTGACTTTGAAAACACTTTTGATTATGATTGAGTTTTTTAAAGTCATGTTTATAAGTAAAGTTATTTTCATGAGCATTTAGATATACTAGTAACTTCATAGAAGTTGATGTGAAATATGGTTAATGATATTTTGGTATGCAGTTGTAGAAGCATTTGCTCATCTCAATTCTATTGAGATTAGTTTGCCCGAACCCTCTCAGTCATGGTTCATTGTCTGAAACTTTTGCATCTATAGAAAATAAAGGATATGGGGTATTCATCCATGGCACAAAATCAGTATGTGCATAGCAAAAAACACAAAAAGTAAAGGAACGGCGATTTTATTGTTGGTATTCATCTCATGGTCACAGTGAGGCCTTCGACACAGAGCAAAACCTAGCACCGGTTTGAGCGGAGTTCTTTGAAAACTGACGATCACGTCACATCTGTGAATTGAAGAACAAATCCAATGATTAATATCAATCAAAGAAATCTGGTAAAGAAATGAAACATGTACTGTCATACATGTTGAAATTTGTGATTAGGTCAGTTTAAGGGCAACCTTTTATGATAAGTCAATGATATGTGGTATGTAGTTGTACAGCGCATTGGCATATCTGATTTTCTCTGCACCTTAAGTTATGGTTGTTTAAATTTGGACGTTTTGCATTTTCTACATGCAAAAGTATTGTCAGTTTTCTTTTGCCATCGGTTTGCGTTCGTCGTCTGTCGTCTTTCTTCCGTTAAATTTTCTTTGAAAATTCTCTTTCCTAAATCTCTTAAATGAATACAAATAAACTCATAATACATACCATGCTTACTATGATATTTCAACATTAGCATTGTACTAACAAAATTGCACACAGGCTAGACATATCTCTGTGTTAATAGTTTATTATTGCTACAGTGAAATTTCTCGGTGAAATAGTCCTTTTCATGTAAACTTTGAGGATAAAATGCATCTACGGGTGCCACATGTGGAGCAGGATCTGCTTACCTTCCCGGAACACCTGAGATCACCTGCAGTTTTTGGTGGAGATCATGTTGCTCAGTCTTTGTCAGTTTATTTTTGACTTATGAGTTTGAATGTCCATTTGGTATCCATCGCCTCTCTTTATATATATATACTTTATTTATAAAATCTTTTTTTCTTGCTTTGACACTTTTTTTTAAACACATTATTTATATGAAAACATGTATATAAGGGAGTATATTTGTTTGATTTACCTTTTGCTTTTTGGGTACAAAAAATATTCAGCTTTGATCTTTAAAATCAAACATGTATTCTTTTCTTTCTTTTGTTTATTTGAAGAATGCAACTTATTGCATATTCTAATGAGATTTATTTCTGATGTGAAAAAAAAGGTATAAATAAAAATTAAAAGGAGTTCTGTTAACATTTATGTTCCAAATTAAATACATGAATTAAAACATATTAATTTGTTCAAATTGTCACTGTTGGTAAGATTTGTTATTTAAAACAACGTTTGGTTATAGGTGTTGAAGGAGAAAAGCCTACAGGAATACAGTTACCAGTGTTTGGTGGTGTTGAAGTAATTGTCAGGTAAAGCATGATAGATAATTTCAGTATAAGTCATGTGATACTTCAAAGTTATCAAAAAAGTTGAAATGGCTAAATTACTTTAAAACCTGTGTACATAAACTCCCTATTAAAAGATAATTTTCAAAATTGTTAAAAAATCTTCAGAAATGTACAGCCATTGTATTATTGTGTTCCGTATTCTTCTTCGACGAGAGCTTTTTGTGTACAGTGAGGATCTTAATCATGACACTTCGGCAACCGCACAGTGCGAGTGCGAGGGAATACATGTGATGAAAGAAAAGGTAAAAATAACTTGAAAAGAACATAGTTTTAATTGAATCTGAAAGAAAACAATTAATTCGCCAAATCGTTAAATAACTGTTATGCCAAGGTTTAATTAATAATGGAAACGCATAGAAAATCAAAATAAAAACAAATAAACATCGTTCTTTCGTCTCAATTATTTTCCACGTGCTCCATGATTTTTTGTCGATTATACTTTATGGATTTGTAATAAATAAGAAAATACGTGAAAAAAGGATTAAGTTTAGTATATATGCATGGATTGATGTCCTAACATTATAAATAACAACCAGAATCTCGTTTCATATAACTTAAAACTACATTATGTAAAAAGTTATTTGTGGAGATATAAGTTTGATTAGATGAAAGAAGTGTAATTCTTTATTTTTTTAACAGTGTTGATATTTAAATTAATTTTGAAAATATACTTAGAAACAATGGAATTCTAGATATCTGATGTTTGTTGAAAAAGCTCATTTGTCGTTTGTGAACAGTAAGTGGAATACATGTTTTGCGAATAATTTAATTTATTCTATGATTTTTTTTTTGTATATGGCCTGATGCTTGTTAAGTCATCTAGTTTGTTATCAGGGGTAAACCGACTGCACCAGGATACATCTTTTACGATGAAAAATTATTAAAAGGACAACTTTTCGATTTTCTGCGTGTGTGTTGGGGGAGGGGGTAAGGGACGATTTTGGAAATGAGAATGCTAGCCAGGCTAAATTAAAAAAAAAATAAAACGTTATGAATATACAAACATAAAAATAGGTGAAATAAAATTCCATGCACGAAAAATACTCTTGACACATCTACCACTTGATACCAAATAGCATGTATAGGTTTTCTATGAGATCTATATCAACATTTTACTTGTCAAATAGTTAAGATACCACAAACAACATATATTGCAGCTCAATATGGACAAATGATGATAATTGATTGGTGCTTGCCTTTCAGTGTCAAATACTACAAAAATGTCAGGTTGAAAATGTGTAAGTGTGATTTGAGTTTTAATCATGCTTCGTACTAGACTTGACAAGCTAAGCCGCCGGAGTATTTTGTACCTGTTACCTCACTGGGTACAAAGGAACACTTGTAGTTAGAAACATTATTCTAACATTAATTGCTCCTATATATGTCCATCTTCATTAAAAGTGTTTTCATAAGACTCTGGGATTAAATAATCCAGTCTTAGAAGCCGTTAAAAGATGAGTAGATTATTTTCATATTTAATTTAACATAAGTAACCATGATAACTAACATTAATTACTGTATGATTTTGTAGGTACAAACTTGATAAAACTAGTTCTGAACTGTATGTTACACTTGGTGCAGGATTTTGTTACCAAGGGGACTATAAATCTTGTCTGATATTTATCAACGTATTAGAAAATGCTATGTTGGCCATTCCAAACATTCGAACAGGAGATAGAGTAGAATGGCCGAACAGTTAGTATTTATATTTTGATTTGTATTAGGTAAATTATTACAAAAAATCAATATAATTGGAATATTGTAATTCAGATATTTTTGGAAGCAAATATTAATAAAAAAGGAAAAAAATGCGAAGTCAGTTATGGCGATTTCAAGACAACCTGCATACAGATATATATATCTGATATCATAGTGCGAGTTCTTATTATTGCGATACTCTCATAATTTCATTACATGTATGTTTCACAACAATCCGCTAAAAACAATCGTGCGTCATTCAAAAAATTAACCTTCATATCAAAATGAAATTTTACATTCGTGATGACACGTGCTTCCACAAAAAAGTGCACAGGTAAATAAAAGAAAAACTTGATAAAACATTTTTTTCATGGTCTTATTAGCATAAAAATGTAATTATAAGAAATGAATGTTTTTTCTTGTAATTTTATTGGGGTGTAAAAGTGTTGATCGTGCACACATTTTTAGAATGAAGCGCGGAATTCATACAAACTCTGCTTCGGTCAACACTTCAACACCCCAAAAAAATTACAAAAGAAGCATTCATTTCTTAATTAATTGCATTATTCGCAATAATAAAAACCTTACAATGATTTCTGAATTTACAGTACAGTAAAACATGTCTAGACAACCATCTGCTGTATGCGACCCCTTTTCAATCTCAAATCTTTAAAGAGTTCCTATAGATTTCAAATATTAAGCGACAATCTATTTGACAGGAATAGACACCCTAGTAAATTGTTTGAAACTACCACCAGCACTGATTTAAACAACAACTTCTCACTTTGATATATTAAGGAAAGGACTACTTAAATAATCTTGCCGCTAGTATATGATACTGGAGTATAATAAAACAAGAATTATTTGTGTGATGTTAAATACAAAATAAAATATAAAAACAAGCATGAAAATTTTTTTATATGATGCGATATTTATATTACAACACATACAATTGTACATACAATATCAGTACAGTATAATTCATTTTTATTAGAACATGCCAAAAAATAAAAAATAATATAACAAAAATACCGTATTCCAAAGAACATTCTAAATTCAAAATGGAAAAACCCTTTATCAAATGGCAAAATCAAAAGCTCAAACACATCAAACGAATGGAAAACAACTGTCATGTTCCGGACTTGGTACAGGCATTTTTTTGTGAAGAAAATGGTGGATTAAACCAGGTTTTATAGCTAGCTAAAACTATCACTTGTATGACAGTCGCATAAAAGTCCATTATATTGACAACAATGTGTGGAGAAAACAAACAGACATAATAGGTAAAAATGTCAAAAAATGGGGTACAGCAGACAAAATTGTGTTATAATCTTAATCACTATAAAAACTAATAACTATTTCAACAAAGATAATGGCGTGTAGACACTCTATAGATAAAGTACATATGCAAAACGAAAGACGGGAATACAAGAACGTCCACAGCACAATTGCGGGATGTATAAAAATCGAGCCACGTCAAAAGTATATCACATTGTACACAAGTAAAATGGACATAACAGTATAGTTGAAAAATATACAAAGATATATATAAGGAACAATGTAACAAAATCATGTGCATACATTAATCCTTCTAGTCAAATGAGTGAGACTGTGTTAATACAATCTGCATTAAGAGACCACTTTTGTCTTTTCCATTAGTGATCTCTTAATTAAGTCTTTCGCCTGTATGCTTTTAATTAGCCACTCTCAGGTGTCAAAGTGAATCAGTAATGTGTATTAAATCAATTATTGTAATAGACACTGGTAGTAAAATAATTCATAACAGCAAGTAATATCTGTACTCAAATTATCAAGCTCCTATTATATTGTCAGGAAATGCATAATTCAATTTGTTTTGATGTGAAACAAAATTGCCGAAATGTAATTGTCCTTGCAATTATGCACTGTGACACCTTGTGATGGCAACTCTTTCTGCAAGAGAAGATACAGAAAATACCAATTTTATCTTCAGATTCTCTTGCAGTTTTAGAGTCCATCGTGTATTCAATAAAAAGCAACTGACAATTCATTTCTGCCAATCCCAATAAGAAATTTTACAACTTTTCATGTCTATATCTACTTTTTAGCAAACAAGAAAAAGTTCTTTGGTGAACATTTACTGGAAGGAAAACTTAAGTCAGTAGGGAAGGAAGTTACGAAAAAAGAGAAAGAAGAAATAACAGAGAAACTGTTTAGTATATTAGGCTTGCCTGAGGTATAGTATCATGAATAGCGCATTAACCATATTAACAACAGAAAGTTATTGTATTTCATCATATCTGTATCACTCTATTTCATATTCGCAGAATACGTCTGAAGTGTTGAATTACTCCACAGGACGCCAAGCTTCATTTGAAGCCATTACTGACACTATGATGGATATCTTTGAACTGAAGTTACAATCTTGTAAAACACTTTGACTTTGAAGCAATACTATGATTTTCTGCCTAAACTCATATAGATAATTTATATTTATCTTTAAAACCAGAACATGATGGGTTGCAAATTTTTATCGGGCAGATTTATTTACTTACAACAAATAATAGATAGTTATTTTAAATCTTCAAAAATAAACTTGAAGGTAATAAGTAATTGTTTAAAAAAAAAGTTATAATTAAACATAATTAGCTCAATGGTCATAACACAATTGCTAGGAAGACAGTTTTGTTGTTGAAAAAAAATCAGTACCTGATTTAAACCCCCATTTTTTAGCTCACCTAGCCCACAGGTCCAAGTGGGCTTTTCTCATCATTTGGCGTCCGGCGTTCGTCGTCCGTGGTTGTCCGTCGTCTTGAACTTTTACAAAATTCTTCTCTGAAACTATTGGGCCACAATCATTATTGTGGTATAGTTTTAAAAATGTGTCCGACGATCCCGCCTACCAGCCAATATGGCCGCCATGGCTAAAAATAGAACATTTTGTTGTTGGGGTGCTGCCTCTGAATTGGTAATTTTAAGGAAATTTTGTAGATTTTTGATTAACATCTTGAATATTATTATAGATAGATATAAACTGTAAATAGCAATAATGTTCAGCAAAGTTATTGCCCTTTATAGTCAATTTGTAACAATTTTTCGTAATTTTTTGTAATCTTTTACAAAAATCTTCTCCTCTGAAACTGCAGAGACAAATTTAACGAAACTTGGCCACACTCATTATAATGGTATGTAGTTTAAAAAATGTGTCCGATGACCCCGTCTTCCAACCAACATGGCTAAAAATAGAACATAGGGGTAAAATGCAGTTTTTGGCTTATATCTCTAAAACTAAGGCATTAAGAGCAATCTGATATGGGTTAAAATGTTCTTCAGGTTAAGATCTATCGACCCATAAATTTTCAGACGAGTCAGACAACCCGTTCTTGTGTTGCTGCCCTTGAATTAGTAATTTTAAGGAAACTTTGCAGTTTTTGGTTATCATCTTGAATATTATTATGGATAGAGATAAACTGTAAACAGCAATAATGTTCAGCTGACCAAAATTGTCAATTGACCCCTTAAGGACTTATTGCCCTTTATAGTAAATTTTTAACAATTTTTCGTAAATTTTTGTAATCTGTTACAACAATCTTCTCCTCTAAAACTACTGGGCTAAAACCACACTTGGCCACAATCATTATTGGAGTATCTAGTTTAAAAAATGGAGTTAGTGTCCTTAAATGACAAATTTTACCATTTTTTTCTCCATTTTTGCCTATTATCTTGAAAACTATAATAGATACAGAAAACATTAAAATGCAAAAAAAGATCAGCAAGACAAATTCTACAAATAAGTTCACATTGTCGAACGTCAGCTGATTCCTTATCAGAGTTATTGCCCTTTGATGATGATTTTTACCATATTTTGGGGTTTTTTGCCTTATATCTTAAAAGTTATAATAGATAGATGGCAACTTAAATAAGCAAAAATGATCAACAAGACAAGATCTACAATAAAAACATTAAAAAAGAAATTGTCCGACGTCTCCTTGGAGTTATTACCCTTTAATGACAATTTTTATTTTTTTTTTTTGGGGGGGGGGGGGCTTTCATGATAAAAGTTATAAAATAGACACTTTAAATCACAAAAATTATCAGCAATGCAAGATCTACTAACAAGTCACATTTCGCTGAGATCGGTAATAATAGGAGTGATTGCCCAGCCCCTTGAATAAGGAATTATTTACCCTCTTTTGTGTTTTGAGCAAAACTAAAGAAGATAGAGAGAAACTAAACAGACTAAATGATCAGCAATACAAGATCAACAAAACAGATTTTTTTCATGAATTCTATTCTCGTCTACAATGTTGGAGAGTGTCCTTTGTTGAATATGCACATAGACCAAGGTGAGCGACACAGGCCCTTTAGAGCCTCTAGTTCGTGAATGAGAACGTCTTTCACTTACAGATAGATTACAAGTACTTTAACTAACCAACGAAGTATAATGACGAAAGTGGAATTTCCATCTGTTTAAAGACAAAATGAAATGTTTCTCTTTACTCGATCTGTCCTATATAATTTCCACTCAAAGTTATTATACTGCCAATCATAACCTCCAAAACCAGATACTTAATTGTCTATTTGTTACAGCTCTGACAAAACAGAAAATTTCTTCACTGCAGTTAATGAAATTGATGAAAACATAATGTTTGATTTACAGGATATATACATTTTACCAGGGTGGTTATTAATAATGATACATTTGCACGTTTGGAAAAGTCAACTTTTAAGAACTCAATTACATAACCTATTTATCCAAATTTGATGCTCAGTTAAAAAGAGTGAAACCTACCCATTCTCAAGTTCTCAACCAGAGAAACAGCATAATTTATCCGGGCTTTTAGTGAAATACTCAAGTAATGTATGTATTTAGCCGCAAAGGCCACGCATACACAGATCCCTGTGATAAGATTCCAAATTTCTTAACCGTTTCGGTGAAGAAGTTCATATGAATGCAAATAGTTAAATATATGTATACTTTATAGAAGCTGATAACCACAAAAGGACCTTGTCGAAGACCCGATTTAATGACAAAGAAACAGTTGAATGATGAGTTGCAATCTCGAGGCTTGAGTTTAGATGGCAGTTTAAAACAACGGCAATCTACATTAGAAACAGATGATAGAAGTATGAATAAAGAAAATGTAGAAAAATAGTCGTTATATATTATTCAGTTGAAGGGAAGTAGTTATTTATATCAGAAACCACCGACACATACGTTTACCTTGTTCTTCCCTGTTGTCAGTGCTATGTAGATTGCTGCATGCAGCAGCACCAAGACTGTAAATATATCCCCTCTTTCTTAAATACAGTGTTGGTTCCAGTGGATCTGTGCTTCAGAAATTCTCTAATGTTTCATAAATCTAAGGTAGTGTTTTAGGAGAACTGACAAGAGACACAATCAAACAAAATCCATTACCAAATAATTCGAAAAAAGACCATAAATATACAAGATAAATAGATTTACAAAAAGACACATGGAATGGGATAATAGGATGATATTAGCGATGGTGTCTTTATCACAAAGAAAACACTATTGAATAACATTTGCATGGTTTTTTTTCACACAAATCTATGTGTTTTTATTACACTACAATGTTATTTCTAGAACCTTGAGTTTTTTTTCTTCCCAGCATGACTTCAACTAAACATGGTTTTCAATATATTTTTTCAGAGTGCAAACATCTAACTCTACCGGACATCAGAAATAAAAGGCTCAGAAATCTTCTGTATTATTCTGTATCACCTACCTGTTTACGATTGGATGCTTGCTTCAGTCCACTTATAAAAATCGGCAGGAAAAAGATAAGGAAATCATTCAAAGCGTTCGTAGATGTTGATAACTGTAACTTTATTGTGACGCTTGGATTTGAAGGATGGAGAAAAAGTGTAATTTTAATCAGTTATGATTGGGGTATGTCAAATAAGAATAATATGACAGTAGTCACAATGATATATGAGGTAACGTGTAAAATATAAAGGGAAGCAGAAATTATTAAAAATTTCAAATTATGACCCCAAAAAAAACCAACGAAATCTTGAATTAAAAAAAGACATGAGAAACAGAGTCAATAAGTTTGAATTAAAGGGAAAATAATTCGAAAACAAGTTTATCAGTACAACCTTTACCTATAATGATACTGTATATCCTGAAAAGTCTCCTACTAATTGATGTTTTCATAAATTTTTACAAAAACATAAATTATTTAAAAAAAGGCAGTTACAGATTTAATGGTTGGTGAATGAAATGTAGAAGGTGTCATAGTTCACGTCCTTTAATTGTCTTGCCCTTATGATAGAAATAGGAGTTAGTTGGTCATTTGCCATATCAATCTTAATTCCCTAGTAATGTAGCAGAAATAGACATTACAAACAGCTCCGATTCTTTAAAAAAAGTCATGGTTGTAAATGCTGATAATATTTTATCAAATGTTTCTAATTTGTTATGTTATTTTTACTTGCACTTTCCTTAGGCAAGAGCAGATCTAGTAGACACTCCTCTCTACCATTTTGTCTGTCTTCCACCTGTTTATCAGAAATACATAGATGGTACATGTACCTTGTTGGTGTCATGTGTAGTTCCATCATTGTTCCTTCAAAATTATTCAAACTTTGAACATGTATTGCACACAGACTGAAGATTTGCCCTTCATATTTCGAACAGATTTAAACAATGATTTTCTCCGTTTTCTCATTTGTGGAACTAAGGTCTTTTTCGTCTTTGAATGCTTTAATAGGTTCTTAACTTGTGTTTACGTAACTATAACAGATTTCTTTAACCTTGTCTAAACTTTGCAAAGTGATTGCTCACAGGACCCAATGGGAGTTTTTCTCTCAAATTTTCAAAATTGTTTTATATACTTTTTGGTCAATAGCAATTAAAAAATGATGGTGATCTGTTAGTTTCCTAATCGAATCACTTATATGCTAAGACAGAGGTATTGCTTTGCATGTGACACATATAACCGACCCTATTTATTTTGTTTTAAGCTCGACATATACGACCATGTGCTGCTGTTGTCTTTTACCATACATTGTATGGAAGGGAATTTTGCATTGTTCTTTATATTTTCTCATTTCTTGAAGATAATAGCCTATTAATTGTTGCAGTTTAATATATTTTAATCGACAAAACCCTACATTAAGTAATGATAAAATACATTTTCCCATGTTTTATGTAATTTATTGTAGTTAAAACGTAATGTGTATTTATTTCAGTTTTGAACAACATGTCTATTTATTTCAGTTTTGATCAAAATGTCTATTTGTTATTTTTTGCCATCCTCAATGGCGTTTAAATATGACAGTTGAACTGACAATGCTAAGTAAAAATAATTCATAGATAGTATTTGCAATTTTCAAGACTAAAATTGAATCATTGTATGTCTGAGAATTTTCTTTACACCCACCAGAACTACAATAGTCAATGCATTTTGAATGGTTCGCCTTTTATAACAATCTTTTCGTTTTAGAATTTTCCAATAATCTTGATAGCACTGAAAGCTGATTTTTAAAACAGCACAATGTAACACAGGTCCAGACACTTTAATGGTCTTGTTTGGATTCTGAAAAAACATAAGAAATAAATGCAGTATTGAAACTTAAAAGTTTCAGCATGGTAAATTTTAATATGTGATTGTCAATATCTTTATATGAAGGAAAGAAAGAAGAACTACATATAACAGATGAAATAAAAGTAATGTAAGTAATTTACTAAAAACAAATATGATTAAAATTAGACATTGCCTGAAAAGGTCAGCTTAACATTTTGATGCTTATTACGAAGAAAATAACATACTGAGTCAGAATATTGGAATCAGTTAACGTTTCAAGCATTCAAATCATCTGATGTTCTTACAAAAAGAACATCCAGAAATTGGTTGTTACTCTTTATAAGGAAACAGAAAGAATGAGCAAAAGATTGCAATAAACAGGTTGCAAAAGCAACTGAATTGAAGCAGCTCTTAAAAATTACAAGACTCCCACTAGATATTTAATCCAAATTTGTAAATGAAACTTTGTCAATTTGTTTGATATCTGCACACATTCCATGTTTCATTACACATATTTCAGGTCTTCTAATAAGTTCATTTTTCAAAGAAATTTTCATCAAATATGTCACTTTGTGTTGATTTGTTACGCAATGTATTTCACTACTACATATATTATCAAACATAATTTTCCAAGCATGGTCTCCTGATCGATCTTTATCTTTAATATTGCAGTTACATCAATTCTATTTTTGCCTGTACATGCAACCTTCAAACTAGTTTTACCTGCAAAGAAATAATTTAATTCGTTAGTTTTTTGCTTGATAGTATTTATGTTCGTAAAGTCAAGTTTTTGGTTTCTAATGTGGACTTAGTGCCTAATTTAGATTTTGTAGAGAGAGTGCCACGGTCTCTGCACGTTACTCTTGTAACAACTCTTTGAGGGGTATGTAGGTGACATGTTGCAAGGCGTAACAGTCATTAGACTGCAACATGACTTTTATATGTGGTCCTATATAAAATAAGAAACTTTAAAGAAGGATTGCACATTTTTTTAGACGTTGTGCACCTGTTATTAGTGTTCAATTATTGTTTGAGAGTTCCTTCGTCTTTTTTTTTTTTTTTTTTTTGGAGAGATGGTTTTTCAGCAATCCAATACGATTGTGAATTATTCCTGATGGTGAAATTTTTACAGAGTGTGAATTCACATGGAGCATGATGTTAGCATAGCATGAGACCCGTACTCTTTCGATGCACCTGGTCTCACTTCTTTACTAGTTCATGCGATTCCCTCAGTTTCTTTTTGTTAACTGGATTTGCTTCTTCCTAATCGATTTACCAGATTTGAATATAGGTGAACTACTGTCGCCTAAATTTATAACATACCATAGTTCAAAGTGCAATGCCTCTCAAACTAAATATTTTGTGCTTTTATCGTTGCAAGTGATTTGAATTATTCCCCAAACACAAACCACAAACACAAACACATAATTTCTTACGTTTTTATTATTTCTCCATGTAAGTATATTGTTTTTCATATTGACATGTGTATAGCAGTATAACAAATAAGATTATTTTCAAGTTAACTCATTAAAAATACCAAGCCAATTGGCGCTATATTTCACTTCATTTAGATAATCACCGTAAATAAAATTTAAAAAAGCAGTAAAGTACTACAGTCATGAATCGTTAGAAAAAAATTGTCTATATTTTGTATTTTGTAAAAGCTTAAAGGAAATCTTTTGCACATTGTTTTGGAAAATACAAAACTAGGTGAGTTAATTGTTAAAGAACTCGTATTCGTGAGAAATATTCTTCTCTCGATTTATCTGAATATGGTATGATTGCTAACGTAACAACTATCCAGTCAAAATGATATTGGGTAAACAAGTTATGTTACGTTTGTATGCCTCAACGTTTTATACACTCTGCTCTAAAAGAACTGGATTTTACCTAAAACAACATGTGTGCATACTTTACCGCGTGATGTATTTTAACATTCATCAACTTCCTATTCACAGAATATTTATATGTTCCTACACATAATGATCATGAATGAAATTTGTTGTTTTAGCTCACCTTCCGAAGGAATGTGAGCTTCTGCCATCAATTGGTGTCCGTCGTCGTCCGTCGTCGTCGTCGTCCGTCCGGTGTAAACTATTTCAAACATCTTCTCCTCTGAAACTACTGAACCAATTCCAACCCAACTTAAGCTGAATGATACATAGGGTATCCAGAATAAGTTTTTAATTTATGTTCTGTTTCGTCAAAATACATGGCCGCCATGGCTAAAAGTAGAACATTGGGGTAAAATGCAGTTTTTGGCTTATATCTCAAAAACTAAAGCATTTAGAGCAAATCTGACGAGGTTAAATTTTTCATTAGGTGAAGTTCTATCAGCTCTGAAATTTTCAGATGAATCTTATAACCCTTTGTTGGGTTGCTGCCACTAAATTGGTTATTTTAAGGAAATTTTGCTGTTTTTGGTTATTATCTTGAATATTATTATAGATAAAGATAAACTGTAAACAGCAAAAATGTTCAGCAAAGTAAGATCTACAAATAAATTTTATATGACCAAAGTTGTCAATTGACCCCTTAAGGAGTTATTGCCCTTTAAAGACAATTTTTCACAATTTGTTCATCTAGTTTGCTTACTTTAAAAGATCTTCTCCTTTGAAACTGCTGAATCAATTTCAGCCACACTTGGGCTGAATGAGTTTCAGGATATCTAGTATAAATTATGTATTTTATTTCCTTGTACGTTAAGAAACATAGCCACTATGGCTAAAATGAAACATAGGGGTAAAATGCATATTTTTGCTTTGAAGAAGATATGACAGATACAAAGAACATTTAAATGGCTTTTTTAAGCCACTCATTAATATATATTGAAAAGCAAAAATAATCATTGATGAAAGATTTAAGCAAAAAATTACAGGTGAGCGATTCAGGCTCTTGAGAGCCTCTTGTTTGTTTTTCTCAGGAACTACGAACCAAAGCTTCCTGAAATTAAACATTATTACGTTAGTTGTTATGTTTACCAATCAATGGACTAAATCTTTTGTGAGCTATGTAAGATGAAAATGACTCTCTTTAATTACATCCTAAACTTTTTTAATAGGTTTTCCATCAGTCGAATTGATGACAAAAATCAGTTTTCTCTACATCTTGGAGTGATGCTGTCTATTCAGGGATCAGTGTTGATTGATGAAATGTTTATTCAAGATATGCATGTACCGATTCCAATTTGTGATTCTAGCTTCACATTGCCTGGTAAGTACACGTTATGCAAGTTTTAATTTTCTTAAAACAAAATTACTAAATTCCTGCACCTTTCTTTCAATATAACCAAATGAAAAAAAAAACAACACTTGTATTGCTTTTAATCATATTATAGTATCAGAATATGTCCAGTTCCTGGAATTGATATATCATATAAAAATATTTTCATCAAATGATATCATTTCCATTGTATTCAATATTTTTTCGCAGCATTGTAAAAACTTACTGTACATGTAAATCTTTCTTGATTTTGTAATTCACAGTATGATTTGGGGTATTTATTATCACTTTTACAACGTACAAGAAATAAATAAAAAATGAAAGTGTTTACCCTTTTTTTATAATTTGCTTTTGTTTAAACTGAAATATCATCTAAATACATGAAAGTGATGAAAAAGTTCATGATAAGATTTCACTCAGATATAGCTTGGAAAATCTTGCTTGAAGAAACACTAACTCATATTGATAAATTTACAGGAGATGGGTCGTTAAAAGGACTGGTTGAATCTTTGGGTAACAAAATGACATCTGAAGGATTCAAACTTGTTTTGAAACAATTTGGATTAGATGTAAGTACAATGAAACAATTTGGATTAGACCAAATTACTAATTCCGTTGTTTAGTTCTTTATTGGATAACAAGTTATTGTTATAAAACTGAATCATACACAATTCTGTAAAAATTTGTTTAACCAGCGTCAGAAGGCTGATCTATGTTACTTTTCAAATGTTGACATCCACTTCTATTGTTGTTTTTTTCAATTAAAGGACAAAAAAGCAATATCAGGTACAAGATACAAAACTATTTAAAAAAAATAAACTATATAGAGAATAAAAAATCCAAATACAGAGAACAATGCACTGAAAGATTAAAGGCAACAAAATAGGTGAACTAAAATCATAAGTCACAAAAACGTAAAAGCATAAAAGAAATATACAAATTAGAGACACTTGTAGGAAAGTTTTCGGCACTCCAAACTCCAAACTAGTAGTTGTATCAGAAATCCGGACTATATTGATGCCTCCCAATGAGTCTGATATTAAATGCCTTTCTTGATGGTATCAAAAAAGAAAAAAATCACATCCAAGAGACGAAGACTGAAAAACAAATAAACTTGTATTCTTTCTGTATGAGTACTGGTTCTCAAACTTTGATGATCCTAATATGTCATATGTCTATTTTATAAAATTGTATATATTAAAACAGTATTAAAGTTAAGGATTAACAGGCTTTAAATTGTAATTTGATGGTTGCAAAATGAATTTACTAGTGAAATGTTAACAGATGATAATTTTGAATCAGTTACAACATCTCCGCTTGCTCAGATAATTGCTGACTATAAGTCATGCAATTGATGCCATGGAATTTGTGGCGTTATCTTTTCCAAATGAATGTTACAAACAATCATTCTCTAGAGTGTGACATTACTAAAATTTTTCAATTATCTGACTTTAAAAGGGAGTATGTCTACAAGAAATATATTTTTTTACTCAAATCCACGTTTTTTCCTTGCAAAGCAATTTTCAACTGTGGAATTTTTATATCTGTTGGTTGTATGTTTTTCTGTATAACTAAAATATTCTGATTTATCTTAATCTGTGCTTATGTTACTAGAAGTTGTTAATACTGGTATTTTATTATGCAAATTTTAGTTGTTAGTACTGGTACTTTACTATGTAAATTAAAAGTAAAAGTTTAAGATACATGTTTGTGTTGTTTTACTATTTATGTCAAATTAAGAAAATTGCTTTACTAATAAAATATACTGTGGATTCATAATTGTGACTTGACTATAGGTTTTATCCTTTACCTATACATATTGTTCAGCAAGATTGTAAAATTGACAATACAATTTGGACATTAAAATTGATTAGTTGGTATTGTTAGAGTTCATGAAAAGGTGATCACTTATGCATTTAGAGTCGACTATGATGGTGTCCCATCACTTCATCTGTTTTATTTTCACTCTTGTGGTGTTACTGAGATAATTGTTTGAAAATGTATCCGTTTGGCATACAGTCTTCAATTTTTATCGGTGTTAAGTAATATTACATGCATACAGTTAGAATTAGTCTAAAATTAAAAAAGATGTGGTATGATTGCCAATAAGACAACTCTCCATCAGAGACCAAATGACGAAGAATATAACAACTATAGGTCCCGTATGGCCTTCATCAATGAGCAACACCATAGTATATATTACATGACTAAAGATAGAGTATGGCCACACGATACAAAATTGTTCAAGACCAAATATATTTTCCTGTTCTAATATTTGCTGGAAAAAACGCTGAATTTAATTTCATTTCCCCTTAGCTTGTGTTTCATTGGAGAAAATCTTTTCCTATCCTTAAGCAATATTTCCTTATACTGTGTAATTTACTTCTAGTTTTTTCTATATCAACGGTATTCTGTTAAATTGCATTTTCCATGTTATAATACAACTAAACAGGCACAGAGTCCTAATATTAGATCCATAATTTTGTAATGATTATTTCCAATATTTAATTCAAAATTAATATCATTACTTTCTGATGTTTTGGGAACATTTTTCTTTTATATTTCTCTTTATCACTAGATTGGACTATATCCTCTGTATTCTCATTTTATTTCATTTTCCATGATAATATCCCATTTAAACAAGTGCAATATCTCCATATTAGATCCAGAATTTTATAATAATTATTTTCAATATCACATTTGAATTCACATTAACATATTGGGTGAACTAACTTTTACATTGATTTTTGGTTTCGTTTTTACCTTATAGATTTTTTAAATCCCAGTTAATATAAATTGAATTCCTTTGAGTGAACACAGTAATACTGTCAAATTTCAAACAGAAACACTGCAAGGTATACTCAAAATTATAAATTCGAATATAAATTGTTCATGTGAAAGCCACATAAAGCATTTAGGATGAACAGCATTTATTTCCTCCTTGATAAATTTATTTTCAAACTAACCCATTCGTGTAACTAAAACAATTCTTATGTAAGAAAGTATGGAAAAGGTGAAATAACAAAAAATACTATACTCCAAAAAAAATCAAAACGGAAAGTCCCCTATCAAATGGCAAAATCAAAAGCTCAAATACATCAAACGAATGGAAAACATATTCCTAACTTGGTACAGGCATTTCTAATGCAGAAAAATGTAAAATCACAAAAATACTGAACTCCGAGGAAAATTCAAAAAGGAAAGTTCCTAATCAAATGGCAAAAATCAAAAGCTCAAACACATCAAACGAATGGATAACAACTGTCATATTCCTGACTTGGTACAGGCATTTTCTTATGTAGAAAATGGTGGATTAAACCTGGTTTTAAAGCTAGCTAAACCTCTCACTTGTATGACAGTTGCATCAAATTCCATAATATTGACAACGATGTGTGAACAAAACAAACACAATAGGTAAAACATGGCGGATTAAAGCTGGTTTTATAGCTAGCTAAACCTCTCACTTGTATGACTGCTGTACCCCATTTTTGACATTATAACCATTTATGTCTGTTTGTTTTGCTCACACATAGTTGTCAATATAAATGAACTCTGTGTGAGCAAAACAAACAGACATAAATGGTAAAAATGTCAAAAATGGGGTACAGCAGTCAACATTGTGTCATATGAATCATTTTGTTTATTGATTGCTTGTGCAGGGGTAATAACCATGAATTGAGATATTCAATTAAACACTTTTGGTTCTTTAAATAGTTGCAAATAAAACACAAAACAAAGTACTCTTGGAAAGCATTTTCTTCTCCAAAAACCAAAATTGATATCAACTAAATGTGAATCCCATGTAAACACATAGACGTGTGTTGAATGCACGTAGGAGAACAGCATAAGTTCAAAATTAACCAAAATTTACAATTTAATTTCAGAAAATAATTCCCAGTAGCCCATGTACTGTCCCAGATTTTACAGGAGGTAAGATTTTCGAGGCAGTTTATATTCTTCAGTTTTTACTAATTGTTTTGATATTGAAATGCTGATATTGTCCAACATTGTTAGCATTGTTACACATACAATTTTCATTTAATTGAATTGATGTCAAAAGTTGACATAATTGAAATCTTAGATTTGGTCGGTAGTAAGGCTGACCGATTGATTTTTTAGGAGTGAAGTAATACCCCTTGCAAATGTATTTATAAAGAAAAGGACTAAATTCAAAGACCATTTGTTTTATTTATTTATTGACTTATAACCAAAGACTTCACAACTAGGCGTATGCTGTTTCTCTACCAAAGACTTAACATTTATTAGTAAGAAAACATACAAATCATATTTCCAGTTGTAGTGCAATGTTTTGCTGCAAACATTTAGTTACTATTTGATAAAGCACATTACAAATTCGGATCATGATGTTGGACCTGTGTCAAGCAGTATTAATATTCAGATGACATTAACATGTCCAAATAGTCAATTATCTGGTTTACATTTTACCAAAGTGTAAGTATTCAACCTTTAAAGGAAAAAAGTGCTATTTTTCAAATGAAATACTATGTTATTTAGATTCTAGTGTGTTGCTCTATTTTTAAAGTGTCTAGAAAGATATATTGTAGCTTCAAAAATAAAATTATTGAGATGAGTGGTCACTGAATGTTTGTTTTTTCAGACTGTCCTTTAGACATTAATCCAGAAAAATATCTGCCATTCAATTTACACAGAATGGTTCGGTGCAATATGACGAACGACTGCTTTGGTTTACACTGCTGTCTTGATTTGAAATTCACAGTTCCTTTGGGTGTTGACATTATAGAACTGAGTGTTCCCTTGTTATTCAAAATGAACAGCTGTGAATTTGAGATAGAAGCTAGATTCGGAAACTTTAAACATAAATCAAGCATATTGAATTATGACTGGGGTAAGAAATACTATAAGCCAATAATACCTTACCTTTTGCATATCACTTTGCATATTAAATCTAAAAAAGTATTACAAAATTTACGAACTCCAATGTAAATTCAAGAAGGGGATGACAGTTGTTTATAGCTCCGTTACATTGACAACATTGGGTGAGCAACGCATACAAACATGATAGGTTTTTGTGACAATTATTGAGATCCAGCAACCAAAATTGTGTAAAAATATATCACAGACATACAACTCAACCGTCTAATAAAAATTCAAAACAAACAAACAAAAAAATCTAGCAAAGACGCCATCAAAAAAGTTGTTGTAGTTGATAGTTAGTTTGACAAAGAAGACAACAAAATGTTTTTGTAGTGTATATTAAACTGATTGATTGATTGGTGTTTAACGCCACTTTCAGCACTATTTCACTATTTCGAGGCCGTCAGTTTTTATTGGTGGAGGAAGCCGGAGTGCCCGTAGAGAACAACCGACCTTCGGAAGGAAACCTGACAATCCTCGTCAATGACGATTTGAGTGAAACACACCTGCCACGTGCCGGATTCGAAATCACAACCTCAGTGTTGACAGGACAGTGAAATGACAACACGCCGATAAAAAAAGTTTTTGTATTTCATAGTACATACCGTATATAGTATACACTTTTTCGAGAGAAAAAAAATAAGTAAAATATTGATACAAGGGTAAAAAAATGCATACATGTATTTGACAACTTTTCTTTTAACTGCAATGCAATCCCAATACGTAGAGAAAAATTGTGGTATGAACTATAAAGCTTTTAAACATTTAAATTATAGAACTTATAATTAAGTTCTATAAAAAATACTAAAAAAACTTTTATAGGTTAGTTTGATATGTTGTTCTATGTGTTATTCAAATTTATAATTTGTTTTTTAAATAGCACATTTCATTCCTACACTTTTATTGTTTGATAGGTAACGAGCAAAGTTTGAAAATTGGAAGTGGAGATCCAGCTCCAATTGATATAAGGTATTTGAAAGCTTGCAAATATGACGTTTTGATTTCAAAACTTTTACTTTCTGTTAAAGCAAATGAAAAAGAAGGTTGTGATTGATATGTGTAAAGTTCAGCTGGCCTTGAAAACCACTTTTTAAAATCAATCACCGTAACTTTGAGACCATTGTATTGGATATGAAATGTTCTGAACCTTATAGATGGGCGCAGTCTTAACATGTACAGCAAAATAACTTTTGACTGGATAAAATCAATTTGCGGAAGACTTTAGGTCCGCTAAACCGGTCCTTTGACCTTAATCAATGTT
The DNA here is from genome assembly GCF_021869535.1 of Mytilus californianus. NCBI lineage: Eukaryota > Metazoa > Mollusca > Bivalvia > Mytilida > Mytilidae > Mytilus > Mytilus californianus. The sequence continues at coordinate 77,426,361 of NW_026262712.1, read as the reverse complement.
AAGTTAAAAAGCAGACTTGATCCTATGATCTTATTTATGACTTTCGATAAAAGTTAACTTTTCACAATTCCGCTACTGCAAATAACTCCAAACCAGTCCTATACAAAGTAAAAATCCACTTTTACAACTCCAGTTGAATGAGGCCTGTTCTCCTATGTGATCAACACTAATATAAAAAGTGGGCCTATAGGGCGTATGCCTACCATTTGATTGGAATGTATATTCAGAAAATAAATTTGCCCCCATGCATCAAAATTGACCATATTAGTACTGTATAATAAAAAATATTTTACAGGATCATCAAATCAGAAATATTTGTAACACAGGATAAATTGTATATCATAAAGGACAGGAATATGATTACACAACGACTACAAAGTTTTGTCTTTTTTAATTTAGGATGCCAACATTTTCAGTTTTGAAATCTCAAGTTGATTTATATGATAAAAATATTTGCCTGCATCAACCAAAACTGAACATATTTGTATTTTATAATAATCTGGTTAAAAAGTGTGTCAACATTTCTTCTTTTTATTCAAAATACTGAATTGGTCAGTAGTTAGGAAGTATTGTTTTTCTAATTTGTTTTACATTTTTTCTTCGTTGCAAATGTTAGAGAGCTTATATAACTGAAATCAGAGAGATATAGTACATATGTCTCTGCCAAAATTGACAAGATGGTTCAAAAGTGCTACATGAAATTATACAATGCCTTATATACTCATGCACTGTACAATTTTGGTTTAAACATTCCGTCCAAAATATATAATCATCAATTGAAGTCAAGCAAAGTCAATTATGATTAAAATCCGTATAAAGCACAAAATATATTTGAATAGGAGGATACTGTTATCATATTTTTCCAATGCATTGGAAATTTTTTTAATCGGTCATCAAATAAAAAATATTCCTTACTTTAATGATACCTGAATGTTTTTATATCAAATTTCGATCAACAAATGCGAAATTTTATAATTATTATTTTAGTTTATCTATACATGTTATATAAGAATAAATAAAGAAAGACATGTGTATGTATATATATAAAGTCAGAGTGTAAAGAGTATACTAATTACACATAATAATTTCTTCCTTACTTTAATTGATTTTTTTTTCCCTCAGATATTCTCTTAACAAAGATTACAACAATGACATTATTGTGAATGTTCAGATCACAATATGTTTCACTATTGGCGAAGAAACGTTCTGTATACCAGAAAATGGACTGCATATTTTAAATAACCAGATTATTCCTACTTGTTCAAGAAATTTTACAGACATTAAAAGTGGGTACAATTAAATGGTTTAGTGCAATAGGAAAAAATGGAGGTTTGTTATGATTGCCAGTGAGAAAACTGTCCACCAAAGGTGATAAGAGTTAAAAGACCCAATCATGACAAAATGTGAAACAACCAACGGGCTGATTTATGCTAAAGAAGATAAACGGGAAACAAATATGGCAAACAACAGCGAATAACAACCAGTAAATTGAAGACTCCTGATTTGGGACAGACATATAAAGATTCTGTTGGTGTTAAACATATTCGTTAGCCCTACTCGTAACCCTGGACAGTTATTCAACAGCACCAAAAGTCTATTGGATTTTCAATTTTAAATGATAATTGTTTTTATTTATGCCATAATTTTGACAAATGCAAAAGAATGCAAACATAGGTATGATAATCTTGCAGTGGTTACAGTGTAAACAGTTTGAATACAACTTTTCCCTCAATTACTTTTAATAGTTCAGCAAAATATTTTATTTAGTCCAAAACTCTAAATCCTACTGCTCAAATAAAGTTATGGTTTCATTTGATATTTGTGTGTATTAGTGTCCATTTAATTCATTTAGCAATTTGACATTTTCATAAAGAAGTTTTAATTGCTTATTATAGAATTTTCTGTATCAAATTGGATGAAGGAGACATCAGTAGGTTTACATGATGGGATGAAAGAAGCTGCAGTACATTATGTATTAGAAAAACTTGACCTAGAACTCTTATTTGAGGGATCAAATTGTGATCGTAAAAGAAAACCTTACATACCAAGTGTCCAAGGATGGCATAATGGTAAAAATATGTAAAACGCAGAGCTAACAAATTTGATTTGCTTAATAGATCATTATCAATTTAAAAATACAAATTTGAATTTGCAAATACATCTTATATATGTAACATATGATTGATATCATTGTGTGATTATAAGTTTATCTTAAGTCATAACGAGGAGCAAAGTTATCAACAGTCATTAAAAAAGTTGACCAACAGGCATAAAGGTTATTTTTTGTTCATCTAATTTTAGTCTAATTGCACTTTTGTTTTGTTTTTTTATTTTGACATAATCAAAATGGTATTTTAAAAATCGAGCTTGTGTTTTCAAACTTTCCTGTCATTAAAATGATAAGAATAAAGGCTTTAAATAAGAACTCTCTTGTATGCAACTCTGTTTATCATTTAGGATTTGATCAAATGTTTTTTATTTTTTATTTTTAGAATGTAAATTTGGGGTATTCAGGTTACCAGACGTTGAAAACATGATGTCATGTCATTTAACAGAATCGTGCACAGGAATACAGTGCTGTGCAGTTATACCAGTGTTTGGATTGACGCTAGAACCATTCCTTACAATTGATCCTTGTGAATATGTCATCTTTTATGGCATAAATACAATTAATAAAAGTTTATCTCTATTTGACTACGAATGGGGTAAGTGTATTTTTCTCGTCATATTAAATTTTAGGATATTATTTTTCAAAATGCAAACTATTGCATTTTCTAGTTAAAATGACAACTTTGTTGTAAGGTTCTTTTAGCCACTACAGCCACTGCTATTACTGTGTAGAATAGCATGATTTCATATCATCATTGAGCTTGCTTTCTGTAATTGCAAGCATTTAACTGTATTATGTAGAAAGTAAAGCAACAAAATTACCGAACTCCAAGGAAAATCCAAAACTGAAAGTACCTTATCAAATGGTAAATCAAACCTGGTTTTATAGCTAGCTTAACCTTTCACTTGTATGACAGTCACATAGAAATTGTAGCAATTATTGGTACCAAGATGATACATATACAGTTTAAAATGCCACCGTTTTGTTCAGAAGTAACTGTTTTAAACGGATATGCTTTCAATCACCTTGTCTGTCTGTCTTTCCCTTCATCAGTCTGATTTTTTTTACACAAATTATTAGTCACACTATAATACTTCATAAGAATGGCAGCTTGACATTTTTGATGACTATGTTAAACGCATCTATCCCATTGTACTTGAAAAAAGGATACAACAGATAAATTAAAGTATGCCTCATATCTTGAATTACCCCTAGAAATTGACAATGAGGGTCAGTTGAGAACATAACTTTACGACAAAAGCGATGGTTTCAGCTTTCCAATTTTGAACTTTCCATTTGTATATAGCGACATTCCAGCAGCGACTGCATAATAGGTATATTTTTCCCAACTGTTACGATATTCTAGAGTTTGCATTCCCTATCATGATTCCCTTGATAGAGGGTTGCTGCTAAAAAAGATGATTTTTACTAAGAATAATAAGTGGTTAAGTTGAAATCACCCCGTTAGAAAATTTTACGAACGCCATCACGAGTTGGTTGACCATAATGGAATATCTGTTTCACAGATGATGATGGATTTATTCCAATGATTGTAACCACCACAATCGTGCCTCCTTTCCTCGAATGTGACCTACCAAATTAGACTCATCACTGGGTTTGTACTTACATGAGTAATACAACGGGAGCCAGATGTGGAGCACCTGAAATTATTCCTGATTTTTCGTTGAGTTCGTGTTGCACATTATTTTGTTATTGTGTTTTCTATGTTGTGTTTTATATACTGTTGTGTGTCGATTGGTCTGTTTTCGTTTTTTGCCATGACATTATCAGTTCCTTTTTGGGTTATAAGTTTGATTTGCCCTTTGGTATCTTTTGCCCCTCTTTCATCTATATATGTTACATAAACTTAATTTTTTAGTCATTTATGGGTCTAGTACTACCCAACAGAATGACTTCATAGGTTGTCTGCAGATTTATAGTTATTACTTCATAGTTCGTTGTTCGTAGGCAGCATGACAGTAATAACTTGCAATCCTGATCGATGTTCAGATCCCCCAGACACATGTTTTGAGATGCTTTGAATTACAAGTGGTAGTATGATTAAATAGCATGACAACACATTCAACTACTTGTTGACCAATACTTTCATTTATTTGTTTTTCTATTCTACAAATATTTATCTATTGATTGAAATAACAGTTGGATGCAACGAGAAAATTAGTGTATTTTCTATTGGAGTATATTATCAATATTTTAATACAAAAGGAAAAGAAAAACTTTCACAGTAATATAATTTGAGTGACATTTTCCAGGAAAGAAGATTCAACTCTCATTCGCAAATGATGTCATTAAGATAGAGTGAGTATTGAACTGTAACATATTGCACTGATGATTTGATTACAATGTTTTTGCAAAATATATAGGGAGAAAATTATTTAAATAGAGATATAATTAGTTATTGATCAACAAAACTCCAGTTTTTTCATTGATACACAGCTACTTTTTCACATGAACTGTATTTTACATGTTAGCTCATTATATATCTACACGATTTTTTTGTGCAGTAAGCATAAATCAAGATTGCAAGAAAATTTATGTACACTCAAATTGAAGCAACGTTTGTTTCAACAAAAGATGAACAAATCACAGCTTATATCAACCATGTTAATTAATGGTTATAGTCTGTAAGACAGACTTTTGAGAGATTTTGCATTAAACTCATAACATGTTGAGATATATGAAAAACAATTCTTTAATAAAATGTTATACCTGCCCTTAATAACGACATCTTATAAAATATGCACAGATTTAAAATTATTTTGTATCACATATAGTTTCGGTATATAAAGTGTTTCGGGTAAAGGTTGAAAATTCCTGAAAATGTTGAAATAGGAAGAACCATCTATTTATACTTTGAAACCATAAAACAACATTTCAGGAAATTCATCCCAATACAAATTCTATAGAAAATGATTGAATCAAATGTAATTTATTCTTTTAAGTACTTGCCATGAAAAAACTACATTTGAATTTTGTGATTTCAGATTTTCAATTAGAAAACCACCAGGACAGAAAATATTTATAATTGACCTGTCAATTATGGCATGTTTAATTAATGGGGAAAAATGTGTACCTGATATTAAAATATTGGACTCAACACAATTTCGACTGATTGTTTGTGATCTTGATGTTACATTCAATATTAAAAGTAAGCAGATTGTTTTGTTTAGAATGATTATCATTAGAAATGAAGTTTAACTAAATAATTCAATTCTCGTGAACAGGATTACTCAGCATGCGGTTAGTGAAATACAGTTCAATTTTAATTGAAACTTTGTTTTCAGAGAAAACATTTGAAGTAATAACATTTGAACTGTTATCTGTATGAAAAAAGTCATAACGCACTTTCCTAAAAAGGGCATTAACTACCAATTAGACACAGAAAATATATTTTGTTTTGTTTCAAACATTGATAAAAGCAAAATATAGAAATAATTTTTCGCAATTATCTGTCAGTTTGGTTCAGCTTCATCAAAATAAACTGATGTAATATTGGCTTGCAAATCAAAAATTCAACTCATTTAAATCCAATTCATGCAACCTTTGATAGTGGAGATACGCAGAGTATGTGTTAAACATATGATAAGTATGTTCATTCCTTAAAAAGAAAATAATGTCAACATTGAAAAATGAATGAAGGGAGCCACCAGGAATAACCACTCCCTTAACTGATCCGGCTAACAAAATATATCTTTTTTTACACAGGTAAAACGATGATTTACATATATGTTTAACATATAACATGAAATCAGACCTAGAAAAATCTGCATTAACCGATTGGCCGTGTTTTTCTGTTTATTGTATTTATATTTATGTTTCTATCTGGTTATATTACTGTTCTTCGGAGGTCATCTCAACGGATAACTAGATGGCGTCTAGTCTAAACTACGCACAAAAAATGCTGATACATTTATCGAATCCATGCATAACATATACATGTATCAATTGTTTTTTTAGGATTTTTTTTGTAATTTAGATAATCGTTTTAGTACGTAATAAGTCAAAAATGTGAATTTAGGTCCAATCGATGAACATGAATTTGACAGCAATTGGCCCCTTAATACTTAGATCGTAGATAATAAATCAATGTTTTTTTAATGTTTTAAGATTTTTCTCTAAGTAATTGGATCCAGCAGACCAGTAGTAAAGTGTCGGGTATGTTGAGTACATCACAAGTACGACTTCTTCTACAGCAGCTTGGACTAGTCAAATATATGAGCTCTACTGGGTGTAAACGTACAGATGAGAAATATGTACCAGCTGTCAAAGGATGGAAATCAGGTACTATTTTATATAATTATCTATGATAGTGTTAAAATTGTATTTAATAATCATACTTTCATGTTTTTCTTTTACTTTTTTTAATTTTATTTTCAGATTGTACCCATATTTCAAGTTCAGATCTTGTGGAATTACCAAAGTATTCGTCTTGTTCTTTATCAAAAACTTGCACAGCTGTTGACTGTTGTATGGACTTCTATTTACTGAATTTAACACTTAATTTTCATGTTTCTGTGGATACATGTGGATTTATCATTAAAGGTGCAATAGAAAAATTCATCTTTGAAGTGCCATTCTCCAATTATATTTGGGGTAAGAACAATAAGACATAGTTTGGGATTTTTTGCCTATGTATATACTCATTATATGTTCAGTTTATTTAGAAAAATGCTCATTCCTTGATTAAAACATAAACATCTTAACATTAATTTTCATAAATCTTTTTTTATCTTTTATACAATAGGAATTCAACTTTCGATTCATCATGCTATATTGTTTATTATGTTTTGTTTTATCTAATAATTTCAATGAATTATCTATATTCCTTTACTTTTGCTATAATTTTTAAGTAGTCACTTAGAAATAATGTTCTTAACTTTTCTGTGATTTCCCTCTGGTTTACTTAACCTGAACCTACCTTTAATTTCAGGAGATATAAGAGAAGAAAGACTTCAGGAGGTTATCAGGATAATGTGAGTGATAATTAATTTACCCCTGATCAAAGATAGGGGCTATACCGGTTTAATGCTGTCCTTCAATATATCTGTCAATCAGTCAGTGAATTTTTTTTAATTTTTTTTCGGGAACTTCAATTGGGAGCTTTGTGAAAATTGGAAACAGACTTCATGTGAGCGTGCTATACTGTGTCGTGCATTTTCACGTTCATCGGAGATCAATTTCCTTATTACCGAAGACTCACAGATAATTTGTAATGTATGAATTTTTGGACGAATTTTTCTCAGGAACTTTTAATCAGAGCTTCTTGAAATTGTTTACCAAGCTTTAACTGAGGATTTTACACTATGTGATGCATTTTTATGTCCACCACTTACTGAATTCTTGTTTATCAAATTAGTATTGTGGGGTAATTATTGAGCAGTAGCTGGCAATTTACCTTGTTTTTCCTTCCTTTTGATAATTTGTAAAACCACATTTGAATAGTATCTATATCTAAAGAAGAATGAGTCAGTCTGCATATTATTTTTTATGTAAATCTAACAGATACATATACAGACATGCAGTTGGAATTTTAATCAATCATTTTGGTAGTGCTTATAAGTATTGAAAGGCAAAATTAAACATTGATATATTAAAGGCATTCCAATAGAAAACTGTATCTTATCTTTTTTACCAATGTGAGTGTGTTTAAATGTAGAGAGTTTTTCTATGCAGCTCGCAAAGAGAAGCACAGTTCGAGATAACTGTTGTATCATACTCGAACATCCTTTAAAGTTGTGCTGAGCCGGGTTGAAGTGACGTATAGAAAAGTGTAATTTTCCATTTTTTCGTATCTATAAGTTGTGTTAAGTGATATTCGTCGGACAATGTGGCATAATTCAGATTTATATTAGTAAAAACTGTATGTGTCATACTACTATGGTTCTGCTTCTCTTCGTTGCAGGTACCCAACACAAAAATAATGTAACAAACAAAAATTGGATGCCTTTTAAGATATTTAAAATCTTTGTAAAGGGACAGAATGATACATTTTGAATAGTGGTAATGGTTTTTTTAAGCAGAATGCTATTTATTTAAAAAAAATTTCTATTCCTTTTTGTACATTTATATACTTATAAAAACAAAGAGATGTTGTATGATTGCCAATGAGACAACTATCCACCAAAGTCCAAGTGAAGTGGATGTATGCAATTTTAGTTGGAATACCAATATATTAGTAAGATATAACGTTTACTGCGATATCTTAATTTTATAGAAGGTTTTCATCAATAAGGAAAATGTGACAGGGTGAATATTGTAGAAATTGTATTTTAAATTTGTGCAAGCAAGATTTTACAACATTATGTTTTTGAATCCGGTATTATTGTCGGGTTTCTTAATAAGCAATACAAAATTTCGAATTGAAAGTATCTGACTAGAGAGGTTTATGCTGCTTAACATGCTCATATTTTTTTTTTATTTCACTTTTCAGATACAAGATTGAACTACTTTCTGATCAAAGCCTGATCATTTTAGATTTACAATTCAGCATATGTTTAGAACCAGATGTGTGTCATCCAGTTGTTGATGTATTTAAATCTCAGCTATTACCTATACCGCTGTGTGGAATGAACATGGATTTCCATTCAGGAAGTGAGTACATGCATGTATATTCATTCTGTATGTGCCTGTCCCAAGTCAGGAGCCTGCAATTGAGTGGTTGTATTTTGTTGCTGTATATCATAGATTTTGTTTAGTTTATTGTTTTGTAAATAAATCAAGGCCGTTAGTTTTCTCGTTTGAATGTCATTTCTAGGCCTTTTATATCTTCCTATGCGATTTGGGTTTTGCTAATTGTTGAAGGTCGTACGGTGACCTACAGTTGTTAATTTCTATGTCATTTGGTCTTTGGTGGAGAGTTGTCTCATTGACAATTATACCATTTTCTTAATTTTATATTAAAAAGAAATGATAGTTATTTATGTTTAATTTGATTATACATTGATATAGTTTTCAGCTTGTTTGACAAATTGACTACAGGAAACGGAATTTTCAAAAACGGATACTCACTCAATTTATCTGCAGCATTTTGTTTTATCAAAGATATAATAAAAACCCGGTTTGAAAGGAGGGGTATACTGTGTCCGTGTGTCTGTCTCATGAAATTTCTCTCACATTGTTTTCAGGAACAACTATTCAAAAGTTCCAGAAATTCAGTATCAGGCTTAATGTATTATTGTGTGATAAGTTTTCAGATAAATCGATCATCAACTTTCTGTTTACTGAACACCTGCATATTTTATCACATAATGGCCATGTTGTCATCAGGCTTCATGTGAACATGCTATAAAATTGTGATGCAGTTTTATATTCATTACGCATTAACTTCATGTTTACCGTTGACTTACTAATTCTTACACATAATGTCAATGCATGACATTTTCATCATTTTTTTTCAAGTCAGATATTTTGTCAGAGTAGCCTTAAATTTGGTATCACTATTTTAGATGAGCATGCTTGTTTTCATGGGATAAATCTTAAAAATATGAAAAAAAATAAAAAACAATAAAAGTGTGTCATTGCAAATCTCCTATTTATAGAAAGTATAACTTTTTAATCCCCTACTCACAGAGAGGGTTTGTATACTGCAATAATCTTGTCCATTCATTGATCCATAATTCTGTTACATTTTTTCTGAACTTCTGTATTTAAAAATGATAGATATTATACCCCTGCTCCAAAGGAGGAGAGTATACTGTTTGCCTCTGTCTGTCCGTCCGTCTGTTCTATGAAATTTTTGTCGAATTTATCTCAGAAACTGCAAATAAGAGCTGCCTGAAATTTATTACATGACTGTATGTCAACATGATATACTGTGTGAATTCGAATTTTTTTTTAGAGAACTACAAATCAGAGCTTCTAGAAAGTTGTTCAGCATGCTTTACCGTGTGATGCGGTATCAGTTTCATCCTTCATCAACTTCATGTTTACCGAATACTTATATACTATATACTCTAAACACAACAGCCATGTATGAAAATTTAGTAACATTTTCACGGGAACTACTAATCAACGCTTGTTGTGATTTGTTATATGGCTTCATGATAACATGCTTTACCGTGTGAAGCGGTATCAATTTCATCTTTCATCAACGTCTTGTCGAATATTTGTATATTATACTAACAGATACAGGCCAATAAAATAATTTGTCGTCATATTTTTCTAGGAAACTGCAAATAAGACCTTCCTAATATTTGATAACAAACTTCATGTGAACATGTTCTCGTCAATTCTATGTTTGAATTTAATGGACTTCTATATCAACAATGTCTTGGTGCTGCTATTTGGGGCTTGCTGTTCCCCGGAATGTTGTAATATTTTAATGTACAAAATCATGAAAGAAATTCTTTCTAAATTTCAAAAGAGAAATAATATATTTTATTATGTCAGATACATGGACGACGGTTTTATAATTTACCACGGAAACAAGCAAGAGTTGATCGATTTTTTTGAAATGGCTAAAAGCCACAACAAGTTCCTAAAATTCACATATGACATTTTAAATGCTGAAACCACATTTTTAGATGTTCACTTATTCAAAGGGAGAAGATTTCTCAATGAAAACATATTGGATTTAAAATATTAAGAAGCAGATGTGGTATGAGTGCCAATGAGACAACTCTCCATCCAAGTCACAATGTGTAAAAAGTAAACAATTATAGGTAAAAGTACGGCCTTCAACACTGAGCCTTGGCTCACACCGAACAGCAAGCTATAAAGGGCCCCAAAATGACTAGTGTAAAACAATTCAAATAGGAAAACCAAAGGTCTAATCTATATAAAAAAGGAGAAACGAGAAACACTTTTGAACCACACCAACAAACGACAACCACTGAACAACAGGCTCCTAACTTAGGACAGGTGTATACAAATGCAGTGGGTTTAAACGTTTTAATAGGCGCCAACCATCAACCTAAACTGAAACAGTAGTGTGACATTACAACATAAAAAGACACACTATAAAATATCAATAGTGAAAATACATATAAACAAAAACAAGTAAACATACACTGAACGAATAAGTTTGATCTATGACATAATATAAATACAATATCAATAAAAAAAGATGCAGAACAATATCAAAAAGACAACTTTAGCCTGGGACAAAATGGCGTTAAATAAAATAACGTACACAGGTAAATTTAAATATAATTATTTTGTTGTTAGGAGTACGGAAACATTTGAAGCCCACCAATTCATTTTTATACCTAAATCGGAACAGTTGTCACATTAAACGTGTGTTTTCCGGTTTTATCAAGGGTGAGGTAATACGATACATCAGAAACACAAATAATATAGATGATTTACAACAAATTCTTTCATAATTCAAATTGAACTCGATCAACAGAGAGTATAAGGAGAGAGAGATTAATTTCTGTATAAATGAGGCAACAACAAGAGAGAGAAAATCTCTACTGAGAAAAATTCTGAAAGACAAAAAAAGGAAATTCCTTTAGTTCGGTCAACAAAATATAATCCATGCATACGAAAACAGAGAAAATACATCATCAAACATTGGCATATTTTACAGAAAGACGTGATTTGCAATAATATTTCCATAGAGAAACCAACTATAGCATATAAAAAGGCACAAAAATTTAGCAAATATGCTAACATCAACTAAAATAAAAAAAATTAAGAAACATATGACAATCCATGATGATGGCGGGCCTATATTTAAAACCCATTATAGAATCTATAAAAATGCCGCCGAAACACTAGATTAATGTAGGATTGATACAAACTATCTTATAGATCTATCCATTCAGTTCAAGTATTTTACTAGAACATATTAATGCCCTCATGAATGAAGTATTTTCATTTAACAATTTATTAAAATATAGGATGACATGAATTACATAAGGATGTTGGAATTCGTTGATGTCGGGTTTCATTTGAATTGAAACTATTCCTGTACATGATTTTTCCATGATGTTTTCTTAAATAAAAGCGTCAGCATGTATTTGTACCTTTGAACCAAGATAAATGAGATAAAATTGTTCTCTCACTTGTTTATGAATCATGTACTTACATGATGCCTAAAATGCCACATGACGGTAAATTGTTCTAGAACAGTATCACCCATTGTGCTTTGTTACTGTTTTAAAAGGAATTGTATGATGTAGAATCTAAAGACTTATAAACAAATACTTTATTCAGGTTAATATATTAAATAATGGCCCCCATGAAATATTGTCCTCCGGACAAAACTTTATAGAAAATATTGTCCGCAGACATTATTTTATAATGAAATTGTGTCCTACTTCATCATGGAAGAGTGTCCTTCTCTATAAAATTTTGTCCTGTTCTTCGTTTCCTGGCAATATTTATTGTGAATTTCTGTCCATGACAATATTTCCTAATCAAAGTATGTCTTTCTTCATGATATTGTGAGAGTGTATCTGGAATCTTGTTCTTGGATAGTATGACTTTGTGTAACAGTGAAATGCTGCGTAAAATAATTTTAATCTAAAGTAAACAATCATGAAGCATGCACGTTTTTATATTTATAACTAACTAAACATTTTTTGAAAGGTAAGTTATTTTATATATCAAACAATTCTAAATTGTCATGACACGCCATCAATAAAATATTGTCTCAATATACACAAAATGTAACTTTGGATAACCTCCCTTTAACGAGACCAAATTTCATTGATATCAATCTAAGAAATGTCACATGTAGACGAAGTTTCATATGAAATTTCGTCTTTCTCTGGACATTTTTGCGTAGATAGGGACAAAATATCATGATACGTCTTTGGGACAACATTTCAAGGGACAATATTTTGCTTAACAAATACACCAAGAAATTCAAAACTATTTTTCAGATGTTTCTTTGGTAAGTTGGATGAAAGATAAGGGATTAAAAATAGGACAGAGTTTGACAACTGCTTTAGGGAATGAATTACTTGACAGTTTTGGTCTGACAAATTATATGAATGATGAACAGTGTAATAGATTTGAGGGCATTTATGCTGGAGCTGTGAATGGATGGAACCACAAAGGTACATAAATTTTTAAGTGTTTCATAAATTACAACTAGATGATGATGCTATTTGAGATTTTGCAGCATTTTATTAAATGAAGTAGATTTTTGGGATTTTTGGATACATTAAGACCTTAAAGTGTTCATGTTTGTGTTTTAAAGCAGAATATATAAAACACTGTAATAAGTAAAGCGCGTTTTTATGGAAATTTGTTAAAAAAGAGGGATAATTATTATATTGTCATATTAAAAACAAACAAATAAAACACGAAGCTTTTACTATTTCAGATTGTCCAGTTAATATGACATTACCAAGAATTCATAGCAGTATAACTTGTCATGTATCAGAACTCTGCACTGGGATAACATGTTGTATAGAAGTTGGAAAAATAAAGAAAACATTTACTGCTGTTATTATACTGGATTATTGTCACATGCAGCTTAGTATTGGTATAGAGCGAAAAACATTTGAAATATCATTGCTTCGGTACAAATGGGGTAAGTATTACTAAAAGGAGTTCATAAAGACAGCAACTGAACAACACAAACAAATATTTAGGAAAGTGAAGAAAAAAAAGTCTCCAGTTACAGATCAGCCTCGACGCTGTAAGTCAAGTTCTAATTTGCTAATAAACTAGAAACGTTAGGATTTAATTAAGTAGACTCTACTAACGATCTGACTTTAACAACAATTTCTCTAGAACATTGAGGTTTAAAATTCTGTAACATTTGACAGTGTTTAAATGCATTTCAGTGATTATCTTTTCAATTAATTTGTTTTTCAGGACAAAAAGAAAGTTTAACGGTGATGAATGTTATTCGATTAGAGTAAGTTTTATTTCATATGTTTATATAAGTACTGTATTTTGTGTCTTTTACATACACATGGTATTTTTAGCTCACCGGGGCCCGAAGTCGTCGTCTGTCGTCGTAAACTATTTCAAAAATCTTCTCCTCTGAAACTACTGGGCCAAATACCTTCAAACTTTAACTAAATGTTCCTTAGGGTATCTAGTTTATAAATTGTATCCGAAGTTTTGATCCATCGACAAACATGGCCGCCATGGCTAAAAATAGAACATAGGGGTCAAATGCAGTTTTTTGCTTATATCTCAAAAACTAAAGCTTTTAGAGCAAATCTGACATGGGGTCAAATTGTTCAATTGGTCAAAATCTATCAGCCCTGAAATTTTCAGACGAATCGAACAACTCATTGTTGGGTTGCTGCCACTAAATTGGTAGTTTTAAGGAAATTTTGCAGTTTTTTGTTATTATCTTGAATATTATTATAGATAGATATAAACTGTAAACAGCAAAAATGTTCAGCAAAGTAAGATCTACAAAAAGGTTTTTATATGACCAAAATGGTCAATTGACCCCTTTAGGAGTTATTGCCTTTTAAGGACAATTTTACACAAGTTGTTTTATGTTTTTTTAACTTTAAAAATCTTCTCAAATGAATCTAGTATAAATTTTGTACTTCATTTCCTTGTACGTCAAGAAACATAGACACTATGGCTAAAATGGAACATATGGGTAAAAAGCAAAAATAATCATTGATGAAAGATTTAAGCAAAAAAAATAACAGGTGAGCGATTCAGGCTCTTGAGAGCCTCTTGTTTTATTTGAATACATCAAGGAGATTTTTACTGTCCTATAATATTGAGTGTTTCCTTTTTATATAATTTGACATTAGTCCAAATCTTGTTTATGGATAGTGTTTAAAGCAAATGCCTTGCCTACTCTACACACTAGAAGCCAGCATAGTTCAAACTAAATTCAAAAGAAATATATAGCATGCCCAGTAATTCCCTTTTGCAAAAAATAGTATTTATTACTTCAAGCAATCATTGACAGGAAAAATATGTACCTATACTACGTGAGTTAGTCATTTTATAATATATTTTTACATACCTTAAACATTTGGTGTTGTACTTTTAGTGAGAACTGTACTAGTAGAAGTATGTTTGCTTCAAAAATGTGTTTATTTATTAATGGCTATCTTTCAAATCTATATAAAAAACAGGTTTTCTGTTTATGATTTGGCTGGTGAGAACATGTTCCTGTTGAATTTGAACATCAGTGTTTGTTTAGAAGTTGAAGGATCTTGTTTGATACACATACCTATCTTCAAAAACACTAAACTTCCGAAGTACCAGTGTAATTGGTCTAAAAACTTAAATTCAAAAGGTAAGTAATATAATTTTGAATCGAACGTTTTTGCTTTCAGTTAGGTTAGTATCATAGAATAGTTCTTGAATTGGTTTTTGGCATTATGACAGTTCCAAAAATAGATTTAATTTTTCAATGCATTTTTTACAATTTTGTTATTGTATGATAGAAGTTTGTAATTAGTTATATTTTGGAAAGTTTGAATTCAATAATGACAAATTAATTTGTACTCAAGTGGATTTTGATTTTTGATTTTGGTGTTTAACGCTACTTTTAAGCACCGCTTTTGGGCTATTTCGTGGCGGCCATTTTTTATTGGTGGAGGAAGCCGGAGTGCCCAGAGAAACCACCGACCTTCGATAGGAAAACTGACAATCCTAGTCAATTAAGATTGGAGTCGAGTGCACCCGCACGAGCGGGGTTCGAACTCACAACCTCAGTGTTAACTGGCTAGTGATTAGAGTAGTAACTACTTAGACCACTCGGCCACCGAGGCCCCTACTCAAGTGGAATCACTAACAGTAAGTCAATGATACTTAGTAGTTAGCTATATAAGTTTTGGCTCATCTCATATACCGAGGTTATTTTGTCCTCTCCTCAGTCATAGTCTATTGGTTCTGACATTTTTCTGTAGTTAAAATTTTGCAATTTATAAGTTTTGCTGTATACTGTCGACATTATACAGATGAAACATATCTTTGTGTCAACAGTTTATTTTCCGGATAACATTTGGTCCATGCATAAATAAAGCTTTGATATTTAATAACATAGTTTTTTATTCAGGATTTTCCTTGGAGAAGTTTAAATTGGAGAATGATATTTTTGGTACAGTTAAGGGTGTTGTTTCAACAAGATTGCTGGAAGAATTAGGAATAGCTAAGTATTTAAAAGAAGAACAGTGTAATCGACTTACTAGTCCATTTTCATTGGCAAATTCAAATGGATGGAATGATGGTAAGAATTATGAAGGACTTCTCATGACCAGTAAAATTGCTACTTAACTTGTATTCATCTTGTCACTTCCGATTCCAGTGTATAAAACTTGTATGAACATGATGAAATGTGCGGGGAACACCAATGAGACGGACACATGGGTGACAGGGAAATAAACATACGGTCACGTTTGAACAGACAAAAAAACCTTGAAAAGTGGGGCGCCTGTTTGGTTGTGCAAGATGTATAATTACGCAGCCTATTGGTCAGAATGGAAACATTCAATTCGATGCTTCATGTTCAAAGTGCAAAAAGTGCCACAATTTTTCAGGTAATGAATCCTTGCAATAACTCGTTGAGGGGTTCGCAGGTGACCTGTTGAAAGGTTAAATTTCTGTTCCTATCTAATATATTTATCGTTTTCCGGTGGTATTCCAAATAGTTCCTTTCCGTTATTCCGTTCGACCCCCAAAGCAGATAGAACCTACCAATTGAGAAGCTGTGATTCTCAATGAATCTACGGAGATTGTTCATGAACTCAACTAGTTTATTAATGAAAAATTGAGTTATTGTTACACATTTAGTTGTTGGGGTAATTGTCTTTCATAGGGGTAACTTAGTATATAAAACTTAGTGGAGAAAAATAAATGCTATTTTTCTTTTACTTCCTAATATTGCTCATATATATATTTCATTTTTAGAATGTAAACGTTTGCAGCGGAATACTTTACCAAAACTAAAAGGACCAATCAGTTGTTACCTGACTGAATCGTGTACTCACGTAGAGTGTTGTATATTTGTTACTCAGATAAATAGAACTGTATCCCTGTTTCTAGACATAAATGCATGCAATTACCAGATGTCTGTTGGAATTGAGACACTTATTTTTCGTAAATCCTTACTACATTATGAATTTGGAAAGACAGATATGTTTAGAATGGGCAATGTTGTTGGATTAAAGTAAGTGATTTGTGCGGCTAAAACTGATCAAATATACATGAGATTACAACAATCTGCAATGTGAAGCACTTTTACTACAATCAAAAATATAGTGAAAACGAATTTATGGTGGAAACCCTTTATTTTTAGTTTTAACTACTTTAATACTTTATTTTAAACTTGATTTCTCTTTATGTATTGTGTTTTGTTGCCATCCTTTACCATGTTTACTGAGATATAATATCTAATCAACATTAGAAAATTTGCATTTGAAACTAACACAATTTAATCACATTAAAAAGATCCTCATAAAACTCTGATTAATGATAACGTAATATCTTAATTAAAGATTTAAAAATAGTAAACTGAATGGAAAACTTTACGATTGGTTCAGGTTATTGCTTGTAAAATATTTCTCAATTACTCAGCTATATATATGAATTATTAAATTGATTTGCAAAAAAAAAAAAAACATTCTTATGACTTTGACTTCCATTGGAACTTATGTTTTAGAAAAAATAGATAATAATCAAACGTTGAATGATGTCACCTTTATCATACACCACGGAACAAAATACGTTAGGACTTATTATGTAGATGTGCATGTAGGAAGTTTTGATTCAATTTTTTTTCTAGGAGTTATGCTCCTTTGAACTTAGAATTCTGGCCTAAATATACTACTGCAGCACTTTGTCATTGAAACTCCTCTGAAACTATGCAACATGATTTCATTAAACTTTGTACATTATATGGACATACTATGAAGATGTGCATACCAAAAAGAAATTTTTATCAGTTGACTTTTGTAGGAGTTATTAGTCTTTGAACTTTGGAATCGGGTGAGATTTTATTTAACTAGTGACAATGTGGGGGCGTGGGGTATGTGAGTGTGGTCACAAAGGCAATTTTAACTTATTTATCATTTTTAATCTGGTAATACAAACATTTCATTTTTCACTTCTTTCAGATATAATATAGAGGATTTGAAAGGGGAGCACATGTTTTTATTGAATATGGATTTAAGTGTATGTTTTGAAACAGAAGGATCTTGCGTTTTAAAGCTGCCATTATTTAGAGAAGCGTTGCTTCCAAAGCCAGTTTGTGATCTTGACCAGGGATTTCCAAAACTTGGTAAAACACTGAAATTACATGTATTAGCCATAAAGAATTTATGGAAAAACTTTGTAACCCCTCTTTTGACAGAACAAGTATAGGCATACGTTTAATTGATAAAAAGGGCAATTTTGAATAATGTATAAATCCACATTTTTTCTGTTTAACAAATTTTTATATAGAGCATAAAAATAGTTTCCCTGTTACCTATATGTAATAAATTCCGGAGAAGCATACCAATGGATGTGCATGAAATTTATACTCTATAGCAATTTACTTATGTAAAAAAAATGCAAAAAATCAAACTTCGAAATTTAAAGCAGCAGAATAGGACATCTGAATTATAAATGAAAACAAGAAGACTCCACATGTCTGCAGTATTTGCATTATTTGATAATATTTATATTTTCCAGATTTTTCGTTGCAAAAGTTTAGTCAAAATTTTGGAAAGAGCAAATTGTCGTTGCCACAGTTTGCAGTAGATATTTTCTTGGAGCAGTTGGGAATAACTCAGTTTTTGGAATCAGATTCTTGCAATAGAAAAATATCTCCATATTTTCCAGAAGAGAATGGCTGGAACAATGGTAAATTCTTTCTAATATTCGACCTTATCTTCTATGCTTTTATTTGACATTATCATAGCCATAGCAATTCTCTCTCAAGTCTCTCAAGTCATATATAGCTACAACAATTCATTAATAAATTTTCATTTTCATTTGTTGTCACCAGAGCAACGCCATGCAGGGGATATAAAAATACTAGGTGTTCATCTTTCAAGTCTCATAATTGCTCTCTTGGAGTTATCTATTTTTGTTTTTATGCGCAATTATTGCCAGATTTTTACAAAATTTAAATCACATGTTTATATTAGCAATATCAGACGAGGTCAAACATCGTGCAGATCAACTATTTGTATACGACCGTCGAAGTCATGACATATCATGGTATACCAATGTCCGTCCGTACATTCATCCGTCCTTCCGTTCGTCAACACTTCGCACGATAACTCAACTTCGCTTTACCCAATTTTCATATAACTTTAATACAACACTAGAATTGATGGAAGAAAGCTCCCTTCCGATTTTTTTTTGAACTTTTGCTATGTCTTTCCAGAGTTAGGGAACTTTTACCTTAGATTTAAGACAATTTTTCATAAATCTTGCACTAACTCAAATATTTCTAGATTAGTTTCCTCAAAACTATACATAATTTTGGGGATTGATGAAAAAAAGCTTCCTTGTGATTTTGTTTTATTTTCCGTTTTTTTGTTCCAGAGTTGCGTAACTAAAAATATTACATTTAAGGCAATTATTCACAAATCCCGCATTGACTTCAGTATTCTTTGAATGATGTCCTCCAAACTGTACATTATTGAGGGGATTTGTGGAAGGAAGCTTCCGTTTGACTTTTTTAATTTTCCGTGTGTTTTCCAGAGTTAATGGACTTTAATTGTCAGTAAGTTTTTCCCAAAGTGTACCCTATCTAGAGTTTGCTTGGATTCATTAAGTGGACACTTTACATATATATATATATATATATATATATATATATATATATATATATATAATTGTTGGAATTGATAAAAATAGCAAACTGTTCTATTAAAAAAGAGAGTATTCTCAGGCATGTTTTTCTACGGATCCATTTTATTCGTATTATTTGCTCATGATTAGATGCCTTCCAAATATCGAATTTTATTCTTGCAACTATTTCAATATGCACAATAAAGTCGTATCATGCGCTCTTGACGCAGCTTTTTAGTTAGGAGTTATATGCCGCTTGGAAATATTAATTATATGGAAAATTGCATTTTAGCTTCTTTCAAGTCTTCATTTTTGGTATGTTTATGTCAAAAATTTTCATGATCAAAGTCTGGGATGAGTTAGAAACTCAGCGCTCATAAATAATTTTCACACTAGTTGTGTCCCTTGGAAATGTAAATGGTACAGGAAAGGGGATGGTAAGCAGTGGCAAGCCTACATTTCTTATCAGACTTTGTATGAAATTAATGTCAAAGGTTTTCTACCAGTTTTTTCTTGGATGAGTTTGAAAATCAATGCTGATTAACTATTTCTACAGGAATTATTTTCATTTGAAAAATATTATTCATTGTAAACACTCTCATACCCACATTTCTTGTAGGTGTTTTTTAGCTCACCTGGTACAAAGGGGGCAAGTGAGATTTTCTCATCACTTGGAGTCCGTCGGCGTTATCCGTCGTAGTAGTCCGTTAAATTTTACAAAAATCTTCTCCTCTGAAACTGCGCTGCCAAATTTAACCAAAATTGGCTACATTCATCATTAGGGTATCTACCTTAAAATGTGTCTGATGACCCTGCCTGTCAACCAACATGGCCAACATGACTTAGTAAAATGCAAGTTTTGTCTATTACCTTGAAACCCGCTTTAGATAGAAAAAATCTGACTGGACGTTCAGAATAATGAGATCTTCCTATTGTCCATTTACATCAAAACTGTCTCATGACTTCCTATAACAGTAATTGCCCTTAAATGACGAATTTTACCTATTTTTTTATAATTTTGCCTACTATATGTATGTTAACAATCATAATAAATAGAGAGAAACGTTAAATGGCACTAACTGATCAGCAAGACAAGATCTTGAAATAAGTTTACATAGCTGGCATCGTCCGACGACTCCTCATTTGAGTGATTGTCCTTTAATGACAATGTTTACCAATTGTTGACGTTTTTGTCAAATATCTTAAAAACAATAACAGACAAATGGAAACTTAAATAAGCAGAAATGATCAGCAAGACAACATGGTGGGAATCGTTCAATGACTCCTTATTAGAGTTATTGCTTTTTGATGGCGGTTTTACCTATGTTTACTCTTTTTTGTCTATTATTTTGAAAACTGTAAAAAGAGATATAGACACTTTAAATAGCAAAAATTATCAGCAAGACAAGTTTTATAAATAACTTCAATTTTGCCGAAGTCGTTAGTAGACTCTTGATAGGATTGATTGCCCTTAAGTAACGATTTCGTTTACCCTTTTCTATATTTTGGTCAAAAACTAAAGAAGATAAAGAGAAACTTTAAACTGAACAAATGATCAGCAAGACAAGATCAACAAAAAAAGAGAATTTTGTCATAAATTCTATTCTAATCTACAATGTTAACGTTAGAATGTGCCAATTGTTGAAGCTGCACATACTAGTGGCATTCTCTAAATACTGGCCTGTAGAGAGACTTTTCGTATTATAATATTACAGTAAACGAGGACTTCAGAGAAGACCATCGCACTTCAGCGTGACCATCTTGTCACCGGTGTACCTCTGAGTCCTACAAATATACTACTGTTTTCAATGCAAAAATATAAATGTTATTTTACATTGTAGGTTGTAAGTATCAACTTGGACTACCAGTTCTGAATAGTCCTGTGGCATGTCATATAACAAATGCATGTTCCAAAATAGAATGCTGTCTTGATGTAAAACCACTTCAGAGATCCTTCCATGCATATGTCCTTCTTGATGCTTGTTCAAACAGGATAAAACTTGGAATAGAAAACTACAATTTAGATACTGCTTATTTTGATTTTAAATTTGGTAAGTGTAATAAATCTATGAAAATTTATAGATATTTCATTTATTTTACCGGTTGGTTTAGTAAAAACACAAACCTTGGTAGGAGGAGAGGTATTTATCAGGAAATTGCAGTTGCCAATATCTTAATCATTGAAAATGATTTATATTTATCAGTCAAATCTCAATAAGTTTTATAATGAAAGAACCCGTTTTTACATTTGACTGATCTAAAGTAAAATTCATATGAAGCCATGAGTTTTCAAATTGCAATAGTGCACAGTTTACATTCAACATGATATGAAAAACGCTAAAAACTTTGTTTTAATATTCCAGTCCATCTGCATCAACTTTCTCTTAAGCTGCTAACTGGTGTTGTCCATTTCTGATTTTTTTTTAATCGTTTTAATCTATTGATTTCATTTCTTATGATTTTTTCATCAAATGGATGTTCTCTTGTTCTGTCTGTGCTAATACAAAAGGCTTTGTTGAATCTACTTATATAACTTGAATTTTTAAATTAATTTTATGTATTTGTAGTTAAAATAACCATTGCACAGGTATTAGTTTTCTTCAACTATATGATTTTGAAATTAAAAATTATTTCATACAATTTCTTGCGTTAGTTCACTTTCAACTAGTACGTAATCTAAGTAAAATATAAGTGTTAACTTAGACACATACTTACACATGTGTTGGAATATATTAAAATGTGGTGCTATGTCATCTTTTCGTTTTTATCGCCCCACTTTGTTCCTGACAAATCCCATATAGTAGCTGATAATTTACTTAAACATGAAAGTTGGCTTTTACAAATAGCATTTTGACTTTGAAGTAAAATATAGGGAGTGTTATCATTGTTTAAGGTAGAATGTTTTATTTTAATTGGTCAAAACTCTGCAATAGTTTTTTCAGGCTATTAATATACAAATAAGATGAGATATGATTTCTAAGATAACTGTCCACCAGAGACCAAATAATTTTAATGACTTGAACAACTATCGCAGTGTATAGGTTACCATACTGCCTTCAACAATAAGCAGATCCCATACTATACAGTGTAATCAATAAAAGGCCCTAACATGACAAATTATAAAAACAAAAACAAAAAAATAAACCAAGGTCCAGATATAAGCAAAAATCAATAACGGCAGCCATTTTGAAATTCAAAAGTCAAAGAGTGCATCTTCACATGCCAATTAACATTATTGTAAAGTTTCATTAAGTTTGAAGCATTTTGAAATTTTTGACATTTTTGCTGTTTCCATGGTAACGGCGGCCATCTTGAAAATGCCATACCCCGATTGCAAATCTGCACATGCTGGTTAGCATTATTGTATAGTTCCATTAACATTGGTTTATAAAATTCCGAGATATAAGCTGGACAAAAACCATGGAAGAAAAAAAAGAAAAACTAGATTTGTAATTGCTAGCAATAACGGATGGCACCCTTCCCCCATTGCCAGGGTAACGGCAGCCATTTTGAAAATTCCAAAGTCAAAGAGAACATCTACACATGCAAATTAACATTTCTGTAAAATTACATTACGTTTGGAGCACTTTGAAATTTTGGACATTTTTGCTGTTTCCATGGTAACGGCGGCCATTTTGAAAATTCCATACCCCGATTGCAAATCTGCACATGCTGGTTAACATTATGGTATAGTTCCATTAACATTGGTTCATACACATCTGAGATATAAGCTGGACAAAAAAAGTGGAAGAAAAATAAAAATAACTAGATTTGCCATTGCAAGCAATAGCGGATGTCACCCTTCCCCCATTGTCACTAGATTGCTGCCAGTTTTAAAATTTTGTGAATCGAATATATACTGATGGCTATACATCTTTCTGTAATTTTTTAGAATATTTAGCGAATTTACAAATTTTACGCATAATTTTTCCTTTTTTGCCTTGTTTCCATGGTAACGGCAGCCATTTTGGAAATTCTAACGCCAATTGCTGCTTCCACACATGACAGTCAACATTATTGTGAATTTTCATTAAGTTTGAAGCATTCTGAAATATTTGAAATTTTTGCTCCTGTATCCATGGTAACATAGAAGTTCCAATGATTGTCAAAATCATTCCAAACCTGTATATAATAGACAACTATATTGTATAAAAATTTGATGATTTTAAGTTAAAGCATACCAAAATTATTCACCAAACCCTGAAGTTTTTGGAGCATTTTGACCTTTTTGCATTGTTTCAATGGTAACGGCAGACATTTTGGAAATTCCAACGCCAAATTCCACATCTACCAATGTTACTCATCGTTACTGTGAAGTTTCAAAAAATTTTGAGCATTTTGATATATTTGAAATTTTTGATGTAGTTTCCATGGCAACATAGTAGTTCCAATGATTGCCAAAATCATCCAAAACCAGTATATAGTGGGCACCTACATGATATTAAAATATAATGATTCTAAGTTTAAGCATCTCCAAATAATTCACCAAAACCAAAAACTGGATTTTTTCACATATGTTCCGTTTCCATGGTAACGGCAGCCATTTTAAATGTTCTTAAGACCTACTGCAACCCGAAATTTTGTGTTCCTCATTATAGTGAACTATTATTAAGATTGGTTCTATAAATTTTCAGAGCATTTAGAGCATTTTGAAATTTTTGATATTTTTTGTGTTTCCATGGCAACAGGAGCCATGTTGGAAATTCCAATGTCAAAAGTCTCATCTTTACTTGCCAGTTAACATTAATATTAAGTTTCAGTAAATTTGAGGCATTTTTAGACATTTTTGAATTTGTGCCGTTTCCATGGCAACAGTGGCAACAGTGATCGTTTCCAAAATTTCGAAGATGGATGCTACTGAAAGAATTTTCCCATAGGGTCCAATGTTTTTGACAATCCAAATATTGTCTTGACATCTTAGCATACTGGGTAACATTTTCATAAAGTTTCATCCAGTTGGGTCTTATAATGAAAGAGTTAGAATTTTTTAGCTGTTTCCATGGTAACGGCAGCCATTTTGAAAATTCCAAAGTCAAACTGCAAATCAGCACATGCCAGTTAACAATCCTGTGGAGTTTCTTCCAATTTGGAACACTTTGACTTGTTTTCGCATTTTTGCTGTTTCCCTGGAAACGGCGGCCATTTTTTACCATTCCATAGCAAGGTGCACAACTTTACATGGGGGTCCTCATTATAGTAGAGTTCCATCAACATTGGTCCATTGGATTCCAAGAACTCGCGCGGACAAAATGTGTGGAAGAAAAATGAGAAAAAAAAGAAACATAGAATAACAGTATGTCACCCCAACTCCGTTGAGGGTGCCATAACTAGATTTGCCATTGCAAGCAATAGCGTATGGCACCCTTCCCACATTGCAACTAAACTGCAGCCATTTTGAAAATTAAAAACATTCAAAGCACTTAAATGCATTACAACAAACTTGTCTGTAAATTTTCGGAAAACTTGTAACATTTTTTTTTTTTTAATTTTGCAGTTTCCATGGCAACGGCAGCCATCTTGATGATGCCATACCCCGATTGCACAATTTTATATAGTGGTCTACACTATGGTATAGTTCCATCAATATTGTTCAAGCCAATTCTGAGAAATAGCATGGACAAAACATTGTGGAAGAATAAATATAATAATAAGAAAAAAAGAAACGAACAATAACAATATGTCACCCCAACTCCGTTGACGGTGCCATAACAAGATTTGCCATTGCAAGCAATAGCGGATGGCACCCTTCCCCCATTGCCAGGCCCGCGGCAGCCATTTAGAAAATTCCAAATTCAAAGAGTGCATCTACACATGCAAATTATCATTTTTGTAAAGTTTCATTAAGTTTGAAGCATTTTGAAATTTTTGACATTTTTGCTGTTTCCATGGTAACTGCGGCCATTTTGAAAATTCCAAATTCAAATTGCAAATGAGCAAATGCCAGTTACCATTTCTGTAAAGTTTCTTTCAGTTTGGAGCATTTTGAAATTTTTGAAAATTTTGTCATATTTGCTGTTTCCATGGTTACAGTGGATAATTCAAAAATTCTAAAATCAGACATCTCATTGCCACATGTCATGTTTTATAACAATACAGTTTCATTCACTTTGGTGTAATACTCTTTTAGATAATGCTGATTTTATGCATTTTCCCATAGGGTCAATGTAAAACTTCCCCCCTGTTTCCATGACAACGGCGGCCATTTTGGACTATCTAAATATTGTCTTGACATCTAAACATACCGGGTAACATTTTCATAAAGTTTCATCCAGTTGGGTCTTATAACGAAAGAGTTAGAATTTTTGACATTGTAGCTGTTTCCATGGTAAAGGCAGCCATTTTGAAAATTCCGAAGTCAAACTGCAAATCAGCACATGCCAGTTACCATTCCTGTGGAGTTTCTTCTATTTTGGAACACTTTGATTTTTTTCGCATTTTTGCTGTTTCCATGGAAACGGCGGCCATTTTTTACCATTCTATAGCAAGGTGCACAACTTTACATGGGGGTCCTCATTATAGTAGAGTTCCATCAACATTGGTCCATTGGATTCCAAGAACTCGCACGGACAAAATGTGTGGAAGAAAAATAAGAAAAAAAAGAAACATAGAATAACAGTATGTGACCCCAACTCCGTTGAGGGTGCCATAATATTAATAATAATAATAAGAAACGGGACAAAAACATAAAGTCGACTTAGCTAGATTTGCAATTGCAAGCAACAGCGGACGGCACCCTTCCCACATTGCCACTAAACTGCAGCCATTTTAGAAATTAAAAACAGCCAAAGCACTTAAATGCATTTCAACAAACTTGTCTGTAAATTTTCGGAAAATTTGTAACATTTTTTATTTTCTTTTATTTTTGCAGTTTCCATGGCAACGGCGGCCATTTTGGAAATTCCGAAGTTCAAAGTCTTATCTCCAATTGTCATTTACCATTTATTATTAGTTTCATTTAGTTAAGACCATTTTGGATATTTTTGCTGTTTTCATGGTTACGGTGTCCATTTCGAAAATTCCAACAACAGTTGCAACATTGACTTATGTCATGTTTTATATTCATGATGTTTCTTTGAGTTTGATCTTATATTCCTTTAGAAAATGCTGGTTTGATGTTTTTTCCCATAGGGTCAATGTTAAACTTTTCTCCAGTTTCCATGGCAATGGCAGCCATTTTGAAAATTCCAAGTACTGTTGGTACCTCAGGGCATCACTGCCAACATTTACATAAACTTTCAAGAGATTGCCTCTTATAACGAAAGATTTAGAATTTGCATTTTTTTTCACATTTTTTCAGTTTCCATGGCAACGGCAGCCATCTTGATGATGCCATACCCCGATTGCACAATTTTATATAGTGGTCTACATTATGGTATAGTTCCATCAATATTGTTCAAGCCAATTCTGAGAAATAGCATGGACAAAAAAGTGTGGAAGAATAAATATAATAATAAGAAAAAAAGAAACGAACAATAAGAATATGTTACCCCAACTCCGTTGAGGGTGCCATAACTAGATTTGCCATTGCAAGCAATAGCGGATGTCACCCTTCCCCCATTGCCACTAAGCGGCAGCCATTTCGAAAATTTTAAACAAGGACTGCACATATATGCATGGCTATACATGTTTCTGTAAATTTTCAGAACATTTAGAGCATTTTTGATGATTTTAAAATTTTTGACATTTTTGCAGTTTCCATGGCAACAGTGGCCATTTTGGAAATTTCAAATTCAAAAGTCTCATTTAGACTTGCCAGTCAAGAATCATATTAAGTTTCATAAAGTTTAGAGCATTTTGAAATTTTTGAAATTTTTGACATATTTGCTGGTTTCCATGGTGACAGAGACCATTCCCAAAATTTAATCACAGATACCACATTGGTACATGGGAAGGAACATACTATCAAAGTTTCAATGGATTTGACCTACCATTTTAAGAGAGGAAATGCTCCTTTAAGGTTTTTGAAGCATTTTGACCTTTTGCATTGTTTCCATGGTAACGGCAGCCATTTTGGAAATTCCAACTTCAAATACCACATCTACAAATGTTGCTCATCGTTACTGTGAAGTTTCATTAAGTTTGGAACATTTTGATATTTTTGAAATTTTTGATGCAGTTTCCATGGCAACATTGTAGTTCCGATGATTGCCAAAATCATCCAAAACCAGTATATAGTGGACACCTACATTGTATCAAAATTTGATGATTTTAAGTTAAAGCATACCCTAATAATTCGGCAGACCCTAAAATTTTATTTTTTCACTCCGTTGAGGGTGCCATAATAAGAAAAAAAACAACGTAGAATAACAATGTCACCCCAACTCCGTTGAGGGTGCCATAATAAACAGCGACATGTTGTGCTTAAGATTGCGGATGCACAGATGTACAAGTCTTATTCAGCTAACATTTTCCCTGGCATAACAAAATGTGAATAAAAATCATAAGATAAATCTAAGGACCTGGTTTATACTACAACTTTGAAGGTGAAACAAATATGACAGACACCAACCAACCAGAACCACTGGCTTACAACCTTCTGTCTTGGTAAAGGCACATAAAAAAATATGGCGGGGTTAAACCTGTTTGTGATTTTTTCATGATCACTTGGTGTCGGTCATCTGTAGTAGTCGTCCCTCCTCTTCGTAATCGTTGTCGTCCATAATTGTTACAAAAATCGTCTCCTCTGTAATTACTCTGCCCAATTTAACCAAACATGGCCATAATCATCTTTAGGGTATCTAGTTGAAAAAAATGCACTGATAGAAACTTACAATTATAGCAACAATGATCAGCAAGACAAGATTTACCAATAAGTGAACATGTCCAAAACCACCAGCAGACTCTAAATATGAAATATTGGCCTAAAATGAAGTTTTTTCTCCCTTTTTTTTGCGTTTTCACCTTTAAATTTAGTAAGATAGAAAAAGCAAAAAGCAAACCATATGACAAAAACCAATTATCGACCTATTAAAAAGGTAATTGATCATGAATAATGATTTTACCAACTTTTTAACTAAAACTAATGAAGATAAATAAAAATCGAAATCAGCAAATTTATCAAATAGACATGATTTGCAAATAAGGCAAATAAATGATAGAAGTTGTCTGTAGACTCCTTATAGGAGTTACTGCCCTTTAATGATGATGTTTACCAATGCCATGCACAATATGTTATAAAAATGTAAACAGCAAAAGAGATGAACAAGACAGGATCAACATAAAAGATAGCATATAGTCATAAACTATATTCTAGTCTTTGGTGTAAAAATGCATATAGATCCAGGTGAGTGACACATGCTCTCTGAAGCCTCTAGTTTCTTCTAGAATAGAAAAGCTGGAATAAAACTGCAAATGCAAGAATTATCTGCAAAATGTAATCTTATAATGATTAGAATGTATAAAGGATGTATTTCCATATATGATGGTATTTTCCCTTTTTGCATTTTTTGACTTTTTTCTTTGAAACGTTAACGGATACAGGTAAATTGTAAGCAGCATAAGTGATCAGCAAAACAAGACCTACAAATAAATTGTTTATGTGAACGATTTGTACTCATTTTTGTGCTTGATATTAGCTTACATGAAAAATATAATATATAAAGATAAACTATGAGCAGAAAATATGATCAGCTAGACAAGAAAAACATGAGGTTCAACTGATGTTGTTCATTTGATTTCTTATAAAGGTTATTGATGACCAAATCATTTGTTAGAAGTGTTCAAGTCGATATGGATCAAACCTGGTTACAGCCTTGCTAAGTTTGTTATGAGGTGGCTGCCATTGTGTTGCGTGTTTATGCTAGGTTAGATAGTCATGCTCCTTGTAGGCACTTCTTAGAACAAGCAGTTAATTTTAGTTTAAACATTCCATATATCTTTTCCAGGAGTGATTCATCAAGTTTCGTTGGGGAATATGCTGATTATGGAGTAAGTATACCTTTTTTTTTATCTATGACTAAGGAATGGAATGCAGAGTGAAACGAATTTTGAAAACCTGTAAACATGTACTTTCAACACTAGTCTACCTCAGCCCCTAACCCTTTCCTGGAGACTGTATGTTGACCTGTAAATGTCAATCATTGCAACAAATAAGTAGATGTGACTTTTTGTTGTTGTAATGTCGTCTTATTGACACATTTATAATCGTTTTTAATTTGAAGTTAGGTTATTTGTTAATATAGATAAAGCTCTTACCCATCATTTGCCCATAGTTAAAATTGTCTCATATACTTATTGCAATGTAGAATTTTTTAATGATCACTTCGTTTAGGTAGCTTTAGTTATTCCTATATAGATATTCCTTTCCCTTTTATTCTACTTCTTGCTTTTGTTTGATACGATATATACAAGGCGAGTGACATTTTTCAAAAAGACGCTTAACGACTTTAACCATTCACCTAAAATACGGCTATATTATATCATTCGAAAGCTTATTTTCTATACCCTCTGTTTTGCCCAGTCTTCAATAATTAGAACGCTGCAATGTTTGTTAAAAAAATCCAAAAGTCCAAAAATGAACATTGCAAAATTTATCGAGAATTAAACAAAATGCCTCTAATGCTGATAAAATTGCTCTAAAATCAGAATATTTATATATATGTCAAAAATTAAAAAAAAACAATTATCGTTTATAGGTCAGGGAATTTTTTCTTAATTTCGTTGTTTTAATCTGCAATTAATATGATATTTGTCAGGAATCATCCTTTTAGTGACAGTTTTGCTTCGGAGGCATGAAATTTATTACGTGTTGTTTTCATTTTTTTTCAGTTGCCCTAAATATTACCATCTTCAAGTAGAGATCATTTTGCTTATATTGTAAAGATAACACAACGATTGTTGTCAATATCAGAAGAAAATAATTTATCATATTTAGAAAAGGGGCAATAAAGGTGCTTTGAGGAATATACAAAGTATATACAGTAAAATATGTTTTTTTCGATGTCGAAAGTGGAAGACATGTTAAGAAGTTTATTCTCTTTCAACACTTAAATAAGCTATGTTTGCACCATGCACTTAATCATCACAAATTCGGCTATTTTTGTATATGTACATGTAGGAGCTTTATTACATTCTTTATAAGTTGGTGTATCAAATTTGACTGAACATTAATATATTGAAAGATTGAATACCCTTCCTGAGTAACTGCGATCCACGCCGGTTTTATGTGGTGTATATTTCAGTGTAGTGTTTTGAGGACTGTGGTTTGTAAATGTAAGTGAAATTCAAAGTTTAAAGTGCACATATGGAGATAATACATGAAGGGATTTTATTCACAATCAACAGAAAGAGATAAAAAGTAAGCAATTCAATTTCACCATTACAGACCTGCTTTTGAATGATCTCATTTTTAACGTTTTTTTTTAGAATGTGAAAGACGATTTTACTTACTGTTTAGATGAAGTTTTTAGAAAAAACAATACTAGTACTTCATACCAACTTGTTTGGCAAGCAATTTATTCACGCGACTTTTGTAAAAAATAACGCAAATAAAATAAACCTCGTTCTTCTTTAGCATAAAATGAAAGGAGAAAATCGCCAAAAAATTCGTCACAGATCAAAAACAGAGGGCTTACCCCCCAAAAAAATATATACACGAAAATAAGTAAGTTTAGATGACTTAAAACCTTATAAAAAAATATTATAAATTCAACCACAATTTTCATTACTCACAATTGTCTGAATATTTTAGCTAAAGCGTAACTTTATTGTAACCATACATATCCTAATTGTACATGTAATATCTTGTTATATGCAAACTTTTAGCCAATGCGTGACAAATTTTCTACCAAAATAGCACTCTGGTTTTCTGAATGCAATTACATAAGAATATTATGTGGCACATCTACCATTAAATTTGACTGCAAAATAATGACCAACAAAAAACGCGTATTTTATCTCTCAGTTTCAATTAAGCAAATTTATTTATTACATGTAGCTGTAGTAAACAGCATATCAAACGTGTTCTGTTTTGTCTGAGGTTACTTTCTTTTACAAAACGTTTCTTATTTTAACTAGAATTTTAAAATCAAAATTAGGAAATCGACTGTAAGCTGATGTTACTGCTATATGTAAAAATTACGTTGTTTGATAGGGTTTCCTACTTCGGACTGACACAAAGAATATTTTCAGTTTCTAGAATATAATAGATTTTACTTCCTTCGTCATTGCAGGATGTAGTTAAAGCAACCAAGAAATCAAAATGTATAATTTGTTTTGAATATATTTGAAATTCAACTTTTAATCAATCAATTTGCAACTATGTAATTATCTATTTAAGCATTTAGTGGGTTGGGGTCCGGCTTAATATTTTTAAATAAAGTCTTATATTTCTTTTAATGTTCATTATGAAAATACATAAACAATATCAAGAAAAGAACGAATAGTTATTTTCATGCTGGCAATTAAAATACATAACTGAAATATCAAGTTTCGCAAATACGAAATTGTTCGTCCTTGACTTTGCCTAGTGATTTGATGGAAATTGCACTATACGAATATTGACGACCGGGCAAAAAAGATAGGAAAGATAACATGCTTTCGAATGGTATAAGGTATGTTAGGTGAATGTATGAAAAAATGTATAATGTCAATCGTCTATACTGCTATTAAAATATCACTGTTCATTATAAAAAGAGATAAAAAGCAGGACTGTGTTCAAATAAACTAATGATCAAACAAATTTTAAGTAAATATCTTCTATAAATATTTCCAGCTATTCCATTCACAATTTCCTAGGGGAAAGGAAGTATTTGATTAACTTAAACATGAGTGTGTGTTTGGAAGCTGACCAATGTTCTGTTATTACGATACTGGATGACACGTTCCTGCCATATTCAATCTGCAACTGGAACAAAACCATGTCAGGTATCATCAATAAACTCATCATAGATACAATGCCTTTGTTGTTATTCTCGTAAATATATATATAGAGAAAGCTCTTAAGTGCCAGTCTTTGTCAGAATCAGGCAATTTAGAAGAATTTCAAAACATGGTCGAGGAAAAACCCGCCTACCTAAGCATCCTATTTTGAAGTTACGCTAATCCTGTGTTGGAAATGGTAGGTCTTTCGTTTCTGCGTGTCTGGTAATTCGAGAAATCTCTTGATAACTTTTGGTTAGAATAATAGCAAATTACGGAGTTAGCTCCCCTTAATTGTTAATTTCTTGTGCATTTCAACCAAATTATAACTTGAAATATCAGAACAGGGAAAGGAAATGAATGTTATATTTGTGTATTATTATACATTTTGAACTTAAATTAATGTAAACTTGAATGGGTTTTTGTTTGTCATGTTTTACCACTGCCTGATTCTTAGGCAGACTGGCACTTAAATGAGATCAGCTGTACTTATGAAATTTAAATGGCCTGTTTGGTGTATGAATTCTTATTGTACCTCTAGAAACTTGTTTTTTTCTTAACAGTCATGTTATAGTGTTCCTATATGTTTACGAATACACATGTAAAGGTCACTATGTACATATGCAATCATCTTATCCTCATAAATGCATATCTAACATCTTCATTATAGTTCAAGCTTTATGGAGCCAAACAGGCCAAATTATTCTTGTACTCTTTCAAACACCGAAGTTGGTATCCTTTTTAATTCAGGGAAGCACTAGCTAACATTATGCAAAGGTGCTAAGTGAGTGATACAGTATGCTTGGAAACTCAAGTTAAAAAGCAAAACAAGATTTTAAAATAAACATCACTCTAATGATTGAATATTTAAGGTTGATGTGTTACCTTCAAATATATAAATATTTAATTTATAAATAATACACAAAGATTTCTTTTAACAGATTTTTCTCTGAAAAAATTTCTTACAAAGAAAGGATTGCCACAGTTTGTACAACAACTTCCAGCCACTATTGTTTTACAAGTCCTGGAACAAAGTGGAGTAAGAGAATATTTGCAAAGTCCAAAGTGTAACACTCTAGATCAGATTTACAAGCCTTCAAGGAATGGTTGGAAAAATGGTAATTCTAGGTGGAATGCTAAATATTTGATATGATATTATACATGGTTGTGATATTATTTCAAAGTTCTTATGTAAATGCATGGTGGAGGAAATATATTTCTGAAATAATTATCACGAGGTATGCCTTATACCAAAGGTTTTAAAGTCAAATCAGATATAATATTTTGGATCGAATTTATCGTCTCACCTCAACATATTCGTAGAGAAAATGTCAGCATGCTGTTTCCGATAACGATTTAAATAACTGTGTAAAAGATTATTTGATTTGTGATTTGGTTAGTTTAAAGGTTTTAAAAGGGTTACCACTAATAGTTAGGCAATTTTTTTGTATGCAGTGGCGCATCTTATTTCCATAGAGATTATTCGGTCTCACCCCTCAGATATGGCCCAGTAACTTAAAAGAATTTCCATTGTTAACATGTTTAAGCTTGTGATGAGATCGTTAAAAAGGAACCACCAATATTAAATCAATGATATTTGGTAAACCACTCTATTAGATTTGACACATCTCATTTTCAGGGCTATTATATTGCCCCGTCCCCTCAGTTATGGTCAAATGACTCTTTCCCCTAAGTCTTGGCCTTTTTACTATAAATGTTTTCCAATAATTTTACATTAAAGATTGTAATAATTTCAATTATAGAGGCAACACAAATAATAAGTCATTGATACTTGGTAGTGAGTCGTATAAGCATTGTCAACTCTCATTTTCCTACAGACTATTTGCCCCCATTAGAAATATTAAGGGAAATTGATGATATGAATTGCTTTGAATAATGTTTTGCCTGTGTATTTATGAATGTTATGAATGGTGATATGGTCACAGAATGGTAATCTAATTTTTTACTCAGATTGTCTCACCTCAAGTTGTCGAGGGATTTCCAAAATGTTGTATATTTTTTTTTGCTAAACTATATTTTCACACAAACCAAAATATCATATATTTAGACAAATCAAAACCTTTGAAATAGAATATGTAACAAAATTGCCAATCTCAATTGTTTGTAAAAGAGGGACGAAAGATACCATAGGGACAGTCAAACTCATAGATCGAAAACAAACTGACAACGTCATGGCCAAAAATAAAAAGACAAACAGACAAATAATAGTACAGATGACAAGTATGTTTCCAAAATCATTAAAAAATTATATATGTTGTATGTAAACTTGAAAATTGTTGTAAAATGCTTATGTGAATCAAAAACGTGTACATTTCTTTATTTCTGTGAGAAAAAGATTAGTTTTGTGTTATTCGGAAATGTCCAAGTTTTTATTTCACATCCATTTACAAAAATATTCAATATAAATAAGAAGATTTCACATACATCATTTTGGAAGCAAACTTTTTAACCAAATTTTCAAAGCCTGTTTGTGAGATTTTGTTGTTGATAAATGAGTAATTGACTACATTTTGGAAGCCCAGCGACTAAGTTATTATCATGAGTTCATGAAGATGTTCGAAATAAGCTTACAATTTGATGATTTATCGGTTTTTATTTAAAACACAATTATTAATCAAAGGTAAATTGAAAACGACTTGCCACAATGACTTAACCTAGGTTTTATTCTATATAACATATTTTATTGTGGCAGGTGTTACCTGTAATATAGGACCAAATCTGTTACCTATCTATGTAGAACCGTTACATATTTGTTTTTCTAAAATTAAATTGATAAAATTATTTTAATTCATATGCGTAAAGAAATCATTATGTTCTGTTTTTCTTTGAGCAAAAACATTTCAAAAATCATATACAATAACCAGAAATGTAAAGTGGTTTAATTTCATACATGTACGTTGAATAAACATTAGATACTTGCTTTTATCAAACAAACTTTGCATTTGACCTCTTCCACGGGAAACGCCTACCTCATATTAAATGTTGGTAATCAGATGTACAAAATTGCTGGACATCCCCGACAGAAATTACACCGGAAAGCCCAAATTCAGAAGTGTGAAAAAAAGTTTACGATTTAAATTCATTATATAAACTTTCATTTTCATTTTTATTGATTTTTGGACTACAGTTGAGGACTAATTGAGGAAATAAGTGTATTACACCAGTTATTTTGCAAAACTAGGAAAGTTTAGACGACAGAGGTTTTCAGATTGTCATCTTCTTAAAAAGCGTCCTAGTTAAAGATTTAATGAAATCTTTTCAAAATGTGCCAGCATAATGGCAGGTGTTTCATTCTATTTCTCAGTTGTTAAATGTTCGTATGAAGAAAAAACCTGGAAACATCACAAGACATTGTGTAAGACAGGAATATATTACTCAATACCACCCATGTTATAGTTGAATATTATTTACTTTTATTCTCCGTTGAAGGTTGTTCCTCAGCTGCCGGCAGTCTTTCATTCCTTTATGGTCCTGTATCATGTATAATATCATCAGATTGTAGAACAGTAGATTGTTGTTTGAATGTACCTTTGATAAAAAGGTCCTTTCATGTGGTGATGGATATAGATTTGTGTGCAAGGAAAACAACATTGCAAATTGAAAAACTCAAATTGGAGCTTTCAGTACTGGATGCAAAATGGGGTGAGTATCATTTACAATAACTATGTATGATAAGCAGACACGTTTTTCTATGGATAAAGGCAGGTTTAATAGGATTCTACGGTTCTTCTACATGTGGACTTTAATAGCAAGCATTAATGGTATACCTGTGATATTTTACTATGGACTAATTCTGAATTATCTTTTTTTATACATCTGTTGCAAAGAAAGTTGTCCTTCCTTCTGGCCGTCCGTCTCATAAAATATCCGTCGTATTCTTCGAAGGAACAAAGCGCAGCTTCCCAAAATTTGGCAACTAACTTTCAACAATTTTGCTCTCCCCACTAAACTTTAAAAAACTTGTCAAAACAAGTGTTTTAAAAACCTTTTTAACAGTCGATATGATAATTGGCATTTCTTTGACAGATAATTGGTGACCTCTGTAAGATGATAAAAATTGCGAATTGCAGATTTGATAATTAAAGTTGTTTTATTTCCTAATATTGACAGATATGAAAGACCAATTCAAACTAATGGATACAGTAATAATTGAGTAAGTAGAAATGGATGAGAAAAAATCTTTTAAATGATTGAAAAATATAGAAGTTATCTTTGAATGTTTAAACTATCACATGAAAATAAAAGGTTTTTGTTATTATTAGGTTGAGTTTGTAGGAATAACCCTGTTAGTGTATCTGTCGATATACCCATCTGTCTGTCTGTCCATAAACTATTTAAGTGCAACTCCGCCTTAATTGATAGACGGATTTTGATGCAAATTTATATAATTTTAGAACACTACCCAAAGTTATGCATATAAAAATATAATTCTGGTCCATTATGTTGAATTTGAGGAAATTTATCATAAATGGCTGGATATATAGTGAACCCACTTTACAATGCTGTACAACACTACCTGAGGATGAACTCAAAGGAATCTAATCCCTGTCCAGGTTCTCAATGGGGAAAAAATTAAATTTATTTGCTTCAATATATTTCTGTCTGTCTGTCAGTCTATGTGCCTTGTAGAGCACTACCCAAAGTTATGCATATAAAAATATAATTCTGGTCCATTATGTTGAATTTGAGGAAATTTATCATAAATGGCTGGATATATAGTGAACCCACTTTACAATGCTGTACAACACTACCTGAGGATGAACTCAAAGGAATCTAATCCCTGTCCAGGTTCTCAATGGGGAAAAAATTAAATTTATTTGCTTCAATATATTTCTGTCTGTCTGTCAGTCTATGTGCCTTGTAAGCACAACTCCTTCTTGATGTCTAATTTCAATTGGTATCGATGAACAACTATAACATAGTTGTTAGAGGATTGCTGCTCACAAGGAAGCTATTAAACCAAGAGTTCCAAATGGTGAAGTTGAAATCATCCCTTCGTAAATTTTACGGACGCCATTACGAGTTGGTTGATCGTTATGGAATAACCGTTTCACAGATGATATCGGATATGTTCCTTATGTCGTAACTACAATACCCTTCCCTTTTCACGAATGTGACCTACCGAGTTAGACTATTTACTGGATTTGTAATAACATAAGCAACACGACGGGTGCCACATGTGGAGCAGGATCTGCTTACCTTTCCGGAGCACCTGAGATCACCCCCAGTTTTGGTTGGGTTCGTGTTGCTTAGTCTTTAGTTTTCTATGTTGTGTCATATGTACTATTATTTGTCTGTTTGTCTTTTGATTTTTGGCCATGGCGTTGTCAGTTCGTTTTCGATCTATGAGTTTGACTGTCCATCTGGTATCTTTCGTCCCTCTTTTGTAGAACGCTATCAGTGAATATGCATAAAAGAATATAATCCAAGGTTAGCATGTTAAAAAGGGAAAACCAGAATTTATGCACTTCATCAGTTTGATGCTGTCTAAATCTTCACATGAAAAGGGTTGTATAGGAAGGTTATAAGAGACATGTGATATTGTATTTGCATCTCATATTCAGAACCTTTCTGCTTATGTGTAAATGAAAAAGATTAAAAAAAAAGTTCAAATTTTATTAGATTATTGATATTTCATATGCTGTATTATTACCATTCATACATTTTTTATTCCGTCCTTCCATCAGTCCATTCGTCCGTCTTTCTGTCCGTCCCATTTTAGTTTCCTCACTCTAACTTAAGTTTTTCTCATCTAAATTTT
This sequence comes from Mytilus californianus, assembly GCF_021869535.1. NCBI lineage: Eukaryota > Metazoa > Mollusca > Bivalvia > Mytilida > Mytilidae > Mytilus > Mytilus californianus. The sequence continues at coordinate 77,387,923 of NW_026262712.1, read as the reverse complement.
ATGAAACTCATACAAAATGTTAGGAACCAAAACTAGCAAACATAGTTCGAATTTGGGCAATGAGTCACTAACCGTTCTAGAGTTATGACCCTTTTTCAACTTTTTAAAATTGCAATGCCTGAGCGGGAGCATTCGTGTCCGTGGAAACATTCTTTTTCTATGTTCGTTTGAATTGTTAAAAGATGCATGTTTTTCTTAATAGCACCATGTAAGAAATACATATCATTAGTAATGATATTTGCTCGTGCTTAGCATCTATATCTCTGTTTAATGGAATATTAGAACTGGACATGAAAGTAAATTCCCATAATAGCAATGTTTGTTTTTTGTGTACTACTTTCAATTTTAGTGTTTTAGAAAATATGCTGAATATTGGAAGAGAATATCATATCATAAAACGATGAAAATAAAAAGTGTAAACATGTTCATGTTTTAGCCCAACTCGCCCATTATGCTAGTTTTAGCTATTTGACTAAATAATGTCACAAAATACTTTTTTAGCTAACTTGGCAGCAAGCGTCAAGAGCTTTTATTATAAAAAAAAATATGTCCTACACATATCCCTTAGATTGTCGCATTTTGATCTTCTCCTCTAAAAATCTGAACCGAATGAAATCAATTTTAACAGGCAAGTAAATGTAGTTTACGAGGCCCTATTTTTGTGTATTATTGGTGTTGATTTGTAAACAAATATGGCTGCATATATACCTTTTCAAATTTCTGATCACCTGTAGTTTTTCAAACTTTTTTTGAAAAATGCTGAAAAATAAAAATAATAAAAACTTGACAGATATTGCCCCTTAAAGGTTATTAACAGGTGTTGTTACTCAGAATTCAAACTTGCGGCAAGCAAAAGCCAAAGTTTACATTGAAATCTTACGGGGAATTACACTTTGCTTTTCTTTTCACTTACAGATACACTAAATGAACAAACGATGCAGAAATGTACCTTTAGAAGGTTCTTACCAAGTGTTGTTTCTTTAATTCTAATGTTAAGTCCAATGTGGTGGCAAAAAACGGACAGATTAGTTCTATTTTCAAAGATCTTTCGACAGAACTACTGAACCGAACTTACAATAAATGTTCTTGCGAGGAGGATGTCGTAACTAAACTATGCAACAAACACAGGCATAAAACAATCACTATATACAATGTGGATTGCATTTCTGGTTGACCTTTTCTGAACTACTTATATGCATTTGAATTTAAAAAAGTTCATTTTTATTTTATTTGTCTTTTGAACAAATTCTATAAAACGTACTATTTCAATGGAACATTTTTACTTGGTGTATGTCATACTGATATATATTTATCTTACCTCCTATACATTTCTAGGAATATCATTGGTTAAAAGCGACCGCGTTGAGACTATGTATATTTAATATGGGGTTAGTCGGCGTGGTTTATTTTAATACACTGTTAGTAGTGGTGTTACGTCCCTTTATAGAAATAACACGGCGTTGAAGACAATCCGAAACGTTTCGCCCGGATAACAGATGAAGAAATTGATGATGTAACGATTGAAATAAATTCAGAAAACACATTAAAAGATAACATGTTGTTATTTTTGGCATTTGTTTTTGTATAGACCAATGGAAGTAGGTTCTTTATATTGAAAACTTGATCACTTTGATAGGTCACTAGTCTAAATGCCACATGTTAAGATAGTCGGTAAGATAAATTCTGTGTAACTAATAATATAAGAAATCTGACAATCAATTTCATATTTTTTGACAAATTTTCAATGAAATCAAACGTACACTAGTTGGTTAATTCCATCTATTAACACGTAAATGAATATGGATACATCTTTTGCAGATACAAGATGACAAGAAACCAATATATGTTCAATGTGGATTTTAATATAAGTATTCAGTTCGATCCAGGATTAAAAATATTCAAATATGAAATATTACAGAATGCAAGTTTGGCACAACCTATGTGTGATTGGAACACAGGTTTTCAAATAAATGGTGAGCAAACAGTAAAGTCATTTAATTTATGGCAATTTCTTTGTTTTCTAGTGTATATGAAAAGTATTTTCTTATAATACATGCTTAAGTGCCAATATGCCAATAACTTTCAAATAGGATGGTTAGGTCGGTGGGTTTTTTTTTGCCATGTTTTGAAATTCTTCTAAATTGCATGATTCTTACAAAGACTGGCACTTAAAACTGATAATTCACAGGATTGTGTTAGTTGATTTATCAAGTAACTTATGAAAACTTCAATTAATTTTTCATTGGTTTAGTTAACATTTTGAAATTTTAATCATGATACTGTGCCTAAAGAAATCATTGTGTTCATAAAAACATAAGTGGCAAATGAAGTTTACTTCATATTTATAAAACTATATTTCGTTAAAGATTGTGAAATTGAGTTTTAGATTAATATCATGATCTCAAGTAAATGCCTTATCGATGGTTATCATATTGGCAATCATACCCTTTATCCTTTTATCCCTTTATCCTTTTTTTATACTATTGCGATGAAATTGTAAAAGTGTAGAGTATTTCGTTACTTGAGTAAAACTCAATTAAAAGTCATATGAACCTAGCTGTTTCGTCTGAGTTATATTGATTTTATTACTGAAAAATTGTCTTAATAGTTATTGTTGACATATTGATTTAATTGACAGGTTGCATGAACGTTAGTTTACACAAAATTATTGCACGTTATTAATCTGCATGTACTAATTATCATATATTTTTCAGAATTTTCTTTAAACAAATGGTTACAGGATTCTAAAATACCAACAACCGATGTGCTTACTAAACCAATGGCATCACAACTAATTGGAACACTTGGTATTGGCAATTTAATAGATAGCTCATCTTGTGAAAGGTCACACAGTAAATATAGTCCGTCTGTTAAAGGATGGAAATCAGGTAGATAGTTTTATTTTGTTATGTATATATGGAACTTAGTATTTAATCACACTGATTACTTTGGAGCCTAGTTTTCAATTCTACCTCCACAGATAAAACTAAGGAAATGTGGTATGATTTCCAATGAGACAACTATGCACCAAAGTTCAAATAAAGTGGATGTACGGCCTTCAACAATGCAAAAGATCCATTTTGTATAGTCGGGTATAAAAGGCCCCAACATAAAAAAATGAAACAATTAAATTAGGAAAACTAACGATCTACTTTGTAACAACAGAGTCTACGAAATTTAAATATGACAGACATGACATCAAATACAACCACTGTTCTACAGGCTCCTGACTTTGGACAGGCAACATTAACAATTTGTCATGGTTAAAAATATCTGAATGCGCCAACCGTTCCCCTAACCTGGGACAGTGGTGTAACAGTACAACATAAGAACAAACAATAAAAATCAGTTCATTGATGAAAAATAAAAATAGAAAAGATTTGCTTTATTATATATAGAATTCAGCTCATCAAATATCTATATCATTTGCAACTCCTTAATGGCAGTACTTTTCAAAAGTGTAAATAAACACTAACAATGTTGACCCGTTTGGCACCAAATATTTCGGACAACAGAGCACAGGTATAGATTAAAAGGCCATTGAAACATGTTGGGTTGATTTTTTATGTCTTGATAAATTCTCATTTTCAGAATGTCCACTTAGTGTATTACCGACAAATCTGGAAATACCAGCTACATGTGTCATTCTGTCACACTGTACAGCGATAGACTGCTGTGTTGATGTAGACCTCTTACACAGATCTCTCCATGTAGTGTTTGACCTAAATGTTTGTAACAATACATTTACAGTTGGAATTGACAAATTACAGCTTGAACCAATCAACCTCACAAATATTGAATATGGTTTGTATGACTTTTTATGATTTGTTTTTGATGTTTTATATTGCAATGCTCTATTATAAATATAATGTTGCATACAATGTCCCTGAATAGCCCTGATTATTAATATTGTAAATTCAAAACATTCTAAGTTCACATCCAATTGGCAAATTGTTTACTAGATTTTACTCGACATTGTGAACCGTTAGAGAATGTATACATATATATATATATATATATATAATATTTTTTGAATTCAAACAAGCCATGATAGCATCGACAAATTTCATGTTTAGAGGGTCTTGAACATGAACATGTTACATTACCGTGTGTTTCTTTGTCCTATATATTCTCTCATTTATTTGTATTGTGGTCCTGTCATGTGATGTTGTCGTTTTGGTGTTGTGTTTGACGTTGCCATAAAAGCGGGAGGTTTGGCATGCCACAAAACCAGGTTCAACCCACCATTTTTTTCTTAAAATGTCCTGTACCAAGTCAGGAAAATGGCCATTGTTATATTATAGTTCGTTTCTGTGTGTGTTACATTTTAATGTTGTGTTTTTGTTGTGTCGTTGTTCTCCTCCTATATTTGATGCGTTTCCCTTTTAGTTTGTAACCCAGATTTTTTTTTTATCTCTATCGATTTATGAGTTTCGAACAGCGGTATACTACTTTTGCCTTTATTTATATTCTAACAATATTGCAAGGGCATTAGCTGCAAAACCCGAGACCGCCGAATTGGTTCAAACTCTCAAATTTAATGAACTTTATACTTAAACGTGATTGAGAACATTGAAATCAATACACACTGTATTGAATCGTTATAAAATATCAATATTTCGTATGTATTGCTGACTAGATGCTATCTAATTAACCATGGACATAACCCATCCAAACTATCGATGGGCATATGTGACCCGAATATAATCATAAATATTAACAGATGGATAAACATTAATATACGTGTAACACCAAAATTTTGATTTAATTGAAATGTTTGATCTCATTGCAAAAATGTAAATCATTTACATATAATCTGTTTATTAAAATGTCCTGTACCAAGTCAGGAAAATGGCCATTGTTATATCATAGTTCGTTTCTGTGTGTTTTTGTTGTGTCGTTGTTCTCCTCTTATATTTGATGCGTTTCCCTCAGTTTTAGTTTGTAACCCAGATTTGTTTTTATCTTTTTCGATTTATGAGTTTCGAACAGCGGTATACTACTTTTGCCTTTATTTATATTCTAACAATATTGCAAGGGCATTAGCTGCAAAACCCGAGACCGCCGAATTGGTTCAAACTCTCAAATTTAATGAACTTTATACTTAAACGTGATTGAGAACATTGAAATCAATACATACTGTATTGAATCGTTATTAAATATCAATATTTCGTATGTATTGCTAACTAGACGCTATCTAATTAACCATGGACATGACCCATCCAAACTATCGATGGGCATATGTGACCCGAATATAATCATAAATATCAACAGATGGATAAACATTAATACACGTGTAACACTAAAATTGTGATTTAATTGAAATGTTTGATCTCATTGCAAAAATGTAAATCATTTACATATAATCTATTTAAGATTGATTTTTTGTTAGTCGATTCAATCACTGAATCAGCTAATTTGATCTTCCTGCTGCTTCCTTCCGTAGTATCACTTTTACGCTAGACAATCGTTTTAAGCACTGTCATGCTCAGTCCATGCTGAGGGTCAAATAAAGGTTGCATGAATATGGACTAAAATAAGGTCAAATGTGTTGATTGCAAGAACAAAATTTGCAGATTGTAGGTAAAGTCGTTTTAACCAAAATAACGAATTTTATAATTTTCTATCTCATTAAATTGTCTTAATAAATGCTTTCTTTCTACCTTACATCTCATTTTGAAAGTATAAACAGGCAGTTAGGATCCTATTAAATTTAAAGGAGTTGTTTAGACTTGGTAATTATTGCAGGTATTGAATGAATTAGAATTTCCAATGTATTTTCAGGAAAGACACACCACTTCAACCTGAAAGGAGTTGCACGTATTAGGTTAGTATACTACTTGAATTGCTGATAAATTTTTTTTCTCAGTTCATTTCACGATCAGCACATCCTTGCATGCTTTATGTCAAAATCATTATATTTTGACAGTTTGAAAATATTGTCAATGCAGAGAATGTTTTTTTTTTAATTCTGGGATATACACTTGTTTAAATGATGTTCCTGTTTTCTTATAGTGAATGTTTATTAATCAAGATCCGTTCCTTACAGAAGCAATGAACAGACTCACACTTTAAAACAAAATGTTAATGGTCAAAAGGAACATACAACTATATAATAAATGAATGCTTGAGGTTTACACTTTTAAAAGAATGACGTTACTTCTATAGAACGTTGCGTAATTTGTATATAATCCAGGTTATAAGTTTGCTTATGAATCAAATTTTCCAAAAAATGTTATAATATAAATTTTAAAAGTATACAATATAAATATGATAAACCTTCAATATATAAATGAGGCTATGGTAAAGGTTGGAAGACGAATTGAAAAAATTGGTGGGATATCAATGCTATAGACGGAAAAAAAACTATTGTTTAAACCTTAAAATAGCCAATAAATAAAAAATCATTTCTTAAAATTCATACATAAATTAACAAAATTGACAAACCAGAATACAGCGCTGTCTAACACCTTGTTATCTACATAAATAATCATAAAACTACGTTAGAGTTGACCACTGATACAACCAAACTCTTGGATATGTGTTCCCTTAACAAAGCTGAAACACAGGACCTGATGTTTAGCTTCATGGGGTGAGTTTCGATTCTTTTATTTAGAAGCCAGAAACTGTTGGGTTTTTTTCTACCGCCTTCTTACTTTGCTTAATTAAGCTACTTTTTCTGAATTTGTCACCGCAGTGTAAATACTTATTCATGAATCAAAGAATCTGAAATGTTGTCTGCTTACCCTTCCGGAGCACCTGAGATCACTCCTGGTTTTTTGTGCGGTTTCGTGGTGCTCTTTTTCTGGTTTTCTATGTTGTGTTTTGTGTACTATTGTTTTGGTCGTTTTTCATTTTTGCCATAGATTCTCAGTTTGTTTTCGACTTATGAGAATAAAATGGTTACTGTATTTTTTATGATTTAGATAATATCTCTTCAAAATGCAAGTTTTTAAGTTAGTTATATTGTTTTTTTTTTTTTTTATTTACGAAGGATTCCCCCTTCATAGTCTGTAGAAATTTGTTCAATTTTGAATGAAAAGTTTTGAATGATTAGCTTGTATCTTTTTACCTTTTTAATTGAATGTGTATATGTAGACACTTTTGGTAAATATTCAAGAAAATCAATACTCTATATACCCGCATTGTGATTCAAGAAGCTTCAAACTTCTTTCATGTACTGTTTGGTTTCAAATTGCTTCCAACAGACAAGGATTTTTTTTTTGTAATAACTTTTCTCTTACAATTTTAACTCAACATTTTCACAGAGTACTGGTAAGTATACTATTGGTTTTATGGCAAAATTAGTATTTCTATTAGCTTTGCCGTGTATTTTGGAAGAGTTTTATTAAAATTATAAGTGTAACTTTTACACAAATCACATAACGTTTGAAGAGACAAGTGACAAAATAGACAAATTTTTATCATATTTAACTTTCTGGAATATATGGTTTGGTGAGAATGCACTATTCAATTGAACTTTTATAGTGTCATTTCCATAAGTTTCGATGTAAAATGCACGAAAAGGAAAAAGTTGAAAATAAATACAAAATTTATTATACTCCTGTAATCAGATAATTGTAAAAAGTGTATGTAGTATTCAGGCATCATTCTTTCAGCCTGGCTGTCTGTTGTAATTGTGTCCAATTCAGAATGGTAGGATACCTCTTGCGTTTTGTTCTGTTATATGATATAGAATGTATAACTTATAAAATGAATATTTATGTATGTTACTAATACACTCTTTATTAAACTTTTTTATCAGATATTCCATTGATGATTTAGCAGAAGAAAGGAAGTTTCTTGTTAACATGAATATAAGTTTGTGTTTTGAATCAGATGCACCATGTTTGTATGACTTTGTATTGTTTCAAGATAGTTTGTTACCCAAAATTATGTGTGATTGGGAGTCAGGATTTTCTATTCCAGGTATGTTTTATTATATATTTGATTAATGACTGGTTGAAATGATGATAAATTAGAATAGGCAAAATGTGATTACTGAAGATTAATTGTTCATTGATAACAATTGATATAGTCATAACAAAATTATTTGAAATGCATAGAACTAGAAATATATTGTATTGTTGTTTTTTCATCTTCTTTAAAATGATGTGATTAGTGGTTGCTTTATTCACATAATCGATAGTAAGTTATTGATTGTCAATTGCTTAAATATAAACTGAAACTTGAAGTTGCTCTTTTAATGGACTTTTCATATCACATGACTCAAATGATAAATTGAGCTAGTCTCGTTACTTGGTGTGTGTCTTTGTCGTCTATTGTCGTCCTCCGTTTTCTTTGTCATCGTCGTCGTCCGTTGACGTTTATAAAAAATCCTCTCCTCTGAAACTACAAGATATACCTACCATTCAGTTAAACTTAAACTGTCTGACAACTCTCTATATGAGTTATTGTCATAAAATGATGATTTTAAATCATTTTATGCTGATTTATTTGTGTAAGCTTAAGTAGATGGAGAAAAGCTATTAAGATTTAAATTAATTAGTTGGACACAGCATACCTGGCATCTTTAGTCTACGCCTTTAGGAGTTATTGCCCTTAAAGTATGATATTTTATTATTTTTTGCATTTTTCCTGAACACTTTTTAAAATATTGCATTGCATTGTCTTAATTTGTAAATGCTTATAAGTTTTATTGCTCTTGAATAAAGATAATACCCTTATGGTTTTCATAGAAGAAAGAGACAAACTTTCAATTGTAAAAATGATCAGCAATTTGCGATCAACAAAGAGGTCAACAAAGCCGAAATTCTCATTCAACTTCTTACGGGTGTTATTGCCTTTGAATAAAGTTCTTACCTATTTCGTAATAGTTGATTTAAAAGAGATTTAGTTACTAATTAGATTCAAGTCTACAATGTTGGATAATAAGGAATGTTCAAAAATAGGAAACCATTTTAAGTGAATGTCATAGCGCTAGCACAAAGAGGGAAACGTAGTTCAATACTAATTATGCATTTTACAATTTCATTGCTGTCAAAGTACATACTATCCGTATAATCATATTTATTGTGCGTACCTGCGACCCTTACGGCAAAACCGGGTCAAGTAAACGCCCCACTCCGTCAATCATTCCGTCTTTCCGTAAACATGTCTTTACGTTAATCCGTCTTGCTGTTCGTCCGAAAGACCTTGATTAGAAACTTTTGTTTAAAGAAAAAACAAGAAGATAAAATTAGCTAGATTATTCAATTTTACATACAAGTATATATATATATATATATATATAACAAATTTTGTTGATTGGTTCCTATGAATATATATCCTCCTGAACTAGAGTTTTAAAAATTTACAGATATAGATTCCACTGCATCAATTTTATACATATACATGTACCTCGAATAATAGCTGTCATGTCAGTACCAGAATCTATGACACACGAGACGATTTCAATTTTGGAATTTAACATTTTCCTCACCTTAGCAGTAATAAATCAAATTCACCCGCGTATGTTTTATACATTTCTCAATTCATCCGATATTGGAGAGCTAGTCAGACTTTGTAAAACGTCATCGGTGTACGGGCAAACAAATAATGAGCCAGGATTTTTTAAAAGAATATCTAGTCCTTTTTCTCAAAAATTACCAAAGTTGCTTAACGCCTAGGGGCCAATATTTCATGCATGTTCTGGACGAGATCAATTTAACAGTAAGTTCTTTAATGTGTACCGTCTTGGAGGAAGGTCGGGGAAATTTGGACTGTCACTGGAAAATGAAAAGGTATAAAAATATGGCCTTGCAACAGGCCACCTACGGACCCATAAAAGAATTGTCGGCATTCCTATTAGAAACAACTGCGCACCTCTCCTGGCCGACATTTGCTTACATACATATGAGTCGGAGTTCTTTCAGACACTTGTAAAAAACAAGAAGACCAAAGAACCTAGATTATTTAATTTCACATACAGATTAATTTTCAAGGTGTTCTTTCTATTACCAATCCAAAATTTTCTGATTGGGTCCCATTAACAAACCCTCTTAAACTAAAGGGAAAAGGTCCACAGATACAGCTTCCTCGGCTTCAGTTCTAGACATGTACTTCAAACTTGACTACAGCAGTCATTTCTGTACCAGAATCTATGGCTAATGAGACGATTTTAATTTTGCAGCAATACACCAACTTCATTCGCGTATGGAGTATACATTTCTCAATTAATACGACATTCTAGAGCTTGCAGCTGCAACTCAGACTTTGTAGAACGGTGTCTGAGGAACGTTTGTCTCTTCTCTTTTCTCCTGTTGGTCGTATGACTCTTAACCTGGCTCGGTATATATTTGTCCAGCTATCGTGTTTTTGACTTTTGGTGCAGGTGGACCAAGACGTGCGATCCGGACGCAAGATAACTTTACCCTTGTATCTATTTTTTTACTTTATTTGTATTTTTCCGTTTATGTATTTTCAGGGTTTTCACTGGATAGTTTTGTTCAAAATTATGGTTACAACATTTCTGATACATTGCCACAGTTTCTTGTCAATACAGTATTCCAAAAACTTGGCATTTCCTCCTATCTGATTGATTATCCTTGTAGTCTCAGAGATGGGATGTATTTTCCAAGCAAAAATGGTTGGAAGAATGGTAAGCCATACTTTTTGAATGATTATGTTCAGAACACTTGAAAAATTTTTTTTGTAGTTAGTGTTTTGGTTTTTTTTCTTCCAGAAATCAGTGGTAGTCAAAACTGAAAAAAGTTTGATATAATGAAGTATCTCGCGTTAACTCATTAGGGTACTGTGAACTATTGTCATCACATTTATATCTGTCTTTCGTCCATTTGTAGACAACTTAGATTTTACAACATATCCCCTGAAAGCACATTGCCAGTTTGAAGAAAAACTTGACAGGAATTATATATGTAAGGTGCTTTTAGAAATAATGCGTAATTTTGTTTCCGATCACATGAACAAAATTGATGCCAGAGGCAATTTTTAATTATGATTTGCCAATTAAAAAAAAATAAATTATTTTTTTAACAATTTTTGTAGTTGAAAAATGATCTTTACTTAGTCTATTAAGCCAGAGAGAAAGACTTGAGTGACAATTCAAAAAGTTGTAAGCTTTATCAAATGTATAACAGTAAAGTATGCATTTCCCAGGACTGTGAATTATATTGTTTCTTTTCTGTATTGCACAGACTGTCAGTATGATCTGAAATTGCTAAAACTACCGGAAAGCACTGCCTGCAACCTGGGTCAATCTTGTACATCGATTTATTGTTGTATCCAAGAAAATAATCTGAGAAGATCGTTCAATGTTTGGTTAGACGTAAATACATGTACCTATAAACTAAGGTTTGGAATAGAGAAGTTAAGTCACCAGATAGACTTATTTGGATATAAATGGGGTAAGTATACTCATACATTTTATCAATTTTTTTCTTAAATAAATAAAGCATCAAACTTTATTTGTCAAAAGTCCTGTAAAGAATACATCGCTCTAAATAAAGTTTAAGTGATTTGATTTTGATTTGCAACAATTGTTTGGAGTAAACATATGCGAATGTTGACTGCAGATTCGAAGTTGTATATAAAAAATTTATATTAAAACTCTAAATTCATTTCAGGAACAATTGAAAGGAAATACCTGATGAATGTAGTTAGAGTTGAGTATGTATTATTTTGTCAGTTTTTATTCAGTTAGAAAATAGTTGATGTATACCATTGTATCAATAATTTAAGAAATTTGCCAAGATATCGATAAAAGGAAAGTAAGCTCAGATGGAATAAGTTTTTGGCTGAAGAGTTATTTCAAACCATACTGTCGTCATACAATATTGATAGATACTTGAGGGTATCAACGGAATCGTGAGCAGACTAGTAACAAGGATAGTTAACTGCTTTATATTCATTGCTATTATATCAGCATACATAAAACAGTGACTAAGATCACTCAGTTTGACAGATACTTATACAGAGTTGATACAATTGTTTTAAGCTTCAGAAGAAAATATTTTCGTTTTGAATTTTAATAGCAAATTTCTACATACACCTTAAAGATATGAATGATTACCAGAATAGCCTTGAAAATTTTGTAACAAGGTTGCATTTGTCAACTCATATCAAGATAACTATTTTAATTGTTAAACTTGAATAAAGGTCTTAATTATTGTAAACACTTTGCAGGTTTATTTTGAAAGATTTGAAAGAAGAAAGAAAATTTGAAATTGACATGAATATCAGTATTTGTTTTGAAGAGGACAGCTGTATATCAAGTTTTATTGTTTTTCAAAAAACAACCCTTCCAAAAGTTTTCTGTGAATGGGGAACTGGTTTCTTGATTCCAGGTAAAAAAAACTGTAATTTTATATAACTTAGAAAAGACAAGTCTTTTTAGTTTTATTACATAACATAGTTTTGATAACGTAGTATCAATTATATGGTGAAAGAAAAATGTAAAATCACAAAAATACTGAACTCCGAGGAAAATTTAATCGGAAAGTCCCTAATCACATGGCAAAATCAAATGACAAAACACATCAAACGAATGGACAACAACTGTCATATTCCTGACTTGGTACAGGCATTTTCAAATGTAGAAAATGGTGGATTGAACCTGGTTTTATAGCGCTAAACCTCTCACTTGTACGACAGTCTTATCAAATTCCGTTATATTTACAACGATGCGTGAACAAAACAGACATTATAAATAAAATAGTCAAAATATGGGTACAGCAGTCATCACTGTGTTACAATATCAAAACAAACAATTATTTACAAAAAAGAACAAAAGCATCTATCAAATTAAAAACCACATTCATTGCTTTGCGTGTCTGACGTCAGAAAATGTAAACGTCACATAAGAAGAAATTTTGTCATTCAGTGTTTATTCAAAACAATTTTAAAATTTCACATGTAGAATGTTGGTATAAAGAAATTTCCGTTTTTGTAGATAACCATACCATTAAGCAAATGTCGTTTGAAAATGGAATGGAATTTAATTTCATTGTTATCTGTTACTTTTCCCTTTTTGTAGGATTTTCATTGAGTAGATATCTAGAGAATTCGGGATATGCAGTCACGGATTCATTACCAAAGGACATAACTGAAAAATTACTTTATTATCTTGGACTGGACACATTCTTGTTAAAACCCGATTGTATGAATGTTATTTCACCATATTCAGTAACATATTTGACAGAAAAAACAGGTATTTTAAAGTGTGAAATCAATTATTGTTTTGTTGAAAGAAAAATAAATAGGCACATCTTTATTCGAAAGTAAGGATATGATATCCCTGTGAGAAGACATGTATTCAAACTTTTGAAAAAAGACTATTTTTGTTATCTGGAGACTTGGTTTTGGGTATTTGGAATTATTTGGTATCAATATAATATATCACATATACTACAACGTTTTTTCCAAAACAAATCAAGAAGTCATTTTATTGCATTCATATTGTGTACTTCCTATTGCATATGATACTTATCGGTTATTATACATAATGTTAAAATGACACTTTTTGAATTGTTAATTTGGTGGGTTACCTTCTACTTCAACACATGATTCATTAGACACAAATTTTTGTTTATATCATACCCTATGGTATAAAAAATTGGCAAATGGAAAAACGAATAGACAATGTAATATATTAGATAACACATAGCCGAGAGGATGAGGAAGCAAATTGATACCCTCAAATAAATGTTTGTCAGCAGTAACCATCAGCTCTTTCCTCTTAAGGTATGTGGTATTTGTATAATTAATATACAATCAAATTGTCTGACTAATCTCTACATCTTAAATGATATATAAATAAGGAGACAACTTATTTTCACCATTACATGCTGAACAGCTAACAGAAAAGTACTTTCAGCTAGCCTGGCCAAAAGGGCCAGATGAGTTATCTTCCTCACTTGGACTCCGGCATCTGGCGTTCTGCTCCGGCGTCAGTAAACTTTTTCAAAAATTATCATTTCTTCATCAATGAGTTATCAAGGGGTTTTAAAAATGTGTCGTCTGATGATCGTGCACGCGAACCAACGTGACCGACATGGCTGACAATAGAACATAGGAGTAAAATTCCAGTAAAACACCGAAGATGTCAAACAACTTTTTTTAAGGGGTAACTGCCCTAAACGGGCGATTTATAAAATTTGGATATTATTTTTAATTTCAAAACAATAATAGCCGAATAGATAAAGGGAGAAACGTTTAATAGCACAAATGATAAGCAGAACAACAAAATAAGTCAACATGGATGAAATTGCCAGTCCATTCCTTAAATGATTTATTGTCCTTAAATGAAGATTTTACCATTTTTTTTTTTGCATTTTTGCCTTCCATCTTGTCAACTATAATAGATAGATAGGAAATGTCCAAAATGATCAACAAGGCAAGTTTTTCAAATATACAAACCTGTCAAAATCGTAGGTCGACTCCTTGTAGAAGTCATTGCCCTTATATGATGATTTTAACTATTATCTTGTAAAGACTATAATCGATAGATAAACTACCAGCAAGACGATATTTTTGTGATAGACTTCTTGTGAATTATTGCCTCTAAATGATAGTACAGCCCTTGGATGGTGTAAACTTCCCAAAAAAACGTGTATGGTGTAATGGTGTATGGCATATGCTGCAATGGTAGAAGGTGTATGGTGCTATGGTGTATGGTGTAAGGGGAATTGTGTAATGGTGTAACGTGCGATCGGGAATGTTGTGAATGAATGGTGTACGCCATTTAAAACTATGCAAAATATTGATAAGAACTGATTTTTTTGTTTTATACATTAATTTACAATATTGTGATCAAAAATCGTTTTTTTAAATAAATAAATAATTTTTTTTAGTTGCACGCTTTCTTTGAAATTAAATTGCATTATGGTGTAATGTGTAAGGTGTATGGTGCAAAGGTGTAACGTGTATGGTGTAACGGCACAGGGTGTATGGTGTAAGTGGGAAGTTTACACCATCCAAGGACTGTAAATACCATTTTTGCGATTTTGCTTATTATCTTGAAAATCATAATAGTTATAGAAACACTCAAAACTTGAAAATTATCATCCGGACAAGATCTAGCAACTTGTCAATATGTCTAAAAATGTTCGTAGACTCGCTTCAATTGGTATTGATTCTTACAGACGATATATACCATTTTTTTGCTTTTTTGATCGGAGCTATAGTAGATAAAATAAACAGTAAACAAGATCAACAAGAAAGTGATCTAATTCATGAATTATATTCTAGTTTTAACGTTGAAGAGGCTTTTATGTCAGGGTGAGCAACACATCCTCTTTAGAACCTCTAGTTATATAATTATGTGTTAACAATGTATGCTTTACACGCAAAATTGATATTACCGTGAAATTTGTGTTTCATTGTAGTTTGTCCTGAATGTGAACAGCAGGGAATTGTTTTTAACAATTCAGTTTCTTGTGATTTTGGAAAGACCTGTTCTGATATTAGATGTTGTGTTGGAGTCAGCTTATTACACAGGGCTTTATATATCAGCATAGATATAGATCCATGTGAATACATAATGCAGCTTCAAGTTGAATCTTTAGAAGTCACAAAGTCACTTTTGGATTATAAATGGGGAGTAGAAGATAGTATATCACTCCAAGGTGGATTAATATTTCAGTAAGTATGCAAATAAAATAAATTAAAGGACAATTTCTTGAATTTGCAGGACATACTTTCGAGAATATATACACATGCACAGCAAATTGTTTGAGAAGAATAAATTGACAACCCTTTAACTTGGTACGCTGATCCACAGATACTTCCGGGAGAATCACAGATTAAGTGTTCCATTTCCAACCTGTGACAAAACAATAAAGATCTCACGAACTGATAACAAAATCGTCAAATTTTTTATTGAATGTTTTAAAAATTGCGTCCATTCTTGATTAAAACCTTAACAAGTGTTTGCATCTAAAATTACGAAGTTGTATTGAGTGAACGTTGATAGTGTTTTTTATATAGATTACACCGTTAGTTTTCCTGTTTGAATTGTTTTAAACTCGTCATTTTGAGGCCCTTTATAGCTTGCTGTTCGATGTGAACCAAGGCTCCGTGTTGCAGACCTATAACTGTTTACTTTTTGCACATTGTGACTTGGATGGAGAGTTGTCTCATTGACACTCATACCACATCTTCTTATTTACATTAACTGTTTGAATTACTAGTTTAAATTTAAAACAAGCATGGCATCATCGCAGGGGAAAATAAAAAAATAAACTCCACAGAAATGGATGACATATGAATATGTCTTCTTAAGCAACTTTGACAAAGGGATCTGGTACAATTTCCACCTCAAAATTATCAAATATATTTATGCATTTTCAATGAGCTAATATATAAATGGGTTATACGTTTTATTTTCTGATAAAGTTCTGTAAATACTTTGCACCGTTCCATTTGTTAAATTAGTATCAATGATCTCATATTGATAACATCTTTATCTGCTGGGAATTTTATTGACACAAGTTGATATAATTCATCTTATTAAGGTGTCACAAGTTATATAATGGATATCTGAGAAACGTTCTGATTTTACTATGAATTATATGAAATGGTCAGGATCCCCTCATCACCCCCAACTTTTTAAAATATGTGAGTAAGGGTTTTAAACTACAGATGCTTGTCTGTACCAAAATGTGTATGTACAGACCCCGCCCCTGTGTTACAATAAAAAAATTAACAAAATCGACGCAAACTAACCAGACGATAACTCGTTCAAAACAAGTTCCAAAGGTGATCTTAATGTTGAACAGGCAGAATTTCCAGAATGAAAATCACTATGACAATTAAAATTGCATTGAGTCTTCATTTTCAGATCCAGATTAAGACAAAATATGCAAATTGGAAACTATGATTTCCAATCTATTGAAAATTGTAGCTTGTCAAATGACACCACCTGACTTAAATGCAGACAGCGATATTTAATGTGTTTCTGTTTTGAGTTAGGAAGATCTCAGATGACACATGAGACAATGTGGAAGATGCTGTCTGTAAAGTCTAACATTAAATGAAACTTGTTATAAGTTGAGTCCAAACAGTTAACATTGAATTAGGTAAAGACTGTAACTTCGGATTATGTAAAAGGCATGTGTGATATATACAGAATTTAAAAAAAAATTAACACTTGTCGAATACATTTAATATATGCATGATTGTTGAATGATTGACATAAGTTTGAAAAAAAAATGTAAAAACTTTTTAATTTCTGCCGACGATGAATGTGTTACATAAAATTGAATGTTTATCAAAACAAAGAGATTGTTTGTTATATGTACCTAGTCAATATGTTAAATGGTATTATCTTTTTTAGATTTGTGATAGATGATTTACCAAGCCAGAAGATGTTTATGGTTGATTTAAAGCTGTCAGTTTGCCTTGAAGCAAACAATCCTTCAGATTGTATTTTCAATGTTGATGTTTTCAAAAACTATAAAATAAGAAAGCAATCATGTAATTGGAACATGGGATTCAAAGTGAAAGGTTAAGATTTTATGAGATAAAAACAAAATGTAAGATTACAAACTTGGTAGTTCACAGATCATCTAACAATATATGATGTGTAGCAATTGCCAGTGTAACGTATACTTTTTTTCATTACTTTGTGTTAGTTATTCATTTATTATTTGCCAATTTTTTATTCCAAAACTATAATATTTTTTTCATATGAAGAAAAGAAGTGTGGTATACGCCAATGAGTAAATAACCCATGAACAAAAAAAAATAAACAAAAGACATCTAGAGATCAACATATAATCTTCGACAATAAATAGATTCCTTTACAATATGTCCAACTCTAAATCTTTCAGTCAATAAAAGATGTGAATAAATTTAACAGAAACAAAGAACTGCCGCCAGAACCCAATTTTCAATATTGCTTTTAAAATAGCAAAAAAATTTGTCACTGAATTTTGTAAATTATACACTTGAAATATGAGATGGAAATCATGATTCATTGTAGTCAACTCAGGGGTAGATAATTAGACTTTAATTTGTGAAATTAATTTTCTTGACTAAAATATAGAAAAGATTTATGGTTCTCCAATGATGTGATCTATTGTAGTTTATATTTTGTAGTTGTTCTTCTTGTAGATTTTTCATTAAAAGAATGGATGAATGGAAGGAAAATACAGCTTACAGATCATTTAACAATTTATGATTCTCAGAAACTACTTGAATACATGGGTATTCAGAAATATTTAAATCAAGATGAATGTAAAATAAACATTAGCAAGACTGAACATCCAAAGGGATGGAGTGTGAATGCCGGTGAGTTATCATCTTATTATAATTGTTTCAATTGTTCAGCTGTTGTTATAATATTGTTTAGCCCACCCAAGATATGGTCATATTTTTTGTTGGGAAAAAGTAAAAGACATTCTATAGATATTACAGTTACTCCTTCACATATTCCTGTTGTTCAACCAGATTGTAAAATTGACAAAACAATTGAGACATTTCAAATGACCATTTGGTATTGTTAGATTTGATGAATGAAAAGATGATTCAAACTTATGTCATACCCTATCTTTTTCTTTTTCAAATATTTGCAGAAAGATGTTGATTTTTTTTCTCTGAGAACTCTAGATGTTTTATGAGGGTATCCTATGCTTAAGAAATATATATTGTATTTACAGTCTTTTTGCATTGAAATGAAGTATTCCTCGAAGCATTAGTGGCTATACAATTTACTTAAAAACACACAGAATTTAGAAGAAAAAGAAGAGATTTTTATTAAATTCTCTCTCTCTCTCTCTCTCTCTCTCTCTCTCTCTGTGGATTTTTTTCTCCATATTTTTAAAGAGAGACCAAGCCAGAATTGGAATACACAAATGTTTTTTTTTCTTGCAGAGTACTCAATTTTGTCTTATATTGCTCTTATATTATATAAATAACACATAAATGAGAGGGTGATAGAGCTGATTGTTACCCCGAGAAAACATTGTCCACTGAGGCGGTAACAATCTGCTCTATCACCCTATCAGCTATGTCTTATTTAATTTATTATACTGAATGTTCTGTTAGTACTGTCTTTTAAATTTTTGAAATTCAAAGTAATAAACTATGACGTCTTATACATAACAATCATCCGTATTTGATTAAGCGCACACTTAATCAAGCGTCTCCGTGAAGGGTAATATAGTGTGTGCCATGGGATAGAGTAACCTGTCTCCCTCGTATTAACCAATCAAATCAGGCATTTTGACACGAAGTATAATAATATCTGTTATTGTTTTCACAGCTAAATACTATGAATGCTTGGATTTATTTCACAATGTTGAAACAACTTTTATCTTGTTGACTTTTTTCTAATGGGAGATAGCTCAAAAACCTTTTTCTTGCTGTGTAAATATTAATTATTCCATACCTTTACAGGATAACAAATGTTCAAACATATTAGAATAAGTGTGCGCATTCCTCATTTAGGTTTTCTGTTCAAAAGCTATATCAGCGTAGTACAGAGTGTGTATGCATTTGTAAAATATCAAAATAACAGTTACCTGTATAAATGAACTGTTTCGCTATTGACTTACACATGTAATTGATTTACCATCCAGTACTCCAGTTTCACCAGTTGGAATCATAAACATTTTACCTAAATTTTTTAAAGTACTTGGATTTTTAATCTTATATTTTTCACTATATCACTAGATTTTACTACATCCACAATTTTTGCTGTTTGTTTTATGAATCATGATATATATTCCATGAATAAACAGGTGGAATGTAATAAAGTAAATAGTTCCAGATTTTTTTAGATATTATTTCAAAGATTACATTCAAAATTATTATCCTCACTTTATTATTTTTTGGAACATTTAACTTATATTTTTCAATTTATCAGTATATTTGACTTTATCCACCCATGGTATTCACTTTTTATTCCATTTTCCATGACACATATCCCATTTGAACAGGTGCAACTTATTAATTTTAGATCTATAGTTTTGTAATGATTTTTTTTTCATTTAAGTCTTTTTTCATCAGTGTCCTTTAAACTATACTATTATGTTTTCTTTTCAATAGAATGTAAGGAACCGTATAATCTACAGCCTATTGTTAATGCTTTGTCATGCAACATCACAGATGCATGTACAGAAATCATGTGTTGTATATTTGTGGACAAGCTGAAGATGTCACTAGACTTTTTCCTGAAAATGGACTCTTGTAATAATAAGTTTACTATTGGAGTTGGAAAACTTAGAAAAACAGAATCCCTTCTGTCTTTTGATTTTGGTGCTGAAGAAGTATTCTCTCTTTATGGATTATTGAAACTTACGTTAGTAATAAATTGTAGAATTAGAATATTAGAATATCCCCTCTCTATCCTACAAAGTTTACTCGCTTACATGTACTGATAAATTGGTGTGAGCAGTTACATAATGAATAAAAAAGCTTTGTTCTATATCATTTAAACTTATTCGTTGCGTTTCAAAATAAAAATAAAAGGATTAAAGTTTATTTCTTGAGAAAATCAATAGAATTTAATAGATACTAATTACTTCACTGTACTTTGTTCTTTAAAGGAAATTTCTGCTTTTCTCTTGTCATGTTTTTATGTTAATACAGTGGGACATCCGGTGGCAAATGAATTATTGTCCTATTAAACACAGAAAAATAGAACTCTCCAATGTAACGCCTGAACAAGAACATGCTAAATAAATAAAACGATTACACTATAATGTTAACATTTCCCTCTTAATAAAGCAAACAATGGAACAGCTAGCTATATGAGTTTCGTGTGAAACTGGTATTTTATGTGTATGATTAGATTTCACAATTAATTTTACTACTGACTGCATACGTTACTGAATCATGCAATTTTTCCGTATACTGTTAAAAGTCCCTAATACATCTCCAGATGAAGAACACAACTACAAATAGAAATAGAAAAACCTCAATGTAATGATATTTTAATAATTGACTGAGCATAACCAATTGTGCTTTTTTGCAGAGCATAAGATAGAACAATAAATATTTAAAATCTTTTGGAGTTAATAGTGTTTGTAAAGGATTGAAATTTCAGGGAATTTTTATGTGTGAAAATTAGAATTAGGTCTTTTTACCTGCTGAAGTCGCATAACATGGGGACTTTAGGGGTTTCCAACTTGTGAAAAAAGTAATCACTCTTCGTACACCATAAATTCAACCAAATCTGTGAAAATGTCTCAGCTTCAAAACGAGTCATCATACTATCCAAGTTTACATTTTGGACGAAGGAATCAAAGAAAAAGCTAACAATGTCGTCTACCTGAAACGGATTGCGCAGATTGACCCATATGTACGCAGATTGACCAAAGAGGTTCAGGGAAATAATAACAAGAAGCTTGATTAATATGCAGCAAAGAACAACATTTTTGAAATTAAGTCAATAGGCAATTAAATTAAAACGGACCTTATTCCAATATAAATGTAAATTAAATACATGGAGAAGACTGCAAATGTATGGACAACAAAATAACTCTAGCAAACATATTCTAAAATTCGTTTAAAAAATCGTATAGTGTATTTAGTATGTTCATTATCTAAAATAAATTTTTAAAAAATCAGTATGTAGCAAAAATAAGCAATATTGATTATATATCAGTGTAACATGCTTCTAGTGCAATTTTCTTGATAGTAATGAAAATAAGACAAAATGCATTTGCATGTATATTTCAAATAATGTCATATACTGGAAATTTAGAAATTATTTCCTTTTTTTTATTCATTCAAAAATTGGGACGGGATATTTTTCGCAAAAATAAAATCTCCCACTCTAAGTAATAAAAGCATTATTTGTAGGCAGCCATTCTAGAAAATCGCAATAGTTGAGTTCGCATGTGTGTTCATTGTTCAACAATCTCAATAATGAATGCAGGCAACAATTTCTGAATTAATAGTAACAGATTGTTTTTCAATTGTGATTCAAAAACAACTTGGAGAAGTATGAGTAATGCAGTAAAACAATCTATTGATTTGGTTCACCTTTTCAAATAAAGTGTTACTAATCTATTTTTATTGATCACACTGAATAATAATGATTATGAAAAGGAAAATTCATAAAGCGCCCTATGTAATAAAAACTGAATGTTCCTCTTAAAAGTACAGTACATGTATATAGACAAGTATCATTTTCTTCCCTTATAAATAAATATTTTACTTTTTTATCAGGTACAAAATCAGTGACTTCCAAAGTGAATATGCTTTTGTTGTCGCATTGAACATTAGTGTTTGCTTCGAGTCGCATATGCAATGTGAAGTGGATTTACAGATTTTTAAAGATGTTAAACTTTACAAGAAGTTGTGTGATTTAGAAGAAAAATACTCAATATCTAGTGAGTAAAATGATTGTATTTGATAGTGTGTCTAATAAGAAATATACAACACTTAACAATGGGGTAAAGTAACTGTTATTATATTGATATGCTTTATTGTAATATGTTTTGGGTCAACATCAAATACAATTTCACAGGTTGAACTACATTCAACATTTTTATCATTGACAGATGTTTGGATTAGATGTTTACCTTTCATAGTCTTTAGATAACCACTTTTCATATTGCAAATTTCCGCCATTGAATTTCCATATTTGAAATTTTTGTTCATCATTTGGGTAGTTGAAACCAATAACTCTTTAAAATAATATAATCTGGTCCTAAATGGTTATTACATTTTTTGAAGATTTTTCCTTATCCCGTTGGTTGTTAAATCAGAATATAGCTGTAGGACAGCATTTGCCAGATTATGCTGTAGACCTGTTAACAGAACAGTTGGGAATAGCTCAGTATCTACATGACAAGCAGTGTTCAAAACAAAATATGTATCCTGTAAAAGCTGGCTGGAATACATTAGGTAATAATGTGATATTGAAAGCATGCCATGATCCCTATGGACACTATCACTGTTTTAAGTTATATCAAGTAGATAAAGGTTTTTTTGCATCAGCATGAAAAAAAGTGTTCACGATGGTAATTTTTGTGCCAGTTAATTATTGGTTCATGAGGTACGATTCGAACACACGAGGTTTTAACCGTTCTGTTTTCATTTTGTTTTTCCTTGTCTTTATATTTTACTTATTTTCTTGAACTTGAACTTTATCGAGAAAGTGTATACTATATACTGTATAAACTATGAACTACACAAAAAAAATTTTTGGCGTCTTTGTCATTTAATTATTGGTTCCAGAGGTGCGATTCGAACACACGAGGTTTTAACCGTGCTGTTTCATTTTGTTTTTCCTTGTCTTTATATTTTACTTATTTTCTTTAACTTGAACTTTATCGAGAAAGTGTATACTATATACTGTATATACTTTCAACTACAAACATATTTTTGTTGGCGTCTTTGTCAAGTGTACTATCAACTATAATAAAGTTATTATCTATTATACAAGTGGGATGTTTAGCAAGCTAGAAAACAAGATTTAACCCAGCATTTTCTTCGGAAAATGTCTGTACAAAATTAGGAATACGACTGTTGTTTTCCATTTGTGCCGTTGGTTGATAATGTCCAACGTTTGATTTTTTCAGTTTTTATGGCCTTCCCCTTTTTGAATTTACCTTGGTGTTCGGTATTTTTATGTTTTTTTATGCATAGTGCAATATTGTTAAAAAAAGTAGGGAAAAATTATATTGCTTTTCGTATTGTCATTGCTATAGTTGATTTAAAAGACAATATTTCTGTTTTTGTTTAATTTCTCAGCTGTTTATTTAGTCCTGATTATTGGTTTGTATTTGCATTGTAAAACATGAGTATGGTTTTAATATTAAACATTCGTTTTGATAATTTCTGCATTTGTTTGTAGGGTGTGAGAAAGCACCTTTAATGCAAAAATTATCGAGACATCTTGCATGCAGATTACCAGAGTATTGTACCGGGGCATCTTGTTGTGTGGACATACCATTGTTAAGGACGTCCATTGAGACGTTTGTTTTACTTGATGTATGTAATTATAAAATAACATTAGGAATAGAAAGAATGATTAAAAAGATATCTCTTTTTGACTACAACTACAACACCTGGCAAAATGTAACACTAGGAAATGTGGTGAGATTAGGGTAAGGAAGCTTTTTTTCTTTATTTAAAAGTTGTTTCATTCATTTATATTCCTGAGTTGACCTACATGAACTTCTGAAAATGATTTGAACTGAAAATGTCCCAATGAAACTCCTTTGATATAATAGACTTTCTTTTGTATTTGGTTTGCTTTATTTCAAACCTTTACCGTTACGATTTCCAGGGAGTAAAGATATATTTTATAGATTTTAGGTCATTTGTAAAGGAAATTGAGTCCTAATTATATTTTTACGAATGAGGACATTTTTATTCTGAATAGGTATAAGATAGAGGAGTTATCTGCAGAAAAAATGTTTCTGTTTAATATGAAGATTGATATTTGCTTTGAGACTTCTGGAGATTGCAGGTATTCCTTCATTGTACTGAAAAATATTAAGCTACCAAGACAACCCTGTAATTGGAGTGGTGGACATGTTATTCCTGGTAAGCACAAGTCAATGTTCAGAAAGAAGAAAAGATTTTAATAATAATGATGATGATAATGTTGTTGTGCTTTATTTGCCATATCAAGTTTTTTTTACACTCAAATACTTAAAGCGAACTGTATAGCAAATTCATCAAATTAAATACTTGTATGATGATTTTTTTTTTGTATGAAATAACTTTTTACTTTTAAATACGATTTTTAAATAAGGGTATGCTTATTTTCTTAAAAATAATAATATAATGAAAATGTTTTTAATTCTAGGTTTCAGTTTGAATCAATGGCTCAATGATAAGAATTTACCTTCAACAACAACAGTACTAAACAGTTTGCTGGCCTCACATCTTTTGGAAGATCTTGGTTTGTCTGACTACATGCTGTATCCGTCCTGTGATTTCAGTACCTTCAAGATGAAGCAGCATGCAGGTCGTGGATGGAACTCAGGTACTCTTTTGTGTTTCCTTAAAGTTTTGTAAAATATGTGTTTTCTCTTTAAATGGCGGATTGACTTAAAAGGCGGTGGTCATAAATTACAAAAGCTGAGGCTTGTTAGTTTTATTGAGTGTAAGGGAATTTTAACTTTTGAAGGACTGGGGCTTAACTTATGCAAGGGCACCACGATGCAAAAACCCTCATTTAAAAACTCTGATCTGAAAAATAAACTTGTTCAAACATGTCAGGATTAAATTCATGTTAATTTTATATTTTTGCTCATCTGGCTCATAACTCTGAACTAATTTTTATAGAACTTACATCTATTATTCAGTAGGGTAGCTATATGATATTTCATAAATTATATGTCGGTTGATTATTGAAAAAAGAGATATAATTCTTGTAAGTGTTCAATATTTTTAACCTCAATAAAAAAAAGAACATATTCTTCGTGTCCAGATCTACCTATATTCCAATTCTAAGAAAATTATTGTGGAACTCTATCTTTAAAACTTTTAAAATAGGCTTTAATAGACTGTGATTAGCATAACAAATGCGTATACGAAAGAAATAAAAATGTACTCCTTAAAGGAGATTTTGCTCTTAACATACACAATGTTAGATGAAGTTCTGCATATTGCCAATCATCATGCAAAAGAGAGGCGAAAGATACCAAAGGGACATTCAAACTCATAAGTCGAAAATAAACTGTCAACACCGTGTCTAAAAAAGAAAAAGACAAACAACAGTTCACAAAACACAACATAGAAAACTGAAGACTGAGCAACACGAACCCCACTAAAAACTGGGGTCGATATCAGGTGCTCTGGAAGGCTGCACAGATCCTGCTCTACATATGGCACCCGTCGTATTGCTAGTGAAAGTACAAACCCGAGGACAAGTCTAATTCGGTATGTCTCATTCGGGGAAAAGGGGACGGGATTG
This sequence comes from Mytilus californianus, assembly GCF_021869535.1. Taxonomy (NCBI): domain Eukaryota; kingdom Metazoa; phylum Mollusca; class Bivalvia; order Mytilida; family Mytilidae; genus Mytilus; species Mytilus californianus. The sequence goes on along the minus strand of NW_026262712.1, from coordinate 77,362,083 downwards.
TAGTTGCAACAATTGGAACATATCGATCCGTCGTCATCTTTTAAACAGATATTCCATAACGGTCAACCAACTCGTGATGGCGTCCGTAAATTTTACGAAGGAATGATTTCAACTTCACCACTTGGAACTCTTGGTTTAATAGCTTCCTTGTGAGCAGCAAACTAGATACAATGTGTATGTCACACATGATAAGCAGTAAAAAATCTTCCAAAAATGCGAATTTAACTTGATAGGAATAGTTGCCCTGCAAGTAGATTTTATATATTCTCTATGGATTTTGCCGTCTATCTTAAATTTCTCTGACAAGATGCTTTTTGTCATACCTACAACAATTATTTTTTGGCGGATTCGAGACATTTCTATTCTACATTCCTTCGTCGGCGTGATCAACATTTATGTTGAGTCTGTGGTTAAAGTTTCTTAAAACATAAAAAAAAAATTGTCAAAGCTTCGGGGATTTTTTTGAAATTTGGACAGAGGATAAATATTACTAAAAAGACAGTATCAAGAGCCAAATTTGAAATCAAAATATTTCATATTTCAATATTTTAGGGAATTTACGTTTTAAATTTTCCTCGGAGTTCGGTATTTTTGTTATTTTACTTTTTACTGATAAATGGACATTTTTTGCAGTTGACCTTTAGATACAGTATAAGGGTAAAGTTACTAGTAATCAATAACTTTGTCAAACCTTCACGTAATTATATACAATTTGGTCAGAAGAATCTTTTTTATGATAAAAAAAACAGTATCCAGACTAACATATCGTAAAATGTATTTTTCTCGTTTTCCGTATTATACTGCTAAAATAAAGTCGGGAGTTAACTTTAATTAGATATCAATTACATTGTCAAATGGTCATGGAACTAGGGAAGAAGCTTCTTTATAATTAAGAGATTAGGTCTGATACACAATTTTTAAACTATATTCTTTTAATTTTTCAGTATTTTAGTGATAGACTGACTTACTTAGTATGGGATACATTTTTCTTTTAAATATTTGTCGAATGTTATGAAACTTAGACAGAAACCAATCTTCATGATCACAAAATTGCATCTGACTCACTTTTTACATTTAACATTACAGTGTTACACTGAAAGCAGCAATCGTAGACGAGATGCAAGGTTCTGGGGAACTCTTTGCGAATGTTTTAGATAGTTTTGATAATTTTTGTGGCATATCTTGAAATAGACAGCCACTGTAAATAACAAAAACGAGAAGCAATAGAACATATAAAGATACTTACATGATTTAAACTATTTATTAACTACATTTGTTATCGTCCGAATTTGTTTAAGTTAAATGTGAATTAAATTACAGCTTTACAAAGATCTAACATTAGCGTACTTGATAGAAACTGACTATTTTCAGAGTAATTGTCCTTTTGTTTCTAGATCTACTGCCCTTCAACAACTAAACTAATTTCATTCGAAGTGATATGGGAAATCGTTTTGCAATTTTTTCAGATTTTAGAATTATTATATTGTTGTGAAATCAAAATTAAAGTTGGAAACTCTTACAAGGGGTAACATTCTCAGAAAGACTAGGTCAACTGGTAAATCATTAAATATGATTTGTTTATTCTGAGTTCTACATGTTTTATCTAAATATCAATTTGCAAAGATTTACCAGATGTGTGTTCCAGCTACCTGGTGCTTACTTTTGTGTGTGTGTGTGTGTTTTTTTTTTTTTTTTATTTTAATTATAATTGCAATTCATTTTACAAAATATTCATGGATATTTTTTTAATGATTTATTTGATAAACACACATTTCTTACAGCTGTTTACAAGTTTAGAACCACCATCTTATATCTATTTTGATGTAAACTTTTAGTAACTTATTTTTACAGAATGCAGTTCAAAAGTTGAGTTGCCAATTCTACCAAAAGAAGTTGTATGTCATCTTGATTCTACATGTAATGGGATAAACTGCTGTATGGAAGTAAAACTATTGCAGAAAAATATAAATGTTTTCATTGATATAGATTCCTGTAACTATCGTGTCAGTATTGGTATAGAGAAATATCAGTTCCAATTTTCTTTTGGAGATTTTCAGTTTGGTGTTCAGCAAAATATTCACATTTCAAAGGTCATTGAAATAATGTAAGTTTTAATTAGGTCTTTTTATTATTTTTACATAATAAAAATGTATAATTTTGTTTTTTAATACGAGTTTGTTCAATTCATTTCAAAAATTTTGTACATAGACCTGGAAATATCAAAATGGAAATACAAAATTAGAAGTATATACAACCACTTACATGATATATTGTACATTGGACAAAAAAAAAATACAATTTTTAAATTTTCAAAGCATTATTTAATTCAAGATGCACTAAAAAGGGGTTTATTTGATTAGTCAGTTTCACATATATTTAAATTTGAAGTCTCTTCACTATGAGGATTTTTGATGAGACACTTTGTATAAGACAGGCAAAAACATTGGCATATTAAAAAGTGATCTGATCATCTGAGAGAGAAAAAAAACAATAAGATACAAAACTTCATGTCTATAAAAGTAATTAAAAATAAAATGCAATTGATGAATGTTTCTATTTCAGTTACAAAGTTACAGATTTTCCTGGAGAATCAGTTTATTTTATTGATTTCAAGATAAAGATTTGTTTCAACGACAAAGGACACTGTGTGATAGATGCAGATGTATTTTATAATGCTAAAGTTCCAAAGAAAAGGTGTGACTGGAGCAGAGGATATAAAGATATAGGTATAATTGCATATACAGTTAAATTATACATTGATTGTTTAAGAGTAGATAATCAAACTGACTTACAACTATTGCAATTTAAAATGATAGTCTGTTGTAAGTTCAACTCCTCCTTACTGCTAAATGGATATGAATAAAACTTCACACAGCTGTAGACGAACACTACCTGAGAATGTGTATGAAGGATTATAATCTAGGTCCCACATGTTAAAGAAAAAGATTTATAGAACTTTATATTTTCAATTTTGCAATATGCATGAAGGATAAAATTGCATGTTATAATATAATACAAGCTTAAGGCTTGATAATCAAAGTTGGATGAGTACATTCACGGTTCTAGTTCCTTTTTTTAGCATAAAGAGGGCATTTTTTTTATTTCTATAGGCTTCTTTACCTTTAGTGTCGATTGGATGGGTATCGCCATTTGGATTGTAAAGAAGCTGAAAATATCGGTCTTAAAATCTAATTGAATATGCAATTAATTTGTAAGAATTTTCATCCAAATACAAAGAACAATATGTAATTCATCTTCATATATCGACTGATAAATCAGAATAGAGGAATTGAAGCAATAACAGGTGTATAGCTTAATTCAGGTGACAGCTTCGTTGAATTACAAAAGAGTTTCAACACCTGAAATAAAATGTACTTAAAAATTAAAATTGACAGTCGTTAGAAAACTGTTTAGCATGTGTATTCTTTATTCTGTAAAACACGCAATTCAAAATTACAGATTGGTCGTTGGAAAACTGGTACAAGGACCAAGGAATAGGATTGACGAGGAAGTTATCATCGGAAACTACTTTACTTTTGCTCGATAAACTGGGGATAGCAGAATTCTTACTGGACGATCAGTGTGATAGACATGACCATTTCTCAGTGTATGCTTCACAATTTGAAGGATGGACAACAAGTAAGGACAAACTGTAGATTTATTTTTATGATGGATAAAAATAGATTGTTAAATGGGAAAATCAAGAAAAAAAATCAAAAAATGATTTTGGTACCTTTTGTATAAATAAATATAAATTCAATAATGTGAACGTTTTATTCTGTAAAATACGTGAACAAAATGTATTTCGAATCTGACTATTGAACCAGCATGACTTACCGTTGGTCGTCGAGCAGTATCGCAATGATTCGCAGAAATAATACATAAAACTGATTCCTCCTTTCCATTACGGACGTCGATTTAATTCATGAAATCATTGATTGACAAAAATAAAAGATCGATACATGTCACCTAAATCTTTTCTTCCGAGATGACAGGCTATAACGGGGTTTTGAATCTCCCATCTTCATTTCGTCGTCTAAATTCTATCAACTACACCATTGATAACATGTGCCAATATGAGTAGTCAGATTTTGAAAAATTATTGTTACATTTTCATTAAATATTTGAGAAGGGGAAATGTTTTAAATGTAAACTATTTGTTTCCTATTATTTTCTCTGTGTGTTACAACAGGATCAATTGGGTCTGCGTTTGGAATGACAATAAATTGCTTCTTTATTCATAATACAGAAATTCGTTGTTATGACTTAAAATATTTTCTTGTGTTGATACAGTGAAAATGGTTAAACTCCGAAATGTAGTAAAAAAGAAAATTTGATTACGAAAAAAGCTAAGGTTATCTATACCTAGGGTAGAAAATCCTTAGTATTTCGAAAAATTCAAAACTTTGTTTACAGTTTATTTATGATTATGGCAATATCAATGATAATTCATGTCAACTCAGAAGTGCTGACTACTGGGCTGGTGAAATCCTCTCCCAGCAGTAGCATAGACAAAGTGGTTGTAAATAAACGCATCATAGACTAAAGATAAGTGTGCGTGTTTTTTTCTTGATATTTCCTTAATTGTCATATAATGCAGTTCAACACCATTCGTATACATCCTTGGCTTTGAGTGTTCCTGATGAATGTCAATCAGGATCAGCGCTTAAGATTCATGAAATTTATAAAGTGTTGCATTGTTTTCATGTTTTTCAGGTTTTTTCGTAAACTGACGTGTTAGTGCTTTTTCAGGGGAGGACGTGCGACCATTGAAAAAAAATCGATACGTACATAATACAAAAACTGTTCATTTGTAATTCTGAAGATTTTTAATGTAAAATCAAAATTCGATTTGCGTAAAACTATAGAACAATTAAAATCAATCAGGCAAAGCGCATCTTTTAAGCGTAGTTTTAAGTCTCCTCATAAAGATACATATTCGCGTATACGTATTATCCCATAAAATCTATCATCATACAACACATACACGTGTTATTTTAATTATTTCAAAGTTGGATTCAGGAAAAGTTCCACGACTCGCAATATCATCATTGCCTCCAACATCCATTTGAATTGTTGACTTGATTTGAAATCAGCCCAGGTAAGTTCCACACATTCAGATGAAATCATCGATGCATTTAACATTGTTTAAGTAAAGTTTCTTTTAAGATTTTTTTACAAATAATAGGGTGTTAATCACATGCCCTGTTGGCACAGCTCTTTTTTACCGCTATATCTACATATATAAATAACTCTGTATATTTTGTTTAAGATTGCAGATCAAGATCAGTAGAGTTATTACCCTTGGATGATTCTGTGATAACATGTTACCTTGACAAAACATGTTTAAGTTTACAGTGCTGTAGGGAATCAGATTTCATAGGCAGATCATTTTATGTCAGAATAGACATTGACCCTTGTAGCTACATCATGACCTTTCAAATAGAAAAACTTATCATCAATACAACATTAAACGATTATGAATGGGGGAGATGGAGCCACGTGGATCTGTATGGTGTCTTTAGATTGAGGTAAATATTATGAGTATAGGCGTAGACCAAATTAAAAACAAATATGAAAGGCTTTAATTGGTTTCAATTATATGCACTCAAATATGTATAAAAAAGAGATCCGTAGATTTTGAAATATTTAAGTACACCTGTAACAAAAGGCTAGTTAACCAATTTTGATCTGAAACGGTAATTTTGATCTTTTAACATCTGAAAGTCTGAACAATAAATCATTCAGTCATGTTCAGTCTTTCGTTCAATTTTCAGACTTGTACAATGTGGTAAATTCTGTACTGTTCAGATAATTCCCTTGCAGTCAGTTCATTACGATTCAATAGCTTTTCAGACAATTCAGCATAATGTTGATGTGTACAGGCAAATGGCAACTACTGAAACGTCTGAACATAGATTGAACAGATTTTAATTGAGTGGAAGCGAATTGTCTGAACAGTACTGTATTTACCGCAGTGTATAGGTCTGAATATGGGCTAGAAGACTAAAAATTATTTAATGATATATTGTTTATTTTTTCAAGAGCTGTTAAGATCAAACTGGTCGTTTAAGATCGAAATTTGTTTACAAATGATGGCTAGTATGAGGTCATTCATATTAACCTTATGAAAATGAAGAATTATAATTGTGTATTTTTGTTTCTTCAGTCTCCTTTGGAAATTTCACCACTTCATTGGCTAGTCCAAAGAAAGCTTGGTCAGAATCATATTTAAAGTTTCATTTTAAGTGATATGTGTGGTAATCTTGCTGTTCATTCAACATAGATGCTGCCAAATATGAATTTTAAAGATATAGGTATGATGAAGTTTTCTTGATCATAACAATTAAGAGGAGGCAATAGGATGGTTGCGCAATAGATCAAAGATGTTTAAAGATTATTATTTTTCAATAAGCTATCCGTAGATTTTGAAATATTTTAGTACACCTGACGTTATTTGGCATAAATAACAGCATTGTACAATTGACTTTAACATAAGCATTATGACATACAAGAAGATGAAAGGAACATTCCTGTACTCCTATGATAATTTGTGCATTATTTAGTTGTAATTCAATACCTATGATAAGGTAATACCTCACACAATCTGTTGAAATAAGTGGAGAAAATAAGGCAACGGCACAATTCTCTGTGATAGTTTTAAGTCCCGGTTATTGGCATTAAAGAATATGTATGTATGGAATAAGTTTGAAAAGATCAAATAAATCGCGAATTTCTTTTAAGGAAATTTAATGGATGTATTGAATGTTATTTTTATATAGGCTCAGATTAGTTGATCTATATGCAGACGAACATTATTTGATTTCATTAATCCTGAGTTTATGCTGGGAGCCTACTGAATGTGTAGATCATCATATTTTTACAAATGCCGTACTGCCTAAACCAACTTGTGACTGGAGTAATGATTTCAAAGTGAAAGGTAAGACCATTTAAAATTTGGAAATGATATATAATGTTGTAAATGTTTTGACACACAGTACAACATATATGTATTTTTTCTTTAACGAATACAATTATACATTGCCGTATAAATCTAGAGCATGTCATGAAGTCAAGATGTATTTCATATTATTTTCTCCTTATCAAAGATATTTAAATTAACTGGAGTTTTACATTTTAACCTAAATGATCAGGTGCAAAGTTTCAATGTTATTTTATGTGGTATGATGTCAAAAGGGACAAAGATATTAAAGGTCTCAAATAGTTATTTGCAGGTTCATTGCTTATTTTATTTTCCTACAGGCTTTTCACTACATCATTATATGAAAGAAAACGGTTTGACAGCGCTAACAGAACTTGACAAGTCTACAGTCTTGGAAAGACTTGGAATTTCTACATACTTAAAATCAACAGACTGTTCACAGATGTCCACAGCTCAAAAAAGACATGATGGTTTGATAAATAGTTAAGTGTGCTCGCAATAATGAAACAAATATGGTATTTAATTCACAAGGTTAAAAATAAAATGCGAACTTTTAATCACCACTTTGCGGCTATCTTCATCATTGTCCGTCATTCGACTTAAACTTAACCAAAGATCAACTCTTAAACTACAAATCTTTTCAAGCTTTATTTTACTTGATCCTAGGGATATGTAGTTTAAAGTTTGTGTGTTTTATTCCAATAAATTGACAAAAAGGCCACCATCAGTTAAATAGAAATTAAGGGTTAAGTGCATCAATTGTTTTGTTTCTTGAAAACCGTGATAAAAGAGAAAATCTGACAAAGCAAAAATAACTAGAATGTCATGGTCTACCTATTTGAACCAATTGCAAAATTATCAGATTTTTCACGAGCTTGATACAAAATTTGGAAAATTTGGTATTATTGCCAATGAGACAACATTCCAAAGGAGACTGAAGAAACAAAAGATACACAACTATAAGTCACCGTGATACCTTTAACGATGAATAAAACCAATAACGCATACAAACTATAAAAGGTCAAACATGACATATTTAAAACAATCAAAACAAGATAACTTACGGCATGATGTATGTACAAACAGTAATGAAAAACATATGACAATAACTGAATTACGGGTTCCTGGCTTGGGACAGGCACATACACAACTAAATAGAATTTAACATTTTTGCAGGCATCAATATCTCCCCTTACCTGTGTAATAGCACAACGTAAAACATAATATAAAAGTCAGTTGAAAAAGGCTCGACTCATGAAATCGACACAAAGTACGCAAAGTACTAAAGACTTGAGACTCAAAGTACCGATCTGAGAGTACTCGAAGTCACTGAAATCTAGTTCAACTAGTTTAAACCGAAAACATCTGATAAAACAAAATCATGTATCAAAGAATAGAAAAACAATCAGCACACATCCAATTGAATTACTGTTAAAATGTCGTAAACCGTCAAAGAAAAACTTGATCTTGTGCAATGCCAAAATATAAGAATCTACAGAATGTATGACTGTTTGCCTATGATCCAAAATATATGAAAGATAAGTGGAAATGTTTATACATGTACGCAAAGATGATCATAAATACAAGTTTATTAAATATCGAATCAATTGAATGACTCCTAAAGGAGTTACACACATAAAATGACATTTGTTGGCTATATTTTATCTACTACTCGAAAACTATAATAGATAGTAGAAACTGTAAGCAGCAAAAATATCAGCAATGCAACATCAACAAAAAGTCAATACCACAAATATTAATTGATGACTCCTTATGAAGTAACTGTACTTAATGACGATTTTGACCGTAACATGGGTGCAGACTAATCGAATAGTATGCCTGCCAGTAAAGAGCTTGTTAATGTTTAACTAATTAAAATGATAATCTTTTCGAGGACCATGTAACCAATAAACACAAAAAATGACGAAACAATGTGGCACTTTATAAGAGTTGTTACTTGAATGGCAATTTTGGACTAATCAAGTAGAAAATATAGAAAATTCCTCTATCAGGTAAAATAGAGTATGACACAAAATTCTTTGTGAGGCATTGCTTACAGTGTACTTGCAAAAAATGAGATAATTGAATTTACAAAGCATGACTACCGTGTAATATAATAAGGTTTATATGCAAATGAATACGTTTTCAAAGAATAAAATGTGAAACTGAAATTGGAAATATACATAACACACACTTTATTTTAATAGATAAGAGTTGTTGTGTTATTTATTTTATATATTGTATGCGGAAAATTCTATGAAATTTCAGAGTGTCCTTCAGAAGTCAATTTATTTGAAAATATTTCATCATTTGCTACATGCAGAATTCCAGTGAAATGTACTGCCATTGACTGCTGTTTAACATTGCCTTACTTTGGGAGGAAGTTTAACTTCTTCATAGATTTAGATATTTGTGACTTTAGACTTATGATTGGAGTAGAGAAGATCGCTTTGAACTATTCTCTGTTGGACTATGAATGGGGAAAGTTACAGAGTTTAAATGTATATGGTGTCTTTAATGTGAAGTAAGTTTTATGTTCCTAAACATTATGTACTGAAATATGAATATACTTAGCCTATCACAATTTGACATGCTAACCCATCAGTTGTATCATTTTACAAACACTACTTCTCTGATACTTTTTCCCCAAATGCCTTTATACTCAAAATTTTTTTTGACATCCGGTGTATTTAACCTTAATAAACTTATATGTTGATTTGACCATTTTAGCTAAGTTATCGGGTTTCAATCATTTATGTGCCTTGTAATAAAGCTTTGAGAATGCTTTTCCTCTGATAACCTTCTTACCTGTTATTAAAAAAACCTAACAAACATAAACTAAAAAAAAATCTTTGCAAGGCACTCATTGTCTGTTTTGAGTGTTAATTTTCTTTTTGAAAAGCAAAATATAAACGAAGTAAGTTTGTTGAATATGAAAGAGATAGAGAAACCCAGTAACTTTAGTTAAGAAAAAAACATTGAAAGACCCCTGTACGAATATATTACTCCAACAAGAAAAATAAATATAGTATTTCTTTGACCTTCCTTGTTTAAAACCCATTTAATGAATTGTATATTTTCTAACCTGTGTATTGTAACAAAAAAATTCTTTAAGACTATCTTCTTGGATTGCAAAAACAAATAAATACTTTTTTCGTAAAACTATTCTTTTTTTCAAAATGTGTCTTAATTATTGGTCAAAGTGCGTTATGGTTGCTTCTTACACAAACAAATTATTTATTTTTTAACAAGATGTAGTGAATAATGTTGTGTTTAAAATATACTATTTATTTCATCTTTATCAATGGTGCCCTAGGAGTTGATTTTTTGTTCTACATCGTTTGAGTCCATTGTTTTTTTCAGCTACACCATTGACGATTTCAGCAGTGAGAATGTTGTTGTATTTAGTGTAAATGTATCAGTCTGCTTTGAGTCACTTAAAAAATGTGAATTCAGTTTTACTGTGTTGAAAGAAGCAAGACTTGCAAAACCTTCCTGTGACTTTGATAAGACTTTTACAATAACAGGTAAGCTTTCTAATGAAATAAGACAAGTATACTTGCAGTTAATACAGATAATAATACTTAATTAAATACAATTAGTTCATTACTTAATATTATATAAAAAAAAATTAAGTGAGTAAAACTGTTCAATAATTGCTGATAAGCATGTTGAAATGAGTATGAAAAGAAAGTGAAATGTAATTGTTTATAAATATTTAGTTTTATAAGGTTATGTGACAAAATCAAATGTGTCAAGTAAACAGTATAGCTGTACGAGTGTAATTGTCTGCAATTAGAAAGGTAATATCTTTCAATATCTTATTTTCAGACTTTTCTTTGAGGTCATATTTAACTGAAATTGGTTTAGATGGATCTACCTCACTATTACCAGCACACCAAATATCAGAATTATTGCATTACCTAGATATAGCTCAGTTCTTACTTCAAGACCAGTGTAATCAGCAGGAACTACCATTTGCTCCAAGCAAAAATGGATGGAATAAAGGTGATGTACAATATACACACAAAATTAAAAGTGAAATGCCTAATAGTTGTGCATGTGATTATTAGGGAATTGATTATTTAGCATATTGTCTTCATGGGATTGGCCAAACTCTTTGCATAAGCGATGAATAGTTTTTAAAATCTACCCAAATGAAGGTTTTAATTTTTACAGATTTTTTTACCTTTAAACATTGTATTTTGAATATTTGATGACAACAAATTTGTCTTAGTCCTCTTACTCTATTTGGCAAGTAACTGGTTATCATGCACTATGTTTACAAATTTTAGTAGTTCAAAATCTGTACACAATCATAGTCAAACTAAAGAGCCAATTAGAAAGCAAGGAACATGAGGAAAGAAAACATGTAGAAAGCATTTATTTAATCGAATACTTGATTTTGCGGATACTTTTTTGCACATACAAATTCAGGAGAATGGGTTCAGTAATAAATTCACAGTATAGTGTAATAGATGCTTATTTCTTCCCTCTTTGCATCACAATATGCAAGACATAAGAGGAATATTCGGTGCCGGCGTTAGCATTTTGTATACAGTTTCATATTGCAGCAGATGAAAGAGATGAAGTTCCTTATCTTGCATACAGATGCATCAATTGTCTGAAGTTTCCACAATTCTACAATAAGTAATTTGTCAGCTTTATTATTGTTATGGGTTCTGACATTGACCGCATTTTTATGGTCTATGGTATGCCGTTTTATACAAACCACCCCCACTCCTATTTATCTGTAATGATTTTGTTTTTCAATTGAAAGCATTACTCTTGATCGATCTCTGTGTTCTCAGTCATAGCTTACTTCGAGAAAGGCCTCCTTTTTACCAAATATAGAAAGTTCAAGGGAGACAATGTATATTTTCCTTTTACAGGATGCCCGAAACAGTTGAGTCTTCCACCACTTGACAACACAACCAGATGTCATTTACATGATTTTTGTACTGGTGTTACGTGTTGTACAGATGTCAGAATACTTGACAGGACTGTAACAACTTACTTCAAGTTAGATCCTTGTAACTGGAAACTTTTTATTGGGATAGAGAGAATGACTCATACTATAAATCTTTTAGACTACAAGTTTGGCAAGTCAGAACATTTCAAGTTACATGGTCTTATTCACCTTGAGTAAGTATTTATAGATAAAATAATATTTTATGATTCATTCCCTATGACAAGTGAATAGGATCATAACTTAATTATTTTAGGTCGTTTGGTCTTCTGGAATAAAACTGCTGCCCTTCCTTTTTCCCATTGTGCTTTTATATATTAGCTGTTTGGAATATATAATTAGGGTTTGCAGCCGAACTACGGCGGTTTACGTTTAATTTTCCCCCACGCAATAAAGTCGTGAAGTATACAAAGTGTTTAACCGTCAGTCCTGTTCTTGTCATCGCAACTCCTCTGAAACCACACCACAGGATTTCGTGAAACCTATTAGATAACTGGGACATACTATGTAGATGTGTATATCGACAGGAAATTATGATATGCATATTGACAAAAAATTAGAATTTAATGTTTTTTTCTAGGAGTAATGCCTCATTGAAATTGAAATTTAGACTTAAATATACATCTGCAACAGTTTGTCAGCGAAACTTCTCTGAAACCATACACCAATATTTCATGAAACTTTGTAGTTAATGAGTACATAATATGTAGATGTATATATCCACAAGAATGTTTATCAGTTTACTTCTGTAGGAGTTATGAATCTTTGAACTAAGGAATCTTTTTGAAATTTTTTTTTGTCCTGTGACAATGTAGGTGTGTAAGTTATGTGAGCGTGCTCTTAAAGGCTCTTCCCTATCAGAATGCATAGTTTAACAGCCCTGTGATCATCAATATATTTTATTTAAGTAATTACTACATGTTATTGGATATAATGCTGTATCATTACTTAGTTTACTTATTGAATTATAAATGAGCTAGGGTTGTATAATAAGAGTTATCAATCAAGTTTGTGTTCTGTTTAAGACTCTGATGTACTTAGTCTTATTGGTTGCAGTAAGTCTTATGTTTGAAATGATTAAAATGTGTGTTATGCTTTTGATATAGGTCACTTTCCACTATTACTCAAAAAAGTATAGAGAACAAAGATTGACAGTATGGAGAGCTAGCTCAAACTCATACTTATTTGCAGACAAAAAATAAAGTTAACATTTTGTATGCTTTTGAATTGACATTAGAGTGTATGCTTTAATATTTGCCATAATAATATATCAACTAAATGTTCTTTACTGAAATTTCATGTACTAGAATGACGAAATATCTTTATATTTATATCTATATATTTTTTTTTCATTTGTAGTTTTATCATTGAAGAATTTAAGATATCAAGAATGTACATGGTAAACTTAAATTTGAGTGTTTGCTTTGAAACACATTATCCTTGTGTTATACATGTGACTGTGTTGAGAAATACACAATTACCAAAGCGAATCTGTAACTGGAAGAGTGATTTTATTGATTCAGGTAAATTTTGAAATAGATTTATTCGAATATTGCACTAGATTTAAGTTGCAGCTATTCTGACAAAACGTCGGTTCACTTGGGTAGTAAAAGTGTATATATGGAATTAAAAATGTTTTGAAATTTTAACTTATGAATGAAAACTGAGCTATTTTTAGTTAAATTTGTTCAGACATTTTCTCTTTTAAATGTAAACGTACACTCTAAAGGGATTCATTTGTCCGATGAGTGATTTGGGTGCCTTTTAGATTTTAATTTTACATTAGCTTAAGCAAGTGAAAACAAATTAAATCAAGGCCGCAAATACATTTATTGTTCCTGTGTAAATATGATTTAATCCACATGCCATTAGGTTTTTCAGTCTTGATTGTTTCTACATTAGAAAATGCCTGTACCAAGTCAGGAATATGACAGTTGTTATCCATTTGCTTGATGTGTTTGAGCTTTTGATTTTGCCATTTGCTTAGGGACTTTCCGTTTAGAATTTTCCTCGGAGTTCGGTATTTTTGTATTTTATTTTTGACCAAAGGTTATTCAGATTGATTTTTTTCAGATTTTTCATACCGAACATTTTTACAAGAAAAAGGACTACCAGAAGATCAAACTCTAACTAACTATCATATGAAAGATTTGATGGAAGAATTAGGGATCAGTGAATTTCTGCAAGGACAAGAGTGTTATAAAAGTCAGAGATCATTGTCTTCATTAATGAATGGATGGGAAAATGGTATTTTATTCATTTTTAAACCTCCCCCTAAAAAAGAAGAAATGTATAGAGACTCTTTTCAATGTTCGAGAACTACATCATAAAAATAAGGAGATGTGGTATGATTGCCAATGAGAATACTATCCACTTACATATAAGTTCAAATGATGTAAATGTAAGCACTTAGAGTCACCAAACAGCCTTGAACGCTGAATTATACCCAGTTTATAGTATTTTGAATATTAAACAGAAGGGAAAGACAATCTCTGTTTTGTTCAATCAGCCTCCACAGTGTTTAACCAAAAGCCTGCAAACATTTGGAAAGTTTGTAATTACGTTTGACGATGGGCAACTTATCTTGTATAGATTAATTCAAAGAATTTTTGCAGGAGATTTTCTAGTGATATAATGAGTAGGTTTTTATAAGTATTCTTGATAGATTTCCTTTTTTGTAGCCAACTGTTCCTTTAACACAAAGCCTGCAAATTTTCTTGAATGCGTGTGTAAGCATTAAAGATTTACTTCCCACTTTGTTTACCCATTTAGAGAACTTTTGCTGTTTGTTAGAGTGATGAAACTATTAAAGTAAAATTTCAACAAACGTATTTTCAAGAATTTTTGAAGCTGTGTATCTGATTGACACGTATGAAATTTCAGTTTCTGCATGTATTTTCGATATATTAAATTGTTTGCTCCATTTCACGTCAATTGCATATCATTATTACAGAATGTAAAATACCAATGTCAAAGCTGCCTAAAAATCCAGAATTCGTTACGTGTAAAATTAGAGAATCCTGTACATCTTTAGAATGTTGTTTAATCGCTGGAAAACTTGGTAGATCATTTAAGCTATTTATAGAAATTGAACCATGTCTTTTCCAACTGAGATTAGGTATAGAAGAGATGACTTTTAGCCTGCTTTTATTTGAATTTGAATGGGGACAACCAGTTGAGGCCTGGTTGTTTGGTCTTGTGAGAATGAAGTAAGTAATTTTGAAAAAAAATGGTATTGTGCCAATATCTATCAACAGCTATTATCACAATTAATCTTAAGAAAAAAGCAATGACTAGTCCAAAAAATCAGCGCTTATTTAATTCTATGATTAGCTATCAATTTTCACCGAATTTAACAAAAAAGGCAAAAAGTAAAATCACAAAAATACTGAACTCCGAGGAAAATTCAAAAAGGAAAGTCGCCAATCAAATGGCAAAAACAAAAGTTCAAACACATCAAACGAATGAAATTTCAAATATTTTCGGGACTTTTTTTTGTTCTAATGAACAAAAATATCTAACATGAATATGTAGTGTGTGGAACCCTGTTCTATACTTTTCATAAATTTGAATTTAACTGAAATTAGGAGATTTTGCCGAATTTCAACCAAATCTCTAGTATTGGCCTATTTTGTGAGTAAATGCAATCTTCATTAGCAAAATTCTACTAAAATCTTTTCTATTTCACTTTCTAACATGTCAATTTATAGAATTGAAACACTTTTCTTCTTGAAATAATGAAATTGGATTTGAGCCAAATTATGTCTACTCTACTCCTTTATTAAATTTTTTTCAAAACTATTGATATTATAGAAGTTGCAATTTGTAATTCACATAGCTCAATATAAGCTATTGCCATTCCGAACATTGAACGGATGATAACATTGTCTTTTGTGTTTTCTTTGTTGAATTTAATGTTTGCCTTTTAGATTTACCTTTACTGACTTAAGTGCCGAAAATCAGTATTTGTTTGACCTTTCTGTAAGTGTATGTCTGGAAGCTGCGAAAACAGAACCGTGTTATATTGTTGTTAATATCCTGGAAAAATACAGACTACCAAAACCAAAATGTGATTGGAATACTAAAATTTCAGTAGCAAGTGAGTATAAATATCATATAAAAAATAAATAATACTACACTTACAAATGTACTAGAAGCGTACAAATGGAAATATGGTAAGAATGTTATTTTTTTCAAATGCCATGTTAAAGGTATTATACACTGTTTAGCTGAGTTAAAGTACCAGGTCTCACGTTTGAAAAACCATCAAGATTTGCAAATCTTCTAAAACTTTTTAAAAATCAGGATTTTTTTTTTTATTTAGGACAGATATTGAATTGTGTGATGTATGATTAATGTGTAATAGAATGGACTGTTCCTTTGAATTTTTGTGTGTATTTTTGCTGTGCCTGTACTGACTTCGTGTCATTAGTGCAAACCCCATAGTCTTTGTTTTTCTATTGAAATTCATCCAACACTTTTATTTTGCATAATTATTTTTCTTGTAAACTTGTAATTTTATATTAGCCATAAAAATTCTGTTGTTTTAGATTTTTCTTATGCTAAATGGTTGAGAGAAAAGACGGTAAAACCAACTAAAACCCTTGCACCTTACCTGACATCTAAACTGTTATTTGACATGAAGGTTGCTGCTTATTTGAAGGACACCACTTGTCATTTTAACATTCACATGGGAAATAAAACGTACAATGGATGGACCAATGGTAATTTATACATACTTTTTTAACGTGTGTAGCTTTATATTCTAAATTTTGGGCTTTAAATCCAGCAGCAAAAAAAGATTTCATTTTTATTTAGGGCAATACCATTTTAATGATATACACATACTTGTTTTGAATAAGACTGAAATGATGTGTCTGATACCCATCTTGCTGTCTCGGTTTGACGTATTGCATGGACTACCTGGCATCTATATTAGTCCATACTCATAAAAGATGAAAGCATCACTTTATAATTATCATCTATGATCACTGCAAGTATAACATGCACATAAGTAAGAAGTTTTATGAAGTATTAGATCAACAGATGTAATGATTAATGGAGAAAAATTGAACTAAGAATTATTTACGAAAAAATCATGGTACATATATCTTTAATTTTAGGCTTAGCTTAATCTTCTCATAGCTGTTGATTTCCTATGATGGACTTTACTTTCAGAATGTAGAGAAATTCTTCATCTGCCAAATTTACAAAGTAATATAAATTGTCATCTTGGTAGAAATTGTACTCAGTTGGATTGCTGTGTCCATGTTCCTCTACTGAACAGAACATTTACTTTCTATGTTTATATTGATCCATGTTATGAGACATTTATAGTTGGCATAGAGAAGCTGTTCAGAAAAGTCAAACTTTTATCTTATGACTTTGGGACCCAAGAACATTTTAATCTTTTAGGAATATTAAAACTTCGGTATGTATTTTCCTGTAATTTAAGTGTATTTAAAATTATTATAAAATGACAATAGTGTTTTGTCTTAAGAAGGTAAACAATATGTTTTATTATATTCTGATAATTTGGGAGGACTTGACACATTATGTTAAATTTTGTCTAAATAATGTATCAAATAAGGTGAATTTTGTAAAGATGATTTGAATGTAATGTTTATAGCTACTTTTGTAATATTGTTCTAAATTGAAATCCATTTGTAATCACATTATAGTAATAAGAATTCACATTTAACGATTTAAAAAAGGTCTAGAATATGAATTTGATTAAAAATGAAACAGATAAGATGAATGAGTTTTAAAAGAACATGGTGAACTATTATAATTCCCATACACATGCTATGGCTGTTCATCAAATTACTGTTAAAATATTTATTATACAAAACAATTACTTGATCTAAAAATGCTGACCACATTTCTTAATTACAGTAGAATAATTGTGTTCTTGTTAACCCCCTAAATGAAGCATCATGATTTTAATTATTTAATACAGATACAGTTTGTATGATTTCCAAAGTGAAGGAATATACATCATGAATTTAACATTTAGCTTTTGTTTGGATGATACATGTGACAGTGAAGATAGCTTTTCAGTGCCTGTGCTGGAAAATGTTAAACTTCCAAAACAAAAATGCCATTGGAGAGATAGTTACAGAGTTAAAGGTGAGGCTGAATTTGTTCTTAATCTCATTTTCATGATTAAGCGTGTGCTTAAAAAACTGTATTTTATTGTCAAGGAAAGAAAAAGGTATACTATAAAGCCACTTTTTTACATCTTACAAAGTTCTTGAATTGTGTGCAAATCTAAATCTGCATAAACACCCTCAATAGCCTAATTTTGAAATATTAGCATTAATATTTAGATTTGAACAACAGCTCAAACAATGTTTGCTTTAAAATGTATTTTACCCAGATGTTATTGTGTTTTAAATATATCTTTCAGGGTAAGGATGGTGCTTATATTTTTTTAGTCTAAAAACTATGTGTAGAACTCTTTGAAACCGTAAATTCCAAAACGATGTGCCAAATAAGGCAATAATACATATAAGGGTCAAATCAGGCAATTATATATATTGGTCAACTATGTTTGGTGTTTGCAATTGTTGCATGGTTTATCTGACCTTGACCTCATTTTCACAGTTCGTTTGCCAAAGTTTAAGCTTTCATGATTAGGTGTACTTTTCTGATACAGTAATAGATAGGTTAACTATAATTTATTTGTTGTAGGCAATGATTGCAAGATTTAACATCTGGCCTTGACCTCATTTACATGGTTTTATTGACCAAGGTTAAGATTTTTCATGGGTAATGTCTGCTTCTCGGATACTTTAAGCAAAATGGTCAACTATATTTAGTGTATGGAATGATTGCAAAGTCTACATTATAAAAATAAGGAGATGTGGTATGATTGCCAATGAAACAACTATCCACCAAAGTTCAAATAATGTGGATGTAAGCAATAATAGGCAACCGTACGGCCTTCAATAATGAGAAAAACCCATACCATATAGTCGGCTATACAAAGCCCCGACATGAAAAATATAAAACAATTCAATTGAGAAACTAACGGCCTAATTTATAATAAAACAATTTACGAAAAACAAATATGACATACATGAAGCAACGACAACCACTTAACTACAGGCTCCTGACTTGGAACAGGCACATGAAGAATGTGGCGGGTTAAACAAACCTAACAACTCAAAAGACGCTAACTACATATCTGAGACTACTCGCAGTTATTGACAGCTAGTTCAAAGCCAAAAACAACTAATAAAAAAACCATGTATCAAAGACTTAATTATCAATCAGTACACATCCAACATCCAATAAATTTAGTGTAAAGACGTTATTAACAGTCAGAGAAAACATGACCTTGTGCAATGCCAAAATATAGGGTTATACTTAGCTTGACGTATTTTTCATGGTGCATTAGTCACCATTACGATTTTTTGGTTAAGTCTTTTTCTCAGATACTATATTTAATATGTTAACTTTTGTTGGTGACTTAACTGATAGGTGGTGTACATGTCTGTCTTGGCGGTTCATCTGATATTTTTGTGCTTCGGGCGCATGAAATTTATAAAGCGTAGTTTTTATTTTTTTCATGGTTCATTGGTCAATATTATGTTTTGGTGGTTGGTTATGTTTCTCTTATACTATAAGCAATATGCTACATGTAACTATGGAAGCTGTATGGAATGATTGTAAGGTGTATATTTTTGCCTGGCTAGATTTATCTGACCTCGATCTCATTTAAATAGATCATTGATAATGTTAAGTTTATGTGATACTTGTAGTAAAACCTTTCCACATGAATACAATCATTAAATAGTGATCAGTGAAGAAGGTGAGACATTTCAGTGTATACACTCTTCATTGTTGTGTAGTTATCTCACATAAGATTTCATAACTATATTACCTAATCTTATGTTTGAACTTTGGATTCCGACATAAGAGCAGTGACATTCATACACCCCAAATATAAACATTTTGGATAAAGTTGACAAAATATTCTGAATTTCAACCTCACATACAATACAGTAGGTTTGACAACTTAATATTCAAGTTAATCGTATTATGGGTTATATAAAACATACTGCGAAATTATTTTTTTTTTGTAAACACACATTCTTTATCTTTCAGGGCTTTAAAAAACAAGTGACCTTGTTATTGAAATTGTTTGAGAATTAGAGTTTATCCCAACTATGATGTCTTAAAATGAACTGATGTGTTAATTATAAACAAGAAGGCATATTTCCTTTTTAATCGCTATGAAGTGCTTGGTCCTTTAATCCTTATGTTATTCAGTCGTTGAGAATATTTTTGGCTTTGATTTTAATTAAATCAATGTCAAAGCTCAAATTAAATCAATGTCAACGCTCATGACTTTTACTAAAAGTGACTGATTGATATACATATGTTTGAAAGCAAAATAATGCTCTCAGGATGTTTTGATAATAAGATTCACTTTTAGCAGGATGCTTATGATGTATTTGATTCTTGCTTTGTAGATTTTTCTTTAGGACA
This sequence comes from Mytilus californianus, assembly GCF_021869535.1. Lineage (NCBI taxonomy): Eukaryota > Metazoa > Mollusca > Bivalvia > Mytilida > Mytilidae > Mytilus > Mytilus californianus. Next base: position 77,341,675 of record NW_026262712.1, on the reverse strand, counting down.
GTGGTCAAAAGAAAAGAATACGGAACAATCATCAGTACTTCCTGACTACTACATTTCTGAATTGTTGGAACAGTTAGGACTGACATATTATTTAATGGAAAAACAGTGCAGAGTAAATAATGAAACTAATGGATGGAAATCAGGTGATTCAATTTGAAATATAGCAACGTTTTGAAAGCTTAATAAATCTGCTGATTCACTTAACGCAATATCACAATCAGCTTGACTGTCTTGACTAATTTATTTGTCTAAAGTTTGAATTCATTTAAAAAATTAGTCTGTAGAATAAAAAAGTTTGTATGAAAATATCACAGAAAAGGAATGTTACTACCGCACATGTTATCTTAAGAACTGAGTTTAACAAGTATGCAACCGTTTTGGAACTTTAACCATTTTTTACGTATTAGAGTTTTTTTTTGTCATGTTTTGATGTATGGTTGACAATTTTGTGATAGGTTATTGAAGTTTGACATTTTTTTTTACCTTTTGTAGCATTGTGGCACTTTGTGAACACTACTGCTATGAGATTATATATATATATATCCAAAAACTTTCATACTTAAAAATATTGCTGGTCGTCATATTTATATACATGTATATGCACATATGATGTTGAAAATACTATACAGCATTTTGATTTTACTGTTTTTGCATGACTTCTTGGACTTTGACAGTTTTGGACTATTGTAACATAATGACAGTTTCTGAACTTCAATTCTCTGCGACCGTGTGTCAAAAGCTTTTATATTTCAATAGTAAATTGTTTCATCATGAGTAACACTATTTTCAATTAAATAAAATTTGATTGTAACATAATGACACTCTGAGACCTTATGTATTTCTCATTACCATGAGCCTTTTCTGATAATTCGGTCGGCAAACAATATAATTGTACATGCAAATACAGTATTATACACACATTTTCATATGGTAAAGATATGATTTTTTGAGAGAGAAAACATATTGTCCGATATTCAATAACATTCAATTAAATTTTTTCCCCTTGCCCAGTGATATTATGCCAACCGAGGATAATAAATGTAAAGTTTAAACCTGACGACCTCTCACTCCCCAATATTTAATAGAATAATAAGTTGTCTACCATGATAAATCCCTATTTCTTTAATTGTCAGTCCATCAACTTACGACCTGAAATTTTATGTGTCTTAAGTAGTAATAAAATCAGATGAGTACATGTAAACAGAATAGATATCTGTATACTTTATTTGAGTTATTTCATCTCAGTGATATATCAAACTTTGTACATTATTTTCATTTTGTTAGAATGTGCTGAACTAAAATTTCGAGGGACCATTAGGAAATACATGTTTGCCTTGAATATTTAATCCTATGCTATGGCAATTTTTCAGTCTTGCATATGACCATTGTTTCATTATAACTTGTATATCTCCAGTAGAGAAATCCTTAATGAATAATTAATAATTTATTGGTTCTATTGTTTTAAAGACTGTTTATCTGATGTAGTCCTTCCTGATCTATCACGATACCCGATAAGTTGTCAGCTATTGAACAACTGTACAGATGTGATGTGTTGCATAGATGTACCATTCATCAAAAGAACATTTCAAGTTTCATTTGGAGTTCACCAGGATGATCGGCTGTATTCTATTGGTATTGAAAAATTAAATTTTCGAATACCATTTCAACATTTTACATTTGGTAAGTAAGTAAAACAGTTCCAACAGATTACATTCAGTAATGCCACGCAAAATCGTTCGTCAGATTTTCTTCGTGTTACAAAATGTAACATACATGTATCTTTTTTATAACCAGCATCCAATGTTGGATACAAATTTACCCATCAAAAAAGTAAAAGTTTAAAATATATATGCTTGGTGTTGATTTCGTCCGTCTTCGTGAAGTTAACGAAATGCATGAACTTGTCTTATAACAGGTCTTGATTGCAATCTTGTTTCTTTAAGAATCTTATTGCAATTTTGATGTCTAGTGAGCTTTGATAATTTTTATATCCAAATGTAGACATTTTGGCCATTGCTTAAGTGGTGAAGGCAAGCCTTTAGCGTGCTGTTTTCAGTGCGGTGGCGTGAAAAATGTATAAGTTTGTGATGAGTTCAGGTTAAGGGTACTTCTAGTAGTAATTCAATGGTATTTTGTATGCAATTGATCTAACATTTAAATATCTGATCTCCATGGAGATTATTCTGCCTTGCCCCTAAGTCATGGGCATTGGAACTAGTAATATGCATAATGAATATGAAAAAATTTGTGGATGATTATGTTAGTTTAAGATTAACTACTAAAGTAAAATCAATGATATGTGGTATGCAGTTTTATTAGCATTTACAAGTCTTTTTTCCATGGAGATTAAATGGCCCTACACCCTCAGTCATTATTTTGTTGACTTTAATACTTTTGCATAGTTTACATGTGAGTTTTATTCACTTTTCTTTAAAAGTTACCTCTTATGCTCACCTGACCAAAGGCCATATGAGTATTTGCCATCATTTGGCTTCCATCAAATCCTACTGTCTGTTTTATTTTCATATATGAAATTTCACATTTAAGAAGCACTGACCACACAGAATAAAACCAAATTTCGTCAATAAACATGACTGCACTTTTTATAATTTCTGTTTGGCTGAAGATCAACATTTTTTTGTTAAAACGCTTTACCAAGTTTACTGAATTTGACAAATATGTTTCTGTGAAGTTTTAACTGCAAAGGTCAAAGTAAAAATTGAAATCAAATGGGAAATTACATCATGTTTTTCTTTTGTATAACGCAGGATGGAGTAAAACGAAAACAAGCCATGTAGAAATATTTCTTCAAAATTTCTTACCAAACGTAACGTAGTTTCTATTGTCCTAATGAAAACATGGTTTCATGAGGAGCAAAGAATCTAACTGGTCTGATTTCAAAGATCATCTGGAATCGCTTAACGAATGTTGTGAATTTTTGTTTCGCCTGAGACAGAACAAGTGGTAACTGAAAACACTGTCTCTTGTTGAAAGTCAATATACTACAAACCGTCTGTGCAGAAGTACGATTTAAAATCATAACAATAATTGTACTTAATAAATCATAAAAACAAGTTTTAAAATACACTTCAAAGTTCTCATTAAAATGTCCTTTCATTATATTGCAAAATCAGTTTTAGATATACAAAAATATATTGCATCAAGCAGTGGAAATAAAAAAGAAGGAACTCAACCGGCTTAATTTTTTTTTTCTTTACAGTTAATGATCATGAGTATATTTTAAATGGCATTCTGAGATTAAGGTAAGACCTCATTAGTTATTGTATTAATGCCTTTACCTTTATGACCTCCAATAAAAACTGACCGCTACGAAATAGAACAATAGTGTTGAAAGAGGTGTTTAACACCAATCAATCAATCAATCAATCCACCAGCAAGACAGTTATCTCGCAGGAAAACAACTCTTTTTCCCCTGTTTTCATTGTATTAAACAAAATTATACAGACCTACAAATTATAAATTTGGGAACTGCAATAAGTCAAGAACTCTTCTCAAACCAATAGTTGAATATTGGTGAAATTTCATGATTAGGCTGTCATTTATAAATACGGAAGGTGACTAAAATTTGGCATTTACATTGTAAAGCAGTGTTTGACAGACAAAATTGGTTATTAATTTTGAATTGTTTCCACGCAATAACTCGAGAAATGTTCAACCATTTGTTTTTATTTGTATATGTTTTTACTAATGATGACATAATGTAGGTCATGTCGAATATTTACTATTTTCATTTTTGCCATTCAGAAGTTATTGTCCTTGATTAATTTGAAAATAAAGTTCGTAATAAACATTCAGAATAATTGATCTTATACTTTCTAAATTTTGATTTGATATTTCTCATCCGACAAAATTGAGGTCAAGATAGGTTCTAAAGATTGTCACGTTTGCTGTTCCCTGGTGATGTGGCCTTGATTGATTTTGATGTGAAAAATATGTATTAAAATCCAAATTATTGGAGTATACGATTTGATAAGGTATAATAAATAGATGTGTATAAAATAGTTTATTCAAATGACAAAAAGGAGGCAAACAGTTCATCAAAGTGCAGTCAAAACAGTTATTTTTATTGAATACTTTATACTTTTTAACTTAATACTCTAACTATCAATTTCCAAACTTTTTCCCTTAGGTATAACATTGTAGACTTAGCGAGTTTAAACCAGTACCTTGTATCGTTTGAAGTCTCTATGTGCTGGGAGAGCTACAAAAATTGTGATTGGCAGGTGATGATATTGGACAATGCAGTATTACCAAAAGGGATACAAAACAGACATATGGGTTATGCATTAAAAGGTATAATTATGAATTTAAGTAAAATGTTTGTAAAGGAAATATCAGTTTTACTATAAATACTAATTAGACAAGCATAACGGGAATATGTGTATATTCTTAATTATGCTTGTAATCTTTTAGATAATTGATTTTCTTTTTATTTTTGAAAATTCATAAAAGCAATCACAACTAAATGAACTTGTCTATTTTTTATGGAGAAATGATAAAAACTATTATTTGGCCTCTGAAATTTAAAAAAAAATCTTCGATCCTTACAAAATTACGTTAAACAGTCAGGGGTATTACTTAAATAAGTAGCTTTTACTTACAAAAGTTACTTTGTAAAAAAAAATTTGTAGGTGTCTATTCGTATAGATCTTACTAGCTTTAACAAATTTGCACAGACATCTGGCTAGTTTTCCCAATGAAATATAAAAACTAATCCTCCTGAATCACTAATTGCTTTTCTGACGCACTTATCGTTCATATCGACGCTTCTTGTTCAAAGATTGGTCCCTTGGGACTATCAAAATATCATTTTCATTGAAAATCTTGAGGTAGACAAATATTTATAGATAGAAACTTGTGATTGAATAAAGACTTGAAGTTATTTATAATTTGTGACCCAAAACAATTACATGTGTTCCTAAAATAAGTGTAATTACTAATTCTTTCAAAGATGTATAAAGTAACTTAAACAAGTAACATTTTTGTCATTATTTGTAAAGTAACTTTGTATCTCAATACTTCTTTCAAATTTAAAAAATTCTTAATTTTATGTGATAAAATGCTGTAAGATTTCATAAAAAAAACATTTAGTTCATGCATCTAAAGAAATTTAAAATAAATTTATTGAGTAATGTGATGATTTTAAAAATTATTAAATTACTCAACAAAAAGTCCATGCTTCTAATGAAATTTAAAATAACTCTATTGAATAATTTAATAAGTTTATAAATTATTAAATTACTCAACAAAAATTACCTTTACAAGTAACTAATATAATATTTGACACAGTATGGCTTTTGGAAAGCTATTGAATAGATTAATGAGACGTTTCAATTTTTTAAATTTAAGGGGGCCAAGGAATAATTTTTTTCGCATGTACCTCCTCCTTTTGTATATCACAAGCAAAGCAGATTTTTGTACAATGAGTAAATCTCCTCTGTAATTATAACTTAAGAGTGTAGATATGATTACAAATCTATATATATTTTCTTTTCATATTTTTCTTCATGCAATTTTTTCTGATGTATTATTTATAGAAAATATCTTAATTCTAGGATATTCGTTGACATCCTGGGGCATTAGCAATAGTGTTGACATACAAAACCTAAATAACTTTGAAAAGTCACTTTTGTACAATGACCTAGATATTGGATGGTATTTTTCTTTGAAATGCAAAGGAGGAGAAAAAAAGTTGTCTGATGAGACCAATAGTTCAGGTGAGTGTATTTAAACTTATTTAAAAATCCCGATGATCAGAAATGTTTGTTCAATTAAATTTTATAACTACTGTAAACTACTCAAATGTTGGTTCTGATGTCAAATTCCCTTGCAACCATTAAGTAATATGTTTTGTAATTATTGTGAGAAAGCTTACATGTACCTTAATAGCAGAACAATATATTTCTGAAGTTTTGAATTTGTTTTTGAATTTTTAGATAAGCCTCTTTTATTTGAAGGTTAGTTTGTTCAATTGACTGTTATGATTTGTCTACTCTTTATATTACACTACCACATAATCTTATTAAATGGACATTTTTAATATTTGATAAATAGTTTTTTAAAAAAATCCCGAAAATTTTATATCTATGGATTTTATGTATACATAGGCACCTTTTTGTTACAGAAAATTATACATCATCGGTGAATGTCAAGGTTTTTCTGAGTTTTTAAGGTTAACAAAATGTACAAAAGCATCATGTTTTGACAACATATTCAAATTATGCAGAATTTGGATAATGTTTTTATCCCTTATGAAGAGACATGTTTTACTTAGCATTAAGGATTTTAGACATATTTGATTACCAAAGAGTGGCGTAATATTTTATAATAAGGTTGAAATTCAAGGCTAAATTTTGTGTGAATTGGTCCTTTTATACCATTAAAACCGAAATTTGTACGTCAACAATATGGGAAAAGGCACTTTAAAGAATAAAAATGCATTTTTGCCACTGTTTACAAATGTTTCACCTTTGTTGAAATAACTGTTTATCTGGAAGTAAAATTCCTACATACATATTTTTTGTTATATTCAATGCATACAAAATTTCATACAAATCCCAAATATCACCCAATCATGTATATATAAATACGAAGATGTGGTATGAGTGCCAATGAGACAACTATCCATCCAAGTCACAATGTGTAAAAAGAAAACAACTATAGGTCAAAGAACGGCCTTCAGCACGAAGCCTTGGCTCACACTGAACAGCAAGCTATAAAGGGCCCCAAAATGACGAGTGTAAAACAATTCAAACAGAAAAACCAACTGTCTAATCTATATAAAAACGAGAAACGATAAACACTTATGAACCACACCAACAAACGACTACCACTGAACAACAGGCTCCTTGTCTTAAAATGATTTTGACCAACACAGTAAGATTGATAGTCACATTTTTTTTTCATTTTCAGGTTGTAGCGACAATGTATTGGCTGAACATATTCCTTGTCAGTTTATACATACATGTACGGAGATTCAGTGCTGTATACCAGTACCAGTCCTACAAAGATCATTCTATTTTAGCCTAAATCTGGACGTTTGTAACTATAATTTAACAGTCTACATAGAAAATTTGGTGTACCATCAGATGTTGTATGATTATGAATGGGGTACAGAGGACAGTTTCTGGTTGAAAGGTTTATTCAGAATTAGGTAAAATGTTTGATAGTATTTATATGATTTATATATGAACGGAATTATATTTGCAGTAAAACATGTCCATCGATATATTATCAAAAAGGTAAAACAAAAATCAATATGAGAGAAAAACAAGCCAGACTTTGAAACAAGAGACTGATTGATCTATTTTTGGGTGTATTTTAAAGTTTTGCTTCTTCCATGCCTTGGCTTTTCCTTTTTCACCTTTATGGTTACTTTAGGAAATTCAAATCAGTTTCAAGTCTTTATTATTTGTTTCATCCGGAACAACTCCCATTAAATGTAAACAGTTCATGGAAAACACAGCGGTTATAAGCCATGGCCTTCATATGCAATTGAGCTCGTTTGTTCACATATATGATTCAGGAATTATTCAAAATGTATTAGTCTGTGAATAGTCACATCAAGGTAATGTTTGTCTTGGAAGACATATTTGTAGTCGCCAACATCGCTTATTAACATACACTCCCAAACCCATCAGTTTGTTTCTTTTAATCGGTGAATAGGTTTGACCTTATTGAACATTTGTAATATTTCATATCTCTATTTTTGTGATGGAAAAAGGCGAACTGCCCTCAATAAAGCCATGTTACAACAATTTAAAAAAAAACTCCATAACGCACAATTATTTTAGAGTGAACTTACTCTTGATAAAAAGATGAAGTAAGGTTCCAACTTCTACAAATGATCACTTTGCCCTCAAAACCGCTGCTTAATAATGTGTTTGGAAGTCAGTAGTTTATAATATTTATTTTTCTGTTTTAATTTTTCAGGTTCAAGATATATAACCTTAGGCATGCAATGAAAGTTAGGATGACTTTATATATAGATATTTGCTTGGAGGGAACCCCAAACTGTGCAATATCATATTTAATCTTGAATCATACTGATCTTCTTAAAGCTGTTTGTAGTTGGAAGCAATCATACTTGAGGTCTGGTAAGTCTCAACTTATATAGTCATAAAACAAATGTTTGATATCATTTTCAAAAGTTTCTGATCCTGAAAAGAATGATCATTCATGGCAGCAAATGAGTCACTGCCTTGAACAGTTTTTTGTATTTAAATTTTTATGATGGATTTGTTGAAATGGCTACTCTTGCTTTCTGCGAAAATAAAACGCATAAGTTAATGTTGGATTCGTAACAATAAATTGCTACTATATTTCTCAGACCCGAGCTAAGTTTGGCATTGAAAAGCAACTCTCGTTACTTCAATATAGATATCTTACTCTATCAGTGGGGATATTTGCACTCACCTTGTCTGTCTGTTCGTCCAACACATATTTTCGTCATACTTTTCTCAAGTACTCAGTCCGCAGCTTGGCAGTGCAGAGCTGTAAAATATGAGTGTTTTTGGGATCTATCAGAAACCCATTTCCTGCTTTCCTGTATGCTGAATAACTAGTCAGGATATTCTTATCACAACAACGTGTACATTCTTGTTTGAAAATGCTTTTTATTTTAAATTTTGCTCTTAATTTTTTCTACAGAAAGCAGAACTCAAGATTTGAAACAGATGTTAGTCATGATAAAGGATGGACCTCTGGCTGATTATCAAGTTTATAAGTTACTGGAGGAAAGTAACATTGGATACCATCTAAGCAAAGATGAATGTAAAATACCTCAAACTATGTACAAATGGAATAATGGTACATATAAGTATTATCGCTTGTCATAACGATGATTTTCATTATGTATTTCAGAATGTTTACATTATAAACCATAAGGTTTATCGACAGGATGTAGGTATTCCTATGGGCACCAATTAGTCCCATTTGATAGCAGGCTTGTTCTTGTACTATAATGAATCATAGTGTACAACCAAACTCAGTAAAGACCCGTCTTAATTGCATTTAATTGATAAATTCAACAACACTTAACTTTATCTTGATGATATTTTTTCGTTAAATAATCAAGAATTTTCTTAATATGCTGCCGAAATTTACCCAAAGGAACTTAATTTAAATAAATCAAATTTAAACGTTAATAACTATCCTTTCCTAGATTTAGATACTTCAGTTTTACACGGGAAACTTTACACTAAAATTTTCGACATTTCTTTTGTGGACAAATGTTGGATGGTGATGTTCCTTGGGCACCATCTTACGGTGTTTATATATCACAACTCGTTCGCTATGTCCGTGTCTGTTATGATGTTTTGGATTTCAATGAATGTAATCTATGTATTACTGGTGAATATTTAGTCAGGGATTTCGTTACCAAAAATTATTTAAAACCTTTACTAAATTTTTCCATAGATATAAAGATTTGGTTCTGAAGTTTGGTTGTACCTGTAGAAAACTTATTTCAAACGGGATAGCACATCCTAATTTTTTCGAAGATGTTGGAAATTTAGATACGATCCGAGAATACTTATCGATCCTTAAAATTAACTCATTCTTAAAGGTTACCAATTCAACACTGTGATTAGATCTTTGAATATTGTTTTTATTGGTATTAATATTGATTTTGTTATCAGTAATTTAAAATGAAGCTAAATATTATTTTTATATACATATACACACTCATGGCTCTACAATCTGTCGATACATGTATCTTGTCATTGCACCAGGTCATGTTTTACTGTTAATGACGCCTTTCACTAAATCCATTGGATGTTGGATGTGTACTGAATGATATTTTAGTCTTAGATGCATGATTTTGTTTTATTAGTTGTCATTGGCTTTGAACTAGCTGTAAGTAGCTGCAAGTACTCTCAGATCTGTACTTAGTGTCTCTTTGTTGTGGAGATGTATAAGTTCCCTGCCACGTCCACTCTGTGTTTTTGTTAGATGTATTTCTATATGTATCCATCTGATGAGTTGAGCCTTTTTCAACTGATTTTTATAGTTTGTTCTTATGTTGTACTGTTACACCACTATCTCAGATTAGGGGAGGGTTGGGAGCCCGCTAACATGTTTAACCCAGAAACATTCTGTATGTGCCTATCCCCAAGTCAGGAGCCTGTGATTCAGTGGTTGTCGTTTGTTTCTGTGTATCATATTTGTTTTTCGTTAATTATTTTGTATAGAAATTAGGCCGTTAGTCTTCTCGTTTGAATTGTTTTGCATTTGTCATTTCGGGGACTTTTATAGCTGACTATGCGGTATCGGTTTTGCTAATTGAAGGCCGTACGGTGACTTGTAGTTGTTAATTCTTTGTCATTTGATCTCTTGTGGAGAGTTGTCTCATTGGGAACCATAACACATCTTCCTATTTTGATAGTATATTTTGCCATCTGATTTTTTAATGAAATTAACCGATTTGGTATGATTTCCAATGAGACACCTATCTATAGACAAAATAACATAGATGTTACCAATTTGCTACGAAAGATTTAGAAACTTCAGTGTTATTTGTTCATAATCAGGCTTTACTTTACCTAAAAGTAAATTCGACTTTCATTGGTGTTCTTCTGAGCTTTATAACTTTTACTTGACATCTAATTCTTACTGTTATGACATACGTTTCACTTTAGAAAAACAATTATATTTGCCAATTTTCAACAAATGATCAGAATGACTGCGAATTCGGAAAAGGAATACAATTATTTACTATATATATAGTAAAAACGTTTTGGATGATTTGTGCTGGTTTCTATGGTCGAGGATTGAACTCCGATTATAGTATTAATTTATTTTTTATCTATTAGGTTGTTCTACCTTAACTTAATTCTGTTTTACTGATTTAGTTAATGACTTGATCTTGTTTTCTTCATTTTTTTTTTAATTTCATTACAGCTTGTCCACATTACCTTCAATTAGGTGTTCTGGATGGTCCAATATTTTGTTGGATCAGCACAGAATGTACTTCAATAATATGTTGTGTCCATGACGATGTTACACAACACAATTATCAGATGAATTTACATATCAGTCCATGTGATCGACATCTTGAACTTGGAATAGAACAGTACAGATTTAACCAATCACTTCTAGATTTCAACTATGGTAAGATCTATCAAGCGTCTCGGTGGTTTTGTTGTAAAGTGTTCGCCTCCAGTACGGGAGGTCGAGGATACGAAATCCTGCCCGGTCAAAAACCTAAGAATTTAAAATTGACATTTGCTGCTTCATCGATAAGCACGCGGCATTAAGGAGAAGAAGCAAAGACTGCGTAGCTCGCTGTTAGAATAATGTGTCCGGTTAGGGTGACATTTTTTTCTGCGAACTGTTACCTTGTGAACGAGTAAGTAACAACATAGACAAAGCCGGTTCAGTGTGACGGTCAAGTACAAAGCAGGGTTAATATTCAGATCATATTAACATGTTCTCGTCCTGAATATGCATTTAATTAGCCGCTGGAAGTTAAACAGGCACCCATCATCATCATTTTGTAAAAGTTAATTTGACATAACCTAAAATAGTGGATACTTAAAACATAATCAGATTGTGATTGATTGTTACCTTCAGCTTTAAGCAAGTACTTTTATCGTATAAAAAGATTTTCAACACCAACAAAAAAAACCTGAAGGTTTACACTTATCTTCATATAAGGGCAAGTATTATTGAATATGTTTTCATACCATGGAGACTATTCTATCAGCAGTAAATCTCCCAGACCCCCAAGGGTATAATTTTGCCAAGATCAAAATCATTTTCATCAAACAAACAAAATTTACCAAATTCACCAAATTATCGTATATACTAGTCATATCATTTCTTTTTACCCAAAATGTTCATTTCACTATATGGAGAACTAAAAACACAAAATAATAATTGATTAACAACGAACAACTGCTAGTCCTAACGATTAAGAAGCCACTTCCCTCAGTTAACCAAGACTTCAGTCAGTAGGTGAAGCAAACTAAATGAACTTCATCAAAATCGCATTACAGGAAGAACTAGCTGTTTTCGTTGATAAAGGTGTACATGTTGATCAACAATTATTTTCAAAAACAACTATATTTTGGCATTTTGGGATGTATATATAGATTCTACAACTCCACTCGTGACAGTTACATTTTCCAGTTTATATCGCGAGGCTCGCCGAGCGTTTTAAATATTTAAAATTTAACTGTCGAGAGTGGATAAATATCGTATTACACAAGATTTGGTGATGGAATCTGTTTCTCTAATGATTTTTAAACGATATGCAGACAAACTCAATCCTTCTTTTCGCATGATCTGCAAAAAAATGTGTTCTTTCTACGTGACGTCATCAGACAAGGTCGCCTTTTTTCATGACGTCACAATAGAAAATTCAGAGAAAAACAAGAAAATTTGCCGTCATAATCGAATTTTGACCATGAACAAATGAGATCAAACTAACCACACGTTGATTAGATAAAGATAATCAACAAGTCAGGAAAAAAATAAATCGTGTAAGAATTAGAGAAAGGATATAGCCACATTAATACAGTATTGATAATTGTTTGGTTTGATAAGGTGTAGGATTTCAAATTAAATAAATAGTTAAACATTTATAATTGAGTTTTTTTTTAGGCAAACAGCTATTTTTATTGTATTTTTAGATAAGAACATTGGCACTGAAGAAGACCATTTGTTTTCCAAAATATTTGTTTATTAAATTTTAATATCTTGTTCGTATATTACTATCGTATATCAGTATCGTCGCTCAAATCATTAGACTTGATATACATATAAATGAATATATATATCAAGTCTTATATATATGTTTGTGTGTTTTTATAACCAAAGTTACTAAAATCATTTGTCATACTGTTGAACAGTCATTCATATTTGAAGTTTGTTTGTTGATATTTCATACAAAACATTTTGTGTTACAGGTTATACATATGCTGTACACTTGGGAGGAATTTTCAAAATTAGGTAACAACACAATTTATCAGCTAAATTAGAATAGGGAATATCATTATATTGGTTGCAATGATATACCGTGATTTCACGGTAAAACAAAAACCGATGATTCCACTCGTCTGATGTCATACAACTATTATTATTGTTAAGACAATTGTCGATGATTTATCAAAACGAATTGTTAATGTGTAGTAAAGACATAGTTCCTTGTATTTTATACTGTATTTCCATTGAAAATCCCATTACCAATAATATAAAAAGAATAACTAATGAAAGAATTCAATTATCAAAAAATAACTCATGACTGAAAAACAAGGAAAGTTAACTCATGCGCTACATGCATTCGTGAATTAATGTGTTGTCCGGTCGCTCGTTAGATATTTTTTTATATTTGAATTCTTATATTAGTTATTTTATAAGTAAAAACAAGGATATATATTTTTTCCCAAAAACAAAAGCAGCTTTTCGTAATCATTAAATATTATATATCTAATATAAGTGATATGTTTTCATCAATATTAGGATTTATGCAATAGCAGATGTATGTTTGTAATTAGACATCATTACTGGTAACAATTTTGAGCAAAGAAAATATTATATATATTGTTGACATGAAAAACTGACAACCAAAACGCATCGACTATCTCATTGTTGTAATAAATGATCTGAATCCGATAACGAACTGTACAAAGCAGTACATATGACATGACATCTTTTCATGTAATTTACAGTGTGGTTATTGATGACTTGGTTAAAACAGAAAGCTTTATAGTGAACATGAACATTAGTATTTGTTGGAGTTATAATGAAGAATGTGATTATAGTGTGAAGATATTAGATGATTTAGAATTGCCTAAATTTAGTTGTGATATGGCTAGGGATTATCAAACAAAAGGTAGGAATGTGAAAGGATACTTAATTGTTTGCAAAATATTACAGTTCATCAAATGTCCAAATGAAGGTTCATATACTCAAAGTTATACGTTGTTACAGTGTGTTAGATAGCTAGAAGTCTGTCCATTTCAGGAATATGATCATGAACAGCAACTCTTAATATTCTCGCTCCACATTTATTTATAGAAGTCGTTGCAATAAGTTCTAATCAACATTCAAATATTCGGAATGTTTTATTATTCGTAATAACAGGATCTGCTTACACTTCCGGAGCACTGGAGATCACCCCCAGTGTTGGTGGGGTTCGTGTTGCTTAGTCTTTAGGTTTCTATGTTGTGTCATCTGTACTATTATTTGTCTGTTTGTCTTTTTATTTTTGGCCATGGCGTTGTCACTTTGTTTTCGATCTATGAGTTTGACTGTCCCTCTGGTATCTTTCTGCCCTCTTTTCCAATATACATTTGTAGAGGTAACTATTCCCTTGCCGAACAACTTATCATAAGGCAAGAGTCTGTTGTCAATTGATGGATCATGTTGAGTAATGAAGGTCTACAGTAAAACAAAGTCAATTTTACCTTGATAAGTGATTAAAATTAGGAACATTAGTAACCTTGAAGATAATGTTTGAGGGAATTGAGATGTGTTTGATGGTTACATTCCTTTAAATGAATATTGTAGATAACTGCTTAAGTTGATGATAAGGGCTGTCTTGATTTCTATGTAAAATGTGAAGTATTTAGGACATGTTATATTTTTGTTTATAGTAATTTGATTAAGAATTAAATCTGTCTCTGGCGTGCCTATATTTACAATTATACATTTACTTCTCATTTCAAGTTATAGTAGAAGTTCAATTATAAGTTAATATTGAAATTAAAAGACCTACGAACAAAAAGGGGTGTTAAGATCCACGAGCCCGAAGGGCGAGAGGATTTTAATGCCCCTTTTTGTTTGAAGGACTTTTAATTTCAATATTAACTTATAATTGAACTTTTACTAACTTACAAACCATTTTAAAAAATCCCAAAATAGCATATTTGTTAATAAATACAAACACCTTCTGTCACTTTTGCGGGCGAGTCTATAATTTTATTATAATTGATTTGTCAGTGCTCTCTATATATAGCAATTAAAAGTGTTTACAATACAATACATATGTGATAATGAAATAAAGAATATATAAAAACGGACACAAACGTACAGAAATTATATTTTGTTAAGCTACTTCCTTAAGTAACTCATTTTGTTTTACGTTTATTAAAGATATAATGAAAAAACATGATGTAACTTATTATTTTGAAAAAAGCTACGTCTTTAAGATGTGAATATGTTATTGAAAAGTACTTTTTTTTATTTGCACCTAATATAAAAACCTATATCAGACCTCAATCCGTAATAAGTCTTCGAAAATTCACGTGATTTAGCGTGTGAATTTATATCGTGCTAGAAGATGCATTTTCGGCATTTATATTGATGGATCTCGGCGATGAAGATGTTTTTCTTACGCAAAATTAATTCTCTCAAGCCTTTGAAAACGAGGAATTGGTTGAATATTGATTTTTTTCGCACCATGAAAGTCTTGACTTTCTTAATTTGTCCGAGGAGGAGACTACTGTAGAAAAGAAAGATACAGATGCTTCCAACCATTCATCAAAACCAGGTACTTATTTGAGTCTGAAGTTTTGTATTTTAGTATTAATATATATAATCGAAACAGTGGCCTCGAATTCTCCTATCCCCGTAAATCTTCCATACAATTCTATTTTAGGGTCATTCATTAAGATATGCACAAATTGAGTTGATGCACATTCCCTGATGGGCACCGTTATTCAATATATAGACTTTCATTCAATCTGTTTACTATATTGGTCAAAATTCTGTCCTGAATGACCGCGGTAGATTTTTTTGGGCGAATATGGGATTGATTGATTGGTTTATTATTTTTTCCTTACGTTTCAAATACGGGATCAAGTACATATCATGGGTTATACAAAATTCCAGAACAAATAAAGAAACCCAGTCGATTCACTTACTGTCCATTTGTAAAGGGACATAACTCGTAAACAGTATAAGTGAAGCAACCAAAATTCAAGTTGATTAGTGTTTTGTTGTAATAAGCATTTTGGATAAGTTTCATAACATTTTGTTAAGGCAAACTAAAATTAGAGAACGGAAACCAATTTCAGGACGTACGGACGTACGGACGGACGGACAAGGGTTAAACTTCATGCCCCCTCCGCTACGGATGTCGAAAAATAGGCAGATCGATCATATTTTGACTTTATTAACAGACTACTTTTTTTTTAGCTGAGATAAACAATAATTTTACCTGGCGTAGCCGTGCGTTAAATGTATTTCGGTATTTCTCTTCGAAAAATAAAATGTGTAATGGAATTAAACGTCTGATTTGTAAACTTTTTCTTTTTTCTCCGGAATAGGCTATTGAAAAAATTAACTTATCTACTCTACATGTGGAACATTTTGTGAAAATATATTAAGAAGAGGAAATTCTTACCTTTCATACCTTTAGTTTAATTGATAAAAAATGACATGGACTAGTCCAGTGGCCAGTTTGGAGGTCATTTAAGTTACTGTGCACATTCATGCATTTGTTTTATTTTATCAATACACAGGTATGAAAAAAAAAATAAACCGTTTAAATGTAAACTAATAATAACTTAATCCAATCGAACCGCGTAAGATTCAATAACAATGACCGGTCCGAATCTGGAAAAGTAATAGGGGTAAACTGGGTAGGGAGAAAATGACAGATATTTTAAGTAAATGTTTTTTTAATAACGAATAAAAATTGTGTACCAAAAGTTTTGCTATAATTTCAAAAACATGTTGCATGTTCTATATTGATATAGTTTTCGGAACTTTCATTTGCGTATTTAAGGCAATAGAAAGTTTGGACGTCAAAAGTGTACATAATTATTGACTTTATACAGAAAATACGCCCTTTTGATAGATTTCATGTTTGACAAATAATACATGGATACAAAGAAAAATCATTTCTTAAAACACTGCAAAAAATAATTCTGATTGGTAATTGGTATTGTCATAAACTGCTTTGAAATGAACCGTGGTATAGCAAACATCGAATTCCCTCACAAAATGTTATCACGCACTATAGTGAGGTTACAAAACTTGATACTATGGACACTATATTCCAACTTGATACTATGGACACTATATTCCAACTTGATACTATGGACACTATATTCCAACTTGATACTATGGACACTATATTCCAACTTGATACTATGGACACTATATTCCAACTTGATACAGCTCTGAATTTGCATTGTTATTAAATATTTGACGCTTTATAGGTTTCTGACACAGTATAAATATGGTCAAGGAACTGAATTGGACTTTTACATATTATGGTCCAATATCCAAATCTAAATACACTGATAGATTCAGCATATCATAGAACCTCAAGATTTTGAATTGTTTGATGTGATCAAAAAAAAATTAATCTTGGACCCTTTGTATCTCAATGTGGCCCAATTTTATAACAGAGCCCAAAATATAAATACACAATTAGATTAAGCTTTTAAAAGAACCTCATATATATTCATTTTTTGTTGAAATCAAACAAAGCATAATTTGGGACCCCGATTTGAACCAACTTGAAACCTTGCCCCAAAATCAAAACTTTAAATACACCGCTGGGTTTGGCATATCAAAGAACCCCTTGAATTTAATTTTTGTTAAAATCAAACAAAATGTAGCTTTGGACCCTTTGCACTTTACCGTAGACCAATTTGAAAAACTGGTCCTAAAGTAAAAAAAAATCTAAATATACGGTTACATTCAGCTTATCAAACAACTCGTAGAATTAATTTTTTTCTAATAAGTTCAATTTTAGACCCGTTGGATTTTAGTGTGGTCCAATATGTTGACCGGTCCCGAAATTGAAAATCTTAAAAAACGGTTAGATTCGGTATTTCAAAGAACACCAATACTTCAATTACAATGTCTTAGGTTTCTTGGTTGGACTTAGGTTCAAATAAAATTGAGAATGGAAATGGGGAATGTGTCAAAGAGACAACAACCCGACCAAATAGCAGAAAACAGCCGAAGGCTACCAATGGGTCTTCAATACAGCGAGAAAATCCCGCACCCGGAAGCGTGCTCCAGCTGGCCCTTAAACAAAAATATGCACTAGTTCAGTGATAATAGACGTCAAAGTCTGATCGGATAAGAATAAAATACATTTCAAAATTAGAATTGGATGATTCTCCTGTAAACCTCAGTATACTGTTACGTATAAGTTTTGGGCGAAGACTAGTCATTTTATATTCAGTTTAAAATATCTGTATTCAGTAAATTATATCATTGCGGTCTTTGAACGTGTAAGTTTATAATTTTTATACGCCCGTAAAATTTTTGACGGGACGTATTATGGTATACAAATGTCCGGCGTCCGTCCGTCTGTCTTTCCGTCTGTCTGTCCGTCTGTCTGTCTGTCCGTCTGTCTGTCCGTCGTAAACATGTCACACCGTAACTTGAGAATGACTTATCCAAATTTCATGAAACTTAACATAGTTGTTTCTTATGATGGTCAAACGATCTGTATACTTTTTGGTGAAAATAAGATTAAAACTTTTTGAGTTACGGGACTTAGTAACTAAAACAGGAGTGTGTTTTTTTTTCACATGTCGCGCCGTATCTCAAAAACAAATTATGATTATTGCTTAAAACTTTACACACTTCTTAGTTATATTAATCTTAAGATCTGTATACTTTTTGGTGATGATTCAAAATTTTATTTTAGAGATATTGAGTATTTTGTTAAAAAAGGGGGAGGGATTTTTCACATGTCGCGCCATATCTCAAAAACAGTTTATGATTATTGCTTAAAACTTTACACACTTCTTAGTTATATTAACCTTGAGATCTGTATATTTTTTGGTGATGATTCAAAATTTTATTTTTGAGTTCTTGAGTATTTTGTAAAAAAAAGGGGGAGGGGTTTTTCACATGTCGCGCCGTATCTCAAAAACGATATATGATTATTGCTTAAAATTTTACACACTTCTTAGTTATATTAATCTTAAGATCTGTATACTTTTTGGTTTTGATTCAAAATTTTATTTTTGAGATATTGATTTTTTTTTTTTAAAGGCGGGGGGTTTAACATGTCGCGCCGTATCTCAAAAACGATTTATGATTATTGCTTAAAATTTTACACACTTCTTAGTTATTTTAATCTAAAGATCTGTATACTTTTTGGTTTTGATTCAAAATTTTATTGTAGAGATATTGAGTTTTTTGTAAAAAAAAAAGGGGGGGGTTTTCGCATGTCACGCCGTATGTCAGAAACTATTTATGCTTATTGCATAAAAATTCACACACAAGACGACGGGCGTATCATGCGCTCATGGCGCAGCTGTTTATAAAATAAAAATAAAAGCAAGTTTTACAATTTCATATATTAACGTGCTATCGTTCTAAATATGCTGTGCATATTTGCAACAGAACTAATAAATAGTCAATTAACTAGTTAAAATGCAACTTTTCATGATATATGATTTGTAACAACTTTTTTCGAACCTATCAAATTGTATTGATTTTTTTTTTCAGTTTTAGAAACTGATTCAACCTCAAATTGTAGTGATGCAAATGGTCCAGCGTATAGACATAAACTACCCGTGACCCCTGAAGAAATTTCGAATTTAATAGAGTCTGCATTATAAATGGGGATATAACGTGTTCAATAATTGGCAAAATGAGAGGAGGTCTCGCCCAGTTAGCGACAATTTACCCATCCCAGTCAAAGCAATCACACAGAGTATTACTGAAATGGAACCATGTATAAGGGACACAGCATTGCAGTATTTCCTAGCTGAAGTTAAAAAGACCGATGGAAATGACTACCCGTCAGCGTCCTTGTACCAGTTGTTTGTGGCTTTACAAGGACAGATAAGATTGAGTGATCCATCCGTTAACCTACTTACTCAACCTACTTATATCAAGTGCCGCAAAGTACTGGACTTTGTGATGAAGAAAGGATCAGCAGAAGGGTTAGGTGCCGCGAGTCGAAGAAGAGCAGAACCAATTACAAGTCTGGAGGAAAACATCTTGTGGGAGAGAGCAGTCATAGGGTCTGATAATCCCCAAAAACTGTTGGATACAATGGTGTATTTGAATGGCATACATTTTGCATTACGTGGTGGTAAAGAACATCGTTATTTGAGGTTGAACAAAAATCCACAGATAACAGGGCCTTACATTGATTCGGAATTACATAAAAGATATATTCTTTACAAGGAAGACATATCAAAAACAAATTCTGGCGGCATTAAAGACAAAAAATATACACCAAAGACTGTCAAAGCTTATGAAAATATAGCATACTCAGACAGATGTATTGTTACTCTGTTTGAAAAGTACAAACGCTTATGGTATGTTAATACAATAACAAAATTAAGTTTTGTACGATATTAAAATCATAATCAACACTGTACTTTATTGATAGTCAACAAATCTATGTTAATGTTGTCCTTAAAATGCATGAAATCTTTGCCTTTGGACACAAAGCAACAGACAATCAATAAATCTAAGTTTTTATAGAAAAAATATGTACAGAATAAAGAGGATGTCATTTTTATATTTCAATTTCTTAATCTTTTCAATTCGGATCTTTCTTGCCTTGACTGAGGCGTCCTTTTTTGGCGTCAGCTTTCGAAGTGCTTACAGTCTTTAAAGTTTATTATTTGTCATGTTAAGGGGAATTCCAGGATATATGAAAGGGGGTGTTATTTCTGATTATTGAAATGTAAGGCCAAGCAAAGCGAGACGACATTATGTAGGATCATTTAATACTAAAACTTATAAATATCGTGATGAGCACGAGTTTTAAAATTTGTTTGCGATCAAAGGAGTGGCGTGCGCTCTCGCTGGACCACATAGATCCGCCACTGAGCCCCTAATGGTATGGCAATGATATTTTGCTGACAATTGTATTCCTATTGTCAAATATCATATCTCATAATATCCATATTTCACATCCCAGTCATATTTCTATGTAAATAGTTTCCTTTATTACATTCAGGTTATTTCTCAAAGTTTCCGAAAAGTCCTACTTTAAAGATGTATGTTAATTTTCTTTTTTTTTAAGATTTTCAACTGATAACGTTTAAACAAGTGTAAGGCAAATTGCACTTTTTCTTTATAAATCTTGCGTATAATGTAAAAATAAAAGCATTTTATACCACATCTTATTTTATATATACTTCTGAATATTTTTGCGACTAAAAGGAATATTTAGCCATGAACTTTTTTTTTATTGTCGAAGAAGAAAAGGTGTGTTTGAATACTGATGTGCTAATATGTATAAGTAACAATACAAATTCCATCAAAATTAATCTATCACTCAAATTGTTCTGTTTTTCTTTTAATCTAAAAATTATAACAGTAAGACTAGTTGATTCATGTATGAAATAGTTTTACAAAAAGAGGAGTCATTTATATATTTCATTACTCATTGATCTGTACTTCTTTACTAAAGTAATATTTTTATTATTTACAGTCCTAAAGATGAAGTCGATGCATTCTATTTTAAACCACTGGCCAAATATACAACAGACCAGTGGTTTTGTAAAGTCCCAGTAGGTCACAATATCTTACAAAAAACTGTGAAAAGACTATGTACAGCAGTTGGACTAGAAGGCAAGCGAACAAACCACAGCTTAAGGGCGTCGACAGCAACACGACTATATCAAGCAGGAGTGGAGGAACAACTTATTAGCGAGACAACTGGAACGTAGATACATACTTTTACGGAATTGACAACTTCATATTTTACATAAAAGAGAAATAGCTCGATAATATCGATTCAAAAATAGAAAGGAAAAAGGTATTCTCCGAGAACCGCTCAACATATTGCTAAGATCAACTGGGGGAGGGGGCATGATGATTTTGAAATGAGTATTCTGGCCAGAGTACAACCGAAAAACGAAAGCATTGATTAAGACAAAATACGAAAAAAAAAGTCGTACCAGCAAAGGTTGTAAATAACCATTCCGCCCGGAATATTTCTCACGGAATTGTGATCCTTGCAATTGTCCTGCTACTATAAATTATAATGAAAACTATATACTTACAATTTGGACACCACAGTTGCATTACGAAACTGTTAAAACTATTCAACTGTAAGACATTTAAATACATTCCGAACTGATAACAAAATAGACTTTTTGAAAAGAGTCAATAGGTCAATTTTTGCGTGCAAGACATGCAAAAAAAACTACATTTGTAGAATTTAAAAATAATCGAATAGGTATAAATGCTATTTGTACATTTTTTTCTAAATATACAATCGTTACATAATAGTGAACATTTTTTGTATTCTTTGTCTTCAATCATGTTCTAACTTAAAAGAACGCATTTTTTTTTCGTTTCTAGGTCATCGTAGTAATGCTGTTCGTAGTTACAAAAGGACAGCAAACTTCAAACAAAATGAGTCATCAGAGATCTTGTATGGCAAAAGGCAGAAAACTAACACGTGCACAGAGACGAAATTACAATCGGAAGAGGAAAAAATTAGTCATGACACATCATACCAAGTTGTAAACATAGAGTCTGTCCGAAGAGAATCCGTCGCTGAGCCAACAACACTTTGAGTCACATTCAACATAAGGCTTTAAATATTTCATGTATAATTACGTTATTTTAAAAATAAAAGTGTGAACGTTGTTTAAATGTTCCTAAATTGTTTATCGGTCTATTGTACTTTTTGTAGTGTATTATTGTGTATGTTTTGGAGAGTTTCGTTATAGAGCAATTTCCTATGGAGAAATCAACGTTGGCTGGTGGTTTTTTCTCTCATTTCGTGACCCCCATGGGTCATTTAATGGGCGTGTCTCATTAGTGAGAACGTGAGTGAGCTTTTAAAATTCAACCCCAACTTAAGACCCACACCGGGTCTTTAAGTTAAAAGTACAATAAGTAAACAATGGTCATCTTTTGTTAAATAGGATCGTCCAGTCATCTTAAAATATAATTCTTCTTTGAATAACAAAGGAATTGTCATGAACAGGTTTGTAAGGGAGAGATATCAAGGATTCGGAGACATTTATTGTTTCCTTTATCTGTCCTCTCTTTTGCAGCACACTGTTAGCATATCAGAGATATATGTTTCAGTCTTCTATTTCCCTCAGTTAGATTAATTTTTTCTTACATGTTGTAAACACTATTGTAGTCATTTATGTTTTACAGAATGTGCATTCATTTTCATTTTGTTGTGCTTTTTAGGCTTTTCATTGATGAATTGGTTTAGTAAAACAGGCTATAAAAATGCCAAGACCCTAACAGGCCAGGTATTGACAGACCTCAATGAAGTTTTAGGAATAATGAAATATTATCAATCAGATGAATGTGGTAGGCATGTGTTGCCTTACAACTCATCTAACATGAATGGATGGAATAATGGTAGGGTTTACCAAGGTTTCCACAAACAAAGTTTCATATAATAAACTTATCATATTACCTTGTAAATTAAAATTTTTTTTTCAGTAAAGATAAGTAAGTCTCCCTTTTTAACCAGTAAAGTAATTGGGGATTCCTTATGCAAATTTTGAATTGAAAAAAGGGTTGCATTTAAATTTATTAATAGTCAAGTTTTGTCATTTTCATTTCTTTAAATTTGCACACAAAATAAAGTCAATTACTCTCCAGATTCCATTGATTGTAATTGATATTTTTTCCAGAGTGCCCTTCAATGCGGCATTTGTTTAGTCCACTTCCATCAACTATTATGTGTAACATACAAGATCCTTGCACACTTGTGGATTGTTGTATAAATGTGGAATTACTAAATAGATCGTTTCATACCTATATGGACATAGATTCATGCTACTACAGACTGACTGTTGGAATAGAGAGGATGAATTACACATTGAACTTGTTTGATTACAAATGGGGTATGTTTAGTTTGTCTTTTTACTCCCTTAATGAAAAGTGGGATCCTTAATTTCTATTTGTACTTAAGTAATAACAAATAATTAAAAGTCACAATGATCAGCAGACCTCCATCACATAAATCAGGTTCCATTCCACATTGGAGATCAAGAATATGCATTTTTAAATGTACCATAAAATTAAACTATGATAACATTTAACAACATGTTGAAAGTGTTTTCTCAACATTTGCCTCCCTCCACCACCCGTTAAATTCTAACAAAACAAAAAGTTGGCAAAACTAGTATAGTAAACTTAAGTGATACCAATCAGTGCACTTTTAGTGAGTGTTTGATGTATTTCTAATGATATAACTAATTCATATGTTTTAGGAACAGTATTGAAAATGTCACTTGATGGTGTTGTCACTATCAGGCAAGTACTTTAATCTTTTCTTGTGTGCATTTTTTATCGGATGGTAAGCTTAACATTATTCTACATTCGATCAATGAATTAGCTTGTACTTTATGCTTGTAAGCTCCACGGAATTAATGAAAAGCACATCTAATGACATTTGTTTACCTCTTTGTTGGTTTTTTACATTATTCTCTCTGAAACCTGTTTGTAAATTACAAAAATAGCTGTTATAGACTTCAAGATCATTAAACAGCATCACTTCATTTCCCATTTATGAATTTCACAACAGAATTTAGAAGCTTCAATTTTTGTTCTACCATTCAAAACGATTCGTTTACATATGGGTTATAATTTGGATAAAGGTCCTAAAAGCCAGGGGATCCTAATGAGCTAAAGAAATGGACACGAACTTGCATATTTTGAGTCAACTTCTTTCAATTGCATATAATTCCTCAAGCTACACATGTTAATTATTGTATACAAACACAAAATATAAGAGGTTCTCCCTGGCATACCTTTCTACATAAGCCCATTAGTTTGAAGATTTTAGGAAAGTTGCATAAAAATGCATGTATTCATTTTTAATGAAACTACATATATATATATATATATATATTACGTCTGATCTCTACTGTCAAATAACAAAAGTTTTTTTATCAATTTCAAAGATCATGCAACTCTACCATTCATCTATAGATAATATATTTAGTCTTAACTGTTATATATATCCATTTACGTGTTATAATTACTTTCATTCATATTGATTTTTTGGGAAAACAGAAGCAACTTTTTTACAAAATAATTACTTATATTTATCAGCATTTCATTTTACATATTTAGTATATAAATCTGTAAAATTGGTGTTATTTAAGTAGTAAGTTTGCTTGAAGCAGTCATTCATATTTTCGAGTATTATATTTCTAACCATTATCCATAAATAAAACACTCTTAAACGTGTCTTCCAAAACCTACTGTCCTACTTTCCCCCTTTTGCCAACAACAACAAAAAAATCACCCTTTGAAAAACAACATTCAGGGAAGACTATTCAATAACCTTATCGAGTATTTTTCTTTCTGTGCACTTCAAGTCTAAGGTCCCTGTAATAATATCGACTGGATTTTATTTCGAACAACATTTGTCATAACGAAAAAACTTTTTTTATTTAGGTTAAAACGTTCGGGCGTTGTTAAAATATGAAAATTTATGAAATTGACACGTTTTGGCGTACTTCATCAACTAGACATGTTTTGGGGTTCAACAACGTCATATGGACACGTTTGTGAGTGTTACATATATTTATCTTAAACTGAGTTTTACTGTGCGTACCGTTGTGCTTTTGTTTTTGCTACATTGGCTAGAGGTATATGGGGAGGGTTGAGATCTCAAAAAACATGTTTAACCCGGCCGCATTTTTGCGCCTGTCCCAAGTCAGTAGCCTCTGGCCTTTGTTAGTCTTGTATCATTTTTAATTTTAGTTTCTTGTGTATAATTTGGAGTTTAGTATGACGTCCATTATCACTGAACTAGTATACATATTTGTTTAGGGGCCAGCTGAAGGACGCCTCCGGTTGCGGGAGTTTCTCGCTGCATTGAAGACCCATTGGTGGCCTTCGGCTGTTGTCTGCTCTATGGTCGGGTTGTTGTCTCTTTGACACATTCCCCATTTCCATTCTCAATTTTATGTTTAATTTTAACATATCAGTGCTGTACACTGAACACCAATTCAAAAGTAAACTTTTTGACGACGTGTCATTAATTTTAATCAAGTTTCGGTTATAGATAATGCATATTTTAAGGTTTTTCTTGTCGTATAACATACCGAGGGGTGTCAGGATTGATCAAATGAAAGACCAACCGTAGGGGGTCTTTCTTTGGGCAATTCTGACATCCCGAGGTGTGTTATACGACAAGAAAAACCTTACAATATGCATTATCTGACTTATATACCGCCAAAAATTTTCCTCAAAGATTTACAGGATTTGCATCCTCTTTTACCGACCACACTAAAGTGGATATTCTTTTTTTTTTTATGCGTTTAGGTTTTTATACGCCTACGGCTAATTTATATTGTAAAATACAACTCACTAATTATAATCTACATATTAACTTTAGAAATCTTTATCCAGTTACAATAAAAATATTACTGTAACTACATGAAGCAGATAAAATGAATTGTTACGGTATATGAAAAATACAAGTCACTTTGTAAGTAATTTATTGTACCAACTTAATTTATGAAAAGAGGGATGGTATTATTATTTTTTTTTTTACATTTTTACCTCGAAAGCAGATTATTTTTTCAACAATTTTTAAAATAACTATTGCGGATAGTTGTTTTTTCTCTTTTGTTTGACAATATTTTAAACTGATAATAATGATTATATCTTATACATCCCCCCCACACAGGTCATTATTTTATTCCTGGAAGCAAATTTCATTGAAACTTGGTATCGTCCGGGTTGATTCTTCAAAAGAAAAACCTATCGTTCTGAAAGAAAATAACTCCATATAGGTATATAATTTAAAAGGAAAAAAAAGAGTTATGCCTTTTATAAAGGGAGATGTGTTAGTTTCATGTAAATCTAAACAGTTTATTGTTATTTACATAAAAATGTAAACAAACACTACACTTATGTACATGATTTAATCGTTATCCATATGATTGGTCGAACTTTTCTCGTTTTACAGTTTTTCCATACACGATTTAACAGCAGAAAGATATATACTTCTGAATATGAACTTGACAGTTTGTTTCGAGTCAGGAGGACCTTGTTTCATGTCAACTCAGATTTTAAAGAATTCGTTGATGACAAAGCCTTTGTGTGATTTCTCGAGGGAGCATAACACAGAAGGTATTTACATTTGACTTTTAAAGGAATAATAACACAGAAGGAGTAAACTAGTATGTATGCATTGAACAAAATGAAACTTTTTTATATATATACCTGGAAATCTGAACTTTTGATGATTGCTCTATAAGAATATTTGTTTGTTGTTGCTTATAAGTTATAAATATAAAACCTATGAATGAAGACCAAAAACCAACTATTTTTTTTTCAACTAAAATTAATTTGGACTTATTCATAATTGACTGCTTCTCTGCAGTACATAAACTTGCAAAATATTTTTGATAATAATTTATTTATTTGTTACTCAGCCTTTTTCCTCAGTCAGTGGCTTACACAAAATCAAATGAAAGATAAAGCGGTCTTACCAAAAACTACAGCTTTGCATTTGATGGAGGATCTCAATATCTCACCATACATCAATGCATCATTATGCAGGAGGAAGTTTGCAACTTTTAAACAAAACTCTGATGGATGGATCAAAGGTAATATAGGCTATTTATGGTTAACTTGTGTTGTTTGGTTCTAACATTAACTCAAAACTTGCATATCCATGATAACAGGGATTCAAATTATCATAATTTTTGGGGAAATAGATAACTTTCAAGCTATCATATCATATGAGGATTATGAAAATTGATTTACAAAATAGGAGTTGTCTGCCTGTTTTTTTATTCGTTTACCAGGAACTGCAAAACAAATGACTTCATCTTTTGACAGTGATGAGTTGAAAGATGTGAACACGTTTTTGATCCGTGAGAAACCGACCTATTTTTTTAGATCGTTAATTTGTGCAAAAGATGAATGAGTTGAATATTGTTTTTACAAATTTATACAGTACTATCGATTTCATTTGATACCCCTTATCCAGGATTGAAGGTTATATTGCTTTTATATTGTCACTTTGTCCACCCAGCCTCCAGCAAATATTATTGTCCTACTTTCTCAGGAACTACTAAACAATTAATTGAATATTTAAGTCAGCAGCTTGACAATGTTGAGTTGAAACTAATTAGCACTTTTCAGACATTGTCTGACTTCTAATTCCTGTTTGAAGGTACTTTTAGATTTTCAATATGTTGAATACATAGGATCATTTTCTGGAACTTGTAAACTGAATTAATTTTTATTTGATCAGCACCTTGACAGTGACAAGTTGTAATAATATGTAAGACAGCTACTTCCTGATATCCATTGTTTTGAATTACAAGTGGGTGTAAACCTAGCACAACAACGCTTGCACTTTTTTGTTTGGTAAGCAGCTTGATAGTAATGAGTTGTTAATGCTATTCGGATTGGAAAGCTGACTACTTCCTGTTCACCAATACTTTGTTTTTCAATGCGTGAATGAAATTTTTGTCATGTATTTCTTCAATACTACAGAATAGAATATTGATATATAAGGTCTGCAGCTTGCCAATCATAAAATGTGTTACGGCTTTTCTGATCCGTCAGATACATTTTGTACCTACATCCTGTTCTCTGATACTTTGAATGATGAGTAAGGTTATGTGGGAATAACGTCTTGTTGATACGTATAATGATTCTTGAGTTTCAATATGACATCAATCCTAGGCATACTTTGATAATAAACAGATCAAATGTGAAAATAATTTTGCCATGGAATTTATTTACAGAATATGTTCGGACATTTATGAGTATAGTAAATATATTTATATTTGAATTTAGAATGCAAAAAAACAGTTTCCGTTCCTAATTTGAAAGACACAGAT
Source organism: Mytilus californianus (assembly GCF_021869535.1). Lineage (NCBI taxonomy): Eukaryota > Metazoa > Mollusca > Bivalvia > Mytilida > Mytilidae > Mytilus > Mytilus californianus. Next base: position 77,312,912 of record NW_026262712.1, on the reverse strand, counting down.
ATTACCTGTATTTTGGAAGCATCATGTTTAGACATTAAATGTTGTGTAGATGTTGGTATATTGGACAAATCATTTATGTACTTTATAAAGATTGACCCTTGTAAGTCAACACTGACCATTGGAATAGAGAACATGTGGTTTAAACAATCTTTGATAGAATTTAAATTTGGTAAGTAAAGATGGTTCGATCTTTTAATTAACGTATGTATAAGTTTTTCTTTTTCTAATATTTTGGAGCATTATTTTCGAAATGCGCATTAAGTGCATTAAAATTGGTAATGTTACTTTTATCGTCTCCCGCTTGACGCGTTCCGATGAACATATAATTCATATAATCTGTCCGTCCGTTATAAGCGCTCTCACATGTACAATTCTTGCAAAATTTTATTGAAATTTATATCAAGGGTTTATATCAACAATGACATCGTAAGCGCTCTCAAGCCTACATTAGTTTTAGGAGTATGCAGAAATTTATCAAATGTTTTTATCAGCAATGTCGTATGACCAAGATGAAATTCAGTGCTGGTCAATTATTTCTACAGGAGTTATGTCCTTTAGAAATGTAATGTCTATATGAAATTGCATTGTAAGCGCTCTCACGTGTATAACTTTTACCAGATATTTATAAAATTTATATCAAGGATGCATATCAGCAATGTCTCGGACATGTTTGGAAACTAGTGCATTTAAGCATTCTCATATCTACATTTCTTGGGTGAGTTTCAAATTCAGCGTTGATCTATTATTTCTAAAGGAGATTTTTTTAAATGTAATTTATATTGAACAATGCATTTTTAACACCCTTAAACCTACATTTTTTTGCCGAAATTTTATTTATTTCTGACATTAGTTCGTCTTTAGATGCTATAGATTGGTTATAAACAACGAACTTTACCTTAACCCTTATCCTTTATTCTCTCCGCTTCAAAAGTTGCATAAGGCCTCCTTAAACAACAAACATTGGTGTATTAACTTTAAGGAACAAGTTTTAGAATTGATTTTTTAAAACTGATTGACCTATTTTCAATAAAGTAGTTTGAGATACACATGTAAGTGTTTATCTGCAAAAAAAACTCGTCACCATGTTTTAAATTATCTCTTTATTATGCTGCCTGAAAATAATTTAGGACAATGCATATAGTAATCGTCTTGTTTGTCCAACTGTTTGTCCGAAACAAATGGTTTTGAAAATGATATCCTGAGTATTATTCGCTGTGACTTATTCAGACGAGAAATCAGGTAAGTGAAAAAGTCAATTAATTTTTGGGCAAAAAAATTTGGTCAAGGTCAGTTACAAAAAATAGAAAATTTGGAGGAAAATTGGTTACCTGATGGTAGCTTTAGTCTCCCTTGCTAGCATTGAACGAAAATTTAACAGACACAAGATATTACGGAGTGTGAAGAAGACTATTGAATCGTTCTGGTCAACAGGTCAAAATTCATGGTCACTTTACTAAAAAAGATTTCCTGAAAAGTTGGTTTCGAGAAAGTATCACACCATGAATTGAAACACATTTATACAGGCGAAAAGTTAGCAGTTAAAGTACGTGTTTATTTGTCTCTCCTAAATAACCGGTACTTTGAACCCGTGAAAAAAATATTTTCTCTCAATAAATAGTCACTTCGAGAAACATCAGTAGGCACTAGTTTTTTAAACCTTTTTTAACTATAAAGACCAAATAATTCCGATCTCTTGATTAGGAAATTTGAGGTCCAAACATTTGCAAAGCCGACTCAATATTTCAATGTGTTTCAGGAGAGAGAAACGAATTCTACGTTAAAGGAACATTAGGAATGGAGTAAGTATTTTTTTTGGTACTTTTTTGTGTATTTTTGATTTCCACCACAGTGATACCATACTTTTGGTTTGTAGCAAGGTATGCTATAGACGTTTTTTTTTTCCTTTTTAAGTTAAAAATATTTTTCCCCAAAAAAATTGTTAATTACATATTTAACCATGTTAATTTGGCAAAAATATCACACGATTTATCGGAATCTCAAAAATGTGAGTTTTTTTTTTTATTTTAAGGACATCAATGTGTTGAATAAATTTTTATTCGGAAGGATCGAAGTAATCTTGTAAAGATTTTGCTGATCTCTTTCTACTCTAGGAAACATAACATTGACCATTTACAACAGCTGTACTAACTAATACACTAATCTCCAGCTACTGAAGTGGACTTATTTTGACTATAAACAATAGTTGAACTAAAAAAAAGAGGCAAAAGACACTACAGGGACATTCAAACTCATAAGTCGTAAATAAACTGACAACGCCATGGCTGAAAAAGAAAAGGACCAACAAGCAAACAAAAGTATACAAAACACAGCATAGAAAACTAAAGACTGAGCAACCCGAACACCACAAAAAAACCGGAGGTCATGTAAAGTGCTCCGGAAGGGTACGCAAATCCTGCTCCACATCTGGCGTTCATAGTGTTGCTCATGTAAGACCAAATCCGGTTATAAGTCTAATTAGGTAGGTCACATTCGGGAAAAAGAGGACGGGATAGTGGTTACGACAATTGGAACATATCTGTCGTCATCTGTAAAACAGATATGCCATAACGGTCAACCAACTGGTGATGGCTTTCATAATGAAATAATTTTTTGAAATGATAATTTGGAAATAAGATATGCGGGGTTATAAACTTTTTTTAAACCTGACATGAAAATGTTATATCACTGTTACTTTGCTTTCATGGAGGCTATATATCTGTGACAACTTACTTCACTTTCAAGACAGAGATCTTTGGTAATCACATAAAGTTTTGGAATGTTTCATGTGAGATTGGATTCTTGAAATAGTATAACTAAATCAAGTATCTATATTTTTTACAAAAAAATCTTTTTTTTTTTTAGATATATAGTTGAAGAATTACAGAGTAGTAAAGAATATTTGGTGTCTGTTAATATAAGTGTATGTTTTGAACCAAACAAATCTAAATGCTATATACAGAGACCAATAGCCAAAGATCTGCTCATCAGTAAGCCCCAGTGTAACTGGAATATGGACTTCAAAACACCAGGTAAAAATTCTGGAACATATTATTTATGTATTACATTTTTTTTTTACCAATGAGAGTTGATACAGTTTCAGGAGAGTTACTTTTCAACACCAATGTACCGTTTTTGTTTATTATAACATCATTGTAAAAGAATCTAGTCACATGGCGGAAAGTTTCATTAGAACAAAATTGTCCAAAATTAAACCAATGTTTCTTTTGTCATGTTTGTTGATTGTCGAATGGCTCATATCAATCTACAACATATCTTAAAAGGACACAAATGAAAACACAATGATACCCGAGTGTCCCTTGGTCTTGAAGCATGGTATTCAAGGAAAAGGAATTTCATTATTGCATTACCTGTAGACTAAAATATGGATATTCATTTCCCACAGGAAATAATGTGTATTTTACATTCATAAGTTACCAAGAGAATTGTAATAGGTTTGACATGTTTATATCATAGAAAGGATTTGCTTCAGAGAAAGATATTAAAATAAATCTGGATTAAGTCTTTGGGAATATTTGAAAGGTAAAGATTATTCAACATGAGCAGTATGACGATGTCTAAATAGTTCATTTCTGAAAAGATTTTATTTATAAAAAGTATCCGTAAAATAAAACAATTGAAAATCTAAAGATAACCAGCTGTCAATTGAATATGCTAATGTGTTTGTAAAGTAAGACAATATACTGTTTCTAAAATTTATTTACCAACGTAAAATGTGTATATAAATATGTTAATGATTTACCAGCTTATTTTATTGAATTGAAAGTAAAGTAATAGAATTACCCAAAATACTACAAGAGCTTTTATTGATAATGTGATATATTTGTCTACTTAGGTTTTTCATTAAAATCTTGGATGCAATCAAACCAATTCAGCATTCACAATAAACTTCCTGTGTATGCTAACTATCTGTTGATGGAAAAACTTGGTGTTTCTAATCACCTTCTTAAACAATCTTGTCATCAAAATAGGAAACTGGAACAAATGACAGTGAATAGATGGATAGAAGGTAATATTATACACACATTCAAAAAGATTTTGATTTCAGTGCACAGGACACCTGTTTTTCGAGTAACCTATGGTGTATAACCAATATTACATTTTTATTGCGTTAAATACATAAAAATGTTTTTGAGCATCAAAACTAATTAGAGATTAAACCGAAATTCCCTATTTAAGAAGAAAAGCGAAAGATAGCAAAGGGACATTGAAACCCAACAATCGAAAATAAATTGGCAACGCCATAAAAGTAAAAGACGAAAAAACAAAAACAATATACAAAAAAAAGAATTAGAAAATTAAAAACCGAGCAACACCAACCCCACTAATGTGGAGAAGGAGAAAAAAACCCGTTGACTTTTTTCTTCGGTGATATATATAATTGATCATCAAAGAAATGATTAAAAGAAACTACTTTTTCAAGTTAGATATCGCCCTGAACTATCATTTAAATAATTATAGAATCGAATCATGCAATATAACATTTGTGAAAAATTATCATGTTTGCTTTTTTCTTTATTTTCATTAATTGCGAAATCTTGTTGGTTATGAAAGGGAATAAAAAAGGATGTGTTTACATAGAATTGAGAGGAGGTTTGGTACATATCGATCAGCAAGCAATCCTAGTTATCCAAAATAAGCCGTCTTTAAGAAATGGCAGGCATCAATTACCCATTATAAATTCTAGATTGCCACGAGTTGAGATAAATTGTAAATGTTTTTACAATTTTGAAATCAATCTTGATCCATCCACCTCTAACTTCTTCTTATAAAAATAAGGAGACTTAGTATGATTGCCAGAGAGACAACTATCCACCAAAGTTCAAATGAAGTGGATGTAAGCATTATAGGAAAACGTACGGTCTTCAACAATGAGAAAAAAACCCATATCGTATAGTCGTCTATAAAAAGCTCCGACATGAAAAATAGGAAGCAATTCAATTGAGAAAACGAGGACCTAATTTATAAAAAAAAATTACGAAAAACAAATATGACAAACATGAACCAACGACAACCACTGAATTACAGGCTCCTGACTTGGGACAAACACATAAAGAATGTGGCGGTTTAACATGTTTGCGGGCGCCAAACCCTCCCCTTAACATGGAACCGCGATGTAACAGGACAACATATGAACAAACTATAAAAATAAGTTGAAAAGGGCACAACTCAACAGAACGATACAACGCAGAAAACCAAGTAACACAAACACAAACCGGACGTGGCAGGTTATTTATACATCCCCACAACAACAAAAATCGCTAAGTACAGATCTGAGAATACTCGCAGTTACTGACAGCTAGTTCAAAGCCAATAACAATAACAAAATCATGCATCTAAGACTGAAATATCAATCAGTACATATCCAACATCCAATGGAATTGGCATAAAATCGTCATTAACAGTCAGAGAAAAACATCACCTTGTGCAATGCCAAATGACAGGTATCGACAAATTGTAAAACATGTGTATAACAATAATATTTAGTTTTGTTTTAATTTACTGATAATAAAATCATATTTATTCCAATTAAAACAATACTCAAAGATATAATTACAGTGTTGAATAGGTAACCTTTTAGAATAAGTTTATTTAAATGATCGATAAGTTTACCCGGATCGTATCTAAATTTCAGGCCTCGATTAACATCACCTTTGTAAAAATTAGGATGTGCTATCCGGTTTGGTACAAGTTTTTCTACAGGAACAGCAAAACTTACAAACCAAATCTTTTTGGAATAATTCAGTAAAGGTTTTAACTAATATGGGGTAACGAAATCCTTAACTTGACAATGTACCAGTAATACATAGACTACGTTCTTCAAAATATCAAATTTCACTACAGATACGGGCATTGCGACCGAGTTGTCATATATAAACACCGTTAGATGTCAAAGGAACATCACCATCCAAAAAAAAAAGAAACTATAAATAGGAAAAGAAAAATCGTACCTTTTGTCGTAATTTTTTGTGTGGAATTTCCCAAGTAAAATATAGTTTGTTACCAGTAAGTAGATAGTATTAGTTTTAGTTTATACATTTCAGAATGTCCATTGACTATTGTGAAGCCACAGTTACAGAATGGAGTAACATGTACACTAACGCACTCATGTACTGGTGTAGAGTGTTGTCTTGATGTAGAATTAATTGATAGATCTATTTTTTTCAAGCTTGATCTTGATCCATGCAACCATATCTTGTTACTCAGCATTGAAAATCTTTCATACAACATTTCACTGTTTAACTTTGATTGGGGTAGGTTATTAAATTCTTCATTAATTACTTTTGTTGTCATACTTAGATATTGGATTAAAACAACGGATGAAAATATACTCATCGTAGATACCAGGATTCAAATTTTGTACCCGGAACGCGCGTTTAGTCTATAAAATACTCATCAGTAACGCTTGAAGAAAAAAAAGTTTAAAAGGCCAAATAAAGTACAAAGTGAAGAGCAATGAGGACCCAACATTCCGAAATCTTTTGCACAAAACAGCTAAGGTAATCTTTTCCTGGGGTAGACGATCCCTAATTAGTATTTCGAAAAATTTAAAGTTTGGTAAACAGTTGATTTATCGTTATGACTATATGAATGAAAGACAGCATTACTTGAAAACTATAAGAAGAGAGGCGAAAGATACTAAAGGAACATTCAAACCCATAAATCGACAAAAACTGACAACGCCATGGCAATATTAGATAGGAAATCACTGTATAAAGATTCAAGGCAAAAGTTTACTATATTTAAGTCATTGACTAGAATACGATTGTATATTTATTGATCTTCTTTCCCTTCCGGAGGGGTAATGGGACTTTGACTATTTTGTGGGAATGTGTGCCGATAACTATTTGTGAACGTAACTCCATTTGACAGAAAGCTCTAATACTTGGTACTATTGTTTGCCATTATGTGTACTCGATCACATTATACCGTCACAAGTAATTGACGATTTGTATCGGGGTTGTGGGACATTTTCCATATTTTGACCGCTACGGCACAGCAATCTTGTTTATATTATTTATATATTTAAAAGTTGTCCAGTTTCCTAAACTATTATAAACTCTAAGGTGATAAGGTTGAAAGTTCTTTGAATAAAACTTTGTTAATAAAGTAAAAAGTTTAATGTATCGAGTATCCAATTGGCTTGCTAACATCATAGATAATGCTATGATTTATAGTGTTGTCTGTTTTTGTTTCAGGTCGTGACATTCGGTTTTCTCTTGAAAATGTATTCCGAATCGAGTAAGTAAATTATATACAAATTCTCTTCCTTTTCTAATGATCAAAGATAATTAAATACACTTCACCATCTTTCCTTTTTAACAAAAATGAATATGTTAACTCACTTTCAAATGTATCAATTTATGAGGAACATTATAGGTATGAATAAAAATAGAAGATGTGGTATTATTGCCCACGAGACATCCCACAACCAGAAACCAAATGACGTAGAAGTTAGCAACTGTAGGTGACAGCACGGCCTTCAACTATGAGCAAAACCCTAATCACATAGCAAGCTTTAATAGGCCGCGAAATGACAAATATCAAACAATTTAAATTAGGGAAAATAACGGTCTGGTTTATATACAAAACAACAAACGAAAAATAAATATATTTGATATACAGCAACAAACGATAACCACTGAATTAAAGGCTCATAACTTGGAACAGGCACATACAGAATATGGGGGTTAAGTATGTTTGCGGGAGCCTAGCCCTCCCCTTAACCTGGTACATTTCACAAAACAAAACCTTTCGCATGATATCAAAGAAAAAAAATCAATAAGTTATATACTCTGTCACTGTGTTTTAGCATGTTGGGATAAATAAACTTTATCTATGTCACGGTGGTATACTGCATTTTTCTTTCTTTACATATTACTCGCCTCCTGTCCAATATGATAATTTTATATTTGATCTGGAAGTTTCAAATGATGGCTTGTACTTTCTAAGCTGTCAGTTCATTTTTGACCTAATTTCCAGATTTGTAAAATAAATCCCATATTTATTCTGTTCACCAGGATAACACCTACATTTTTCATCAGATCCTCTTCAAAAATGTTTCAACTCACAATAAGAAAAAAGCTGAAATGGGAGATCACTGCGCTGGATGTAGGACTTGTAAATTATCCCATATGAATCCTTGTCAACAGGATGTTGTCTTCTTTTTATCAGATCCTCTTCAAACTTGGAGAAGTTTAATACTTAGAAAAAACTACGTTCAGGTCTCTATTATCTCTTTTTATTATGTGGAGTCGTTCAATAACTGAGATTGCACAGCAGAGTATCGTTGTAAAGATCAAGAATGATAAGTTTTCATCTTCAAATCTAACACTCAGATGTAGCGAGAACTTCCCAAGTACAATTCTTGTTGACATCCCTATTTATATGTAAATTTAAACATCTCGACCAAATTAAAGATGATTGAATATATATGCAGCATTTCAGGGTTATAGTTATCTGAAATATTGGTATTCCTCAAATTGTGACCCTAAACAAAATATTATTAAATGTTTATGGTTTGATTGGCATAAAATCAATTGGTTGAAATGTAAATATATAGTATATCATTTTGTACCTTATAGCTACTCCATTTATGACCTATCAAGTAGCAGATTGTTCCAGATTGATATGAACATAAGTGCTTGTTTTGAAACTACTGGATCTTGCATGTTTTCCCAAAGAGTATTAACAAAGACTCTTCTTGTAAAGAAACCATGTGAATGGGTCACAGGTTTTGTAAATGCCAGTAAGTATTGCATTTTATCAATTGTTTATTTTTTAAAATACATAAAACTAGAACGATATTCACTTCTTACTTAGAATAAAATGTAAATATGATGATATAGAGTTAATACTTTTGTATTTTCTACTTGCGTTGTGTCAAAAAGTTTGTTCAATTACAAAGGACCTGAAAATCCTGTAAAAGACCAACTGTTACCCAATTTTTAGGAAGCTATATTAAGGTGGTACCTAACACTACAGGGAGATAACTCTGTAAAAATCAGTAAAACGTTTTAATCACGTTGTATTGTTAAGGAAATATTAAGCTTCTCAATGATCAAAATTAGTGTTTGTTAAACTGCTATATAACCAATGAAATTTTTCTGATAAAGTGGTTGGTTCAAATGTTTTGAAATTTTTATATTTTTGTCAAAGGGTCAAAGTAAACATTTTGTCAAAATTTTATGAAAATAAAACGAGCCAAATTAATATTAATGTTGGGTACCACCTTAAGATCCACTTCATGAATTATATTTTACAACCCCGACCAACATCAAACATTGATAACGCTTTTGCAACAAGAATCATTTAAAAAAAAATCATGAAAAGCCTCAATTCCTATTAACATTAAACAATCAAAACATTTAACAACTCTTATTAAAATAAAAAACTGGACTTAAAAATTTTCTTTAAAACTATATGAATTTTTTTTAAAAAGCAGAACATACACTAATTACACTTGCAATAGTATTAAAACATTTGACTTTTCTACACTTTACACAAGCATTCCCCATTCCAAACTAAAAGACAAATTGAAAGAGTTGGTATTACTTTGTTTCATTAAAAAGAATGGCGAACGTAGATACAAGTATCTTGTCTTGGGGAGGGATAAATCTTACTTTGTAAAGAATCACTCTGATTCAAACAAAAAATTCTCTGAAACTGACATTATCAAGATGCTTGATTTCTTGATTGATAACATATTTGTTACGTTTGGAGGACGCGTTTTTCAACAGACTGTCGGAATTCCAATGGGAACCTATTGTGCCCCTCTTCTTGCCGATTTTTTTCTTTATTATTATGAAGTTGATTTCATACAGGAACTTCTTTGGAAGAAAGATAAAAAGTTAGCAATATCCTTTAACTTTACGTTCCGCTATATAGATGATGTTCTTTCACTAAATAATACAAAATTTGGTGACTATGTTGAACGAATCTATCCCATCGAACTAGGAGCTTCGGTGGCCGAGTGGTCTAAGTAGTTATTACTGTAATCACTAGCCAGTCAACACCGAGGTTGTGAGTTTGAACCCCGCTTATGCTGGTGCACTCGACTTCAATCTTAATTGACTAGTTTTCCTATCGAAGGTCGGTGGTTTTCTCCGGGCACTCCGGCTTCCTCCACCAATAAAAATTGGCCGCCACGTAATAGCCCAAAAGTGGTGCTTAAAAGTGGCGTTAAAACACCAAAAATCAAATCAAAATCAATCCCATCGAACTAGAGATAAAGGATACTAAGTCTGCCTCATATCTTGACTTACATCTAGAAATTGACAATGAGGGTCGGTTGAAAACAAAACTTTACGACAAAAGAGATGATTTCAGCTTCCCAATTGTGAACTTTCCATGTCTATGTAGCAACATTCCAGCAGCGCCTGCATACGGAGTATATATCTTCCAATTGATACGATATTACCGGGCTTGTATTTCCTATCATGATTTCCCTGATAGAGGATTGCTGCTCACAAGGAAGCTATTAAACCAAGAGTTCCAAATGGTGAGGTTGAAATCATCCATTCGTAAATTTTACGCCATCACGAGTTGGTTGACCGTTATGGAATAACCGTTTCACATATGATATCGGATATGTTCTTTATGTCGTAACTACAATACCCTTCCTTTTTCACGAATGTGACCTACCGAACTAGACTATTTACCGGATTTGTAATAACATAAGCAACACGACTGGTGCCACATGTGGAGCAGGATCTGCTTACCCTTCCGGAGCACCTGAGATAACCCCCAGTTTTTGGTGGGGTTCGTGTTGCTTAGTCTTTAGTTTTCTATGTTGTGTCATCTGTACTATTATTTGTCTGTTTGTCTTTTTATTTTTGGCCATGGCGTTGTCAGTTTGTTTTCGATCTATGAGTTTGACTGTCCCTCTGGTATCTTTCGTCCCTCTCTTAAGTGGTTTTTTCCTTTTTATTCTAAAAAGGAATATGTTAAGTAAATAGAATTTCAAATGACGTGCTTAGATACCTTACATATTTCAATGGAAACCTCTTTATACAAAAGTATAACAAAAATACTAAACTTCAAAGCAAATTCAAAAAGAGAAGTCCATTGAAACTGACAAAAGCAAATGCTATCAATCAACGGAACAAGTGAAAAACAACTGCCATATTGTTGACTTGGTATAGACAATTTCCCCAAAAAAGGTGGGTTATACCTGGTTTTATAGTTAGTATAAAACTCCCACTCGTATGACAATTGTTTATATTTCCGTTATTTTGACCAAATTGACCAATTTGCATTCTGTTTATTGTCCCCCGTGATACGCGTTGCGGCGGACATAGAAATACCGGGCGTCCGTCTTTCCGTGTGTCCGTCCGTGTGTACGTCTGTCCGATCTTGTTAGGGCTCTCACAGGTACAATTCTTGCCAGATTTTTATAAAACTTTTACAATAGGTTAATATTAGCAATATCTCGGAAAAGTTCTACAATGGTGGCCGATCGACTTTTTTTAGAAGAGTTATGCCCTTGGAAATATTAAATTTATGAAAAATGGCCGCGTAAGCGCTCTCACGGGTACAATTCTTGCCAGATTTTTATAAAACTTATACTATAGGTTAATATCAGCAATATCTCTGATAAGTTTTATAATGGTGGACGATCGACTTTTTTAAAAAGAGTAATGCCCCTTGGAAATATTAGATTTATGGAAAATGGCCTCGTTAGCGCTTTCACGGGTAGAATTCTTGCCAGATTTTTATAAAACTTATACTATAGGTTAATATCAGCAATATCTCGGACAAGTTCTATACTGGTGGACGATCGACTTTAAAAAAAAAAGTTATACCCCTTGGAAATATTAAATGTATGGAAAATGGTCTCGTTAGCGCTACAAAAAAGTGTTTTAGTTATTGCCCTTGTATCTTGGATAGATAAAATATGTTTAACACGGAGGGCATTGGAACTCTGTTCTTTTATTTAATAGATTTTTCAGTGGGAAAGTGGAAAGCAGATAATAATTTACAAGACAAGCAGTATTTACATCCAACAGAAATTTTGAGACTGACAGAAGCCTTAGGAATCAAACCATTCCTACAAAAAGACAAATGTGACAAATACAGAGAACCTTATAGCAAAAATATACAAGGGTTTAGTTCAGGTATGTTCGTCCTTTTGTTTCCAAAATAGCTATCATTTCTGCATAATCAGACTTACCCACTACCTCGATTCATGATGATTTCCCCTTTATGAGGTATTGACCTGACTTTTATATTTCTTTATATATAGTGTAATTAACTAAATAATAAGAATGTTTAATTTGCAACCTGCAAGTCTATTTGATTTCTAAATATTTGAATGTGAATTCTAAAAATATTGGAGATGCAATTAACTTTATTGAGGCTTTGAGAAATATGTTTTTTTTTAGGTTGTAATGAAGTTTTGCGTACTATAACCATACCTCAGGATGTCGTCTGCCATGTTGGAGAATTATGTACTGAAATCTCCTGTTGTACAGAAACGGAAATCATAGCAAGAACTCTTGAGACTAAACTTATAATCGATCCATGTGATTTTAAACTGACAATAGCCATTGAGAGATTACTTTTTGAAGTTGATTTATTCCATTTTGAATGGGGTATGTATTCTATAAAACCTAAGATTTTTCTGATTTTTTTTTAATGTAAAGCTAGGTATAAATAACCTTTCATGCCAAACATAGATAATATATGAGTAATTTATAGTTAAGAAGTTAAAACAGATTGTCACATACCCAAAAGGTTAGTGTTGAAGTGTAGGTCAAATAAAACAAACAAATATCGACGAAAGTATTTTAGGGCTTCATAGTTTCATCTGTACAAAGTCATGGGATGATTTTTTTTGGCTATCATAACACATTTTTGGGAGTATATAGTCACGTTCGCATTACAGTCTACCATAACATGTAGGACAACTACAATTTTCTATTTTGATGTCAGTATGGTGTTAAGGGAGCATTTGTTAAATGTATTAACTTTTTAGTTGTTTAATTTAGCTTGAATAATAGGAAATATCTGATTCTTCGTTTAAATTATAATAATAAAAATGTATATGAACATGACTTCTGGATAATCAGTTAAAAACTGTTGCACTGCAACTCTTACTCAAATTACTGATTGAGAAATCATTTTTAAAACATTTAAGATATTGTATGTATAATACACTGTATTAGTTAATGCACTTACATAAGAAAATATAGAGGCATTACAAATTTATTGTGTTTACAGGTCACCAGAAACAGTTTGATTTGTATGGAGTCATGGAAGTTTCGTATGTATATGTAACGTTGGTGCATGAATAATATTGATGCACATTTTTGGTAACTGTTGTAGATAATTTATGAATATTTTTAAAGCACACATACTTCTTGTTATGGCCTTGTTCATAAATATCTACATATCTTTTGTAGCTTTTTCAAATTCATGGTCCTCGATTATAAAGATTCCCAATGGTGAGATATACTATTGGTCCATTCCAGTTAATATTTTACAGGTGGGGATGGATGGGGAGTATTTTTTTTTGATAAACTTACTGACTAATCTTCCCTCTTTTTCCTAATTTGGCACTTGTTTTGATTCAGATTGTTTTTGGAAAATTTATATGAAGAAAAGAAGTACTTATTGAACCTGAATCAGAGTGTTAATATTCAAGCTGACGAACCTACTTCTTATGTTCTGTTTGTAAACTACTTATTACCAAAGAGGACTTGTGAATGGAGATCAGACTTTTTCATTGAAGGTATACATTGTGAACAATGCAAATGAATATCAGGAGATAATTATGTTGCTATAATTTGAAAAAGGCAATTAAAATCAGTGTCAACATGTTTTTATCCCCCTCATAACCAAATAAATATGAGGCAAGTGCTACTTGATGAGATCCTGCAGGTCATATTTGTTTTACTTATCATCATACTTTTCGGTATAATTTTACAAATTTGCGTGAAATCATTCCATTTTGCCCTTCATATACAAGTATGTGGAAAATCAGTTCCTCTCTTCTGAATTTCTAAGAAAAATCCTGATTATTCCTACGATCTCACACGAGACTATGTGACGGGAAGTTATCGTCGTCATGTTGGTGACGTTTTTGGTAGTGATAGTTTCAGAAAACTTCCTCCATTTGTGCTCCCTTCTAGATCATATGATAGATTGATAACCACCTGTCATCCACCATTAACACCCTTGTCAGCACTATTACGCTTATATAAAAATAAAGCTTTGAGGTCTGATTGCTAATGGGATAGCTGTACATCAAAGACCAAAGATGTAAAACATGAACAATTAACCTGAGACATAACGATCCTTAATTTTGTCATTGTTGACATCCTAAACATTTAGGTGCGCTCTGTGATTTAGCTTTAAAACCAGATTTAATCCACCATTTTCTATATAAGGAAATGCCTGTAACAAGCCAGGAAAATAACAGTAGTTCTCCATTTGTTTGATGTGTTTGAGCTTTTGATTTTGCCATTTGATAAAGGACTTTCCGTTTAGAATTTACCTTCGAGTTCGGTATTTTTGTTATTTTACTTTTTTGTCAAAATTCCCAGTTTTTTTTTCAAAATATCTATGATTCAGCAATACTATTTGAAGCAAAATTTTGCAAATATATTTATTTTATGTTTCGATATATATTCTTCTGATAGATGGACTTTTTTAGTTAGAATTTAGATATAGTTTTTGAAACCTTCATTTAACTTTATAAAATTTTACAGAAGCATCTTAATGATCTAGATATAGCATCTTAAGAACAGTTTTTATGCCCCACTTACGATAGTAGAAGGGCCACTATGTTTTCTGGTCTGTGCGTCCGTTCGTTTGCCCGTCCATTCTTCCGTCCGTCGATCTGTCCCGCTTCAGGTTTAAGTTTTTGGTCAAGGTAGTTTTTGATGAAGTCCAATCAACTTGAAACTTAGTACACATGTTCCTTATGATATGATCTTTCTAATTTAAATGCCAAATTAGAGTTTTGACCCCCAATTTCACGGTCCACTGAACATAGAAAATGATAGTGCGAGTGAGGCATCCGTGTTCTATGGACACACTCTTGTTTTTTCCATTTTTAACTGATAAATGGAATTAGTTTTTTGAAGTCAACACTACAGTTATACTCACGGCAGCAGTTGCTGGCAAGACAAGTCTCTTTGCAACTGTTTATGAAATAAAATCGTTTTCAGCAGCCTTCTTTCATTTTGGTGTTATCTGTATTTTTTTGTATGATTATACTATTTATCAAATTTTATATATATGCCACTATATTAAATGTGAGCCACAATGTTATGAAATAAATTTTACTTTTATTAATTTAGATTTCTCACTATATAAATGGATGATAAACAGACACTTAATACCTGATGATACTTTACCTACATACATCTTATATCGACTTTATGAGGAAACAAATCTAGCAGCATATCTGGAAGAACCAATGTGCCAGAAAGTATCTCCTCCATACAATGGAGATTGGTATAAAGGTATGTTGTTCTGATATAACCTTAAACATTTCCGAAGCAAGAAATCGGCCAACTTTTGAAATCTAATTTACCAAACTCTGAAAGAAAGCAAGACAGTTCTATCAACAGGATTGATTTATTTTTTCCTAATTTGTTGTAAGTATCTATTCAAGGTACCAATAGTTTCTCTTTTTCTAGATCAGTTGTGGTGGCAATATTTGTTCTTCTTCTATAAAATCATGAACTGGTATAAAAATTCTGTTGTGTATGTACCTCATGTAGGCTTCTATAAGTCTTGTTACTTAAACTTATGTCAATAACAATAAACATTGTCAATTTTCATTTTTGATCATGTAATCTATGTCCTGTAATTATAATTGAGTAATTTTATCCCTCAGTATGGATTTTTTTACATAAAAGGAAAGCAGGTTAAGTTTAAAATTGCAAAATTGCAAATGTGTTGTGGACATCTATGAACATGCCGATAATTTTTTTTCATCTAATATTATTGACTGATATTATAATTGTCTCTTTGATTAGTGTTTACTCCTATTCTAAGCAATATAAGTCTATATTGAAAATTTGTCTGCAATGATTAAAAGTGCTAATATTTATACTGTTTTATTATAAAGGCAACAATAGTATACAGCTGTTTAATAGTTCTGCAATAAGCATTGGCACGTCTCATTTCCATGGAGATTATTTTGCCCTGTCGCCCTCAGTCATGGTCTTTTGACTTTTAACAATTTCATAATTTAAATGATAAAGTTTGATTGTGATTATGTCAGTTTAAGATGAACCACTAATGGTAAATTTATGAAACGTTTGCATATTTAACATTTCAAAGTTTGTGGTAAACTATGTTTAAGGGGAACCACTAATATAAGAAAATGATATTTAGTATGCAGTTGTATTAGTATTGACCTAACCTATCTTATATCTCAGAAATTATTTGGCTCTCTTTCTTCAGTCATGGTTCATTGACTTTGAGTATTTCGCATTATATACATGTTTAAGTATTGCTATCTTAATTTCCACATTTGCATGTTAGTTTCAAAATAATATACAGGCGAGACTTATCTCTGTGTCAACAGTTCATTTACCAATTTTAGAGGAATCACTAGTGAGGTGTGATTTTTTCTGTTCAGACTTTCACCGGAGGTTTAAGATCTTAAAAAGAATTAGTTTAATCCTGCCACATATTCATGTGCCTGTCATGAGGGAGAAACCTCGTCAGTGGTTGCTTGTCTCTTTATCATATCATCATATTGTTTTTGATATTGAACATTTGATATTGATGACAGATCTTTGACTGTTTCGAATCTATTTAGAGCTGGACACATTGTATAGACGCTTGTCTTTTGTTGAAGACTGTATGTTGCCCTATAGATGTCGTTTTGTTATTTTGTTTTTTGCTATCTCTTACCATTCATCTATTTTTTCTTTATTCATATTGACTATATCAAATTTGATTTTTGCCACTCATTATTTTTGTATAATCATTTATATTCTCTTCATATACAGATAAAATGAGAAATTTTAACTACTTGTATTACAAAATCAGTTTGTCTGTGCAGGTCATATCTGATTTTTTAAAAAATCTTTTTTTTTTTTGTTTGTCAGGAAAGGATATTATTTGTACTGGGTATTATTGTAATCAAGGTCAAGAACTCATTTCTGCCCCAAGGAAGTGATTTCACTTTATCTTAGGAATATGTGATTTTGAATAGTAAAAAAGTAAAAGTGGGCGGCTATGCGGTATGGATTTGGCTCATTGTTGAAGGCCGCACGGTGACCTATAGTTGTTAACTTCTATGTCATTTGGTCTCTAGTAGAGAAATGTCTCATTGGCAATCATACCACATCTTATATTTATATATATTATGCACTCGTGGCACAGGGTGGTTTTTTTTTTCATGCAAATTGTTAAATAAATAGACACATAATATATAGATACAAGTTCGAATTCAATTGACCAACACAATGTTATAACATTTTCGATATCTGTGACAAACTCTGGCCGGTATTTTACATAGATTATAAATGAGGGTTCCAGAGAACTTGGGGCTATAAATTATGAAATATGCATCTTTCTTTCAGAATGTGCATTTAATATGAGTTTACCAAATTTGTCTCCATCAGTGGCTTGTCACATACTTGATACATGCTTGGGACTTTCATGTTGTTTGGAAAATGAATTTCTACAGAGAACATTCCAAATATATTTTGAACTGGATCCTTGCAGCAGTAAACTAAGTATTGGAATTGAAAAAGTGTTTTACAATACAACAATGACAGATTTTAAATGGGGTAAGATATTTATTTAGTATAGTTAGTCAGTTTCTTCAAATCATATAGCATTCATATCAAATCAAATTACTTGTCGTTCTAACTTACTATTTAAAAAACCTTTCTATTTTGTGGTTTTATTTATAAATAATTTGATACTAAATAAGGCGACAGTAGTTGCCCATTCTGATAGCATTCTTTTTAGTTTATTTCTACTTTATACAAGGATGGAAATGAAAACGAATATTGTTTTGCAAGATGTATAAATATGAATTTGTATGGGATATACCTACTTCCAAGGCTTTCCTATGTGCATTTACACTAATAATTAAAGATTTTGTCATATAATACACATCTTGGTATGATCAAATCATTGGTTAACAATGTGCCTTTTTTTAAGCAATATAACGATTGCATGATATAATTCACGTTAATTAAGGTATGGAGGCAATTTTGAATATCTCAAGTATATTTTTATCAATATCTCTATAAGTAAGTTTGTTATTACAATTATAACTAAGTCCTTGATAGAATATAAAAAGTCAAATACAAGTCTTTCTCAAAACTACATTTTCCAAAACTGGTTCTTCAGAGCCATTTTTCATATGACAATATTTGTGCTATTTACACATCTATTGAGCAGAATTCTAATGAGCTTCAGAAAAGGTATACAAAGCCGAAAATTAATGTTTACAATAACCGAAAATTGGAAGTTTTAGTGTCATAAAATATATAAAGCAAGTGAAAAACAATACTTCAGATTGAACAAATGAATTATCTTTTACATAATAAAACTTTGTAACCTTCCTGCAATGATTTACCTTTTTTTTTAAAAGCTAAGAATATCTTAGATATTCACATTATTGTCCAGCTAACAAACTGCCTTTTATTTTTTCAGGTTTTGACAACTATTTTAGCCTACAAGGAATTGTGAGAGTAATGTTAGTATTTGTTTTCATAATTTTAATTAATCTAATACTCACATTACCTATTTATAGGATTTTTGTAATACTTTCATGATAATAATAACAATGGCTCTAATTCATAAAATTTTAGATGTTAGAATTCAATGCATAGTGATTCTTTTTATTTGAAAACTATCTTTTAAACCTTTGCCATATCAAAATGTGTGGCCTTACTTAACTGTTATCTTCAGGTATAATATTGAAGATTTGCACACAGAGAAGATGTATCTTATAACTATGAAGATCATGTTTTGTTTTGAGAGCACATCACCGGAGTGTTCAGAGAATGACCAGTTTACAGTTCTTGAGAATACAATGTTACCAAAAGGTTTATGTGATTGGTCAGATCATATGTCACCTTCAGGTAAGAACACAATGATACCAAATGGTTTATGTGAGTCTTCGAATTATAAATCATTCTCATGTAAAAGAACAATGTTACCGAAACGTTAAAGTGATTGGTCAGAGCATATGCCTCCATCACATAAGAATTCATTGTAACCATTCATTACCTTCAGGGACTTTATAATTAGACGCTAGGTTTTTTAGGGTGTTTAGAAAGAAATACTTATGATTTATATTTATGTTATATGCTGTTACATTTGCATTAATTAACTTCAGTTTTGATGAGAATTTGAGGCTTCATTCTCTCAGTCCTGGTGATATGATACAATGTATTGAAGTTGATGGTGACATAATTTCCAAGATCACTCATAATTATCGATTTATCCTACTTGTTTTCCATCGTAGAAGAGCGGAATATAACGACTAAATTATTGCGATTATGGAACCACAAGAATACACGACTTTTGTATTTCCCAATTTTTGAATAGCGTTTAGTTTAAAATATGACCAAGCCTTAGATGTGGATGGTTTATATGTTTACATTTACGTCCATTCAAATTGAAGTGAAATGTTTTCATTGTTACTGTGACTTGGCTGTTAGTGTTGCTCTCCACCTATTGCAACTTATTCAAAATTCTAACCAAATTGCAACTTGTTTTAGAAAACCAAACTGTTCAACTGGTCAGAAATTTGAACAAACTGCTGTAGAAAACCACAGCCAAGTCATGAAAGTGCAAGGTGATATAATAAATCATACTTACAATCCTATAAGACTTTAACTCCAATTTAATGTTGTTGTGAAAATTCAGTCCAACAGTTTGTATAGATATTTTATAGTCATTTCTCATGCTAAAGGTGAAATGTTGTAATATTGAATTGCTATAAAAATGTCAAAACTAAGCTGTCATATATTTTTTCTTTCGAAAAGTCTTCTATATTCATAAGAATCAGACATTATGTGAATTAAAACATTTCATATTCAGTAAAATATGTGTGAAATTACAATATGTTTGTAGGAAGTTTCCATGGGGAGATAATCATTTTTTCTTTCAAAAAGTCTTTATTCAAAAGAATAATCTTTTAGGTTATCTCCCCATGGAAACTTATCAATAACGTATTGTTATTTTACACATATTTTACTGAATATATGATGTTTTAATTCAAATGATGTCTGATTCTTACGAATATAGAAGACTTTTCAAAAGAAAAATTATACGAAAGCTTTGTTTGGACATTTTTATAGCAATTCAAATTTACAACATTTTACCTTTAGCATGGTAATGACTATAATATATCTATACAAACTGTTAGACTGATTTTGTCACTACAACATTAAAGTGGACAAAAATCATATAAGATTGTTAATATGTTTTATTTTATCACCTTGCACTTTCAGATTTTGACTCAACAGTTTGTTCAAAAATCTGACCAGTTGAACAGTTTGGTTTTATAAAACAAATTGCAATTTGGTCAGAACTTTGAACGAGTTGCAATAGCTGGAAAGCAACACTAAGAGTCAAGTCACTGTAATCAAGTAACCAATTTACTGGACAATTGGTTCCATTGAGTTCCCCAAGGATAATTTAAAATCAAGTAATCAATTTATTGATTTCTTGTATTACCATAATGTCATTTACATAAGAATTGAAAAAGGTCCGCTAACCCAGGGAACTTGTTTGGTCCTTCCGATGACTAACTGTCAACCGTTGGCAACACTTGTTTAAATGTTAATCTACTGTAATATACACGCATTTCTGTGGCAGTTTATTGAATTATGGTTTTTCGGGGTAAAGATTGCATCCATGCCATCAAAATCATTACGGTACTGGCTTGATAGTTATAAATATTCCAAACTTATCACTACTTTTGAAATAAAAAAAAACAACACTTCATTTGACACAACATTGTCCGGATTGTGGTTACGATAATTAGAACATATCCGTCGTCATCTGAGAAACAGATATTCCATAACGGTCAACTTACTCTTGAAATTTTCTGAGGGATGATTCCAACTCACCACTCCTGCTTGAATAGCTACATTGTGCAAAGCAATCCTCTTTAAGGAAAATGATAATAAAAGATGCAAGCTACGGAATATCGTATCACCTTGGAGATATATACTCCATACGCAGGCGCTCCTTTAATGTTGCTACATAAAAATATTTCACAATTGGGAAGCTGAACTCGTCTCTTTGTAGTAAAGTTTTGTTCTTCACCAATCCTCAATCAATTTTTAGAGTTTAGTCAAAATATAAAGCAGACTTAACTGTATCTGTTGTATCCTTTATTTTAAGTTCAGTGGGATAGATCCTTTAATATAGTCACCAACGTTCGAATTATTTAATAAAAGGACATCATCTTTATAGCGGAAAGTGAAGTTAAATGATTGTGCTAGCTTTTTTTATTCTTAAGCTTCCTAAGAAGCACCTGTGTGACGTCAGCGTCATATGAATAAAGGGAAAAGTCGGCAAAAAGAAGAGCACAGTTGGTTCCCATGAGTATGCCAGTTATTTGTTGAAATACGCGTCGTCCAAACGTACAAAATATGTTGTCAATCAAGAAATCAAGCATTCTCATTGTGTCCGTTTCAGAGAAGTTTTGTTTGAATCATAGTGATTCTTTATAAAGTACGGTTTTATCCCTCCTTATAACAAGATACTTGCATCTACGTTGGCAATTACTTCTTATGAAACAAAGCAGGACCAATCAATTACTGATGACAAAATGGAGGTCAAATTTGATATTGATTACTTTCACTTTTATCGTTCAGTACATATGCTACTTTATAAATGAGGAAATAGGAACAGAACGTTACAGGTCAAACAATCCTAAAAGCGCCATACATTATAATACACCAATTTCATTTGTATTAGTAGCCATCTTAAGTTCAACAATGGTTTCCTTCAATTTACAGAAAACTCGGTTTGTTGTCAGTTTGGCAGCTCATCTTTTAGAGATTTCATAGATAGTTATTACTTTCTAAATACTTTTGATCTTTGTTATATGAACCAAATGATATCACTTCAGGCTTTTCTCTGAAGCAGTGGTATATAGAGAAAGGACTAACACCAAGTGACACATTACCAGACTGGATGATATCACAGATGTTGAATGAAATGAGTGTTTCTTCATATCTTAATATCCACGAATGTCGTAGGTCTGATATATATTATTCTCAAAGTACCAATGGTTGGAAGAAAGGTAATTAAATACGTATTACTGAAAAGATTTATAGATCTGTTGTTGAAGAATCAACTTTAGATTTTATTCATGTATAGGGGTTTTCTGACATCTTGGATTGTAAAATAGCCGAACATATTTACTGGCGTAGACTTTTAATCATGTCAGTAGATGACTATGCAGAAATGAAATTAACTAATAAAAACCTTTATTTGAATGAACAAATTTATATGATTTTATCCTATTATAACTAATATTTTTGCAATGGTAGAACATTTTTGTTTGATTCCATTTTTTTTAACTTCGCGGAGGTAACTGAGATTTTGCATAATTCTACATGAATTTTTTTTATACCATGTAATAGCAGGAAAAACGTATGGTGACCCAATATTTTCTTTTGATATTCTGAATGCATTTTATGAGAGCTGTCTTCGTATATTGTATTTAAAAATTCTATCATCTATTAATTTTTTCTATGTATAATTAATGCGAAATGTGTCATTTTTCAAAAGCTCGCTCTACGACCTATCTTTTATTATTATATTTTTGACCATATTACAATATGTACTTAATTTTGGCAAAGTATGAAAAAATTCTGTCATTTTTCGTTTATACACCTATACTACCTTAAATCAACTATCATGTTGTTGTATACAAAAAAATACTTATCTTTATTTTCAGACTGTTCAAATACAGTTTCATTACCAAAAGTGGAAGACCCAGTGTCCTGCCTCCTGTCTTCGGAATGTACTTCTATAGAATGTTGTGTTGATGTTCATTTCATTCCAAGGTCATTTATGTTCTACCTTAACATTGATCCATGTGAATATCAAATAACAGTTGGAATAGAAAAATTCTACAGGAATATATCATTAATTAATTACAGATTTGGTGAGTAACTTTTTTAGAGAAGTAAATAGATATTTTTGCAATATATGTGCTTCATGTTTTAGTTCACATGGCCCACAGGGCCAGTATGAGCTTCTCCAATCACTGGACGTCCGTCGTTTTCGTCATCGGTATCCGTTTTTTTTTTACATAAATCTTCTCCTCTTAAACTACTGAGTCAATTTGAACCAAACTTTGCCACAATCATCATTAGGATATCTTGTCTATAAAATGTGTCCGATGTTCCGTATGCCAACCAACATAGCCAACACAGCTAAACATGGAATATTGGGGTAAAATGCAATAATTTTCTATTTTCTTGAAAACCGGTATAGATAAAGAAATCTTATTAGGCAGAAATGTTCCTAGTGGTAGATCTACCTACTGTCATCAGGATTCTCAGACAAATTCTTAATAGAGATATTGACTTTAAATGACGAATTAAACAGATATGTGTTCCCATTTTTATGATAGAGAAAGACTTCAGATAGTTAAAATAATCTGCAAGACAAAATCTAGATCTACAAATAATTCAACATGGCCATAAACGTTGGTCACCTTTTAATAGGAGTGTTGCCCTCAAATAACCATTTTATACAAAGTAGCAGTTTTGCCTATGATCTTGAAAATTATAATAGATAGATAGAAACTTAAAAAAACAAAAATGATCAGCAAGAAAAGTCTACAAAAAGACAAAATAGCCGAAGTTGTAAATTGATTCCTTATAGGAGTTATTGCACTAAAAAGTATTTATTATATACTTAGTAGTAAATACAGATAACTTGTATGTGTAATACGGTCTACGGCAATTGTGCTGTATCAGCCATCCGTGATGATAACTATATCAGTCACGGTTGCAAAGGCTTTATCACACCTTTAATCTGTATGACGTCACGTCATCGATATCAGTCACTGTTGCAAAGGCTTTATCAAACCCCTAATCTGTATAACATCATGTCGCATAAAACATCTACTTGATCTGTATATGATATGGTTTCAATATCACACACCGTATCAACCCTCAACCAATATAATCCCTCGAGCAGAGCTCTTGGGATTAGATTGGTGTCTCGGGTTGATACGGATGTGATATTGAAAAAGCCATATGATATTCTCTATTTATTATTTTTTTTGCGTTTTTACCTTTTATCTTGAGAACTTTATTTTAGATAAATAGATGGAAATTTAAAAAAAAACATGATCAGCCCGACAATATCTACTAATGAGTCAACAGGACCAAATTGCTCGTCAACTATTTATTGGAGTAATTGACTTTTTTTGATGATTTACTTTCATTTTGTTTTATGTTTGCCTATTAATATTGAAAACTGTTATAGATAGAAAAAAATGATCAACAAGACCAGATCTTCAAGAAGTCAGCATAGATTCAATTATCAGTTGTGTTCTTATAGGGGTTATTGCCCTTTAATTTTTAACAGTTTTTTTTATGTTTTAGAGGGAAACTTTTAACAGAATCAATAGGGAACATAGGCTATTAAGAGACACTAGTTAATTTCATGCCTTTTAATGTCCATTAGGGCCCACATTCATATGTTGAAGCTCTGTAGTTTTCAGCTTGTTTGTATGTCAGAAAAGTTTGGAATCTTAATTGCGTTTGAGTTATTGTGGGACATGTATGAAATTTTGTATAATTGTTATGCTTTTTCTGTAGAATTATCTGTTGGCCATCCTTTTTATAAAACTATCTTAGACGAATTATGGTGTAGGTATTCTGTCAGTCCGTTGTACAATAACTCAATTTTTGATGAAACCAATTATCACGAAACTTTATCATAACAGTTGGATTGATGGAAGAAAGTTTCTTTTCCATTTTGAAGACTCTATGTTTTGTTAATTCATAGTTATGGGACTTTATTATTGGAAAATTTGGCATTTTTTCAAATGTTGTATAATAAAAACTTTCCTGTGATACTTTTTCCATAAATTTTATCACAGGAATGAAATTGATCAAATTAAGCATTGAATTTTCATGTGTTTTATCATTGTCATTCCAGAACTTTTTGACTGTGTTCATGAGATATTGAACAGTTTTCACTTATCGCGCACTTAACTCCAGTGCCAATGAATAGATATCCTTAAAACTATACACTGTTATTGAGATTGATTACAGGACGATTTTCTGGTTTGTCGTTATAGAATTGGTAACAGTCATATAGATGGCAATATTCAGACACCGAAGTATAGCCTCTAGCAATTTGTTCAATAGAGCCATACTTATTACTTACTTCTTATGAAAAACCTTTTAAATATTCAATATTATTCTAGCAACAATTTCAATATGATGGGTGTATCAGGCACTCTTTGTTTCTTATAACATTACCCGAATTAATTGCTAGTGTAAAATATGTGTTGCTTTGTTTGCATCTGTTTTTTTTTTTTTTTTTTTTTTTTTTTTAGCCTCACACATACATGTGTAAACAGGTCCATTGCATGAAATGTCAGTTTTATCATTCAACTAATTGCTGCGGTTTGAGCATATTTGAAAAAGAGCAGTGTTAATGCCATAAAATTGTATTAATTTCATTGTAAAATCGATTTTTGGTTAACATTCTTTTCTCTGACTTCACGACCTCTCGACTCTCCTATTTCTATGAATTGATATGATATGTTATTATCAACTGTTTTAAAGGTTTATATATAGCAATTTATTGTAAGTTGACAATACTTACAATGAGATTAAGTCAAAATTAAGAAGGGAAAAAAAAAGATATGTTAAAATGAACTTATTGTTTGAAAATAGGAAGTCTCATTACAACGGCAAAATGATTCTCCACGTATGTAAAAATATCTCAGCTTCGAAACGAGCAATCAAACATGTCCAAATTCACAATATGTGCATAGGAGTTGCGAAAAAGGATACCATTACCATCCACCGGAGATAATGTATTGATTTATTATTTTTAAAGCTTAAGTGAAACTAAACTATTAAATTCTGAAAACCATTAATTCAGTCTAGGACAAAGTAGGTTAAGATGTATGTGTTCCTTGTTAATCAATTATTTTTTTAATAGGAATTACACAAGATCTCTGGTTGGTGGGAGTGTTTCACGCCTCTTTCAACATCAGAAGTTTTCCAGGAGAAAGAATGTATGTTGTTTCACTCAATATAAGCATTTGCTTTGAAGATGAGAAGCCTTGTTATCTGTCTGTACAGATTCTGCATAATACTAGACTGCCTAGACGTCTTTGTACCTGGGAAACTAAATATTATATAGAAAGTAAGGATAATGTCTTTTTAAGTGTAAAGAAATATATTTATCTTGATTATAACAAGACAAAATGAGTATACTATTCATATCTTGTCTGGTAATACTTTGAATTTTTTGAACCCACTAAGCATGGTTGTTTTGTCAATGTCTAATAAGAAATTAAAGTAAACTTCAATGCCGTCACCTGCAACTACATGTTATGGCCTTTTAACTTTAGACGACTTATAAAAGCTATGGTTAGACTAAGCTTAAAGTTTAATTTGGTTAGGGTTAGACAAAAGCTAAGGTACGGCTAGGATCATAGCTAAGTCTATTTTGAGCACTCTAAGGTTGACCAAAAATGCGAATCATTGCTTTTGTACACTATATTTACAAACCGCATTGGTTTTCTTCGTCTGCTTTTATGTCTCATTAATATGTAGACAGGACTTCTTATTGTTGACAATCAAAATATGTTTATGCAGCAGGATTTTAAACTAATTATACTTATGTCAACTGTAGGCTGACATGTAGATATCGTTTTTGTTTTTGTTTTGGTTGCTGTCACATTTATTTGTAGCCAATCTGGTTTAACCTTTAAGTAAAATTTAAAAGACCATATAAAGATAAAAAGATGTGGTATGATTGCCAATGAGACAACTATCCACCAAAGACCAAATGACGTAGAAGTAAACAACTATAGATCACCATACGGCCTTCAACAATACCGGTGTTTCATCAAACTTTTGACCTTATGTTTAATGTATAAGGTTTTTTTTCAATATAGAATTCTCATTAGAAAAATGGAAAGAATCCAAGTATATCAACAGAGACCAACATTTACCAGCATATGGATTGTCACTTTTGTTTGAAGAAATTGGTATATCACCTTTCTTAAAGAAAGAACAGTGCAGTACAGAAATAACAAAGTACAGTAAAGATCTTCCAATCAAAGATGGTAAATGTAGTTAGTTTTACATTTCAAACTAAGAAAAAAGGTACCAAGGATAATAAAGTAGACACATCTTACTTAGATAAACATTATCCTAAAAACCAACACAATCTTGAATTTTTATAGTGGACTGTCCCAAATATATATTTCAATGATATACTAGTTACAAGTTTTTTTTTTAAAGCCTGCCACAGAAATTAATTATACATATTCATCCTAAGAGATGTAGTGTTTGTTTTACTGAAAATATGTTATGACGACATAGTATATGTTGGATTAAATAGTAAATAACACATACTCGACCTTCTGTGTCTCGAACACTGGAATTTCTGATGAGTCCAAATTTAGAAAGTCTTGAACTGGAAAATTTATAAATGTTAAGTATTTTACTTTTTTCAAGAAAAAAAAATCAATATTTTGGTTCATCTCAACTGAAATTGCAGCCATCAGACAGATGATTTCTACGCAGCTACATTCAATTCATTTTGGCAAATTATTCTTGATGTGTCCAAAAGAATAATTTACCTGCTTACCAAGCTTCTTTTTAAATGTCATACTTATTCGTTTATTGGGAAATGCTGACATTTTACCTTTAATGTTAAGAAGTACATTTCAAAAATAAATTCAGTTGCTTTTTGTTCCTTTATTATATAATCACGGTTGGGTTTTTTTTCTGTCTTGATATAAAACAAAATTATGTTAAAATTAATGAATGATATTTGACCAGATAGTTAGTTTTTATATTTGTTCTTGTTGTTTTTTACCCTAAAAAGTGATTAATTAATGATATTCTATTATTTTCAATTATTTTATTGGTCAAAGGTTGAAGATCATTATTAACGTGTGATTTTTTATCTCAAAGTTCGAAGCAAGATGGGTAGTTTTAACCATCCAAGCAGATTGGTCTATTTTGGTATTAAAAACAAAAGTAAAAGGAACGGATTATATTTTTCTGACAACTTGAGTTATGCTACCAAACTTTAAGAAACAAAATGTACAACTTTATTTTATTACTTTGAATTACTTTTTAATCACACAAAAACATGTTTTAAAAAATTCGACACATCTAATCACCATAACAAGATTAAAAGATGAACAGGAGGGAAGAATTAAAATATATTTTGATAAAAAAAGTCATTCTCAAATTTAATTTTGATTGCTGAAATTTTCAGACTGTCCTTTGAAAAGACCATCTGAGATCAACACGAATGTTCCATGTTATATTCCATCTCTGTGCACTGGTATCGAGTGTTGTATCCACGCTGATGCTCTGAGAAGAGCTTTCGAAGTTACTGTTATTCTGGATCCCTGTCAGTTTGTTTTTACTATTGGAATTGAAACATTTAGGAGGAACCTTTCTGTTGCTACGTTAGAACTAGGTATAATCTGTGTACCTTTAAGCTGACATGATTGATTACGGCAATGTTTTAATGCTATTGCTATCACTCGACATAAGCTGTTTTCAGAAACTTTCTCCTCAGATGTG
This sequence comes from Mytilus californianus, assembly GCF_021869535.1. Lineage (NCBI taxonomy): Eukaryota > Metazoa > Mollusca > Bivalvia > Mytilida > Mytilidae > Mytilus > Mytilus californianus. Next base: position 77,284,131 of record NW_026262712.1, on the reverse strand, counting down.
ATTTGAATTTTCATTGCGACCAACTGACCAACGCGCGGTTGCTAAAAAAAATGACAAAAGGGTCAAATGCAAGTACTTGTCTATTATCTAGAAAACAATATAGATAATTTCTTACAGGCATTGTAGGCCATTAATGACTTTTTTTAACAATGATAGGGTTTGTTGCCACTATCTTGGAAACTATAATAAGAATATAACAGAAAGGGGGGAACATTAAAAAACAAAATAACTGGTGTAACCAAGTTCTTCAAATACATCAACATAATCAAAATGGACTACTGTAAATTCAGAAATTATTGCGTTCATTTAAACATGCAATTTTTGAAGAAAAGACAAATATTGGAGATAAATTATTGCGATTTCAGGACAAATTGTCTACAGATATATGTATCTGATATCAAAATGCGAGTGCTTATTATTGCGGTTCACAGCCAGTCGCATTAATTGCATTAATAAAAAACACGCGATAATTTCATATCAAAACAGTACTTCATCTTGGCTTATGCTGAAAAATTAAACATACCTTTAATTGCGTATAAGATCGCACTGGTTCACGGAAGTTTGGTAGTACAAAAAAAAGGTACTTTTGGTCTGAACAACTGGCAAAATATACTCTTCTATTTAAATATTCATATTTTGTTTTATTAATCAAAAAACCTCATCAAAGGAGGTTTACAATTTTGTACGCCAGACGCGCGTTTCGGTAGAATTACTTAGATTGTGACAGGACTGTAGTTCTTCCTAATGGTAAACATTTTAGATTATTTTGAATTTTCCAGTTGAGTAATACAGGCTCGTAAGAGCCTGTATATTCAATGCATCATCAAGAACATTTGTTTAATGAAATTTTATAGTTCACAGTGTTAAAAATAATTTCTTTATTATATGAGTAATACTGTAGAAGAATCTTTATTGAAAGTAGAGAAACATAGAGAACTTTTGTTATTAGTTGATACAACACTTTGAAAAAAGGAAACAAATATCATTCACATATTTATAATGAATGCACATGCTGTTTTTGAACAAGGTATGGTTAAACCTTTATGATATGTTATCAAGTTTGATCAATACATAATTCAAGAATGTATTTTTTTCACAGGAAAGCAACAGCAGTTTTCATTAGGAGGGATAGTTAATATATTGTAAGTTTTCAATTGTCTGAACTAAGGTTCATGGCATATCGCTATGATGAGTTTATTTGTCTATAGAGTGTCTATATGCCATTTTGTTTTACTTTGTTGACATAGTTGGTTTTTTTTATAGTGATATCGATTATACACAATGTTGACTGCTGTGCCTGACTTTCACCTATTACTGTGTGTCTGTTTGTTTGGCTCACACATTATTGTCAATATAATGGAATTATATGCGAGCTCTATACAAGTAAGAGCTTTAGCTAGCTATAAAATCAGGTTAAATCCACCATTTTCTACATAAGGAAATGCCTGTTGCAAGTCCGGAATATCACAGTTGTTTTCCTGTCGTTTGCTGTGTTTATGCTTTTGATTTTGCCATTTGATAAAAGACTTTCCGCTTTGAGTTTTCATTTGAGTTCGGTATTTTTGTTATTTTACGCTTTATCACTAATATATATGCCCTTACCATTTAATTGTTTTTCAGACAAATTTATTTGTATATTATGTTTTATGGAAATTCATGTAGTTAAATGAATTAGTTAAATATTCTGAAAAAAATCAAGAAGCGAGTTTTTTTTTTTTCTTAAGCGGACTGAAATGATAAATTTGCATACTTCAAAATACATGAAAATAATGGAGGAAGACCACAAAATCTAAGCAGATTGATTAATATCATATCGATACAGGCATTTTAAACTGAAAGTCAACAGATTACAACATTTTTATGGTACTAAATACTCAACATGTAAGACAACTAAAATTCTATGTTTCTAAACAAAATGCATTTATGAAAAGGAAACACTTTAAAGAAAAAACATGATTATGAATTTTTATAAAGTAATTCGAATCCATATACCAAGATCTGGATAGAAAGATATATTTATCAACAATTCAGTTACCCTTTTAAAAAAAGTATTAACAAAAATACCGAACTCCAAGGTAAATTCATATAGGGAAAAGGGGGGTCATAAAATCTGATAAAATCAAAAGTGAAGACCATATCAACAAACGGAACAAATGGAAAACAACTTCCATATGTCTGTCTTGGTACTTGCATTTTATGAAGAAAAATTGGTGGGTTAAACATTCTTATCACTCAGTTTTCTTAATATGTTAATGTTGTTAATAATTAATGTGTGATGACTTTCTACCTTTCAGATTGATAATTGACAAGATTGAGAAGGAGCATGTTTATGTTATGTCACTGAATGTTACAGTATGTACAGAAAGCAACCAACCTTGCGAACAGAACTTAGTAGTGTTAAGAAATGCACTATTCCCAATACTACAGTGTTCGTCTGATATGAGATTTATTACAGAAAGTATGTATTAATTATATTTAAATCAAAGTGACTTTTATAACCATACATGTCACTGTATATTAAATTTCATTTTGAGTCCATGGTTAGTTTTGCATATTCATAGATTCATTAATGATGAGAAGACAATCAGCTAATCAATATCTATTTTTGTCAAGGAACACTACTTACTATGAAAAATTACACATACATGTGCAAATGATGAAATAATGGTTTTTGGAGGGTATGAATTTTCCAAATGAAACACTAACTCTATGAACATAATTCTAAAAATGTTATCCTATTATTTTGTTACAACACTCATCCTTGCATTTGTATTCTTAGAAAAACGTTCTCTGCTTTTTTTAAATTCCAGCAAACTAGTGAGACGGAGTACAAAAATGTGAATTGAGATATCATTTTGAATCAATCATGAGTAAACACGAATATTTGTTAAGTAAATGACTTACATTATTGGGAATATGCTTAACTGATAAGGATTGATTTTTTCCAGGTTTTTCACTTGTTGACTGGAAAGAAGAAAATAACATATCAGGAGAACAATTGTCAGAAAATGAAGCTTCCAAACTGGTATCTGACATAGGACTATCCTATTACTTGAAAACTAAATCCTGTAATAGTTCCAATTATCCTTACATGCCATCAAATTCAGGCTGGAATAATAGTAAGATAGTTATTTAAAAAATGAATGATTTCCGTTTTTGTTAGATTGTTTTTGGCGTATTCATGAGCTTCAGGGAAAAATTGTAACGTTTGAAATACAACTTATTTCTTTTGTTGTTAGTTTCGTGGTTGTCAGGACTGATATTTAACTGTACCTTTTTCCTGAACTTTCAGTATTCCCCATTACCATTCTAATGTTTAAAGGTTGGAAAGAAAGATGACAGAGAATGCAACAAATGTGAAAAGTCCTCTAAGTTTAGCTTTTAAATTTAATCATTGTAAAACTCAGGCTGTATGACAGTCTCTTTAAATTGTCCTGCACATATATTAAGTGTTCTGCACATTTTTCTGAGCAACTTCAAAAAGTGCATCTGCTTAATCAATACCTATTGACCCGTTTTGAGTTTCTTTTCATCACTATGAGAATGGGAATAATAAGTGAACCATACTTCATTTAGGTTTGTTGGTTTGGTTTTGTATTTTTATTTGCACATTTTTATTTTTCAATGAAACTATGGTTGCGTATTTTGTTAAGAATATGATATCTATCATAAAAAATATTTACTTATAATCTCAATACCATAAATTTTATACGGGTTTCTATTAACAGATTTTTTTTTTATATTTGACAGTGTGTGGGAGAATAAAATCTTTACCTTCTCTGCCGTTTGCTGTTCATTGTTCCCTGGATACCACATGTTCTAATATAACCTGTTGTACCGATATACCTGGTGTGGGTAGAAGTTTGTCTATAACATTGTCAGTTGACAGTTGTCATTATACAGTATCAATACAAATTGAAAGATTGCAAAGGAATATATCCCTGATGAAATATGAATGGGGTGAGTTTAGAAATGTCCAGCTAGTTAAAGAAGTGAAATTTAATGAACACTTGCAAACATTGTCTGAAATGATAGACCTTCGGTCAACGTGAAAAAAAATGCACAAAGCATATGGAAAAAAGTCGATAGATGTCAAAAGGACAATCTAAGCTCATAAATCAAAATAGATGAACAAATTGATGTTAGACTGGAAAACAGCTAAAAAGACACACAAACATACATAGAAAACACTGCTTAAAAAAGACTGAGCAACATGAACACTACTTAAAACAATGGGTGGTCACAGGTGCAAATTACAATAGTTATGCTATCGTAAACCTAAAAGTCAAATCATATTTTATTTTACTTCCAACTTGATGTTTCAAAGCTGGAAATTTTCAAAACTTTGATATTCACTAAGAAGATTTATAATGTATGTAATCAATTACCTCAACATCTATCAGATAGTAAACAATGACATATCAAGGGGTACTGCTTTTGATATAAAGTTCATATTTAGAGTTATAATAATAAGATAATAGAGAAATAATGTATGAATGATAAATAATGTGTTAATTATAAATAATGTATTAATGACAAATAATATATATATATACTAACAGAATTATAAATATATACCTGAAGATACCCTGGTCTTTAGGTACTAATATACAGGGATTTCCACTGAAATAGCTGTACCAGTGAAGAAATCTGTTAACAGCATGTGCAATATTGTATTTGAATAAAAATTTTAAAAAAAAACAAGTACTAGTTGGGAAACCAGAATTGTAAAATTATAACGTTTGTGTTATCATCTTTTTAGGTAGTATTCTTCAGTATACGTTGGTTGGTGTTTTGAGGATATAGTAAGTACTTGCTTCTAAATATCATAAAAATGTAACCCATTTTGATAATTTAAGAAGTTGACACAATTCTTCATGGAAGTGAGAAAGATAGTTGAACCAAGGGTCATGTTATTGTATTTCAGATTTAAAAAATCTAATTTTTATGATGTTAGATAACCTAGAAAAAAACCAGTTGACCAATAAACTTCTAAACAATAGGGATAATTTCATTTCTTTTATTATTATCAAAATGAGTAATGCTATGTCATTGCAAATATATTAAAAGTTAAGGATGTTTCATGTATCATCTATATACAGTATTTAGACAATCAACATAATTCAATAGATTCTGACATTGAGACAGCTATATGTACACATATTTACTAGTGTCTGATTTTATTAAATATCATAAATAGGAGGTTTTCCATGGGTTCCTATTGACGAAATCCGCCAAAAATGTGATGAGTTGCTGAAGCTTCTAAATTTGCCATAGAGGTAGAAACCTATTAACCATTATTTCAGTCCTTGAAAAAAATACGTAATTTTGCACACCATCCCTTAAATTATTCCCAGAAGGTTTGCAGTAGACATCTTTTGAGTAACAATGATAAATAAAGAGTTTCAATATAGGGATCCAGTTAATTGGTTTTCTGTTTGTACTGAAAACAATAGAAGAGATCATGATATATTAGAGGAATGTTTATTGAAACATAAATTCATGTTATATTTTGTCAAATTACCATACATTTTTTTTATCTTGTGTGAAGAAAATCATACATTAAATACATAATTGGCGAATTTTCTTAGTTCTTCAACATTTGTAGTTTGACAACTTGTCTTTTCTAGTTCAGTCGTAGAAGAGATTGGTTTGGACAGAATTCACAGTTATTGTATTTTATTTTTGTGTTTTTTGCTTGAACTCTGATATAAATATATTTTCTTGTAAGTTTAAAGATAGATGATCTGCAAGTAGAAGACAAGTACATGATTAATTCCAACATCAGCCTGTGTATGGAATCAGATGGACCTTGTATGATAACTTCTCCTGTTTTAAAAGATACAAAGATACCAAAGGCTTACTGTTACTCACCCATTAAGTCAGGTATACATTACTTAATGGTAAACCATCATTTATTCTTTATAGACTATCATCATTTCTGTATTATTGCTCAAGAATTAGATTATTAGAGAAAGTACATGTAGTTGCATTATTCAGCTATTAAGCAAAATAAGCAGACTCTTACTATTGATATTGATGAACACATATTTCCAGGGAACTACTGTACAGAAATGACTTCATATTTAGTCAGCAATTCAGGATGAAGAATTAAATCATTTGGGTCATGAAGTATATATACCAAAGTCACATTATGCTTAAGTATGAATCTGTTATGTGATGCTCACTGATTTGATCTTAGACATTGGACTAAAAATGTTGAGTGATGAGCTAGTTCTACAGTCAGAAAGGATTAATGTTTTTGAGTCAAGTTTGATTAATTTTTATACTTACATTTAGTAATCATTTTTTGCTCACAGATTTTTCGTTGGTATCATGGTTTTCAAGTTACAGACTTCCTATAGTTACAGCCAAGGAAATTCCCCCAAAATGGGCAATCTCCAAACTTCAGGAAGATATGGGAATGGAACAATACTTGATAGGAAAAGTATGTAACATGGATCTGATTCAACAACCGCTTATAAAAGGTAATAAGTTAAGCAAAATCTGTGAATTTCTTTTTTCAAATTGATGTATTGCAAGTAACCCCCGTTGAATTCCCGTTGGAAAATCATTATTTACTTGATAATAATGGAAAATCATTGTAGCTTGAGGTTTAAAAACCAGGATTTAGACAACCAAGGCTCTTCTATATTAAATGTATTACCCTGTCACAATACAAAGGATACAATGTATAACGTGAATCTACATTTGATCAAAATCACTCCCTCTTATATTAAACAATAACATAATATTATGAATAAATGCAGATGTGGAGTATCTATAATATAAAATCCAACAAGATAGAAGCCTAGTGACAGTAAATACACAAAGATATCTACATGTATAAGTCAACATCAGTTAACTTTTCCAGTTGTATGGTTTATAATAGACAAGTTAAATACTTATAATACATGTGAATTCATTATTATTATTATTATTATTATTATTATTATCACAAAGTACATGTATACAATCAATTTGGATTTGCAAAACACATAGTCATAAAATAACCGGCATCATACATGTTAGAGACATGAATGCGTTATTATCAAAACACGTCTTTATAGAACTTACATGACTTATGTCCTTTAAATGACAAAAAAAGTGTTTTTTTTTACATTTCATAGTAAGATTTGAAAATTAAATAATCATGAAAAGCGGAAATTGTAATATTCACATTGATGAATCATATCAGTAATTATTATGTTTCATTTTTCTCTATAGAATGTTCAAATCAGTTTCAAGATAATCCTCTTGACGAAGATGGTGTGATTTGTGTCATGTCATCATGTTATGGATTTGTATGTTGTGTGGACACACCAATACTTAACACATCTGTGCAGATAGCATGGGAAATTCTGGAATGTAGAAATACAATCCACTTACAGATAGAAAAACTACACAAAAAGATAAAAATTCGTAGTTCTGATTTTGGTAAGAATGCCTCTTTTGTAATTTAAGCTATCTTATAAGATAAATTATTAGAGAAGAGAAAGGTTTATAGCAAAACTATCTTGCATTCTCTACCGTGCAACCACTTTCTATATGCCAACAGTTTGAAGTTTTCAACACCCATTGTACAAAAAAAGTTTTCCTCAAAGTGTTTTTGGTTTTAATGAAATTGAAATGAAACGATCAGTTATGATTCAGTATACAAGTAACCTTAATCAGTTGGATGAATGCATGCAGGTCTAGTCACACTATTGAACTGATTTAAGGGAGTTTTACACTGGAAATGTAAATAATATCAACAATTTGAATTGTAAGCTTCCCCTGCTCTCATTACTGTTTTGTTGGATATTTTTATGCCCCACCTATGGATATTATGTTTTTCGGTCTGTGTGTCCGTTCGTCCGTCCATTCGTTCGTCCGTCTGTCCCGCTTCATGTTAAATTTTGTGGTCAAGGTATTTTGTGATGAAGTTGAAGTCCAATTAACTTGAAACTTAGTACACATGTTCCCTATGAAATGATCTTTCTTATTTTAATGACCCCAATTTCATGGTCAACTGAACATAGAAAATGATAGTGCGAGTGGGGCGTCCGTGTACTATGGGCACATTCTTGTTGAGAACTATATTAAAGATTAATATGAGTAATGTCCATGAAAGCTTGACAATCTTTGCATTTGAAATGATAAATTATTGGAACTTTTTTCCTTGGACATACAGAATATTTGTTGCTGAGGGAGTTGTTCTTTAAATCCTCTTATGTTGTTAAATTTTCAAAAAAAAATGTTTGAATGATTCAAGCTATGTATCTGTAGAACCAATTCAATCATATTTATGGACTTTTTACCCTACCACTTAAGGGTTGGATATATATTTTTTCGTATTTGTGTATCATTCTGAAAGGTAACAGTACCAATAATTTCATTTTTATACATATATTACTTGAATTTGATTTGTAGAATCATATTAATGAGCTACTTATCATCTTTGTGTCTTTTTGTATGTGGTTTTGTAATGATTAGTCTCAAACAATTGTCTTCATTTAGAAAGAGAGGCTCCATTTTCATCATATATCATAGTATGTCATGTATTAGAGGAAATCTAAATTTTACATGTTTTCATTTGACAAGATTGGTTGCATAATTTCACCAAATTAGCAAATGATTGCATTAATTTACTATACATGTAGATATTAGTTTTCCGAATGCATGAAAAATTCATCATGCAAAATCTTCCATAAAGAATAGTTATTTGGTGGATATCTCCCATAAAACATTAAAATATGTTTAGATTATACATAATTATTTTACGTTGAGTAATCTTTTTTCTGAATCAATGAATCAAACTGGACCATTGTACTTGTCTGACCAGTTTGTGTCAAGCTTTCATAAATAGGCAATTTATTTCTCCATATTTGTGGTATGTAATTGCGTAATCGTGCGTTAAAGTTACACTCAGTTTGACATGCTTTCTTAGAATAGATTGAAGTGAAAGATAACAAGCATTCTGTGAGTATTGCATGGCATTACACAGTCCCCTAATGGTTTAAAATTCATTGTATTGGAACAAAATTCTAACTTGATCTATAACTTGTCATGGTGTAAACTATATAACAAATATCAAGTCAATATCTTCAAGCATGGCGAAAAAAGTGTTAAAAACTGATTATTTGAGTGAATTTTCTAAGTCCAAGGACCATAACTCTGCACAAAATCATCATATCGGAACTAAATTCGAACTTGATCTGTATCTTGTCATGATAAAGCTATCAGACAGACAGACAGACAGACAGACAGAGTGCAAACCTGAAGGCCCCTTCGCCTTTGTCGGTAGGGGACTTAAAATAATTATGCATCGTGAAATAACATTCAGAATATCTTAAATTCTTTTAATAGGAAAAGAACACACGTTTTCTTTATTAGGAATTTTAAAGATGTGGTAAGTAAAACCATTAACGTTATCAATTTTACTGTACAAGATGCGCATTTCGACAAAAAGTGTCTCTGTTGTGATGTTCGACGCCGAAATACTTGAAAATTCTATGGAATAATACGAAAAAGAAGATCTTTCAACATTTATAAACAAAAAGGGGCAGCAAGTTTAGCCAAAACCGCGTAAGGAATCGGAGCTTAGCATGTGGAAGATATATTCCTTATTTCAAAATGATATCCAAAATTCAAAAATTTTGCAACTGCAAATGTTAATAACACAATATCCGTATGTTCATGCCAGTACCGAAATACTGGTTACTAGGCTGTTGATACCTTTGAATATTAGCAGTCCACCTACAGAGGTACCCACACAGTGGTATTATTTACATTAACTGTACCACTTTTTTTCTGCACCAGATACGTTTTTGGACATGAATGCCTCTAAAAGGTACAGTTTATGTACACAAGTGTACAATTTTTGTTTTTCGAATTTGTTCTCGATCCACATTCTTATCATTGTTTGTTGAATTTTTTTTACACTTTAAAACGAATAAATTGATACCTTCTAATCCCCAATTTTTTTACTGCATTGAAAGTAATTTATTTTCAATTATTTTGTTTTACAACATAAAGTGTAAAAATTTGTATTGTACCTAAACGATTTTAAAGACATAAGTACCAACTGCAGCATAGAGGGGAATTTGTAAATTGATATTGATCGTGATAACTTCAAGGTATGAAGCCTATAGCATTAGAAATTTGATAATATTTCATTGTGGTTGAAACACTGTTGAATTTGAAGATGACTGACATAAGCTAGCTTGTCCTTTGAAAAATTAATGTCAGAGTTTAAAGGTAAACTTTATCATACCAAACGATGGTGCATGCCAAATGATGCCCTAAAGCATCGTGATTTCTGTTCATTAGACCGATTGACGACCCAGTACTGGCGCGTAACATAAAATGTATTTCAATGCTTCGTTTTTACAATCCGACCATTTTAAACTGGACAAATAGAGTAGGAATTTCGTATAAGAAGAGGACAAATAAAGGGCTTCATTCCATGCAGAAACTAGGTTTTCAAAGCTATTTATTTCAATGTTGATGGTTTTAACATGCGTCCTCATTTGTTTATAATTTTCAATCTTGAAAAAAAACATGCTACAAACTTTTTCAAAAATATTTATGTTGTTAAAACTGACCTTAATGTGTAAGACTTGTTCAATTTGTATTACAGGTACCAGATAGACTCTGTTGAGATTAATAATACATATGTTATAAATGTAAACATAAGTGTTTGCTACGAAACAGACAGATGTGAACTGAATTTGAGAATTCTTATAGATCATGTAGTTGACAGGAAACAGTGTGATTATAGAAGTGGTTTCCTGGATAACTGTAAGTTTAATCGGGTAAAATATGAGAAAATATTCTCTAAAGGCATATTTAAATTGTATTTGGTTCAATTTCTTGAATGTAAATGATTTGTTTTTTTGGGGTCATATTTTGGCATCCCATACAAATTAATTGGGGAGGGGGCGATTTTGTCTCAAATGAAATTATGTAAACAGCCTGAATATTTACTTGCATTAATATACCTCTAGTTTTGAAGAGATTAGCTATTTACATCTAATTCTGGGAAATTGAAAGTCAACCAGTTATATATATCATCTTAATAAATGATCTACTCCCGTATTCTTTAGAAATTATGTAGGACTTAAATTTCATGCGGACAACACATTTTACCTGAACTACGATCATCATATACACTCAAGAAAAAAGTTAAGAAAGCAACAAAAAAAATAAAAATTGTGGAACATATAAAAACCATAAGATCCTATACAGAACAATCAAAACTGTCATAAGTCAACTTTGCCTGAGTTTTAGTACAATTACTGACAACTTGAATCATTTAAATCAATTTGCAGTTTTATACAAAACATTATGGTACCAATTTCCATTACGTGTTCTGTTTTTCGTCTCCCTCTGTCCTTTTGTCCTTTTTCAGCTCGTCTGAGCATTCGTCAGCTGTGCCATGTTAGGTAATTTTTTTTACTTTTTTTTGGGGGGGGGGGGGGGGGTAATCTTCTTTATTGTTCACTTTCAACTTATAACTTTGTACACACGTATGGTATGGTGTGAACACTTTGAGTTATATGCCAATTGACGCTATTGACCCTCATTTCACGCTTTACCGAACATGGTAATATGATATGAAACCACTTCTTTTTTGGTTAAGGTTTTTTGCAAAGAAGTTTTATACTCATTAATATCTTTGTGAAATACATTTTGAAGCAAAATATCTTTTTGGGTAAAGCTGTTGCTCATATATAAATATTACTGACCAGATCTTTAAATGAGGCTATTTTGACAGTGGGCTGTTTTGTGCTAAATATAAGACGTTTGAACCTGTAATGTCAAAAAGTAAGCACAAAATTAAAATAATATAAATAAATGATGTCCAACAGAATAATGTCTTATGAACATTTGTAGATGTTATTTGATAGATTTATAATTCTCATTGAATTAAAGGGACCAAATTAGTGTTTTTATCATACTTTCACCATTTTCAAAAGTTTGTTAATGTTTTATCTGTTGTGATTTAAAGAGTGAAACAATAAGATACGATTGTATAGAAAGCTTCTCTTTTCACAGCTTTCAAACTAGATCAGTGGATTAGTGATAGACACATTGAATCAAAAGTTACCAACGGTGATGTCCTTGCAAATGAATTAATGGTAGACCTAGGCATTGATGATTTCATTGAAAGTTCAAGTCAATGTGATATCAACTTATCACCATATAGTGAGGCTGTAAATGGATGGAATAATGGTAATAACATCATATCACTAATAAAACATTTACAGATGTATTTATGTGGAAATTAACTACCCAGGTTTTTTTGTAGTAACTTGCTTACAGTTAGTTTTGTAAGTCCCGTATTTGTGCTCGGTTAAACCAATGACAGTGAATTGGTTCTGACAAATTATTGATATTTAATTGCACAAATTTTCATCATTTCCATGGAACCAGCAAGGTTTTAAATAATTACCTTTTAAAAACTTATCAATTGTAAATAATTGTTGAAATCGATTCGGTGAAAGTGGTCTACATGACACGGCTCAATCAAGAAACATGCCTAAACTGGACTGTGTCGTTGGCAAAGTAAGTGCCTTTTTTACTTTAACTGTCTAAACAAGGTTATTTCTAAACCTTACAAAAATTATAGGAGAAAAGCTACCTCATAGTTCACTTTATTATTTCTGATAAACATCAGGATCATGCTTAACTTGTTCTTCTATGGGTGCTCTAGTGTAGTGATTTTGTGTCATTGATTAATACACAGTTTCCTTTCTAGTCCGTTATTATTTTTTTAAGCTCTTGTTAGTGTGTATAAATTTTCCCTGTGCTTGAGGAGTGTGTTCTTTGTACATTTTTGACAAAGTTGAGATGATCTGTTCTTCGCTTTTTTATCAATTTGTCTGAGCAGTACTGATCATTTTATCTAAATGACCGTTTAAGACCAAAATAGATTTACTATTGATAGTGATTTTATGTCATAAATTGATACACCATAGTTATTTATTATACGTGTAATATGTTAACCAATGAAGAATTATACCAAGACTTTTAATTTTCTAAATAAGGACATATATTGATTTGATATTTTATCTTGAGTCAAGTCCTAGTCTATATAGCTACATGTAGTTAACTTGATGACCATACTTTATGACTGGTGAAATTTAACTTGGAACAGGATGAATGACTGCTGCCACCGGTCCTAGAACATTATTCGTGTTATTCTATAAATCAGACTTAGTCATAGGACTGTTTTTATGACTGTTAACCTTTTGAAAGGTCTAATATTAAAGTTAACTCTGTCAAAAGTTAAATTGGGAAGAGGTCTGCTATTAAAAGCAGATATCGATCTGAACTACTTTGTCCGAACCAGACCTGTTACATATTCTCCAAGTAAAAGTTGACTTGATCCAAAGTTTACTAGTAAACAGAACCATTTTGATTGATGAATATCATATAAGTATCCTATAAGTGAAAACATAGGACCGACTCAAAAGCAGACATGCCTTCGTAACTGAAATGACTGGTCTTTCAAATAGCATGACAAGTTAACATAAGACCTGTTGACAAGTCTGTTCTGGTCAAGCTGGTCTGTCCATTGGTCTGTTCTAGTCAAGCTTACCGGTTCACTGTTGTAGTCTGGTCAAACTGACCAGTCGGAAGGTTTGGTCTGGTCCTGGTCACGTTGACCTTACCACATGTCTGGTCTGGTCAAGCTGACATGTCTTAGGTCACGTCGTGTCAAGCTGATCTGTTATGAAAACAAGTCTGCTTCATCAGACTCAGGTCTAAAAAAGCAGACCAAGGTCTAGTTTGATAATGATACAGTTAACTTAGCAGGTCTGCTAAAAGTTTCTTTAGTTGATATAAGAACTAATCAACATGAACTTTTGTGCATGTTAGGACTGCAACCGTCTATATATATCAAGGATTTAAATTTTCTTTATAGTCATTACGTCATCAATTTTAGGAAGAATTATAATAGTATTATAGAGATAAGGATAAACTAGAAAAATAGATTTCTCTCATACTATGCTCAGCAATGCATTTCCTACCGTTGATGAATATTACATGATAACGATTGGCTGTTGATTTTGAACATCACAAAGCCGCAACTTGAAAGCTCACTTAAACCTTAAAAGGTTCTTTAATGGATTGGATTTTGATCAGACTGCAATATTAAGAACTCCAGATTACAGCATTGTATTATTTGCCAATCTGTACATGTTTATATTTTTTTTAAAAAACCTGTATTTTTCAAATGTGCCAGTTAGTTTCGGGATCTGCTAACACTACCAGAGCATCGCAATTAACCCATGTTTTTATGGGTATCGTGTTGCTAGGTCTTTAGTTTTCTATGTTGTGGTCTTTGTACTATTGTCCTTTGGTCGTTACTCATTTGTTTGCCATGGCATTGTGAGTTTATTTGTGAGTTATGAGTTTACATATCCCTTTGGTATCTCATGTATCTTTTGCCTTTCTCATATGCAATCATATATAAATTGCAACAAGATATACCGTGTCATATATGTTCCTTTTGTTTTCTTTCAGCCTGTGCAAAAGACACTACTCCAGTAACTGTACTGCCGGACAACATTAAATGTTACATGTCACCTGCCTGTAATATGATATCTTGTTGTGTATTCGTTGATATATTCAGACGTTCATTGTTTGCCTCTTTAGAAGTTAATACCTGTCAGTATATGTTGGTAGTTTATTTGGAAAATCTCATTTATGAAGTTCATCTTTTGAACTACCAATGGGGTAAGAAGTTATATTTTTATCTCGTCTCGCCAAAAGTCACAGTGCCATCACTTAGTGTCCGTCTTAAATCCTTGTCGTTTTTATACCGTTATACGTCCGTCTGTCTGTCCGTCCGTCCGTCCGTCATCAACATGTTTGACTAAAACTCAAAAACGCTTTAACCAATTTTCATGAAACTTTGGTTATTTGTTTATAACTATTGACAGTTAACGTAAGCTCACTTTCGATTTTTATAATTTTTTGGATTTATGTTTCCTTGTAGATAAAATGCAAGTTTTGTTTATAATTCTAAAATCAGCTATGTATAGAAACAAATCTAAGGGGCAGAAATGTTCAGAAATTTGAACTACCCACTATCCATTTTCACGAAAATGCCAGATGAATACTCATAGAAGTAATTGCCCTAGATGACCAATTATGTCGATTTTCTTTGCCTAATATCTGTAAAAGATACAGAGAAACTTTAAACATCATAACGATCAGCAAGATAAGATCTACAAAAACATCAATATTGGTAAATTTTATATTTGGTTTGAAACTTATTTTTTTATGGTTCCTTTACCAGTGAAACCATTGACATTTTGTTACTTCTGTATGGGCTGCTGTCGGCGATAGGATTGAATAACTTAGTTATGAGTTGTAATAAATCTTGAATAAATCAGGCCCATGTGAAACCATACATGCATTTTCTATGTGAAAAATGTAAAACAATATATTCAACTATATAAAACAAGAATATTGATGTATCGTTGTTCATTTACTCATGGTTATATAATTAAAAGCACTATATTATGTTTCTTAGACAAAGATGAAGAAGTTCAGCTACATGGAGTTTTCAGACTTATGTAAGTTTTTATTTTATTGAAAGGTTTTGTTGCTGTTCTGGAACATTGTAAAATGTATTCAATGAAGATTGAACTGTGTATGTGATGACAAAATAACAAATAACAGAAGATAAATGTTAATAACCATTTTGATATTCGTATCTGTTTTCAGTTTTACAATGTATTTTGCACTTGCGGTATGTATCTATGTTGTTTTACCTGTTCAAGGTCATTGACGCCGCAAGTCATCATCTGACAACAGCCGTTTGATGCCTGAAAGTATCACCTGTACTGACAGAGAAATGCCTCAATGCATCATGAAAACATGGCAAATTACACCGTCTTCTTTCAGTTTTATTATCAGATCACTTACGTAAAGCTGCAAATCGTCTGTAGACAGAGGATGTTAACAGGTTTCGAGTTTTCATTTTATGTCTAAAATTTTCAGTAAAAGTCATAATCATGTCATTTATTCCTGATGATCTGATTACTTCGATTTATAAGTCTGTTAATATGACAATTGGACAGATTATTTGTGCAATCGTTAAACAAATACATATTTTATTGGTCAGTCCTACATGTAGTAATTGAAAAAGATCAGAAATTATGAAATGGTTGTTGTCCGTCAAGTTAAGATGAGTTCTTTCTCTTCTGTTGAAGTTGACAGGAACATTGCTTTTGAAATGGCGGATTTAAGTCGATGGTATTTAAAGATTTTTGGTCATTTATCAGCTTTAAGATTATTCATTGTAACAACACAAAACATCGAACGTAAGTTAAAATATGAAAACGGAAAACAGTCAGAAGAAATTTGTCTTATCGCTGAAATAGATTCTGACACGTGCAGTCAGTTAACACAAATTCCCTCTCAAAAATTGAATGTTAGCCTTACTTCCTTTTTTAAGAACTTAAACGAAACCACAACTCATAACAAGTAATATAAAGACTTTACTTTAGAATATATTTCGACGCCAAAAAGCGGAGATCGTTGTTTGAACTTCAAGCCATGAAAAACTTCATTTGAAAAATCAATAAATTTAGTCCGACCCATACATTTTTTTTTACCGGTGGCACGTCTGTGTATACATTTATATAGGAAAACCTGCATCCCATCCACCAACTTTTACCCTCACCCCAAGTGTGCTTTATGTAATAAGACAAAATCAATACGGAAAGTGTTAAAGTCGTTTAGGGAAATCTTGCAAACAGTTATGTCAGGGTTTAAACAAAATAAAAATTTTATTTTGAAATATGATATCAATGTAGTATTACAATGATTATTATACTCCAGTATTTGTGAATTGTAGATTTAGAGTGAGAAGCATACCCTCTGATAGTAAATTTTCTGTTGATGCTGATATTAAGGTTTGCTTTGATGCTACAAGTAACAATTGCCAGACAGACGTATCTGTGTTGAAAGCCTCTGATCTATTGTACACAGTTTGTTCTTCTGACGATGAAAGTGTTCCGTTTAAAGGTAAACATGTATTCTAGCTATGTGTTTGTGGATTGACACAGTTCATGTCACTGTACTATCTTCAAAAATAAGCAAACCCATACCATATAGTAAGCTATGAAAGGCAACAAATAACAAATTTTGGAACATAGAAGTATAATGGCTTTATATTTGGTCAGCAGTTTGACAGTAATGAGTTTTAATGTGTGATAGCTTTTTTGGATCTATTAAACACCTACTTTTTGATTGACGATACTTTGAATATTTCAATCTGTTGAATGAACTTAGATCTTCTTTTCGTACAATAATTCTCCAGTGCTACTAAACAAAATAACTGCATTATTTATCATCAGCTTGAAAATAATGAGTAGTAAGGTGTGAGCACTTTTCAGATCTGTGAATGCCTCATCTATAAACTACAGACTACTTTCCTATGTGCACTTAACAAACGTAAACTCTATTTTAACAAAAACTGAAATACCATGATATAATGTCTGTATTCATATTTTTGATTAATGCATACATTGAATTTATTTTAGTGAGTTAAGACACAGTTATCTATGTGTTTATATCATTACAGGAATTTCTTTTGATTTTTGGAAAGTGACAGATTCATCCTTGGTACCAAATGATAGAGGTATATTTCTTCATATGTGCTTTGTCTATATGCCATTTTGTTTTCCTTTGGTGACATATTTATTTGTTTTTATAGTGATTAAGATTCTAACACAATGTTGATAGCTGTATCCCTTTTTTTTTGACATTTTTACCTATTATGTCTCTTTGTTTTGTTCATACTTTGTTGTCAATATAATGTTTTTTATGAGACTGTCATGTAAGTGATTTGGCCAGCTATAACAATCAGGTATAGTCCACCAATTTCTGCAAAAGAAAATGTTTTTCCAAGTCAGGAATAGGATAGCTGTTTTCAATTCATTTTATGTGTTAGAGTTTTTGATTTTGCCATTTGATAAGGAACTTTTCACTTTGAATTGTCCTTGCAGTTCGGTATTTTTGTTCTTTTACTTTTTTCTATCCGAAGTATTATTCGGTGAATTGCATACTATAAGGTGATTCTTTTTCTTCTTTTTTGTGGAGGGAGAGGATGAAGGATAAAGCAGCTAAAGATTGAGGTGACTTTTTTTTCAATGTTAAAAGCCAAAACTCATTATACAGTAAAAAAGGGATATTTCATTTTTGCTTTTCTATATATTTATTTATCTTTTCCTGGAACTGTGGAGTATTTTTCAATAAGATAGACATGAACCAAACAACACACGAATTAGACATCTATAGATCAGTATACGACTAGACAGTAAAAGTGTTAAAATACTAATACCTTCTGCAAAATGTTGATGACCCTTTATATTTAGCTGTAGGAAAATTGTTCATAATGGATTCACTTGAAAGGAATATAAGGCTATTTAAAAGATTTTTCTTATCTTATTATACATAAGAAATAGATGCAGAAATACTGAAAGAGTATTCTAGTATCTAATCATACATTTAGAAATAGATGCAGAAATACTAGAAAAAGTATATTTATAATTGATAGACCTTTGCGTGAGTGCATAATGCATATCGAGTTATTTTTACATTGTTAAAATGTAAGTCTTTTTACAGCATGTTCTGTGATGATTCCCAATGCACAAAATGTAGTATGTCAGATGACAAAAGATTGTCAGGGTTTACAGTGTTGTGTTGATGCTGAGTTTGTGATTGGGGAAAGAAAAGTGTGTACATCTTTTGAAATAAATGCGTGTGATCAGCTTGATTACAGTATAGAAAGGAAAAAGTTTCAAAGAAACATCCTTACAGGTAATATTTATTATTTTTACTATATGTGTGCATTGAGTTGACGATGATGCATGATTTGACTTTCTTTAAAATCAGTCACTTTACGAGTTTAAATATTTGTGATATATTGAATTTTCTAATGTTTTCTCTTAATGGAAAACTACTCTGAGGCACGAATTGTGTCAAATTATTGTATATAAGAAACTCCTGAAAAATTTCAGAAACTCCATAATTCTAATTCAGGACCTATATGCAGACATTACTTTATACCATGCTTGTTGAGGTTTTTTTTTCTTTTTGTGTATTGTTCCAATGTAATAGAATTCAAATTAGGCATGTATTTGAAAATATATTCATGTAATAATGATTCACTATTTAAATTTGATATAATGCTGCATTGTTGTGTCAAAACCTCCTCTTCATTCAAGTACCTGAAAAATATTGTCGTTTAGCACACCTGGTCAATAGGGCCAGGATGATCTTTACACCCATGTCTATTATCCAAGTATACTTTTGAAACAATCTTTTTTTTCATACTTCCTGCATCACCCCTACTTAATAATAAATATGAGTACTACGGCTTTAAAGAAATGCACCTTGGGGTAAAATTTCAGATTTCATTTTTTAAGTCTGACAAATCCAGCTATCAAAACTTTTGGAAATGATTACTTTAGTGATCCCATTCATAAATTATTGATCCCGATCATTGATTGTAAATCAGATGTTTAACCAAGTGCTAAAAGAAAAGAAACTGCTGCAATAAAAGAGAAACAGTGTTTCATCTGAGTCGACAACGAATTAAATGCTAATAAAAATGTATTTCAAAAGTTAAAAAATAATAAATCTCAATTGTTATTTTGTTGAGTTTTATGGGATTATTAGTGCAATTCCGAAAAAATGGAAAAGCATGATAGAAGGTAGATCCACATTTGACAATATCTAAAAGAAACTGGTAAATAAGGTTTAAAAAAGAACCAAATCCTGTAATTTGTTTATAGATTATATTTGGAAGATAATAAGTATAATAAGAAATCGGAAATAAATTGTAGGTTTAAAGATGCAGATTGAAGATTGAAATAATATTCACTCCTTGCCTTTTACTGAAAAATGAACTACAATTAACTCGTCCCCCCTAGATGATATTTAGGGACAACAGCTATTTCAGTAACGCATTTTGTGGTCCAGTTCTGCAAAATGGTCATATGTGCCGACTAGGGGGTTTAGTTTCGAGTACTGAGGTGATTGTACCAGCCCTTTAGAGCCTCTAGTTTGTATTGTGCAGAGTTGTATAGGTACCTTTAGTGCTATCTACACCTTTTGTAACGTTTAATTAATTTATTGTTATTAAGTTTATTCATATATTTATATATAGAATTTATTTTTACAATTGTGACAATCTTCTGTAGATGATGTGATATCTGAAACTACAGGAGACGCATTTAAGCTGAATGTCAGTGTTGTAAAACATCCAACTAAATACATATTGACAGCATCTTTACAAGTTCATTATCTGACTTCTGGTATACAGACCTTTGAACTTTTAAAAGGCATAGACATTAAGAATACAGCATGTCATAGGAGGAAGAAAAGAAGAAAACGTAGTACCAACATGTATGTGCTAATATTATTGTTTATGTTTTCAAAATTGAGCTTTTTTAATGATCATAATCTTATTTTGGGAGAAGGGGTAAAATCGTGTAGTTCAAGTCTTATGTTATGTGAAGTAATAGAATTTTTTCAAACGAACTACACGTTTTATATTGATCAATTTAAACTTGTCAGAAATTGACAAAACTGCTGTAGACAAATGGTAGAAGAACCACAATCAAGTCATCAATGCAGGAAGCTCATAGAGAAATGAAAGCGTAACTTACAATCCAATTTAAATCCACTATATATTGTGCTGCTAATAATTTATATCCTTATCTATTGTAATTGTGCATTCGAAAGGTAAGGTAGTCATTTTATAATTGCTGACCTAACTGTGGTTCTTCTAAATCAGTTTAGTAAAATTTCCTACAAGTTGAACAGTTTCATATGATGAAACAAATTGCAAAAGGCAAAGAGAAATAATTTGAAATCAAGTCACTACATATGCATATTAATGGTTTTTATCATTTTTTGTCTCATTTAAAACAAAAGCTGGTGAAACAAATCTAATGTTATGCTTTCCCTAGTGTAAGTGACATCACTAATTATCTAATTTAAAGATTAGGTAAGTTCAAGAGCAACTATTTACTTTAAGTGATTGATAATTGGTATGCTTTGGTTGTAGCCTTTCCCCTAAGTAATAGTTCATTGACTTTAAAAATATTTATGTAAATGTGTATGAATTGGTCAAGTTATTTACTAATATTTCAGAATTTGGATGAGGAATGGGTTGAATTAACTGTTAAATGATATTTTATCATTTTGCCAATATATTTCAAATTTCGATTTTTCAATTTCTTTCATAATTAAATTCAACTAAGACAAACATAACTTGGTCTTTCAATTTTTCAGTGGAAAGACCTATTGATTTTCTTCTTCTGATTATTATTTTTTTTTCTTCCGCCATATTTTTTCTTGCGGCTTATAGTGGTTTCGCAAGATGTTGCATATTTTTAAGTCTCCCAAACGAAGTTTGGGAAGACTTATTGTTTTTGCTCAGTTCTTATTATTATTATTCTTCTTCTTCTTCTTCTTCTTCTTCTTCCGCCGCTTTTAAATTTGAACTTGTCCGCACCCGTTCTCCAAAACCGCTTGTCAGATTAACTTAGGGTTTCACAATATGTTAGACTAACATGTCTAGTGGTGCAATCAGGGTTTTGTTTGTGCAATGGGGTTTATAAAGGGGTTCTTTGAGGGGCAAAAAGAAAAGAGGGTTTTACTAAAGAACCCTATGGGATTTTATTTTTTAAAATTTTCAAATGATTATAAATTGAAAACCGTTTGTGATAGACACAATCTTTTGAATTGAAAATGTTCTGAATGATAAAGCCCTTTAAATGAAATACAGGGTTAGTCCCCAGGGGTCACCCACCCCCTGCCATTTAAGAAAGTTCTAATACCTTGTATGTGGTCAAGATCCCCACCCCTAAACCATATATATTTTGGTTTGTTATGCTAAGATGGTTTGATTGATATACAGGGTTAGTCCCAAGGGGTCACCCCGACCCCCTGCCATTTGAGAAAGTTCTTATATCTTGTAAATGGTCGAGTCCCCACCCCTAAACCATATGTATTCCTATTTGTCATGTCTCGAACATTTGAATGACGTATACGGTCAGTCCCCAGGGGTTCCCCCCACCCCCAATGTTCTAATATCTTGTAAATGGTTGAGATCCCCACCCCTAAACCATATATATTCCTGTTCGTCATGTAATGAACATTTGAATGACGTATAGGGCCAGTCCCCAGGGGTTCCACCCCACCCCCAATGTTCTAGTATCTTGTAAATGGTCGAGATCCCCACCCCTAAACCATATATATTCTGGTTTGTCATGCCAAGATGATTTGAATGATATACAAGGTTAGTCCCTAGGCATCACTAATGCATATAGCTTTACTGGACCAAACCAATTTTCACTGGACGTTGCCCAATGTCAGGCGACCCTGGGAATTACGAATTATGGGAGCTTCGTTTGGGAGACTTCGTAACAGCATCCTGTTACAATCATGTCTTGTTATGCATATGATATCGAACAGTAATTGTGCTTTTTAGACTGACCCTGTTTAACCGAACTCTTTTTATTGTAAGAGTTAAAATCATTTCACCAATTTGCTCGTTATATCCTCAGGATCAGAAGAATTATTTTGACCGAAGCCATCCGGAGACTCCATATGAGAGTTATTTTCTCTTTTGTTTTTAAAAACTAACTCTCTGTCTATGTCGCCTCTTCCCAGAAAGAGTTAAAGGTATCTACAAAACAATTTAACCAATATGTTTGTTGCGACATGTCGTTACTGAAATTTTTTTGTCAAAATGGTACGTATTTTTGTTAGCACTTTAAACACCTGCGCGGTCCGCCTGATTGAAAAATTAAAATCATTGACGTAAAAATCGCTCCCAAATTCGCAAATATTAGTGAAATCCTACAATCAAATTTCTATACACGCATTAAAATACAAATGTGTGCTCCAGTAAATATGTGTACGAAAAAAGCATGCATGATCCGACATCAATGACCTGTAAAAAATAAAATCAATAGTTATTGTGTTTCTCTTATCAATACACATTTGCTCTGAAAAGATATTAATATTCAAGGCATATATATTTTAACGTCACGTGACTTCACAACACCTAAATTTAGATAAAAATTCCATATCCAAATATAGAAAGTGAAACTTCCAAGACAAAATGTTACTGTGCTCATAGATGTATTTTATTTATTTTTTTTTTTTTTTTTTTTAGAAGAATATGTTCTCCTATGCTGTATTATGGTTCACATTATGTTTTATTATCTAATTATTTGTTAATAAAAGGCTGCATATCACATATTAATTATTCTCTGATCAACGTTAACGTTTATTGTACAAATAGATTAATAAAAATTGATTATGTTTTTTTCGAGGTAAAAGAAATGAGAAGTAGGGATCGATACTGTATAATGTAATTATCCTCGACCTGTATCCATATAATTTGAATTTATGCTTTGCTTGAAATTGATGTCAGAACTACAGTTTTTCTTTACAGTCTTGATCCAAATAAAATGATGCAAGGCTTAAGAATGTTGGCAGGACAACAAGCACCAGAAAGTGCTTATCTAGACTTTTTTAGAGCGGTAAAGGAAACAGAGGTATTAATATCTAACGTTACTTAATTATCCAAAATTATCAGGAAATAGTGTCACTTAAATCAACAGTGTTCCTTTGCCAATTATCTTATGTTTCATGATTCCTAAAATGATTGCCTAAAATAATGTCAGCTTAAGCAAAGGTTAAATTATGCTGACATATCTTTTTTTCATTTTTTTCATTTTTGCATTTTCAAGCGTTCTGTGATTGCTTACAAATGATGACACCTAAATTAAAGCAAAGAAGTGTTTCAACTCTGCTGACATATCATCTGTTCACTGTTTCTTTTATTACCTTGAAACGGTGTCAGCTAAAGCAAAGTTTAACTATGTAAATGTATCTTATGTTCACTGGTTTTGTGATTGCCTGGAAAAAATGTCAACTAAAACAAAGGCTAAACTATGGTAAAAAAAGAATTGCGACAGATAGCAAAGGGATATTCAAAGTCATAAGTCGAAAAAAAACTTAACAAGGCCATGGTAAAATACCAAAAACGACCAACAGACAAACACCAGTAAACAAAACACAACATAGAAAACTTAAGATAGATCAGATAATATCTTCTTTTGACTGTTTCTGTAATTGCCTTGAAATAATGTCAGCATAGCAAAAGTAAAAATGTTAACATATTTTCTGATCACTGGTTCTGTGGTCGCCTTGAAATAATGCCAGCTAACGCAAAGTAAAGGTTAATAGTAAGTAAGTAAGTATACTAAGTAAATTATCAATTATAGTGACATGTGTAAATAGGCACAGATCATAAATATATAATATATGATGAATAGGAATACACTGACAAAAATTCCTTAACAGTAAGCTGACTTTTTATAAATATTTGTTCCATATTTGTTTATGTGAATTCCTTAAAAAAAATCAGGTACACTTCACCTCTTTCTGAAGACATGTTTGAGTTGTTGTTATATTTTTCTAACCAATTGCAGCTTGAATAAAAAAATCATTTTAAACTATAAAGGCATATATTTAGATTGATTTTAGTTATTAGTGGTTATGTTTCTATCTAATGATGAATTGCGAAAACTAGAAGTTCTTAAGGATGTAGTCAGGTGAAATTAAAAAATCTGGAATATAAAATTGATACTGTAGATCAGAAGAGCATAAGTAAAGGAACGAAAATAGCTAAAAAAAATACTAATAGAATACGGAACTCCTTTTAGAGATATTAACCTTTTATAGAAAATAGCGGGGGAAAAGCTGACGTGTTTTAGCCTAACACACAATGCAAAGATATCTGAAATATTTGTTTTAAAATGGACTTTTATACATTACAGAATCAAAAGAGACGCCAAAACTTTAGAGAGACTCACATTCCTGAAAGTGACAAGAAGACTGGTCCTAGGTCTTTACTTAAAGCCCTTGGTAAAAACAATCCTGCAACAATTCCTTTTGCAGGCATAGCTGGCCTTCTTAATCATGTTATTGGAGGTAAGCAGCAGTTATTGTATTACATTCCCACTATATATTTTTGTTTGTGCTGAAGCGGCGTAAAACAAACATCAATCAATCATTCAATACGGTATACCATTGTTATAAAGAATAGCTTCTATATAGCAGTTTTTGTGAGTTTTTTTGCACTGTTACCAGTCTGTTGCTCCTTTTTTTTTTGAGTCATAGGGTTGTCAGTTTATTTCGACTTATGAGTTAAAATTTTCATTATGTAACGTTCGCCTCTCCTCAAAAAAATAGATAATGCAATAATAAGAACTAATCCGTAAAATATTATATTGGCCAGCTGGTTGACACTAAGTATTTGAGAAACTATGTTTCGAGCCCGTTTTAGAAAGCACGATTGACTCAACATACGACACTGAAACAAAGTTTCAAAATACTTTACTTCACGCAAGGAATGGGTATGTTTTGCATTCATCTTTTACATTTGTTGGACCTGCATTATGTCTATCCATCCTTCCATCAGTCGATAAGTTCGTTCTTCTTAACTATGTATCACTTTTCTCCGGTACTTCTTAATCAACAATGTGTTAGTGATTAGTTACAATGTGTGAGCTCTGTTCGGATCTGTCAGACATATACTTTCTGTTTGCCGATACTTTGATATTCTCAAAACATGTATATTGAATTTACTTTTTCGTTACATTTTTTCAAGTACTACTTATATTCTGTCAGCAGCATGGAAGGGATAGAATGAAATTTGTGAGCCTCTGTTTGATGTGTCAGACACCTACTTCATGTTTTCAGATACTTTTGGGATGTGCTAATTCGTAGAACGACAATGCGTGCATTCTTGTTACTAATAATTTTCAAGCGGTAGGACATCTCTCTATTGTATATGTTTCACTTACATGGTAAGGATCTCTTAAATGCTTCAAGTTAAAATTGAATACTACTGTAGTAGTTTTTAGTGTTTGCAATGTTAATAATGACGACCTAATCGTAACCTTAAAAGTTTGTACTTTCAGATTTATATATGAAATAGGTGTATTAATTAGAGTATATAGATTATTTATGGTTCTCAAACCTAGCTGGTACTTTTTTTTGCATAGCCTTGAGTAGAGATATGACCGAGAAACTTCCATTGGGTTGATAAAGCATGGATAATCTATTTATTGCTATTTTCGTATGCAACTTAAACGACTTTGGCTCGTCAGGTCATCAAGTTCATACTCTACTCGGCTGTAAAAAATACACAGTACAATCAAAGAAAGAAATTGAGAAAAAGGCCATCTTGACAAATGCAAGAAGAATATGTAACTAGCATTGTCTAATAATTAAAAAAAAAATGTTATTTCGAGTCTTTGAAACAGGTAGAATGAGAGGCTTTGTTGACTATGTCAGGACGATTAAAAATATGATCAATATTTCGAGACAATGAATGGTTATTCTCTCTAAACTGTCATTCTTACCATTGCATCGCCATGGCATTTTCAGTTTGTTTTCGACTTATGCTTTTGAATAATACTTTGGTTATTTTCGCCTCTCGCTTACTCAGAATCTAAAATAAACTTGATTGGGTCAAAACCATTAATCTTGAATTTGAAGAGGATTACGTACAGAAAATATCGAGAACCTTTATTGACGTCATGAATAAAATTGTACGGAAATGCATTGTCAACGTCATAAACAAGGTGATATATGGTCAGTAACTGTATACATGTATCACAAATCAATAATCGAACAATGCAGTCTGACTGACCAAATATCACAGTTGCAATATAAAATAGTAGTATATACAGCTGTCATGCCACCGGTGGCCGAGTGGTCTCAGTAGTCGACCTACTGCATGAACTGTTTTACTAGCTTGTCAAAAAAGAGGTTGTGAGTTCGAGTTCAGCACGTGGCAGGTGCGCTAAATATCAATCTTAACTGACTAGGATTGTTAGTTTCCCTACCGAAGCCCTGTGGTTATCTCCGGGCACTCTGGCTTCGTCTACCAATAAAAACTGACCGCCATAAAAAAGCACTATAATGCTGATAGTGGCAAAAACACCAATCAATCAATCAATCTTTAATGTCATTTTCATCATAAGGCAGAAGATGCCATGATAGCAAACATGTCTTGATCTAAATCAAAATGCAGTCTTGTCATATTGGAAAAGAAACCCAATGAATGAAAAAAACAATGATTTTTAAATATTATTTAAATATTGATTACCCTGTATGCATATTTCCTTCTGTTCTGTCAAAGTAACTGTAAATTATTGAAGGATTGCGAGTTTTTTAGTGTAAATATTGTATGTTTATTCATGTGCAGATCAATCGATTACAAGGATGTTGAGTGGAAGATCAAGGGAGCAGAGGTGGCGTAAAAATCAACCATTTACAGTTGGTAAAGGGTTAACTAATGATGGAATCAAGTTGCTAGGCAATAAACTAGCAGCTATGACTATTGCTGACCTGGAAAGTATGCTAGAGATGAAGAATGTTGATCCATTAGAAGTCTTGAAACTTACAAATGAAGTTAGAGATTTAGCAAAAGCTTTGGTAATAATGGTTTTAACTGAATCAAAAGTTATTATTTTTAGTTTAAAAATAAGTTGTGATAGGTTGACAAGAGAAGATTCTTGCTGTTGATTATTAGAAAAAGACATTGTGCATAGTTGATGTCTTTATTTTGCCAAAACATTTTGGCAAAAGTGATATTGATATTGACAAAATTAATCTTGTGATAGTTTTACGACAAATGAAATTAAAATCAAAATTGATAAAACGTTGGCTTCTGAGGACAAATAACAACATAAGCATAACATAAGTTTTAAAGCGAGATAAATAAAGATATTGTCATGTGAACAACATGAAATTGAATTCATACGTTACGCAATGTCGGGTATATTTCCTTTAATATTGAGTTGTTACCTGTATTGCCAGTATTCGTCGTTATCATAATCTGATAAAAATAAAATATTTTTCTACCAGAAATTAATGTCATTTTTGTAGACTATATCTTATACTAATTTTTCACAATTTTACTTTCAGCTGTCAGAACTAATTTCTAAAATTCTAGGTGGAGATGGAAATGAGTTTAAATCCTTTGATTTTACTCTG
Organism: Mytilus californianus; assembly: GCF_021869535.1. Classification (NCBI taxonomy): domain Eukaryota; kingdom Metazoa; phylum Mollusca; class Bivalvia; order Mytilida; family Mytilidae; genus Mytilus; species Mytilus californianus. The sequence goes on along the minus strand of NW_026262712.1, from coordinate 77,256,033 downwards.
GATGGGGATTTTTCTATGCCAAGAAAGCAAGTCAATTTTTTTGACTTTCATTACTCATATCCGTTTGCTGGTCTCATATTATTAAGTTTTGGTATGTATTTGTTTAATTAAAAATCAGTTACACTATAGTTACTTTTTTATATTTTTACGCCCCGCCGCAAAGCGAAGGGGTCATAAAGTGTTATCCTTGTCCGTACAGTCCGTCCGTCCCGTCCGTACGTCCGTTCTTTAACTTTAGTTTGCCTCAACTAAATGTTATAAAACTTATAGACAATGCTTATTACCATAAAACACATATCAAGGTCGATTTTTGGTGGCGTCTATTTTACCGTTTATGAGTTATTCCCCTTTATAGAAATAACAATTGCTGAATTTTTCGTTTCCGTTTTCTTACTTTAGTTTGCCTCAACAAAATGTTATGAAACTTATGCACACTGCTTATTACCACAAAAGCCAGATCAATATCAAAATTGGGTGGTGTCACATTTACCGTTCATGAGTTATGTCCCTTTACAAATGGAAAAATTACTAAATCTATCGTTGCCGTGCTCTAACTTTAGTTTGCCTTTAGTTTGCTTCAACCAAATTATAAAACACAAAACAAAAACAGATCAAATTGGAAATTGAGTGGCGTCACTTGTACAATTAGTACATTGACTCATGCATATTAACAAGCAGGGCATCTGTGGCCCGTAGACACATTCTCCGTTTATTTTGGTTTACGTTTTATACAACATATTGATTTGTATAAACTGTGCTTAGTATTGGAAACATAGCTCCTCTTTTTTGGTAGAAAGTTGTCTAATTTTAATATTCATATTATACAAAAACGTGTAACAAAAATAAAAACTCCAAGGTAATACCAATAAGGGGAGGCTTACTCTTAAGACAAATGACGAAACTTGCAAAAAGTCTACTTCCAACTTTTCACATGTAGTTTATCCTTTAATTAAAAAAAAATAGATCGAAAAGCAACTTTATCAAAATATACAATGTAAATCCGAAATTATAACATATTTCTACTCATATTCATGTTGACAGGTAATATATTAAACTTATGCAGTTGTTTAGAATTATGAAAGTATTCTATCAGTATATTATGTAAGTAATGTCTATGTACATCCGCACAAATGAACTGTGAACAATTTTGGTTATTTAATTAGTTTGTTCAATTATGATTATCAGAAGTTTGTCTACTTTCTTGCTAGTATATAAAACATGTTAACTTCGAAGTATCATATGGCTTAACGTAAGAGTACTGATACATAACCAGTACAATTGACAGCATCATGATGCACAAAAATTACAGAAGCAAGATTAGCAAAACAAACGCAGAAGCCAGATAATTCAATTTCACATTCAGATATATTGATGATGTTTTTTTCATTAACAATCCAAATTTCTCTGATTGGGTTCAATTAATATATCCTCCAGAACTAGAAATAAGAAAAAAAAACAAAAGAAACGGCTTCCTTTGCCTCATATTTAGACTTATACCTCAAATTTGACATAAGTTTTCATCTCAGTACCAGAATCTATGACAAAAGGAAAGATTTTAATTTTGAAATTATAAATTTCCCCCAACTTAGCAGCAATAAATCAACTTCACCTGCTTATGGTATATACATTCCCCAACTCATTCGGTATTCAAGAGCTAGCAGATGTATATTTTTAACCATTACTATTCAATTCATTTGTGCTTATATCTTTTTGGCATGGCTTCTTATGGTCATTTTATGTAATCTTGTCTTTCATTTTGCACATGTGCTTTGTCTATTGGGTATATACATGCCCTATTTGTTTTTCTTTGTTGACATGTAAAAAAGAAGATGTGGTATGATTACCAATGAGAAAACTCTTCACAAGAGACTAAATGACACAGAAATTAACATCTATAGGTCACCGTAAGGCCTTCAACAATGAGCAAAGCCCATACCGCTTAGTCAGCTATAAAAGGACCTGAAATGACACAATTTAAAACAATTCCAACGAAAAAACTAACGGCCTAATCTATGTACAAAATAATGAACGCTAAAACAAATACGGAACATAGCAACGAACGGCAACCACTGAATCACGGGCTCCTGACTTGGGACAGGCACATAAATACAGAATGTGGCGGGGTTAAACAAGTTATGGGCGCTCAACCCTGCCCAACAATAGTTGTTTGATCTATAGTGATTACTAATTTAGCTCAATGTTGACTTCTGAACCCCAATTTTTATAATTTTTACCTATTATGTCTGTTTGTTTTGCTCACACATTGTTGTCAATATAGTGGAATTTTATCTGCCTGTCATACAAGTGAAAGCTTTAGCTAGGTATAAAGGGGCCTTCCTTTTTGAATTTTCCTTCGAGTTCGGTATTTTTGTTATTTTAATTTTTACATGTACACTCAACAATAGCTAAAAATGGTGATTTGTTAACATTTTATATTTCCATAGATTTTATTTTTTAATAATTACAATACATGTATTTTTCTTTATAATACGTCATTTTGATTGGCTAAAAGCAATCTCGCGTCATTCTGAAATTAACCTTTTGAAAATGAAATGTAATTCATGATGACATCAGCTTCCACAATAAAGTGCACAAGTAAATAAAAGAAAAACTTGATAGATGTTATGATCTTAGCAAAAAAAAGGTAATTATAAGTACTGAATGCTTCTTTCAGTATTTTTTAGGGTTGTAAAAGCGTTGACCGTGCGCGCATTTTTAGAATGAAGCGTTTCCTCGCTTCATACAAAATGTACTTCAGTCAACGCTTTTACACTCCAATTATTTTACAAAAAGAAGCATTCAATTCTTAAATATAGACCCGTGTCCATTGTTTAAGGTCTAATCTGTTTAATCCGGCAGGTAAAATCTTTTATCCATTTAATAAATAAACATCATGATATTTCGTACCTATTCATTGTGGCTAATACAAATTACCTTCACTGAGTTTCGTGATGTTTTTATGGATCATCCTTAAAAAGATAATACACATTCTTATACTTTTTTATGGGAATTTCATATGTTTTTTATGTGAAATAGAGGTAAATGCCAGCATAAAAAGATTGCAAATCGTCGGAAAATTTCAGTGTACGTACAAAATTTCATATTGCTTTCTTCTCATTTTCCTCGAAAACAAGCACAATTAATTTCTTATGTTTTATTTTAGGATTTTAACAAATAATCATCATCATGATCATGATCTACTAACCATACATTGTTAATTTATTAAAGCAAAACCATGAAAATAGATCTATGTAATAATGTCTTTAACAAAGCTACAAATATTGATACCAAGTTCACAGTCTTACACATTTTAATTGCTGTTTTTTTGAAAGACATGATTATTTCTGTTCAGATATTTAAAATCGAACATGAATCACAATAACAAATACTTTAGAATTCATTCTGAACAATCATAGGTCTGATATTTGTTCCTTTGCAATTTTAGCCAAAAATCTTAATTTTGTTGGATAACCAGATTGCTTTTTGATATTGTGTACACCTGTTCCTTTCCCCTGATATTTTCAATATAAGGGGGGTATGCATAGCATGTGCATTCTTGGTTTTTTTTTGTTTTTTTTTGCCAAATAAATTTGGCTTTATTTGTTTCTAGAATTTGGTTGCGGTGCATACTGGGGCATTAAGTTTATTGTTGGTGCGAAGATTTTCAGCATGACTGTTTTTACTGAAGTTGAACCATACGCAGGCCTTAATGTTCATGGAGCGGTTGGCCTTTGTATTTTTATAGTATGTGGTAAACTACAACTTGAAGGAATGATCATGGAATTACGATTTCCTTCCGGTGCAGAAGTCTCATTTAATAAGTTTCCTATCGATGTTGGGTAAGTATGTGTCTAAGGATATTTTACGGAATGTTTGCATTTTTTTTGCCAGTATTATATTATAAATATACACAAAAGGGGAACATGTTTACCTGTACATCCATCATTCAAGGATTTATATCATCATCAATGATATATGTATAAAGTAAAATCACAAAAATACTGAACTCAGAGGAAAATTCAAAAAGGAAAGTCCCCAATCAAATGGCAAAATCAAAAAAACAAACACATCAAACGAATGGATAACAACTGTCATATTCCTGACTTGGTACAAGCATTTTCTTATGTAGAAAATGGTGGATTGAACCTGGTTTTATAGCTAGCTAAATCTCTCACTTGTATGACAGTCGCATCAAATTCCATTATATTGACAACGATGCGTGAACAAAACAAACAGACACAATAGGTAAAAATGTCAAAAATAGGGGTACAGCAGTCAACATTGTGATATCATCTTAATCACTATAAAATCAAACAAATGTAACGAAGAAGCACACAAAGGCATAGATCAAATTTAAAATCCTCATTTTGCTTATATTACACGATTTTATATATCTATGTAAAATCCACCCATACAGGATGGAAGGTTTTAAGTACTGGCGTAAAATCGCGCGTTTAAAATTCGCACAGGTAGACATAAAATAATTTTGTCGTTCAAAGAATGAGGGGATACATAAATACAGAGTCAAGTAAAATGGATATAACAAAAAACAGACATAACAATAAAAGTGATATAATAAATAAAATAAAATAATTGTGTGGTACAAAGTATGACGATATACATAAGTACAGAGTCACGTCAAATGGATATCTAAAAAAACAGACTTAACAGTAAAAGTAATATTAATAAAGATATATAAAAGAATACTATAACACGTTATTAAGATGATAAACAACGTCAGTACGCAAAATCTATACTTCAAGACCATCGTGTATTATTTGTGAAGTTGATACGGAATATTTATCAAAAAGTTTTTGGTATCTTCCGATGAACTTTTTTAAAAAAAGGACGAGACGTTCTTTGACATACCCCTGGTTCATCAACTTTCTGCTCAGACACTGGTGACGTTTTACAAAGTCTGAGTAGGAGCTGCAAGCTCTTGAATACCGAATAAGTTGGGAAATGTATATCCCATATGCAGGTGAAGTTGGTATATTGCTACTGAGGTGGGGGAAATTGATACTTTCAAAATTAAAATCGTCTCGTTTGTCATAGATTCTGGTACTGAGATGACTGTGTATATCAAATTCGAGGTATAAGTCTAAAATGAGGCGGAGGAAGCCGTGTCTTTTTTTTCTTTAATTTCTAGTTCTGGTGGATATATTAATGGAACCCAATAAGAAAAGTTCGGATTGTTAATGGAAAGAACATCATCAATATATCTGAAAGTGAAATTAAATAACCTTTTGATGAACGGTATTGATAGCTTCTTTGATCTTCTTGTTTTTGACAAGTGTCTGAAGGAACTCCGATTCATATTAAAATAAGAAGAGGTCGGCAAGGAGAGGCGCACAGTTCGTTCCCATAGGAATGCCGACAATTTGTTGAAAAAGTCTACCTCCAAATTCAACAAATATGTTGCCAATAAGAAACTCCGGCATACTGATCACTTGTTCCTCTGTGTAGCATGTTTTACCCTTTTGTTCACTATTAACAAAATATGCCTTATGGTATCCCAAAGTAATAAATTTATAGCGTATGCTACCATTTTTATGATGAAAAGCATTGTGGATTATTTCTTTTAGACGTTTTTTTTCAATTTCACATGGGGAATGGTGGTATACAAGGTTGAAAAATCAAAAGTTTTGATAGAACTAATTTAAGAAAAAGACCGAGATTTAAAATTATCCAGAAGTTCTTTAGAGTTTTTAAGAATCCACATATGGTTAATACCACTACGCGAGTAAACAGTTTCACAGTATTTCTGAAGACCCTCTTTCACTGCGGACAGAATTTTAGTCAATCTAATGGACAATTCCTTAGTGAAAGATGCAGATGAGCCGGCAGTGTACCGTTGTTTGTACGGAATTTTGTGAAGTTTAGGTATCCAATACAAACAAGGTAAGTCCTCCGATTTGTTGTTCAATGCAATGTTCATTGAAGCAATGAAGGACTTATGATTCGCCAAAATCTCATCCTTGTCAAATGATATGTTTTTGTATGTGGGATTACCTGAGTGCTCATTTATTCCTAATTCTTTTACAAGACACTCGTAGTAATACGATTTACATATAAAGACAATATTATTTGAAGCTTTGTCCGCAGGAACAACAACATACTTATCTTGAAGAGATGATGTATAGTTCAAATACTTTTTCAGGTAGTTGTGTTCAATTACTGTAATTTTATAATGAAACTAAATTTCTAATCATTTCAGTAAGTCTTTCCTTTGTACTTATATCCTGATTATTTCCTTAAAATTATCTGTAAATTCACCCTGGATAATTGGATACTTGGTTTCAAGAGAAGTTGACTATCATGTCAGTTACCCTTAAACATTTATGGTTTGATATTTTTATTGCAACAGCTCTGACAAAGCAAATGTATAATATCAGTTAGTATGGTATTTACTGATTGAATGTTCTAATTGGAATGATCACATATTCAACTGGATAATATATAAAGCTACTGCATTGATTTTTTTTTCTTTTTCAGAATATATATGTACCTGAAGTTGATTCCAATTAAATTACGATTTTCTGCATTGGTTACAATCGAGTTTACAGTTCCAGTTATAATTCCCAGTGTAACATTCAAAAAGGTGTTATTTAAGAGAGATTTATGGGCTTACGAAGCACCAACTATCAGCGCTAAAATTGTGGATACAAGAAAAAAGGAAAAGGATAATTCACCACCACAGATAAAAGATTTTGTGGACGATCCTTCTAAAGTAATATATCTTCTTAATTATAGTCCGCATCAATAAACACCTTTTATACTGGTTTTGACAGCTATACAACGAATGTCCTTTTGATTGATTTTATAGTGAGTCATTTCTTAAAGAAGGCGTGACACGATTTTTTTTTAATAATTCAATAAATACTAGTCTTAAAACATGTTTTTTTACAACTTTGCTGATCAAAACCTTCCCAATCGGCATTTTTTATGTCAAAGAATCCAGCGCTTGTCATAATCAATGATTTTTAACTAGATAACGGGCACGTGATCAAGCTTACGTCATAGGTTACAAGCTGAGAAAATCTCTTAAATAAAACGATGTCAATAACGTTTCTGCACAATTTCTCGATGAATGGTATTGATAGCAGTTGTCACGATTACTGGCAAACTAAAGACAATTGACCTTATTAATTCGAGCCATTGAGTGTTGAAAATAACAAAAAAACATTACTTCTTCATGCGCAGACCCCAACATCGACGATTTTTCAGTCAATACATATCTGCTTCTTACCATACATATTGGTACATATGATAAATACATTTAATAAAGCGCTTTTTGCTTCTTTTTCTTTGGCCCCGTAACAAAGCTGTCGGGGCAATATAGTTTTACCCTTATCCGTAAATCCGTAATTCCGTTATTCTGCAACAAACAGTTGTACGGACTTTTTATCTAAACGCCTTCACATAGTGAGCTGTTTTTAAGTATATGAGTCTACTATGATAAGCTACAGATCGAGTTTATATTTGGTTCCGCTCCGCCTATTACTACCGAAATTACTGTATTTGGAATTGGACTCTTATTCTCAAATTTCCTCTTTAAAAATGGCGTCAAACTTTTTATTGCGAGCTGGGCCATTGGTCTCGTTTCGACACATCTTGATTTTAATTAGAGTTAAACATTTTTGAGTCATGATCGAAAGTATAATTTTATAAGTATTAATGATCAAATAGTCCGTTTTTTCTCTGTTACAGTAACGTTATAGATGTGCACCAGAAGCAGAACAAAAGGTTCAAAAAATCAGATAAGGCGTTTCGTTATGGATACCTTTTTAATTTTACCTTTTTTTTATGTTACAGATGGATTTTTAATAGGTATGAATCATCATCAAAATTTATGCCTCAATATATATTTATTTTAATTGGAAACCGTACATCACACTAAGACAAATCAAACTTTATTTTCTGCGTTTGGAAGATTTCTGTCGCATTTTAGGGGGATTAAGTGTTCACAAATATGTTTAACCCCGCCACATTCTGTGTATGATTGTCCCAAGTCAGGAGCCAGTAGTTCATTACTTGTTGTTGGTTCATTGTTCTTTGGAAATGTTTTTGTTATATATTAGGCCGTTAGTTTCTAATTTAAATTGTTTCCCTTTTCTAATGTTTAAACCGAATATACGGTATGGCTTTTTCTCATTGTTGAATGCCCTATGGTTATGACAACTGGACATATTCTCTCTTTTCTTTGTATTTTAATATATCTACCAAATCTAACTAAAGGTGCGTGTTCATTAGTCTTGTTGTCAATAATTATATTCGACGTCCAACACTTTTGATCTCGGAATGATAAAGTACCGCTTGACATAATCTTTTGAATTTTAAACCAATTTTCATTAACCATAAAATACAGGTAAAATATTGCATTTTATGAAATTATGACAGAAGTTTTTTTATGAACAAAAGACAAAATCTAAAGCAAAATTCTGTAAATATTAATTTTTATTTTTGGCCTAGTTTGACTCAAACAAAATCGAGATATAGTATGATGGTGATTGGTGGGAGGAGAATGGGCGGTCGGGGGAGTAAAAGTGGGTACCTAGGATGTTTATACATATGGTGAAGTTGTGCATCTGCGATTATGAAATTGTCTTAGGGAGTATTTCTTATGTTTTCAGACTTTGGAACTTAGTGAATTTTCAGCAAAATTTATGAAAGAGGGTTCAAGTGTTGTGTAATCAACTATTCCTTCAGTTTTCAACCCAGATCCCTGAAACTTCACAGGAAGTTTTTATATATGTTGAAGGTGTGCTTACCTGCTATTATGAAATTGTTTGTGGGAGTTTTATCTATTCCACAAGACTTTGGAACCTAGTGATTTTCAGCAATATTTATGAAAGACGATAGAAGTTTTGTATAGTCAACTTCTCCTGCAAAAGTATTTTTATTAAAAGATAGTATCCAGAGCAAATTATGAAATATATGTTTTCCATTTTTCTGTACTTGACTGACACAATTAGGCAGTTAACAAGGATATGCAGTCTGAGGTTATAATTTGTATCAGATGGACTACTTTGTGAAACCTTTATAGATTGTCATGAAATTTTGCTAGAAGCTTTTTAATATTTAAAAAATAATGTCGAAGCAAAATTTGGAAAATTAGTAGACTCACCTTTTACAGTAAACATTACACTTTACACTGTTACACTGACAGCAGCGACGGGACTTGCAGATAGCATTTACAAGCAGTCTTGGATTTAATTTTATGACAGAATTGATTTGTAAACCTTCATAGATTGTAAGGAAACTTACACAGAAGCTAATCGCATATTAAAAAATGATTTTTTAACTCTGTATTTTTAAGTCAAATAGTCCCTTTTTACCGTCAACATTACACTTGAACGCTGACGGCAGCAGTCACAGGCAAAAAAGATGTTTCCGGTACACCCTTAATTGTTTCAGGAACTATGAACAGTCAGAGCTTCTTATAATTTTATTTCAATTTTCAAATTCCTCAAATATCAACTTCTTATTTACCGAAAATATTTTCTTACAGTAAATAACCATTGATGAAGTTCTCATATTTTTATCAATATCTACGAATCAGAACGCCTTGACATTTGCTATCAACATTTATGTGAGCATGTTATACTGTGCGATGTGTTTTCACATTCATTGCGCTTCAATTCCTCGTTGACGAAACACTTATAGTGAGAGTATAATTTTTCATCAATATTTCACATATCCAAATTTTTTAGACCATTGTCTTGTCCCTGTCAAAAAATTGTGTCCTTTGACATCAGTTTGGATGTTTGGCACATCTGAGCATCACTTCAATTAAACATATGAGCTATTGACCTCAAAGTTAAATAACTGATTTTAAGGGACATTTTAATGTCCATCCCGAAACCATATATTATTGCTTGCTTTTAATAAAAGAAGACCTGTCTAATACACCAGAGGGTTTGTCACGAGAGGTTCATGCTCTGCCCTTTATCCTACATATTGCTTAATATAGTTCGGACCCCTATTACTTAATCCTGTGTATTTAAACCTGCTCCTAAAGGAAGGGTGATTATGCTCGGTTACACCCGTCCATGTTTTATCCGTTTGTTTGTTGGCATGATATCCACTTCATTTGAACTCTGGTTGATAGTTGTCTCATATGCAATCATATATCATCCCCTTTTTAGCTCACCGGGGCCCGAAGGGCCCCATGTGAGCTTATGCCATCACTTGGCGTCCGTCGTCGTCCGTCGTCGTCCGTCGTCTGTCGTCGTAAACTATTTCAAAAATCTTCTCCTCTGAAACTACTAAGCCAAATACCTTCAAACTTTAACTAAATGTCTCTTAGGGTATCTAGTTTATAAATTGTATCCGAAGTTTTGATCCATCGACAAACATGGCCGCCATGGCTAAAAATAGAACATAGAGGTCAAATGCAGTTTTTGGCTAATATCTCAAAAACTAAAGCTTTTAGAGCAGATCTGACATGGGGTAAAATTGTTCAATTGGTCAAGATCTATCAGCTCTGAAATTTTCAGACGAATCAAACAACCCATTGTTGGGTTGCTGCCACCGAATTGGTAGTTTTAACAAATTTTTGCAGTTTTTTGTTATTATTTTGAATATTATTATAGATATATATAAACTGTAAGCAGCAATAATGTTCAGCAAAGTAAGATCTACAAAAAAGTTAATATGATCATAATTGTTAATTGACCCCTTAAGGAGTTATTGCCCTTTAAAGACAATTTTACACAATTTGTTCATCAAGTTTGCCAACATTTAAAAATTTTCTCCTCGGAAATACAGGTGAGCGATTCAGGCTCTTGAGAGCCTCTTGTTTTTTGAGTAATGCATTTTGAGATTCATCCCTCATCAACTTCTTATCAAATACTTATATATGCTAACACAAAATGGCCATGAATAAAATTTTCATCACATTATTATTAGGAACTACTAATCAGGGCATGGCATTCTGAAATTTGAAATCAAGAAATATATGTGAATGTTTTACCGTAATGCAGGGCATTATGCATTTTCCGATTTATCAATTAATCACTTTCTGTTTTCCGAATACTTGTTTATTTGTACACATATTCGCAGTGCATGAAATTTTCAAATCATTTTTCTCAGAAACTTGAAAAAATAGTCCTGAAATTTGGTATGAAAACACTATACATAAACTGTGTGAAGCATTTTCACAGTATTGCTCATCCACTTTCTGTACGTATACCAAATATTTATATTTACGTACACATAATGTTCACGTGTTAAATTTTAATCGTTTTCTTCTAAGGATAACAATTCAAGGCTTTCTTAAATTTGTAATTATGTTTCAATCTTTCATACTTTACTGTGAGATGAGTTTTCACATTCTTAATCTCATTGACTTCCTCTTTACGGGAAAACTAATAGCGAGGGTATCATAAGTGAGTATGGGCTCAAATTAGCTTAATTGCCAAAAGAAGGCCTTTCTGGTGCATCATAGCTTTGGTCCCAAGGGAAAATCCTCTGTTCCCATCCAAATATCTTTTACACTGTTCAGATTGTGACTCGTAAATCTGGATAAATTTATAATAATGGTCATGACAAGAACTTTCTGTGCACCACACGTTTTTTTTTTCAAAAAGGGTCATGCTGAACCCCCTTTTATTTATAAATGGTCAATATTTGAAATCATTAAGATATATTCATGAAATTGGCGATACATATTCTTATTCATTATAACCAGACAAGAACTTTCAAATGCATAAAGGATTTTTCCCCAAGGGGGAATGGTGTCTTTCACTGCCTGTCCTCATTTCACTAGTTATTAAAAACATGTAAATCAGCTAAAATCATCTAGTTAATATGTATATGTTGAACTTCCTTTGGCAAGATGTTTCCAGTAACGGTGTGTTGTGCATTTTTAGTCCGCAATTCCTGCTAGTTTACATGGTTATACATTGTTGTACTATGCACCGTAATTGTAGACCTGCCCCTCTTTTTCTTCCTACCCTTTAAACAATGTCAAAAGGTCAACATTAATGTCAATTTAATCATAAGGTGTTTTCCAATTTTTGTAAGACAAAATAACTCAGTTATCAGTATATAATATATATATAAAATAACAACTTTTCTCTTGCATTGAGCTGATCTTGTCAAACTAAATTTGAATAAAAATGTTATTAAACTCCAGATGTATGAGTGTTTGGCCCATTGGTACCCTGGAAGATCACAATCCGTTTGTTTTATAGGCATGTTCATTGCGGGAGACCACCCAGAAACTGTTTAACAATAAAAACACTTAAACAACTAAATTTGAGAACAAATGTTATTAAACTCCAGATGTATGAGTGTTCGGCCCATTGGTACCCTGGAAGATCACAATCCATTTATTTTATAAGCACAGGCAAACTCATTGTGGAAGACCACCCAGCAACTGTTTAACAATAAAAACACTTAAATATATTGGTTATTTCATTCATGATAACTTTAATACATGTTAAAACAGCTACTCACTGTATATTTTGTTTACAGAGAAGAAAAAGATCATCAGGAGGATGCATAGTAAGACAGTTACCTGACCAAGATTATACAGAACCTCTTTTTGAAGTGTCCATCAGAGCAAACGATGATAAAAGTGATGTTACACTTTACTTGGATGTAGGAACGCGTCCTGGAGGTTCTGATGTGTTGAATGAAAAGCAGCTTGGTGGTCCATCGACAATAATTAAGGATGTAAGGTTTAAAACAGGTCAACTCAAATCACAATTGTGTTGTTGAATTTCATGCAGAGTCGTCATCTACCGCTGTAGGAAATAAACGAAAGCTGATAAACCTGCGAAGATTCTTGACTGATTTTTCATTAGGTCGCATAACAGGTCATTGAGGAAAGGAAAAAATATCCAAATTAAATGTTGTTTGATTAAAATGATAGCTATAAAATAAAAACAAAATATATATATATGTATTAAAAAAAAGGGTTCGTGAAACACAGCACAATTTCTTCTTTACCTCCTTAAAATATTTGAATAATATGTGTTTAATCGATATTGTAATTAGATAAAGCTTTACAAATATGGTACTAACGTGATAAAATATTTGTTATAACCAATGTGTGTTTTATAAATATTGTTTTCTCCATTATAGAAGTTAACAGAATCAGGTGTTCCATTGTATTTCACTGTGATAGCTGAAAATAGTGCTGGCATGAGATCAAAAACATCATGCTTTTTACCGACTTATGATTTGACATTACCAGACGGACGTTTTCAAGAAGAATTTATAACGTCAAGCAATCCTGATGAACTTAGAGCTGCACTTAAGATTAATGAAGATTCAGAAATATACCATAAAATGGTTGGTGTTGGATATGGAAAAGATATCTATGGAGATCAGATTATTCGCTGGAGTGATGTTGTTTTACAGGTTTACAGTCATGGTAGCATTGGTATGGCTAATATAACATTATAAATGAAAAGCACGATTAATGATACTTTAAATGATAGGAGTCTATTTTTGTTTCAACATAGTAGATATGATTTAAGGAACAACTTTTGTCTGTCTCGGTATTTTATATTTCATATTTTGGTTTGTAACAATCCCTTACACACCACTTTGAAGAATGCAACTGTATGTGAACAAATTCTACAAGACGAAAGTCGTGTACCTCTCTCTTCCGTAATTAGTTAAACTTGATCTAGAAACAATCATGTTTTACAGTTATGTCCTTATTTTAATGAGAAAATAATATCCTATTGTTCCCAAAAACATTCATCAGACAAACAAGCTATCGTAGTGGAAGATACCAAAGTGACAATCAAAATTCTTGAATTTGATTCATTGATCAATAGAAATCGTATACTGATTTTAGTTTAGAGACAAATTACTTAACAGAATTTGACTCAAAAAGTAGAGCTATAGTAAGCGAACAAATAATAAGTAAAACATGAAAATTTCACATCTTTCTGGTGAAACAAATCCCAAGCAAAACACAAAATACTGATTAAAGTATTTGGTATGAAGTAAAAACGGTGACCAGTGGTTTTTTTTAAAAGTAAAATAACAAAAATACCGAACTCCAAGGAAAATTCAAACGGAAAGCCTCTTATCAAATGGCAAAATCAAAAGCTCAAACACATCAAACGAATGGAAAACAACTGTAATATTCCTGACTCGGTGCAGGCATTTTCTTATGTAGAAAATGGTAGATTAATCCTAGTTTTATAGCAAGCTTAGCCTCTCACATGTAAAATTCCATTATATTGACAACAATGTGTGAACAAAACAAACAGACATAATAGATAAAAATATCAAAAATTGGGGTACAAAAAAACCAAGCAGTCATCATTGATTTATAATCTTAATCTAAAGAAACAATGTCAACAAAGAAAAACAAAATGGCATATAGACAAAGCACATAAGCAAACATGAAAGACAAGAATAGACCATAACACAATAACACAATGGCGGGATGTATAAATACCGAGCCACGCAAAAAGGATATTAACAAAAATGGTGACGTTTTAAAAAGTCTGAATAGCAGCGGCAAGCTGTTGAATACCTAATGAGCTGAGAAATGTATATCCCATATGCAAGTGAAGTTGGTATATTGCTGCTAAGGTGGGGGATGGGGAAATTAATGATTTCAAAATTAAAATCGTGTCGTTTGTCATCGATTCTGGTACTGAGATACCGCTTATGTCAAATTTGAGGTATAAGTCTTAAAATGAGGCGGAGTAAGCCCAGTCAATTGTTTCTTTAGTTTCTATTTTTGGAGGATATTTTAATGGAACCAAATCAGAAAAGTTTGGATGGTTAATGGAAAGAACCGTATCAGTATATCTGAACAACTTATAATAACACAACATTTCAGTAGATTACTTGAACATTCGGCTCCAAAACTAAAAGTAGGAATTTGTTTATTTTTGCAGATTTCCCAAAATTATCCCCTAACAGAAATTTAATCTTTAAGTAAAAACCTGCCACCCAGGTTTACCTCAATATAAACTCCGCAAACATTAACAAATTTACAATGTCAGTTTTTATCCAATCTTTATGATAAGTTTTTAAACAAACAAGGTATACACATATTTTCTTGTTTAGACTCTTCTCTTGGTATAAATATTTTTCAGGTGATGACCCTTTCAATCATAAGGTCCTAGAGAAAATGTTCACAGGAATGCGAACAGGCAGGTTAATAGGACCAAAAGCTGGTCCTGATAGGAAAACAGCTACCGAAGGAGACTGTGCCAGATACTGTGCTGACTTTCCTGTCACCAAGTGCTTAAGTTTTAATTATGACTTTGGAACTGGCACCTGTGAAGTTATGGAAGCTATTGAAAACCAGAGATATAAACTATCCAAGTCTAAACTTTTTGAACATTTTGAAAAAGTGGGCGGAATGACACAACAGTTTGTTTATCAGGATCTTTATCTGAAGCACAATTCATTATTTTTTTTTAACTTTTGGGTGAAAAATGTGCTGAATTATGAAAACGTTATCAGCTCCAAAGGAATTCTTATTGATCTAACAATACCAAATACAGGTATATCATCAGATTCATACGTAATGTCTTGTAACTAATGTCACATTACTTTGGCAGAATCAAGACAGTGGCATTCTACAAAAAGCTAGCTCACATCCATATAAAAAAGACATCAATTCTCTCTAGCAATCTTGAAGTAATCTTCGTATCGCCACGAAGATTTTGGAATTTAAAACGTAAATCAGTCTTTGAATTCAATTTCTAAAGTTACTTCTATTAAATCTGCAAATGATAAAGGAATTGAATAACTTCTACAGCTCTATATGCACTTCTGAATTCTTACTGTGACTTGACTGTTAGTGTTGCTCTCCACCTATTGCAATTTATTAAAAATTCTGACCAAATTGCAATTTGTTTTATAAAACCAAACTGTTCAACTGGTCAGAAATTTGAACAAACTGCTGTAGAAAACCACAGTTAAGTTGTGAAAGTGCAAGGTGATAAAATAAAACATACTTACAATCCTATATGACTTTAATTCCACTTCAATGTTATTATGAAAAATCAGTCTAACAATTTGTATAGAAATTTTATTGTTATTGTCATGCTAAAGTTGATAGGTACTAATTTTGAATTGCTATAAAAATGTCCAAACTAAGCTTTCATACAATTTTTCCATGGGAGATAACCTAAAATATTATTCTTTTGAATATAGAAGACTTTTCGAAAGAAAAATTGATTATCTCCCATGGAAACTTCCTAACAATGTATTGTAATTTCACACATATTTTACTGAATATAAAATGTTTTAATTCAAATGATGTCTGATTCTTATGAATATAGAAGACTTTTCAAAGGAAAAATTGTATGAAAGCTTAGTTTGGACAGTTTTATAGCAATTGAAAAATACTACCTATCACCTTTAGCATGACAATAACAATAAAATGTTTATACAAACTGTTTTTTCATAATAACATTGAAGTGGAATTAAAGTCTTATAGCATTGTAAGTATTTATTTTGTCACCTTGCACTTTCACGACTTGACTGTGGTTTTCTATAGCAGTTTGTTCAAATTTCTGACCAATTGAACAGTTTGGTTTTAAAAAATAAATTGCAATGTGGTCAGAACTTTGAATAAGTTGCAATAGGTGGAGAGCAACACTTACAGTCAAGTCACAGTAAAATGAAATTTGAAACTTGATATTATATATTTTTTGTTTGATAGACTAAATACAAATTTCGTCATGCTATAGTAAAATTTCAGCCACTGACCGTTTATACTTTCAGGATTAATACAAAATTCTACATCAGATTATACAGAGAGAGTTCCTTGTTTAACTCTGATACCTGAACACAATAGACCTGATTGGACAATTCACTGTAGAGGGGTTAACCCAAAAGTAAAAAATCACAGGTAGATTTTTCATTTAACCTCTATCTGTTGTTTTAGGCATCTCCAAAGACATATAGTATTGGAGGAGACTTTTGTATTTGGGGCATTGTTGGCTGATTATAGTAATTATTTAATATCATATAAAATCTTCAGTGATGACCCACTATGAATTTTATATTAAAAAACGGAAATATTCACTTCAATAACACACAATTTAAGGGATCGGCTTCATCCATAAAAATGCAGCCAGGTTAGTCTACAAATCGGTACGCACTAAAATAAAGTCCCCAATACCTCTCTTGTTTATGAAAATATGTAAAAATGAGTTGTAAAAATTTGGGTTTTTTATTGGAGCTTACATACAAAAAAGAAAATTGTGGCCTTATGTCCCACTGGGGATGAAGAGGATAAGTAAGTAAGTTACGTACAAAATTACAAGCTAGGTATTTCCTCACCCAAGGGTATCACTAGCCCAGTAGTTAGCACTTTTGTTTTGATAGATATGAATCCTCATTGATAATGTCGTATTCAGAAATAAACTCTTTACAAAACTTTGACGTTTTTGGAATAATCCTGATTTTCTAATCCAGGAAAAAATTAGCTTATGTGTATTCGGATACACCTTTCGGAATTTCGGGTCTGTTCTTCCACTTTCTACTTTAGTTAACTATTATCTTTTATCATTCGAGCGTCACCGATTAATGTGTTTAGACGAAACGCGCGTCTGGTGTACAAAGTTAGAGATCTTGTATCTATGATTAGTTTTATGCCCCCGTCGTAGGCGACGGGGGCACTTCGTGTTACCCTTGATCGTCCGTCCTACCTTCTTTCTGTCTTTCCATCCTCCTGTCTTTCCGTCCTTCCGTCTTTCCGTCCTTCCGTCTTTCTGTCCTTCTGTCTTTCCGTCTGTCTGTCCGTCCTATTTTCGTTTGTTTGAAGCTTGAGCGGGGGCATTTGTGTCCTCAGACACATTCTTCTTTCGTTTATTGTTTATATCTTAGACCATTTTTGTCAATTGACTGGTTAGTGTGATCTTGTTTTATTTGGTAAGAGTACTCATAAAATACCATTATGACTGACAACTGCCAAGATCATCTTCCTGAAATCAATAACGAATAAAAATAATTCATCTTTCTGTTCATTCTGTCATTTATAATAAATGAAATAAGTACACCTTCTTAAATTAAAACATTAGAACAGTTTGCTTGAAAAAATAGGAATCTCCATCTTTAGACAATAGAATAAAATCATAGTAAGATTGATGAAATAAAAACTTCCCTATGCTATCCTGTTACCATTTTGAAAGACATAAGCACTTTTGTTTCAAGTCTCTTTTTCCATTAGTCCCCGGCTTTCAGAGGAATTACGATGATAAAAGTTTATGAAGAATCTTTTTTTTATGTCATGTCTGCTGTTTCAAAAAGTGTAAACTACAGTTTCTTTGAAATTTGAAACTGTGAGCATGATTTTAGAAAAATATTAATTTTAATTAAAAAGAAATTATATGAATGTATGTGACCTTCTAATGTTAATATACATTACGCTCATTGTATATATTTATGTTGACTTGTCTTTTTTTAAACTGCAGTGATGCAACTTATGCACACAGCTTTATATGGAGTTCATATTGCTCCGTTTTAGTTTCCTATGAAATTTTTATGTCACCTGTTTTTTCATTGTTTTTAATGTTTTGCTAGAGCGTTGTGGGTTTGCCTAGGCCTTATGAGGTTTGAATGTCACTTTTGTATCTTATGACGGTTTTAAAAATGCACAATTGTTTTGTTCAACATCATATACTGCAATAGAAGATAATACGATATGGTGCAAATATTTGCTTCACATGCAAATTTCATTTTCGCCAATAATCCAGGTAAATGGTATAAATACTAGAATATTTTTAACAATTCAGTTTATGTTATCCCCTCCTCTGTTCTCCAGCATAACATGTTGCCCCTTGTCACCATCTCGAGGTTGACCTATGGATGGTAAATAATTGAAACAAGAAAACCAACAGCCTGATTTTTGTAAAAAGAACTTGTCTTTATTCTTCAATTGACTGAACAATTTGTATGGGTTGTTATAAAAACAAATATTTACTGACTTCGTTTGTTAGTTTCCGTGAGAATTGCGTTCACATCGTCACCTTCCATTTGTCAACACTAACAATGTCATACCCAGGTTAATTTAAGAAATGTATGGGATATAGACTCACTGACATTTTCAGACTGTACTTTCAAACTGTCTTATATGAGCCTCGCATTTGGGATACGACTTACATTAAAACTTTAATCTTAATTTATATGTATAAATACTTTTTTGGTGCAACTGAATTGTAACTTTCTGGCGCAAATAAAGTATCACCTTGTCGCGCAAATGAAATACTGCTTTTTGTTTTAAAAACTGGCGCAAATGCACGAGCCCGAAAAAAGCATACAACTCAATGACTTATCTTTCTTTCGGTGATTTCTATCACTTTCATTGAATTCTGTGGACAGCATTTCCAGTCAATTTTAAAATCTGCGTTTTTCGCCACTCTATAGTACTTTAGGACATTTTATACATGTTTAAATGCTTATTATAATGTATCTTTAATTATAATATCTCTGAAAGTATAAATGCTTAACATATCAATTATTTAATATTCGGATGAAGTTCAGCATGTTCTAAATGCATAGAATAGAATTCCTTAACTGTCAACCAACTCGTGATGGCCTCCGTCAAATTTTTGAAGGAATAACCCCATAACTTGAAACCCTTTATATATAGCTTGGTTTAGAAGGGGTTTTTTTGTAATCAAAAACTCTCTTTGAAGGAAATCATATGATAAATGCAAGCTTTGGAATATTGTTTCAACTAGGAGATACATACTTCATATGCAGAAGCTGCTGGAAAGTTGCTACATAAAAATAGAAAGTTCACAATTAGAAATCCGAAATCTTTCTTTTTTTTTTTTGTGTTGTAAAGTTTTGTATTCAACCGACCTTCAAATTAAGATTTGACCCACATTTCAAGGTTTACTGAAGATTGAAATATAAAAGTGTGGGCGGGGTATAGTGGACAAATTCTTGTTTGTATTTCTATTATTTTTTAAGTTTTACATTTTAATAGGATGTACTACTTTCCGTAGGTTAATAATTGATGGACCAGGATCTAAAACAGTTTTCAATGGACCAGAACAAGAGACAGGGACATATTATACAAAAGCAAATAGATATATTTCAGGTAAAAATATATGCCTATTAAAGAAGTATACTGGAAAATTATTTTATAAATAATCAGAGCTTCAGAGGTATATATGCCTAGTAAAGACGTATACTGCAAAATTATTTTATAAATAATCAGAGCTTCAGAGGTTTATTGTTTACGCCATGTCTATTACTGTAGAGCAGCCAATTCGATTTTTTGCCATTACTTTGAAATTTTACTATACTATAAAACAAAAGATTTTAATTACTTTACATTGGATTGTTTAAAAGAATAGGATTTTATATTTGATCTGGAAATGTATGCTGTCACGCTCTTGTTATTGATACTTTGAAATTTTAATACATAAAATTGCTCTCATTGACATTATAAACAGTATAAAGAGATTTAAGAAGATGTGGTATGAGTGCCAATTAGACAACTCTATATCCAAGTCAAAATTTATAAAAGTAAACCATTATAGAGCTTCTTTACACAGTCATTTCATATAATATTGATCTAAAGAGGTGATTATTTTTTTACTTCAACACAAAAAACATAAATTTTATATTTGATTGCCATTATAATGTGCATTTGATTTCATTCCCTAAATTGTGCATACCTGCTACACATACCTGTTTTTAAGCATAAAGATATCTGAATAAAATATTTTATATATCGAAGATTTCAAAAATTTAAATGTTTACAGCAAACTGGGATGGTTTCCATGACCATGATACGGGAATCCTTGGATATAGTGTCACAGTTGGCCAATCAATATGTGAAGATTTAATCCACCCTCATCATGATCCACATTTTCATCTATTTGATAAATCTCAATGGACACATTCAACTATGATTTCACCCATTCCTGCGCCTTTTACAATACTTCCAGGTAAGCTATGCAGAAAGGTAATAGAGTTAAACAAAGCTCTTCTGTATTAAAAACAAAAGTAAACAGAGTTGTAATCTTTGCGGATTTAACGAAGTTGAAACAGTCTTTTTATGTTAGTAAGTTTGGTTTTTGTTTTTCGTTATCTGGATCTGGATCTGCCGGGTAAAAGCTTCCTTTAACAAGTCCAATAATTGTTTTCCTACAAGTTATGTTTGCAGAAGAAGACATCATGTAAAACATTTGTGTTGAGATCCGAAGTAAGAACTATTTACAAGTGAAATTATAACTTTAACAATTAGCTTATAACAATGAGGTTTTGCTAGCTTGATACTAGGGCTTTGAAGACACCTAGTGTTGGTTGGGTCCGATGGTAAGATGTTTCAGTCCCTTATAGTCTTCGGTACGCAGTACATCTTTTGTCCATCAATAATTGAGTGTGGTACTTCATATGCTTGTGGATGTAGATCCTCCTTGGTGCAATGTTGATGGGGGTTGTCTTTCTATAGATATTGCAAACATGTTATTCTAGATTGTTGGTTTTTTGTCAATTGTGAAACATTAGCAGTTGGTTTAAAATCATCTGGCGGCTCTTTTTTGCATCTGTTCTTTTTTGTAGATTCATTTGTGACTATATCCCAAACAGTTGATGAGTAGTCTAGTTGTGGTCTTGCTAGTCCAATGTATGCTGAGCTTTTGACTTATGTTGGTGAAATTCAAGTGCTATATTTGCTTTGTCCGTTTTCTTTTTTATGTGTCATCCCATTTGTTTTCTAACGTGAGACCTAAATATCTGGCTGCCTGTGCTTCTAAATTATAGCCATGATAATACGTTGTTTTACTTGGCATCCTCTTGTTTGTTACCCGCAAGCTGCTGCAATAGTCAGGATAAAATTCCACGCAATTTAAGTGTTCCCATCTGACTAATTCATTTAAGTCCTCTTGTCCCACATTATTAAGGTGTTATTTGAGGTAGGCGATGGTATCATCTGCAAACTGGCAAACAGAAGAATATAAAATCTCCCTGCAAGTCAATGTGTGAAACAGAAAAAGACTTGCGCAAAGTTAGAGCACTAGTGTGATGCCGAATCTACAGGGAGGACTGATGTTAAATTGGTCCCTTTTAATGCAACAATTTCTATTTTTCCACTCCGTCATTTCTGTATCCACATATTGGTTTTGTCTTTTTTTTTTGTAATTTGTGTATGAATAAGCTCTAGTTCACTTTAAAAAAAAACGAAATCCATTATCAGTACATCAGTTTGTTGTCCCGCATTCTTTAAATCATCAATAAATTCAGTGTGTTCAGTTTCAAAGAATCTGCCCTTCAGATGACAAAATTGAGTTGTTCTAACCATGGTTCATTATTAATGATTTAATTACATACTCCATAATTTTACAGCATATTGACGTCAGTAGGATGGGCCTGTAGTTGTAACAAACCTTCCACCCTTATTGGAGACCAGAGACACATATGTTGCGTACAGTAATTTAAAACAATTCATGTCTCTAACGAGTTTGTAAAAAGTAACTGTGGGAGCTGTTTTTGCTTGTTTGATGTTATTTCCTGGTTTACCCCATATTTTCCACTTCCCAAGAGATTTTATCAAAGTTACTTTGAAAATAATAAGATTTATATCCGAAAGAAACTATACAAAAATAAAACGTTCAGTCTTTTGATTGCTGTTGTTTCTATACCCTTTTGCCCAGTGACTTCACATTTATAGAGATCTATGTAGACAAAACGTGCGTCTGGGGTACACAATTTTAAATCGGGTATCTATGAAGAGTTTATTTTCAACCAAGAGTACGTTATCCAACAAATATTGATTAAGATCTGATTTATGGCCTTCAAAATATTGTCCATGCCGGGAACCAATATTTTATAAAAAAAAAATAGTCTAATGTCAGACACCGTGACCTTGAACTTTGTATTAATAAACTCAACTTTTTTGAAACGTAAATGTTGATGCCTGAGAAATTTCTAAATTTTTTTTATATCTTCAAAAAAGTTTTTTTTTCAGATCTGTACTAGTCGATTGATTCCTTTATTTTCAATTTAAACTTGACATGTGAATTAATGATTTTAAGATGTGTTTACTCCTGCAAAATATTAGGCAGTTTTTGTTAAACGTTAAACTCATGCCATTGCTAATATGACAGCAATGGTTTGTTTTTCTTAATATAAGTTCTAAAAAGTTAACTCAATAAGCAGAGAAAGCAATTTGCCACATGGTTGAATGTCTGGGAACCAGATACTAGTAAATCAGCTTACACCTAAGATAAATCTGTATTATGTTTTGTAGATGGTCCATATTATGTAACTGTAAGAGCATTGAACAATGTTGAGTATGGAGGACCACTTGCAGTTACTGTTTGCCATACAGCGCAATACATTGTTGATATGTCACCACCATTTGTCTGGGAACTTTTTGACATACGATATAATGAAGACACATTTGAACTGAAAGCAACACACAACTCAAGGTACATTTATGCATATAGCAATATGTTAATATTGTTTTCTTACATGTAATATGTATCTTGAATAAGTCAAACCATTGACCAATTAATTAATCAAAACAATTAAAAAAAAACAAATCAGATATACCAGGCTTATAATTGTGTACGCCAGGCACGCGTTAGTTCTGCAAAAGACTAATCATGAACGTTCGAATTAAAACAAATTTGATAAGCCAAATAAAGTGCTTTTATTGAAAGTTAATTAATGAAATCTTTTGGACCACTTCAGACAGGTTAATTTAAATTTTCACTTTTACCATTCCAGAGTAAAGATACGTTATCGTTGGAAAATATTTTAACTTGTTTTCGGACATCAAATGGAGAACTGCTTTTTTCCAAAAATTTAAATAGTATGTTTTGGATCACTAAACATAAGCAACTTCCAAAAACTTTTTTGTTTGTCTATACATCAGAAATCAGATGAAAACCTGACTCAAATAGAATAAAATAGGAAATGGAAATGGGGAATGTGTCAAAGAGACAACAACCCGACCAAAGAGTAAAAAACAGCCGAAGGCCACCAATGGGTCTTCTACACAGCGAGAAAATCCCGCGCCCGGAGGCGGTCTTTAGCTGGCCTCTGAATAAAAATGTGAACAGAAAAGCCAACATTCTGGTAAAGTCTGTTTTTATATTGACATGCCTTTGAGCTCCGACAGAAACATCTTACAAAATTTCACAGTATGTGGTTTTGGAACACATTTACCATATCTTAGTTGCTGCCGGTGAATGCATATGTGATCACTAGATCACTTTTCTATGTGTTTTTTTGTTAAATTTCAGTGACCCAGATTCTGGTTTGGAGTATAATGACTTTTGTCTTGGTTACACTAGAAGAGATTGTAATGAATTAAGTTGGACTCGATTAGACTTTAACCCGAATATATCATACATCACACAACTGACTGATGGTATTCCTATCTGGTTAAAAGTTAAAGCAGTTAACAGAGGTATGTAGTAAATATTTGCTGCCATTTTGATTTCCATTCTCGGTAAGCAGCAACACAGTTTTTACACATAGCTGATGGTATGACTGGTAGTGTTCATGCATTACCCATTACTCTTGGATGTTTTTTCAAATGCGCATTGGTTACTTTTTAATCCTTTGTTGAAGAGGAACAATTTGAGGATTTAAATGTCAAGTACATCAAAGTTGCTTAATAGAACTACGCTTTAACACGCTTTTTACTGTGACAATGTAACGGTCTTTTCATTATTTATCTGAGTGAAGGGAATGCAAGCTTGCTCAATGCAAGTTTTTAAATATTCTTCTATCTAGTTTCGTTGTAATTTTCATTAATTTTGAAAACGAAGGTTGGTGTCTGATGATGCCTTGTATTACATTGGGATATAAGATTTGTTATTAAAATTCCTTTAACATTTTGTAAGTCACAACAGTTTTTCAATCTTATAGTTTGTCCAACTGCATATGTCTTTTGCATTGAATTTTGCAAATAGTTTGCTAAAAAAGTAATTTTATAACGCTAGCTACACCTGGCTGGATGCTTTAAATTGAATTACTTATAGTATATCAGTCAGGAAGAATTTTACAACGTTAGTGCTTATTGTAAATTTGTCTTATGAATGTGATATTTAACACAGTAGATAGTGTCAATTTATAAATTAATTCTATAATTTTGTTTTAGTGGATTTGAGAACAAAGCGTGTAGCAGATGCACCAATCATAGTTGACAAAACTCCGCCAATAGCTGGACATGTATATGATGGTCCAGCATTTGATACTGATTTAATGTATACAAAAGATTCTGAACAGGTAAAATTGTGGTCGACCAGACAATTCATAGTTATGTACTGCTACTTTTACAATTAGACAACAACCTTAATACATGTGCAGACAGGTATATAGATATGGAAGGATGATTTTATTCTCAACAGTGCATGTTTTCAACCCTTTCCCTATAATATCCTTCATAGTTTTATTCAAAGGATGTAATACAAATGTGAGTATTTGAATTTAAAAGAGGTTTCTTAATTACATGTTAAAGATCAATTTCCACTAGACATCTCAAATTGAGATATTTATTTTTAGATATAAAAATGGCTGCAATCAAATATGTTTATTTTGATAAAAACTTTTTAGATTCGCATCATTTTTAAGGCACATTTTAATCCATTTTTCTTTTTAATTAATAGTTAAAATTTGATTCTTCTTAATATAAAAAATCTGTTCAAGATCAGGAAATATATGGTATGTAAGTCGGCTAATATGAAAATGTCTATATGAAAGTTTTTATAAATAATCTTACAAACCAATGACTAAAAATATAAATTATTAAATGGATTTTTCAATTTGATATTTCTAGAGGAGATTGGCATTCTTTTAACTACACTGGTATGATGAGATGCATGCTTATAATGTTATATATCTCACTTACTTATCTAAAAAGTCAAGTTCATAGTAACGAAAAATTAACCAAAATCTGTGCACAAAATTAGTTGCCGGATACTATATTAAATACTGCATAAAGGTTTCGAAACTTGCCTGGATATATGATCCTATATGGGACATGAGACGAAGATCCCTATTGATTTTGAGATTACCACGTCATAGGTTAAACTCTTCACTTCAAAATTGATCAGCAACATCACTTTTTTCCAAAAATACCAGGGAAACAATACAAATAAAGGCTCCAAGAGGCCTTGTTTGATGAAGCGATAGAAAGTTTCTCAGAAATATTTTTGAAAATATTCCTTTTGTTGATTAATCTTATAAACTGATTTTCAGCTTTGTTCGAACTGGCATCGTTTTTATGATCCCGAGTCCGGGATTGGCTATTACATGGTTAGTGCTGGATCAGAACCAGATATTAATGTAACAGATGTTGCAAACCTGACTGAATATGATAGAAAAACACATGAAGTTTGTATTGAACTTACTGCAGACAACTACTTAAAACATGGACAGACATATTATACAACTGTTTGGGCTTTTAATGCAGGGATCAAAATAAGAAATGTATCAGCGATTTCCAATGGAGGTAATTCCATATGGAACTATCATTTTAATATCTGAATCTTAACTGTGAAAAAAAAATTAGCAGGAGAATAGACACATATTTTGGTTTTGTAGGTACAAATTTGAGCAACCGCCAGCATTCATTGATCAATTTAAGAAAACAACTTCTAATACTCCTTTAATTATTTTGATTGGATCCTCACTGATGAGTTGTTTTTTTTTTGTAGACAAAACTCGCATCTGGTGTATAAAACTTTATTTGGAGTTCGGTATTTTGTTATACTTTTAGCTCACCTGGCCCGAAGGGCCAAGTGAGCTTTTCTAATCACTTGTCGTCCGTCGTCCGTCGTCCGGCGTCGTCCGTAGTCGTCCGTCGTCGGCGTTAACTTTTTACATTTTGAACTTTGTCTAGAGAACCACTGAATTGAATGAAACCAAACATGGCATGAATGTTCCTTATGAGGTGCTGACCAAGTGTTGTTACTTTGTAGCGGATCCATCATCCAAGATGGCCGCCAGCGGGGGACTTAGTTTAACATAGGACCCTATGAGAAATACATACAAATGTCTTCTTTTAGAGAACCACTGAATGGAATCAAACCAAACATGGCATGAATGTTTCTTATGAGGTGCTGACCGAGTGTTGTTACTTTGAAGCCGATCCATAATCCAAGATGGCCGCCAACGGGGGACTTAGTTTAACATGGGACCCTATGGGAAATACATACAAATGTCTTCTTTTAGAGAACCAGTGAATGGAATGAAACCAAACATGGTATGAATGTTCCTTATGTTGTGCTGACCGAGTGTTGTTACTTTGAAGCCGATCCATAATCCAAGATGGCTGCCAGCGGGGGACTTAGTTTAACATGGGACCCTATTGACAATACATACAAATGTCTTCTTTTAGAGAACCACTGAATGGAATGAAACCAAACATGGCATGAATGTTCCTTATGAGGTGTTGACCAAGTGTTGTTACTATGAAGCTGATCCATAATCCAAGATGGCCGCCAGCAGGGGACTTAGTTTAACATTGGACCCTATGGGAAATACATACAAATGTCTTCTTTTAGAGAACCACTGAATGTAATGAAACCAAACATGGCATGAATGGTTCTTATGAGGTGCTGACCGAGTGTTGTTACTTTGAAGCCGATCCATAATCCAAGACGGCCGCCTGCAGGGGACTTAGTTTAACATGGGACCCTATGAGAAATACATACAAATGTATTCTTTTAGAGAACCACTGAATGGAATGAAACCAAACATGGCATGTATGTTCCTTATGAGGTTCTGATCGAGTGTTTTTACTTTGAAGCTGATCCAAAATCCAAGATGGCAGCCAGTGGGGGACTTAGTTTAACATAGGACCCTATGGGAAATACATACAAATATCTTCTTTTAGAGAACAACTGAATGCAATGAAACCAAACATGGCATGAATGTTCCTTATGAGGTGCTGACCAAGTGTTGTTACTATGAAGCCGATCCATAATCTAAGATGGCCGCCAGCGGAGGACTTAGTTTAACATAGGACCCTATGAGAAATACGTACAAATGTTTTCTTTTAGAGAACCATTGAATGGAATGAAACTAAACATGGCATGCATGTTCCTTTTGAGGTGCTGACCAAGTGTTGTTACTTTGAAGCTGATCCTCCATCCATGATGGCTGCCAGATGGGGACAATGTTTAACAAAGGACCCTATGGACAATACATACAAATGTCTTCTTTTAGAGAACCACATACTGAATGGATTGAAACCAAACATGGCATGAATGTTCCTTATGAGGTGCTGACTAAGTTTTGTTACTTTGAAGCTGATCCTTCATCCATGATGGCCGCCAATAGGGGGACTTCCTTTAACATAAGACCCTATGGGAAATACATACAAATGCTTCTTCTAGGTGCACTGAATGAAATGAAACCAAAACATGGCATAAATGTTTCTTATGAGGTGCTGATTAAGTGTTGCTACTTTGTTGCCGATTTACTGCTCAAGATGGCCACCAGGATTTTTTTATTAAATTACAGGACCAATATTAAACCAAATTTGGCCTCACTCATTATTAGGGTATCTGTTTTGATTTTAATCTATTTTTACCTGATTTCCAAAACCAAAGTAGAATCAGGTGAGCGACACAGGCTCTTGAGAGCCTCTAGTTTAAGACTGGTATCTTTGATAATTGTATTCATCTGAAGTGGTATAATTGCCAATGAGGCAACTACTCACCAAATACCAAAATTACATGGATATAACAACTAAGTGTCAATGTACAGCATTCAATAATGAGCAAAGAATGCCCAGGCCTTGGACATCAGCATTTCAGTTTGCTTTCAAAATACGTTTAGCCATAAATAATTCGTTTGCCAAACTTGATAATGCCTCATTGAATGAGGAAGAAACCTATTGATTTTGGAGTCAAATTTCAAGCCTTTAGATCACATCAGCTATCAATAGACTAGCATAAAAAATTTTAATCATATTTTTAAATTTACCAACCTTGCTTGGAAAACATTCTTTGTTAATAGGAAGATTCCCTTTTGATTTCGTAGTCAAAAGTTCTTATAAGGTCAAGGTCACTGTATCTACTGATAGACTGAAGTTTACGCAAGATTTCGATCTCAGGATTTATCTTTTGAACCATATGTCAAACTTTTACAACATTTTATGTATGGAGACTTGAATCACGTGATGAAGACGACCCTATCGATTTGTTGGGCACTACGTCAAAAGTCAGGGTCACAGTAGCAATATATAGTCTGAAATATTTCGTTTCCAGGTGATATCTTTTTAATCATTTGTCCAACAGTTCCCAAACTAAGCTTAATAAGGATCAATTGTGAGAGCCTGTACTGATTTTGTGGATTCAAGGTTGATATACTGTTTTTTTGAGAATTTTTTTTATTCTAGACAATATTGGTTAAGCCAAAAATCAGATTGTGGATTATTTTATTTGGGTTGATAGATCCCTCTTGGATTTGTTACCCACTAATCAAAGTAGCGATTGATAGACTGAAAGTTTAGAAAAGTTAGATGTGCGTATGATATCCTTTCAGTAATATTTCAAACTTAGATATAGAACAACCATCTCTGAAAGAACTAGATTCCTTTTGATTTTATTCTTAGTTGGTTAAAAGTGATGGTCTAAATGAACTGCTATTCTATGAAAGTGTTATTAAGGAACAATATCTTGTCAGCAATAAATCATTTAAAAATTTCTACATGTACACACTCTTCTTATTGTAAACAGTTACTATTGATCTGACAAAACCTGTACCAGGAAGTGTAAAAGACGGAATAAATGAAGATTTTAGAGACATTCAGTTCTCAGCCAGTCCAGCAAAGGTTGAAGTACAGTGGAGAAACTATACTGACCCAGAGTCTACAATTCATCAGTATGAGATTCAAGTACAGTCTTCAAAGTTAGTACAATAATTGGTTACAAAATTGAAAAGGCACAAGTAGGAGGTCAAATCTAGGGTATTGAAATGTATAATCAATTGGATTATAGAACAATGTTTGTCTGAAGCCATAATATAAAGGCCCTTTCTAACCATTGGAAAAGAGCAAAGTCAAATTTTTAATAAATCATTTTAGGTCAAGATTTAAAAATCAGTTGAGAGAATTTCATGGTTTACTTTTACATTAATGTAGTTTACCATACTCTATACTGAAAACTCGTTTTATATATAACTAGAGACATAGAAAATGTATGAAATTACAAGTTAATGTGAAGCTAAACGGTACAGAGAAAAGCATTTGCGTTTGAAAATCATATTTTATTAATATAGGAATCAAGCATATAAGGGGGTCGATAAATCTTTGGAAAGAAAGCAAAATATTCCTCACATGTTATTCCATATGTATTATTACACTAAAAATGGCACATAACAATACTCTAATGTGTGCTAATTGACAGTGACAAGATTTTAACGGAAAGTATAAACTTAGTTCAGCAATCGAAAAATTAGCATTTGAAATTTTTGCCATATATTGGAAACTCTACAATTTTATTTTTATCAGCTAGTATATATCATACATGTGCGTTGCTTGTAATCGTTATTTAAATTTTGCAGTCCCCTATAGGACTAATTTTGAAAACTATATATTTGTTCATACATTATGACTGTTCACCTCCTATTTCTCGTTGATACGATTTAAGTTTTCCATTACACAAACATATACTATTGTATACCAGTGAATTTTGAAATAAAGGATACACCAAATGCAGTTCAGTCTGCTTCATATCTTGACTTACATCTTAAAATTAGCAATGCAGGTCGGCTGAGTACAAACTTTACGACAAAAGTGATTATTTCAGCTTTCCAATTGTGAACTTTCTATGTCTATGTGGTAACATTCCAGCAGCGCCTGCATATGGAGTACATATTTTCAAGTTGATACGATACCCCAGGGCCTACGTTTCCAATCATTGTTTCCGTGATAGAGGGTTGCTGCTC
Source organism: Mytilus californianus (assembly GCF_021869535.1). Lineage (NCBI taxonomy): Eukaryota > Metazoa > Mollusca > Bivalvia > Mytilida > Mytilidae > Mytilus > Mytilus californianus. The sequence continues at coordinate 77,225,166 of NW_026262712.1, read as the reverse complement.
ACAGGGAAGCTATCAAATCAAGAATTTCAAGTGGTGAAGTTGAAATCCTCACTTCGAACATCTTCCTGAATGTGACCAACCGAATTATACTTATCACCGGATTTGTACTGAACAACACGACGGGTGCCACATGTGAGAAAGCCAGATCCGTCACCTTTCCGGAGCATCTGATATCAACCCCGGTTTTTGTGGGGTTGTAGTTGCTCAGTCTGTAGTTTTCTATGTTGTGTTTTTTGTAAACTGTTGTTTGTCTTTTGGTCTTTTTCTTTTTTTTAGCCATGGCGTAAGCAGTTTATTTTCGACCAATTAGTTTGAATGTCTCATTGGTATCTTTCGCCTCTCTCTTGTATCCAAAAATGAGAACAGCTCTTTTTCAATATCAGTAGTCCGAAGCGCTTTTCTGGATTTAACTTCATCAGGAACGCTCGAAACCGAATATTTGAAGCTAAGGATTATATGAACCGAACAGTTGAAGAGCTACATGTATATTACCAAAAAGGACATAAGATGAAAGCCAAATCCATCTAAAGTCAACTCTGCCTGAATGTATTGAAACCTGATTTTTTTTATTATTTCTAAATCTATAAACGGACATTTCTTATCTGCTGTAAAGAAAAAAAAGAAATTTCAATTTACATGATAAATGCAAAACCCTTCAGCATATAATAAAAGTTTCAATGAAGTTGCTTTATTTTCTAGCAATGGTTCAACTGATTTTAATATTATTAGAAACTGGGTGTCATTTAACAATGATACTGAGAGTGTAAGATGGTTAAACTTTCATCTGCATCACAATGATTATATCACATTGACACTGAGAACAACAAATGGAGCTTTGAACTCTATTGTTAATGAAACGGATGGGTTTCTTGTTGATCTGACCCCTCCTAAACTGATTTTTATAAGAGATGGTACTGATGATAAAGAAGATGCTGAATTTCAGGTAGGTTTTTTGAACTCTTGTTTGATCGATCCTTTTTGTGATGAAATGTCAAAAGATAAGAACTCGAACTATAAAATACAACGATAGGACACATAAATTGATAATTTGAGCTCAGTGAAAAAAAACTTAAAGTCTTTAACCAAGGTGTGTGTCAGAATCATATAACGGGCATATGTTTTACAAGCAATAAAATTTACTGAAACTAGCATTTTCAACAACAAATCCTTAAAGGACAAAATATCTAGTTATAATCACTAATATGCACATAAAATAAAATGAAGACATCTGACAATCCCTAACTATCCCCTTTCCAATCCTCAGTCATATTTTGATGGGTTTTTATTTAGTTCACTTGACCCAAAGGGTCAATCGAGATTTACCCATCACTTGGCGTCCGTCGTCTGTCATCCGTCGTCCGTCGTTCGTCGTCGTCACATTTACAAAAATCCTCTCCTCTGAAACTACTTCCATAATTGACCAAACTTGGCCACAATCATTATTAGGTTATTTAGTTTTAAAAAATGTGTCCGATGACCCGACCTTCCAACCAAGATGGCCGACAAGGATAAAAATAGAATATAGGGGTAAAATGCAAGTTTGTCTAATATTTTGAAAACAGTAATAAATAGATTAAATCTGACGGAGAATAAATGTTCAGTATGTTGAGCTCTACCAATTTTCTGATTACGTTAAAATTGTAAGGGTACTTTTTATAGGAGTTATTGCCCTTAAATGACAAATTTTACCGTTTTTTTTTCAATTTTGCCTTTTATCATGAAAAATATAATCGATACAGAAAATCTTTAAACTGCAAAAATGATCACCAAGACATCATCTACAAAAAAGGGTAATGATTGAAATCGTCAATCGATTCCTCATTAGAGTCATTGCCCTTTAATGACGTTTTTTTTTTCCATTTTTTTGCGTTTTTGCCTTGTATCTTAAAAAAATTGTAATAGATAGATAGAAACTTGAATAAGCAAAAATGACCAGCAATACATAGTCTACAATTAAAAAAAAGATGGAGTAAATTGTCTGATGACTCCTTTGATGCAATTTTTACCATATTTTTTGCGTTTTGCCTTGTATGATAAAAATTATTATAGATAAATAGAAACTATGAATAACAAAAATGATCAGCAAAGCAAGATCTACAAACAAGTTAAATATTGTCGATATAGTTAGTAGACTGTCACTCTTTATTGGAGTGATTGCCCTTAAATGAGGATTTTTTTTACCCTCTTTTGTGTTTTGTGCAAAAACTCAAAAAGATAGAGAGAAACTAAACAGACAAAATGATCATCAATACAAGGTCAACACATAAGATATTTTTGTCATGAATTCTGTTCTTGTCTTCAATGAGAGTGTCCTTTGTTGAATATGTACATAGACCAAGGTAAGCGACACAGGCTCTTTAGAGCCTTCTGTTATTTTTTCTAAAATCTTCTCGTATTTGTATATGATTGTAATGAGATGTTTTGAAAAAAAATTTAGCATAATGAATACATTTATTTTCTGGGAAAAACCATATCTGAAAGAGTGTAGTAAGACACCTAGGCCAATCTATAATATAGACAATTCAAACTGTCTATGAAGACTTTTGGATCTTCAATAAGGATGACTTTACCCGTCAATAATGCCATGGTTAATGTAAATTTTTGTAAACGTAGTAGATGTAATCCAAGCTGTCTTTCTTTTTATACTGGACTAGTTGCTTTGTACCAAAAAGCAAAAGTGGTAAAAATAGAATTAAACGATCGTGGTACTTGACTTATACACAACCACACCACGTACCGATGAGATTTGCTATTACGATAATAATGTGAAATAGATACTAAAGCCAAAAAATTACCTTTAACAAAATTTCCTCAGTGTGATCTTCAACTAAAATTTGTACACTTTCAATATGTATCAATACAACTCCTAATAATAGTTAGATAAAATAAATAAGATAGTTGTGAATAAAAAAGTGTACCATTATATTTAATAAATTTAGTGTAATTTACAGTCCAATGTGACAGCTTTTTCAGCACGATTCAAGTTTATAGATGAGGAATCAGGCATTGGACAGATTAAAGTCCAGATTTTCCAAAAACATCATGGAATCAGATCTCAAATTTTACCAGGTATGGTGTATTATTTTCTGTATTGATGCATTTTAATATAGGAGACAATTTTCAATTTTTATAAAAGGACCCATAGCAAATTTCAAGCAAATATAAAAGAAGGTTGGCTCGTAATTTTTAATTTACTTTTGTATGAAAGGATTAACAAAAATGTATAGTATTTCAATACGTTTCGATTTTTTTAGCCCATGTGGAAGGTTCAAATGTGATTTTGCAATCACTTGAAGTCTGTTGTCTGTATATTTTTTAAGAACTACTTCTCTGAAACTAAAGAACAAGTTAAAAATTCAATTTCGATCGATTTATACTTAGGGTATCTAGATTTTAAGTTTTTGAAATTTAATACGGCTTGTCAACCAACATGACTTTGTTCACTGAAATAGAGCATAAAAGAAAAATAATGGTAATTGTCTAACAATTTGAAAACCGTACAAGGAATAGAAAATCTGATTTTGAAATGTTCAAAGTGTTGTGTCTACTTTTTTTCCCTTTTCCTCCCAAATTATCTGATGACTCTTTAAATTATAATTTTGTATTACTTTCTTCGTTTTTGTCTACCTTCCTTAAAAACTAATATAATTAAAAGATAAAAAAATGAAAATAGCAAATTTGATAAACAATACAGGATCTCCCAAAAAAGGCCAATATGACTGAAACCCTCAATTGACTCCATACAAGGGATATTGACTGCTGATTTTTATTGACTTTTAATGTTATAGGATATTATCTTGAAAAAGCCACGGGTAAAGAAAAAACTGTAAATTATAGAATTGATATACAAGCAAATTAAGATTAACATAATATTTATTGTGGTCTTTGATATTATGATGACTTCTCAGAGGTGGGCGATTTGAATTAAGGCGGAATTGAGATAGTGGGCTTGGGAGATTTTGCTAAAAATTTGATCCCGATTTAATTCATAAATAACTTTTGTGATCTTAATACCAAAGAAACAATAGGTCATTCGCCTTGTTTTAAATTGAAAGCCCTCAAGATGCTGACAATTTGAAAAATATTTTTTATTTGCAAAAAAAGTAAAAATAAATATCCAGATGCCATGGGTTTGTCAGGTGAGCAATTGAGACTCTAATGACCCTCTTATTTTCATTTAGGAATGTTCTTATTTTGAATGTTTATGGAAAGACAAAACATTTGTCCTTTCAAAAATGAAAATCAAGACCAGAATTTAGCCCATATTTTGCCCATATTTTCAGTTCAACACAAAAATTCTTATTTCATTGGATCGATTTTATTCGAAATTGTCAGGTGACGATATGCAGCCTTAAGTCTAGCCGTCCATAATATGGATGAAATATTTTCTATTTTAAATTTTAAAAAAGCAATAATCGAATTATCTCAAAGATTGATTCAAGTTGTTCTAGGTTTGATTTTAATAAATTAAGAATTAAAAAAATGTTGAATGTTAAGTTTTTTCTAAAATGATGCTTGCTTGCATAGTTTACACTCGGGTTTTCTTGCATCATGCATTTTAAGGGTGCTGTTTGTCTCAAATTATTTTATTAAGGCCACATATTCACTGATATATAAAATTGAATGCTCTTGTTCAGTACATTTCCTTTTGCTAAAGATGAAAGTAGCTGTAAAAGTAAAATATTTAAAGTGTCATGTAGTTGGGGATCTCAAAAACTCAGGGCCTCTTAAATATGATACAGTTATATAACTGTTTTGATACTTAATGAGATTTAAATATTATGTTATTGTTTTAGTTAAACGAAGTGAATGGATTGAGGTTCCAGATGATGAACTAAAGAGTATGCAGTTTACCGTACCTGGTTTGTCTCTCAAACAAGGAGGATTCTACAGTATGAAAATAAGAGCTGTAAACAATGCTGGTATGATTGCAACGTTTGAAACAAATGGTGTTTTAGTTGATACTACTTCTCCAAAGGTTAGTAACGTTGGACATGTAGGAAGAAAACCACGTCTCATTATTTATACTGCTTCAACAGAGTTTATGTGAATTTAAATTTAAGGTGTGTTATTTACTACTTATACACAAATAATGTCTTAGACCCTTTAAAAAGTAAAATAACTCCAAGAAATATTCAAAACGGAAAATATTTTTAGAATTTCAATGTTTTCAAATTACTCTGAAGGTTTTGCACAATCAAAATGTTTAGAATAGATCTTGATATTCCAAAGAGCATGCAATGACATGCGTATTGATCATATCCTACCTAAAGCAAATCGTCCTATGACTACAAAGCAGAAAGTATCATGAGGGCTTTCTTCAAGTTCTTAAAACAACTTCATTATTTGCTCAAAGTTTAAAGAAAATTTCTAATAATGTTTTACATAGGACCATACAAAATAGTTCTTTCAAACACAGTCTCTTATTTGTGTTCTTTTTTTTCAGTTTGAAGCAACCTTTGAATTAGTCTTACAACATTTCTGAGAAACTTTACCTTAATAATCAACATGTAATCTTTAGAGTAGAAAGAGAATGCATTGAAAACTCTCATAGTGATATTTTTTCAACTTACTCATGCTTTTCAAAACCAAATTAATGCAAATAGTCATATTGTGGACTTTTTTTAATGTCTGTCAGTATGGACTTATGATACAATATGCATGGTTTGTGACGTCACATCTTTAAAAATTTCCTTTTTAAAAGATTTCAAAACTACATTCATGGGCATTATGCAAATCCGTAAGATGCTACCTTTCAGATTTTGACCTAATTCTACAAGAAGTGTCTTGATCTTAATTAATTGGCATACATTCCGAGTATTTTGACACTGTATATTAGTTAACAATGAAAGATATTAGAATTATTTTGACATGTTTACTCCATCATCACAGATACATTGGCTGCGAGTGGGTGAACTTGTAGGTGATAGAGAGGAGAAAATCAATGGTTATGTATGGCAAGCAGATACATCTGGAATTAAAGCTGCTTGGGATGCTGTTGATCCTCAGTCCGGCATAAAAGAATACCTGGTTTCAGTTGGTACCAACAAAGGTGTTTTTAATAAGTAGTTTACTGCAGTTGATAATTTTTTTCTTCAGCTAAATGAATTAGAAACACTTCATGTATCCTTGAAAGCACGACTTATTAAAATTGAAAGTTCAGAATTATATAGAACCTAGGACATATTATTTACAAACCAGCTTTTTATTGAACAAAGATAGTTTAAGCTTGACTTTTATCTAAGGAACGACTGTAATATTTTTTTCTGTCTATCAAGAAATAACATCAAAAATGTGGTGCACACTGAATAACCCGCGTATCGAGTAATTTAATGGTGTGCACCACATTTTTGAGGTTATTTTAAATAGACAGAAAAAATATTACACTCATTCCTAGTAATTTAAATCTAAATTTCATTTTTAAGGAGTAAATCATTAAATATTGATGACGTCACGGTCACATGAAAAAATGATGTCTATGAGCTGATATACAAAAAACTTTCAGCCAATCATAAGACGTGTTACATCAAAATTTAAATAAGTTGTGGTTAAAGAAGTTTAAAAACTATGAAATCTCGTCCATAAATGCATAAAAATTACAACTTCATATCTATTTTGTCAAAAGAAGGGTGTGAACTACATATCATAGTACATTTATATAATTTGAATGATTACGTTCATATTTAACCAGTAATGCCACCTTTTCCCCTGTGGATACATATGTTATGAAATAGAAGTTCCTTCATAATTAAGTTCCTATTGTGTAATATTATTTCCACTGGAACATTATTACAGGTCATGTAAGAACATATATTGTATACCCTTAATTCCATAAGGAAACAATACACTAACTGTAATATTTGTTCCTTACGATGGGAATGTTTATAATATAGTTGCTATAGGAACTTCTGTTAGTTGAACAAATATACGTTGACAAATATAATAAGTTGCATATAAATTCTTGTATCATAGGATTCCTATCACCAAATATGATACTGTTTACGAGAGACGGGTGTGAAAACTTTAATGTTTTGGGTAGTAAATTATTCTTACCATCTGAAATTAGACTGTTCAACCACATCAGATAAGGATATCACGACAGTTAAGAATATAGGATAGATAACATCTTGTTAGCAAAGATTTTTTTTCATGAAGGATGCTTCGTTTTCCCCCGCTTTCATGCATATTATACTATTGTGTTTAATATATTTCCAGGAGGAACAGATATTTTAAGTTGGAAGTCTGTAGGTACTAGAAATGATGCCTACATTAATGGTATATCCCTGACCGTGACGGATGAGGATACTAAATGGCCAATGTATTATGTGACAATGAAATCTGTAAATGGAGCAGGAATAATCAGTGAATCTATTGTATCCACACCTATCATTGTAGTGGATGAAGATCAACCTGGTATGTATAGCAACAACCTTGTCAATTTTCAAAACAATATGTTGTTTTGTATTCATTATTGCATCCGTATATATAGTGCAACCAACTGTTATTACGTTTATGACTTGGAAAGGTTTTAAGTTAAGATTCATTTTATGAAAATCCTAAAGGAATATATTCCTTTCAATCATAAAAAAAAGGACTGAAATTCACTTCTTGTAGCAGTTGATATCCTCATATGACAATAATTTTGACATATTTTTTTGTATTTGCCTATGGCCTTGACAAGAATGACAGACAGTAAGAAAATGGAAACTGGAAAAAATAATCTATGAAAATTAAAACAGTACTAGTTACACTGTAACGTATGTTTGTGTACACTTAGATATGCATTTTCATGAGTGATTTATAGGCATGCCGTTTTCTTTCTTTTAGCTAACCTGTCCCGGAGAGTCAAGTGAGCTTTTCTCATCACTTGGCGTCCGTCGTTCGTCGTCGTCGTCGTTAAATTTTTACATTTTTAACTTCTACTAGAGAACCACTGAATGGAATGAAACCGAACATGGCATGAATGTTCCTTATGAGATGCTGATCAAGTGTTGTTACTTTGTAGCTGATCCATCATCCAAGATGGCCGATAGCGGGGGTCTTCGTTTAATATAGGACCCTATTGACAATACATACAAATGTCTTCTTTAAGAGAACCACTGAATGGAATAAAACCAAACATGGCATGAATGTTCCTTATGAGGTGCTGACTAAGTGTTGTCACTTTGAAGCCGATTCATTATCCAAAATGGCCGCCAGAGGGGGGCTTAGTTTAACATAGGACCCTATGGGAAATACATACAAATGTCTTCATTTAGAGAACCACTAAATGGAATGAAATAATACATGGCATGAATACTCCTTATGAGGTGCTGACCAAGTGTTGTAACTTTGTACGCGATCAATCATCCAAGATGGCCGCCAGCTGGGACTTAGTTTAACATAGGACCCTATGGGAAATACATACAAATGTTTTCTTTTAGATAACCACTGAAATGGAATGAAACCAAACATGGCATGAATATTCCTAATGAGGTGCTGGTCAAGTCTTGTTACTTTGTAGCCAATCAATCACCCAAGATGGCTGCCAGCGGGGAACTTAGTTTAACAAAGGACCCTATGTAAAATACATACAAAAGTTTTCTTTTGAAGAACCACTGAATGGAATAAAAACAAACATGGCATGAATGTTCCTTATGAGTTGCTGACCAAGGGTTGTAACTTTGTAGCAAATCCTGCAACCATCAATTTCAGTTGGAACAGTTTTAAAAAAAACGTGTACAGTGACAAGCAAAAACATTTTTTAGCAAAATTTAGAGAGTTGAACTCGTGTATAAGTATTTTCCAATGATTTGATACCACTTATTGTCACATAAACCTATTATGTATGTTTGGGTTGCTTAGACCACGTGTCCACCAAAGCCAATTTTTGACATAAGTGGTGAATGAAGAGATATTGTTAACAATAAAAAATTGAAAATAACAATAACCGTTAGGTAATTTACTTGTACCTGAATAATCAAAAGAATTCTCTAACTTATGATTCATCCCTTGTTTTACATTTTAATCTATAATTTATCAAATGATAAATAAGTCTCTTTTAAGTTATAGTTGTGCATTGTTGCAAAGTAAAGACTCATTATGATCCTGAATTTCCTTTTGTTATTAGGCATTGTAGTAGATGGAACAGAAAGCTATTATACAGTTGGAAACGATATCAACTACCAGTCTGATACATCTACAGTATCAGCACAGTTTAGTGAATTTACCAGCCATTTGCATGGTGTTATGTCCTATGAGTGGTCTGTAGGTACAACACCAACAGCAGAAGATGTTCTGCCATTTACTTCTCATGGAATTGTTCATAAAGAGGAGAAGAATGTAAAGGGAGATGGTAATGATACTCTGAAATGTTACAAAAAAATTGTAGAAAATAACGGAAAGATATAACCATATTTTGAATTTATAGATTTTAAAAAGAATAAGAAAAAAAAAAATGTTGCTCGTTTCTTCTTAATCTGTCCTATATAATACTAGTGCTAAGCAACTACGGTGAACCCAGGGATATTGCATGACCATCTAGATTTCATTGTAAAAGTTCAAATATAAATAAAAAATCTTAACATTTAAAAAAATCATCAAAAGTATTCACATAATGCCTGCAATACCCTTTCTGAAATCATTTGGACTTTTCACATTTCATTCCATGATATTCGAAAACAAACTATCCCAACACCATCCCTCTTGTTTCTTGAATTTGCAATATATTGATGCCAATTTTTGACATTCATTATTGCCGATGAGACAACTGTCCACCAGCGTCCAAATAATGTTGATGTTAGCAACTTTCATTGTTCGTTAAATATTTATTTGAAAAGATGCATTTTTTAAATTTTAATCCATATTTTGAAAAATTTCAATCTATGGTATTATATTTCTATGGAAATATAATTAAATGAGACAACTCCAGTGAAACATTAAAGATATGTAATAACATGTAATGCGTGTACGAATCAGAAAATTAAGAGAAATGCAGGTGGCCTTTCATGTCCTCGTTGGTAGAGGATATAATGCTTTCCTGGAGGAATCAAAGTTGGTAATTACATACGAATTTGCTGTTAGTATTACTCCTTAGGATAGAATTTCAATATAATAATAATGCAGGTGAAAACTCATGATTTATTATTTAGGTGTGACAAGTGCTGGTTTTGCTCATACAACAGTACAATTACAACCAAATGTTACTTATTACACTACTGTTAGAGGAATAACAAATGTTGGGAATGTACTGGAGTCTGTATCTGATGGATTTACTGTCGATCGGTCACCTCCAACTGTTGTAATGGACAGGTATATAGAAAGGCGTTGTTTAAGATGGACTTACTTTGATGATAAAGTCGTTGAGACAATTTTCAAACTTATCCACGACAGTCAATTCAGATCTGTTCAGTCTATGTTCGGACTGTTCAGTAGTTGTAATTTACCTGTACACGTTAATAACATACTGAATTGTTTCAAGAGCAGCTGAACTGACTGCAAGTGAATTATCTCAGTACACTTACAGTTTATCATCTGTAATTTACCCGAAACGGGTATCTTGAGTACACAATTTTAATCCTGTTATATATGATAAGCTTCTTTACAAACACTGGGTCGATGCCACTGTCGGTGAAGTTTATTCCCCGATGGTATCACTTGCCAAATAGTCAGCACTTCTGTGTTGACATTAATCATCATTGATATGGTCATAAAAATAAATTAATTGTTTATAAAACCTTGAATGTGTCGAAAACTATGGATTTTCTTCCCCAGGAATAGATTACCTTAGTTGTATTTATCAAAACCTTTTGGAATTTGGGTCCTTAATGCTCTTCAACTTCGTACTGTTTTTTGCCTTTTGAACTCGTCGCTGGGGGTCTTGTTAATACGAAACTTGCGTCTTCTGACATACACAATTTTAATGCTGGTATCAATGATGAGTTTGTTTAAAGTTTTGAACCTTATATATTTACTGTTGATATGTTCATAATGGATAGGTATATCTTACAGGTTTGAACTTTATAGATTCAAAAAAGTTTTGTATCTGAAGGATTCACTTTTAATAGTTCGTCTTTACTTATGGTGACGCACATGTATATCTAAAGACTTTGTGTCTGATGAATTTATTGTCAATATGTCAATTCTTACTATTATAAATGACACGTATACCTTAAAGCTCAGATGGCTTTACATGCAACAGGTCACCTCAAATTATGGTGATGCTCAAGAATATTTAAAATTTAAAACAGAAAACGTTTTATAAAAGCTTAAGCTTTCGGAAAATGTATTGAACATTGAATCGTTTGTGTGACTAGAAAAATATTAATAGTTTCATGACTTTTTTTGCAGGCTGACTGATAAAACCTCTTCAGAGACATACATAGGAGCAGGATCAACCATGTATCAGAAAACACCAGATGCTTTATCTGCAATGTGGCATTACAATGATACAGAAAGCAATGTAAAAAGAGCATGGTTTTCTGTTGGGACATATCCTTATGGCAGTGATGTATATGACAAGAGAGAAGTTAATATCTATGCCACACTAACAAGCAACTTGCCATTGGCATCAGTGTTACCAGACCTGTCAGGTATAAATTAATGTAAAACATTAATAATTTTGCATTTAAGAAATGATGTGTTTGAAGTATCTTCTGGAATTACTACCAAGAATGCTCAGATTTTTAACTCAGAAATTATTGAAATCAATATCATTACATAAGGAGTTATAGATGTAGAACCACTGTTTAATGCCAAGTCAAGAAGATTACACCAGAAAGTAGTCTATCTTAAAACAAAATAGTTCCTATACATAGGGAGTTACTTTCAAAATATGTCGAATATTTTTTTGTAACTCTGGTTCAAAATCCAAGCTTAAGAACTTGAGACCATTTTAAATTACTTTTGACTAATTGTTTTAATAAGAAACTAAAAATATAATATTCAAAGAGGAGCAACATATTTTTTATGTTGTACCTGCTTATGGTACTTGCAATGTTTCGATAATCCGTACGCTCTAAACTGCAAAAAAAATTGGGGTTTTTTTTTAGCACAAACCACACTAAGCTGTATCTTTGACTTGACGTCATTTTATTTGTACTTCAAAAAAAGTGTTATGGATGCCTAAAATTGATGAATTTAACATAGAAAGCAAAGAGGGCATACGTCACTGGTTTATTTCTATAATGTAATAACAAATCATACGAAATAACCTTCCTTCCATTTTATAGGAAAACCAAACATACGTCACTGGTTTATTTCTATAATATAATAACAAATCATACGAAATAACCTTCCTTCCATTTTATAGGAAAACCAAACATACGTCACTGGTTTATTTCTATAATATAATAACAAATCATACGAAATAACCTTCCTTCCATTTTATAGGAAAACCAAACATAATCAGTATTTGGGCAGAAAATGCAGCCGGTCTTGTGGGGCGAATTACATCAGGAGGAGTGATATTTGATACAACATCACCAGGTCCAGGTGTTGTTAAATGTCCAGAGTATGTAGGGGTAAGTTATATATGATTTTAATGTTTAGACAACGTAATTCACCAAGTCATCATGTTGTTACATTTAGATCATTTAAGAATAATTCATATTTATAATGTGCTGTTTTAACCAGGATTCAAGCAGAGTATGAAGGGATATAACGAGTGGTTCGATCTGTAAATTTACAGATTGTGTCCTATTCCTGATTTAGAAATTTTGAATGAGTATGAATTTGTATGATGGTGGTGCATGCATGGCAGGATATGCTTACCCTGTCAACGCTGTCTCACTGATTTTGAAATGCAAGCGAATCCCTCCGTTTTTGTTTCTTCTTATTAATTAATCTTTGAGATTTGAACATTGGTAACTACTGTAATTATACAATTTACACAACTTATCAATGTAATATGTAGTGACATATCCTGAGGTCATAAGTGATAGATTCAAATAGAACATTAAGCAATATATTATCTGGTTACTTCTGTTTTACTCCTCTGATATGATGACTGTATTACGTTTTGTATAAAAAGAAGATGTGATATGATTGCCAATGAGACAACTCTTCACAAGAAATCAAATGACACAGAAATTAACAACTATAGGTCACCGTACGGACTTGAACAATCAGCAAAGCCCATACCGCAGTCAGCTATAAAAGGCCACGAAATGACAAATGTAAAACAACTAAAACGAGAAAACTAACGGCCTAATTTATGTACAACACAATGAACGAAAAACAGATATGTAACACAGCAACAAACGACAACCACTGAAATACAGGCTCCTGACTTGGGACAAGCACATAATATATTTGTGAATATTAAAAACATTTATTATACAGACCATACTATGTATGTACCTTTCACCTGATACCTTAATTACTAAAATATATGCTACATAGTATAAGATTTACCTTTATGCGTAGGGACTATTCTGTTTTAAATATGTACTACTTTCAAGTAAGTTTTTTTTTTTACCGGGCCAGATTAGGTAGTGTTACATATTACAAGGTCTAAAACTTGCAGTGAGGTATTACTTTGAGTTGAATAACTGCAATAAAAGCGCTGCTCCTTTGCTTTTTGTGTGTTTTTTTGCTGTGCAGATACTGATTTTGTTTCATTGATGAATTCACCATATCCTTTGTTTTTCTATGTTTTGACTAAAAGAGTCCAAAATGGGAATGAATTACTAGTGGTATTTTATAATATTTGAGTATCAAAATGTAAGGAAAAATGTCTAAATATTTTGGCCATTATATATCCACTATCCTCTTATATTGCAGATTTTGGTTCCTATTTATTGTAAGTGGACAGGATTTCTAGACAGTGAAAGTCCTGTTCAAAGATTTGTAATTACAATGGGTTCTGAACAAGGTGCCTCTGATGTTTATTCTATGGAGGTACCAGGGTATTTTACAGAACATTCTATTCAAGGTAAACATCATTCCATAGCTTGTGAAAGCCTTAGCGAAAAACAAATCTGATACATAGAAACAAATGATACCACTGAAATACAGGCTCCTTACTTGGGACAGGCACTTACTTTAATTAAGTCTAAAAAGTTTTTTTTTATAAATTCCTTCCGTATTGCATGAAAGGTGAGATGATCTTTCAAACAAGTTGATTTTAGGATGACAATCTTAATAGGACTGAAATAACTATGAAATATGTTACACTGTTGTAAATACGCATGCTAAAATTTCAAGGTTAAGATCTAGTGCTAGTAATTATAAGAATATATTTAAATGAAACCATCGTTTACTCATTTTACAATTTTCACAACAGAATAGTTCAAAACACATTATAGTCAAACATTAAATTAAATATATATATATTTTTTTAGGAGTCACGAAACAACTGAAACATGGTAAATCGTATTATGTTACTGTGACTGCCGTTAATATGGTTGATTTTGAAACGTACGGCTTCTCTGGATCAATCGCTATAGATACCACTCCTCCAAAATATGGGAGAGTGATAGATTTACATACAACATACAGGTTAGATGTGACAGATAACGAGGTTACTGTCAACTTAAATGCCAAAGTGTGCGATGAAGAAGAAGGTAAGAGTAAACTTAACCTCATGCAAATATCTGTCAAGTTCAGATAGGAGATTGTAAAAAGAAAGGGTACATGTAGTTTAACTACAAGGATTAATAAAGATTGAAATACTAAATGATTGTCAACATCATAGACCAAATAAACAATGAGCTAATTAATTGCACTTGTCCAACATGTAGACACTTAATAAATAAATTACTACTAGACTTAAGTGTTGCAAACCCTCTGATACATGTTTGATTCATACATCCATATGAGTTCTAATTATCAATAAAAAAATAAGCAATAAAAAAAATAAGCACACAATATAAAGTATAGAACTATCATTATTAAGTTTTTTAATATAACCTGAAGAAATAGAAAGACTAAAATTTCAAAAACGGCAAGTAAGAATTATAAAACAGGACATTTTTCAAAATTGCAACCAATTCAAAATAAAGTACGAAGTTGAAGAAGTTTGGTAAACATGTATAGTTAATTCATATATATATATATGACCATTTCAATGACAATTCATGTCTACATAGAAGTGCTAACTACTTGGTTGGTGAGAAATCGTTATAGTATCAAATTCAAATGCCTAGCCAACTAAATATTTATTTATTGTCTAATATGCCATAGCTTCTCACAACTATATATATCTTTCTCTGTATAATATAACGGGGAGAAAACCTCCACCAACCGTGTCATCGTCTCAGTAGTTGTAAATAAACTCATCCATTGTTGCTTTAATATATGTAACAACAATGGTTGTTTCTAAGGACTTCCTTTCAGATTGAAAACCAAACAGAAGCATGAAAAGATGATCAGATAATCAAAAATAATTAATAAATAGTAATTTTTTTTTATTTTGTACATTCGAAGCGATTTTCTGAATTTAAAATATCATCTGAAAAACCCAGACCCAAATATTTGAAAGCCAAGGATGACTAAATACGTTGAAACTTTAGCAGTTTTCTTGCAAAATTCTTCAAAGGTCATTGTTGATGGAGTTGCAACAATAGTTTCTTCATTATTTCTTGTTTTATTGACGGGCAATAAGATTTACATGAAAAACGTGCATATCTGCGTATAAGACTGGGATGTTAATATTCATAACAAAAAATAATTAAGCAAGTCGAACACTTATTATTTCTATTCTAGAGTGTGATTCACTTGATGCTACATGTTCAGAATCCTTATCCACTGTATCAGTTACTTGGCAACCATTTAGTGATTATGAATCAGGAATTGTGAGGTATGTTACACTCACATCTTTATAATGAAAATTGATATCATTACCTTAATATAGTCTTTTTTTTATTGTGTCACTGTTAAATGTTGTTTATATCACTGTGGATTGATAAGTTTTCATTAGGAAAAAAATTGTTACTTAGGGGGGTAGCTTATTTCTTAGTTATATCATCTTACTATGCTTCTGCATATCCAAATTCAATGGTTTCTTCAATACAAGATTTCACTCATGTCTTAGCTGTCACTTTTATGCTAAAACTATTATAGAATGTTTGATATTTTTTTCAGATATCAAATAGCAGTAGGGACAACTCCTGGAGGAGGACAGATAAGGTCATTCTTTGACATACCAATAGATGCCAAATATCATACAGTTACTGGTCTTAATTTAATGGGATATACAACGGTAAATTTTTCGATACTATCCAAAAGCTTGATTTTGCTTTATAACATATTTTATTTTTTCCCACATCAAAAGCGTTTGATCTTGATATGCTACAATGAGGATGCATCTGATGGACATCATAGCTCTGCACATTCGTCATATATCATAATCCAAATATCCCTCACCCTAACAATATCTACAAATAATCAAACTTCATATGTTGATGATTCTATCCTGTTTAAAATATCTGGTAATAACACAAAATCTCTTGCACAGTCATGCGGTTCATCTTGTTACTATAAACTTAATAAAAAAGAGTCCGTGTTTTACACTTACCTTTTCATAACATTTTGATGAACAATTTTTAATTAATGAAATAAGGAGGCTGCGTGTAGGTGTAAATACCAGCGAGAAAGTCACAGTAAAGGTTATGCACAGTTGACACAAATCATGCTGAAGGACTTTGCTTTAAAGATCTTGTTCAAATGAATTGTTATCGTTCATCAGGAGTGTTTTAAGAAAAGGGGGATGGTTGTCTTAAAAATACCTGTAAATTGTTACATCTAACTAATTTAATCATAACGTCTAATGACAGCTCAACTGGCCCAAATTTTAATTATATTGTTAGTTGGAAATTATCTTTTTGTAAGTATTTAAGTATAATTGAATTATTTTGAAAAATGTTTCCATTATTTTGTTAAGGTGTATGTATCAGTAAAAGGTGAAAATGGAGCAGGGTTAGCCAGTGTTGCTACATCAAATGGCTTACATCTATCTTATTTAAGTCAAGGATTACCTCCTGTGTCTCATATTGGAATAAATGACATTCTTAGGAACTCCATAGGAGATGTGTAAGTATATCAATCTGTTCAATAATAATTTGTTATCTGCTCTTTTCCTGATCTCAAGACTTGATCTATTTTCTTTTTATAAGAAGTGGATTGAAATAACATTTTTAAAGCATAATATCTCTATCCATTTGACTTTGGATTTGAAAGAAGTGAAATAATTGTTTTGTTGTTTGTCCAGTTGTATATATGTAATCTTTGTTTATTTTTTATTTTTTCATTCATGGAGCCTTTGTCGTCAATTGGTATCTGTTTTCTGTTGATAACCTGTCGTTAGACAATGTAGATTTTCATCAGAGTCAAATAATAATAAAAGAAATGGCAACTAATTTACTTCTTTTATGCTTATAGTCAAGCGTCAATTTTTAAAAACCCCATCGCCTGTCATCATGCTAATGAAAATCAAATGCCATGCTGATGAAAAATGAAAATAAAACCTTTCAAATTTCAACCGTCGGAAGCTCTTTTCTCGATTTGTTTTCAACAGGAACGCTCATAGCCGAATATTTGAAAGCCAAGGATTTTCTCAAATCCGGTACAGTTGAAAAGACATATGACTTTAAAAAATGCCTAAAACTAATAGCTTAATCCATCTAAGGTCAACTTTGCCTGAAGGAGTTAATAATAATTTATAAACAGACACTTCAAGAAAGGTGATATTATTTGCTAGTCAGTCTGTAAGATCGACAATTCCTGTCATTTAGTTCTGATTAAAAAAAAAATGATGGCTTGTAATATTGTTAGATACACATGTATCAAATCATGTATCTTATGGATTTTATGCAAATATTTATCAGAGATTTTCAGGAAAGTTTTGACACCTACAGAGCATCATGGGTTGTTTCTGGTGATCCATGTTCCATCCAGAAATATGAGTGGCAAGTACAAAGACTTGATGGCCAGATCATTCAGCAATGGCTGGATATGGGAGGTTTGTTTCACATTCTTAATGATATTTTTTAAAACTGTACAATTTTAAGTTATCCTACTGGACATGCAGACCAGAAGAAAAAGAGATAAGATATTCAACATTCTTAAATATCCTTACTGTTGAATACACAACAAAACAATTGCAATTTGAAAAGATTCTTGTCTTGAATGTTACACCATTATTTAATACAAATTATAAAATACAGCAGTGCTTTAATTGTATATTAAAGTAATGACTATAAAACAATCTATAATAACTGATAATGTTGGGAATTAAAAAATGTTTGCAGCCTTGTTTTAAGCTTTTCCCATCAGTGCGCGTCCGTCATTTGTCGTCGTCTTTCATCGTTTGATGTCCCTTAACTTTTACAAATGTCATCTTCTCCGAAACTACTGGTCCAAATTCAACCAAACGTGGCTGGCTACAATCATCGTTAGGGTATCTTGTTTATGAAACTTGTTCTATGACTCTGCCGTACAACCAAGATTGCCGCCATGGCTAAATTATATCATAAGGGTAAAATGCAAATTTTGTATACTATTTTGAAAACTGCTATATAGCCGAAATCGTCAGACAACTCTTTATTAGAGTCAGTGGCCTTTTATTGACGATGTTTGCCTAAAATCTTGAAAATTGATCAACAAAATAAGATCTACAAATAAGTATTATGGCCAAATTCTTCAGTCAACTCTTTATTTCTCTTCAATGGCGGTTTTTACCAATTTTTAGTGGGTTTTTTTTTTGGCAAATTAGCCTGAAATTATAATAGATAGATAGACACTTTAAATAGCAAAAATGCCCAGCAAGACAAGAAATACAAATAATGGTTGAAATCAATTGTCGACTATTTAAGGTTATCGGATATCTTGCTCTTTAATTACTTTTTTTTCCAATTTTAGCGGTTTTGGCTTTTATTTTGAAAACTAGAAACATAGATAGAAAATTTTAATAACAAACATGATCACCAAGACAAGATCTACAAACAAGTAAAATTTTGCCGAAATAGTAGACTCTTTATAGGAGTGATTTCCCGAAAATAACGATTTTTTTACACTCTTTTGTGTTTGTAGAAGTTATAAGATAGTGAGACACTGTAAACAATATAAATGACCAGCCATAAGGCCTCTACTGATCGTGCTTCTAAAGCTCAAATAACTATTTTTCAGATTTTCTGAAATGTACATATATTGTATATACGTATGATGGTTTTTTTAAGTGAGAACCTCTGGAATGAATGATGAACTACACATGAAAAGTGGAGCTTTGTACTATTCATTACTAAAAGTAACCAATGCACTGAATTATACATATATTATAAGATCTAATGGTGTCACAATTCAACAAGACCCACTAATCCCTGGGAAAGTATTTGATGGAGATATAACTGGATATGACCTTAACTTCCAGCCATCTAGGACAAGGGTATCAGCTAACTGGGATGGTTTTGGGTTACCGGCTGCCGCTAAAGCACAGTTTGATGTTATTTCAGGTATTTTCATTGTAAATAATGGTATAATTGCATTTCAGTATTCCCATGTTTGGTTTGTATAAGAATTCTTTGACATATTATCCAAAAATTTCAAAAATCTCAATGTGCTTAATTCTATTTCCGTAGCCAAAAAAAACATGCACATATGCAGGTTTTTTTTATTAAATTTATCATTAATATATTATTATTATTTAGTCATTTGAGTTCCAAAGAAATAGATATATTTATTTTAGATAAAAAAAAATTATGCTTTCAGAGAAAACACTAAATATTTCCCCAATATAAGCCACAAAATATGGTCACAGAAAAACAATTTTTTATTATCTAGGCCTTTTAAACTTCATTCTTTTCTGTTTGTAAGGAAATCTATTCTTTTGGTAGTATGAGTACTAGCTATGACTTACCCTCCATTTACTGTAACCTTTTTCAGAGATTTTTTCATCTAAAACTGTTGAACCAATTTAATTAAAACTTCACATGACGATCCTAAGAGGATTCGAGGAAAGTTTGTTCATTTATTTTCACTCCATCACGCACCATGAATGCCATGGCGGAAGATATATAAAAGGTTAGAATGTAGAAAAATGGCTAATACCTGGAACCATGTATTAGAACAACATTGTACAGAATGTCAAGATCTACCTATTTTGTGTGTGTACCAAAATTATCAGATGAATGCTGATTAAACGTTTACCTTTAAATGACATTTTATTATCAATTATTTTATGTTAAAGTAATGACTATCAAAACAATCTATTACAATTAATGACATTTGTTTCGATTATATTTTTGATTTAAAGGAAATCCTGGACTTCATGTAAACAAAGGAATACTTGAGGAACAAAATGACAACCAACAAGTTACCTATTATGAGGTAGCTGTGGGAACTGACAGAAGATTTCCTAAAACAAGGGATAACATTGTACCATTTACTGATGTTGGCAGGAATACATCTGTAACCTTCTACAACCTTGATCTGGTTCCTGGTTCAGGATTGTACTATTCCACTGTTAAAGCCTATAGTGCATCTTACTCCATTGCCACTGTAACATCTAATGGATTCCGTGTTGGATTTGATGGTAGTATTGCAGGTATTTATCAATACAGAATAGAGAAATAATGAAACAGGACATTGTTAATTGACGAAGTTCATTTACTATACTGATATTTCTGAAATCTGCCCTTTCAAGTAAAAAAAAAAAGCATTGATATGTACCTATTGACAGTTCTTTCTGTCCTTTCTGCCATTCTAATTTTAAAAAATTCCAGAACAATTTTTTTTCGACTTTTGAAATATTATTATTGACTTCAAAATGTTATATTCTTTGCTATTGATATATTGAAATAGTGTTCACTATGTTAATATTTCCTTAATATAATATTGAACAATCTTAATAGATTACAGCTAAAGTGTTAAATATTCATACTTTTATAGATGTCTGTATTTGTTTTTTGCATTCAGGATTCTTATTTAGTAGTTTAACGTTTTATATCTATTTATCATAGTTTTAAAGATTATTGACCAAAAATGAAATAATGATCAAAACGTTTATGAATAAGGGCTATACATTGTAAAACCTTTAAACAGTAGCCTGATCATTTTTGTGGGAAAAAGTAGGTGGATATTCTAAGCATTTTTGTCCCTTTTATTATACACTGTATGATGCCTTTCAACTCACTTTTGTACAAATATTTCTTAGCTTTGATATCACCAACCATACATTTTTTTATCAAAATTCACTTATCGTCTCCTTTAAGAAGTAATTGCTTTGAAAAAAAAACTATAACGGAAAACTGTAAACAAGCCTAAATGATCAGCAGGATTAAATTTATGTTGTTTGTCAAATTACTAGAACTGGCAATTCACTACTTAGAGGAGTTTCTCCCCTTAAAAGATGACTTGTTTACGCTAAATTTGCTATTTTACAATTGATTTCAAAACTTTAAAAGATAAAGAGAGAATTGTAAGCAGTAAAATGATCCAATATTAGTCCTACAAATAAATCAACATGAATAAAATTGCCAATTGCCTTGTTATCTTTAAATGACAATTATGAAAACTTTTGTTACTTTAAGGACATTTTCTTGAAAACTTTGTTAGGTAGAGAAAAACAGCCAAAAAAGAGACAGTTGATACGGAGTACAAATTAGCAACCATAACATATAGCTCTCTGTTTTATAAAAATAATATTATGATTAAGATTTCAAAAGTAGCTGAAAAAAGACTTGGTAAATATGGTATAAAATCTTATCTTACCTCCTATACATTTCTAGGAATATAATTGGTTAAAAGCAACCGCGTGGAGACCGTGTATATGTCATATGGGGTTAGTAGGCGTGACTTATTTCAATAAACGGCGGTTAGTAGTGGTGTTACGTCCTTTTGTAAAAACATCAAGATGTTGAGGAAAAATCTGAAATATATCAACAGACGAAGAAATTGATGATCAACGACTGAAATAAATTCATAAAGCACAATAAAAGCTAATTGTGTATATACCAATGGAAGTAGGTTCTTAATAATAAGTATTGAAGACTTGATCACTTTGATAGGCCACTAGTCTAAATACCACATGTTACGATAGTCGGTAAGATAAATTCATTACACAGTGTGCTAGTGACCTAATACGATATACAACATGTATATGGGGTCAGTTTATTCCATATGGGGTCACTAGCACACTCTGTAAATAATAATTTAACGGTTGTTTTGTATTTGCTAGCTGGGAAAATGATAATGGCAGATTTTGTAAAGAACAGAACACAGGTTGGAGTACAGTTTGAAGGATTCCAGTCCAAACTAGATATATTAATGTATTATGTTGCGTTATCTAACCATTCAGAGGCCGATGGGACAGATTGTCAATTCTATGTATGCTTTATATATATTTGTTTTTTGTCTTTTTATTATGATAAAACAAATAAACTTGTTGTGAAGAAAACGGAGATTTTTGCATTTTTCTGTACTCTCAAAACGTTAATAGTAGAATTGCAGATCATATTGTAAACATATATATATATATATATTATATTGAAAAACTATAAAGTCACAAACTTACTTTGACGAACAAAAAACAAAAGTTAATATTGCCTAACTAATTGCATTCATTGTACTTTTTAGGCGAAAATTACAATCTTAAAAATTCATTAAATTCGAAGTTAATAAATAGCAGCATTTTGAAATCAAATGTATCTCAATATTTCATAACAGAAGTTTTAAACTAAAGTTTTTTGTAATGACTAGCTGCTTTATCGGTTTATATCCAAAGATATAACGTCGAAATGTATAGATAATGCCAAGCTATTTTATCAGTTGAAATTTAAAGATGGAACATGATGCAAAAAATTTGACAAAAAGCATATTCTTTAAAGAATTTAGTGTAAAAGTATTTTTTTGGTCTATACATTATCATATGATAATACATTATGATTAGTATATGCCAATCTGACATTTTATATGGACTTGACTTAACTTCACTTCAGTTTCTGAGCATTATGGTGGACAAAATTTAATGTGTGACTTGGCTGCAAGGAATTAATATATTTATGCACATGCCATAATTTTCAAGCTTCAGTTGGAAGGGTTTCTATTTTTGGACTACATCTGTATTTCAGAAATAAAAGAACAAAACATATATGCATGATATATTGAAAATATTTTCAAGATTCTAATGCTACTTTGAACCCTGAAAAACATGGAATTTTATTTAAGTTGTTCCATGCAGGATTTTTCTAATTTTACAAATTCAAGATATTATCTTTTATTTTCAGTTTGGAGCAGAATTATTTTAAATATATGTAACAGGCAAACATTTCATACCTATGAATATTGCTCTAAATTACTGACCATGAGAAAAGCCTTTGAAGTGTTTGTAAAAATGGTATTTGGTTTTTGCTATTGATCCAAACTGTTCTTACCATATTTAGTACATGTAGCTCATGATGTTTTTATACAATTATTGAAATTAAAATATGCTGGTTAAATCCTAAAAAAATCTTTAAGTGTTTGGATTAAAAAAGAATGCGAAAACTGTTATTTTGATTATGAAGGAAATTGTACATCTGACAAGCTTTATCTGACCTTTATCTGAAGTAAAATAGTTCATTACCTTTTGAAAGAGTTTGAAAATTGCTGAAGGTTTAGAGATTAATGTGTGTCAACTCTTGAAATATAATTAAGTTAAAAATGAAGCATAATAAGTTCTATGTTATTCTTGTTTTTTCTTAGATTGAAGGTGGAAAGGCCTCTAATGAAGAGAGGGATAAATTGTACAATATATTCTCTCTCACAAATATAAATGAAAACACCTATTACAGTTTTGAGAATCTAGAGTTGGAACATGGAGAAAGTTATTTTGCCTGGGTTATAGGTTAGTATTAAGTCGGTTGTATCAGTGTGTTAAAGTTTACAGTTCTCAATTTACCCTAATGAAGTTGAGGAGAGCTGTTGGAAAACCTATTCCGTTTATTTAAATTATTTGTCTGTGTTAAGTAGATATAAGAAGATATGGAATGAGTGTCAATGAGACAACTCTCCATCAAAGTCACAATTTGTATAAAGTATACCATTATAGGTCAAAGTATTGCCTTGAATACAGAGACTTGGCTCACACCGAACAGCAAGCTATAAAGGGCCCCACAATGACTAGGGTAAAACAATTCAAACAGGAAAACGAATCCGGGTCCGTTCGACCTGATTCGTGTTCGCCCTAGTACCAGGTTCGCGCTAATACCTGTTCGCTCTGGGTCCGTTCGCCCTGAGTCCGTTCGCTCTTGATTTTTATTTTATTTTGTTGTCTTGTTGTATATTATTATTTGAAAAGAGTATGTTAAAGTTTGTTGAAAATTTCGCTGAATATTTATGCTGTATTGCTGCTACCAAAAAATTATTTTCCTTTGATCTGCACTGTAGAGTACCGGGAATACAAGGTATTTGATATAAAACAACTAAAGACCATGTTATCTGCATGTATTTATCCTTATTGATAAATATTAACAATTTCAGAACAATCATTAACAGTATAAGATCCAATTCGAACTTCGCATCACAAACCAGTTATGTCCTTAATTTTTTACACTATTATTTTAAAGAGCACTTATTTTTTATATAGGAAATGTGTCAAAACGAACTTGTGTGCGAATCAAAAATCCCTTTTATGTCTTACAATTCGTACATCGTTGTTTTTACTCATTCCAAGCTGACTAGTTTATTTAAAAAAAAATATTACTTTCATTATTAATCCAACAAATATAATTAATACAAAAATAAGTGAGCTCAAAAACATCATGATTATACCTAATCAGCATTCTAAATAATTAAAAGTGGGAGAAACAGATATCATATGTCACCCTAAATTACAATAAACAGTCATTAAAATTTATTCTAAATAAAACAAATGTAAGAATGAAGCCCATTAATGCTCCAAAACAAGCCATTAATTTTTAAATATTTCCATGTTTTTTCATAATTTCGAGAATATATATTTTCGGTAATATTGATCATATAAATATCTGAATATGTTTATTAAACCTTAATACCACTATATTAATTTAGTTTTAAAGTAGGGCGAACGAACCTAGGGCGAACGGACTCAGGGCGAACGAACCCAGGGCGAATATGTAATCAGGGCGAACGGACCCGATACCCAGGAAAACCAACGGTCTAATCTATATAAAAATCGAGAAACGAGAAACACTTATGAACGACATCAACAAACAACAACCACTGTACATCAGGTTCCTGACTTAGGACAGGTGAAAACAAATGCAGCGGGTTTAAACGTTTTAACAGGCGCCAACCTTCACCCTAACCTGAAACAGTACTATAGCATTACAACATAGAAATACACACTATAGAATATCAAATGAAATGGCTTAACTCGATCAAAAAAGAAGTATTAACAAACACAAGTAAACATACACTGAACGAATAAATTTGATCGATGACACAATATAAATACAAAATGTAAAACAATGTCAAAACGACAACTATAACCTGGGACATAATGACGTTAAATAAAATAACGTACACAGGTAACTTTAAATAATAATTTTGTAGTTAGGAGAACCGAAATATTTTTTACAAAATAAATTTGTTGTTCATAGTACGAGAACAGAAGTGAAAATTTATCGTAATACTAAACACTTCTAAAACGTGGTACATATAAAAAATAGTGAGACGAGATATAACACAAAACAAGTAATTATTGAAGAACAAAAATGCATAACAAATTGTGTCAATAGGTCAAATCGACACGTAAGTACGATTTGAGAGTACTTACAGTTACTGAAAGCTAGTTTGATTTAAAAAAGCCAAAAACAATTAATAATAAAAAAATCATGCATCAGAGACTTAAATCATTCAAAACACATCCCACGGATTTAGTGTTTTAACGCCATGGATAGTCAAAGAAGACATGACTTTTGCAATGCCAAAAATAAAAGTACAGGCAGTAGGATAGTTAAGACTAACCTTATAATAAATATGTATAATGTATATATAGAAAATAAACGTGGATGTGTATTTATACATCCCAAAAAAAACATTCGAAAAGAATACAAATTTAGTTATGTTTTAATTTGTTGATGATAAAATCTATATTTGTGCCAATGTAAACAATATTCAAAGATCGTATTACAACATTGATAAGATAACCTTTACAAATAAGTTTGTTTAAAGTTTCGATGAGTTTACACGGATCACATTGTGATTTCCGCGCTTTAAGTACAATATTACCGTTAAATTTAGGATGTGAAATACCGTTTTTTATACGTTTTGAACAGGTCAAATTTACTATTCAAAGCTTTGTATCTATGAAAGAATTTAGTAAACGTTTTAAGTAGTTTATGGTAACGAAATCCCTGACTTAATCATTTACCAGTGATGCATTGATTACATTCGTTAATATCTATGACATTACTACACACACATGCATAACGAACGTGTTGGACCCATTTTTGCTGAAATTGTGATATTTAACCACTTCTCATTTTGATGCACAAAGTCTTGAAATGGTTACATGCCTTATCAAAAGTATGATCATATTGCGTTAACCATAGTGTAAGCTTTAGTGATTTAAATGTTAATGTTTAAAGATCTTAGACAGTATGAAGTAAAGAAAGTAGTTTTTCATTCAGTTTGAAAAAGGTTACTTAGAATTACTTTATGTGCCACTTGATGGCATCATATATGCGAATAAGATGTACAATGTATATAATATGCTTTTTTGGAACAGTTCGTTTATTGCTGACTATAACTGGAAGGTTTTTAATTATGTGTTCATAATGTACAACAAGAACGGTATTTTATAAAATCTATTTTTATATTAGTTTCATCGGAGCGCTGCTTTTTCTACCTAGCAGAATGATTTGGTATCATCATGTAGATACCTGGACAATTTCAAATAAGAAATAAATCATATTGTCTCGGTCTAAATTATTAATCAGCAACCTTTAATGAATTTAGTGTAAAGATGACTTTAGCAGGCTAAGCAAATCAGGATACCAAAATAAAATCATATTAGTGTTAATATCTGGATATCTGGATAGCAATTAACGGTGTAGCTTGCAAAATAATGTAGTGTACACAAAACCTATGAGCAAATTGGAACATGGTTACAAAGCGACCCACCCACCTGACAGAGATAGTTTTATGACAGGGCGTATGTGGTCGTACATCTGCATATATTTCTTGTAAGATATCAATCTGAAAAGATTTAATATAGAGTTATTGTCCATGTACATATAAAATGTGTGCTACGCGGGGGACAATTGAAAGGCAGTTTTGTCAATCATTATTTTATGTAAATGCATGTAGCTACACAACTGGCAATTCATGTTAAGTTATTTTTTGAATTATCCAAACATAGTCGATTTTAGTTTCATGAAGGGCAATATTCAAAGATCTTACTGCAATGCTAATTCAATATCCTTTGTTTACGAATAAGTAAATTCATAGGGCAAATAAGACGAAGTTGTAAAAATTAAGGTATTGTATTCCCTCTCTAATATAAGATTTTCAGGTGCAGACAAATTTCCAAACCAAATCATAAAATCTATGACAGAATTAGGTAAAATATATGATTCCTTGGAGTTTTGGTAAAAAGATTTATTTTTCCAGGTGTTGATGAGTCAGGTGAATGTGCAATGACTTCCTACCACTTTGTTGTTGATTTGACACCTCCTATCAAAGGCATGCTAACTACAGGCTCATTGTATGATATGGTAAGTTATATTTGGCTGGGAGAAATTTTACAACTACATAGGATTATTTTTCCATTATAAATGTGATCGTGGCCATTTAATTGTACCCAAAGAAAACAAATTGGTAAATACCCCTTCCTTGTAATCTTCACATCTGGTTTTTGCTGTTCTTGAGAAGAAAAAGAATCCTAAATATTTCTTGAGGTTCCAATGTTAGACCAGTAAAGGGACATTCTAATGCAACATCGTTTGTAACGCTCATTTTGATTTGAAAACGTCACTATTTTTCATGGCATCAATTCACAATTGATGCTATGAAAACGTACGCGCAAACGCAGACGACGTAAGACAGATTTTAAGTGTATTGTTTGACGTTGTTTGCCATCAGTTTCATTAGAATGGAGATAACAATATTGTATTTTAAGCTCCGAAGGCATCAATTGGTGATTTGATGGTCGCAAATACCCGTTTACTACCATCAAATCACCAATTGATGCTGTCGGAGCTTAAAATACAAAACAGTTATCTCCTAAAACACTGTGGTTTTTGTTGTACAACTAATTTTACAAATGTATTTGACAAAAAATTGATTTGGAAAATATCTATCTTATCTATTTCTAAGAAAAAGGTAAGAATATGTTTCAGTAAAGTAAAAAGGCGTGCAATCAGATTTTAATTGCAACATTTGTTACTTTTGCAAAGTAGTTTATTGTTGTTGTTTTATCCACAGTCTGTTACCTACACTGTTGATAACAGCACCATACAAGTACTATGGGAGGATTATAATGATCCAGAGTCTGGTATAGAAACCTATGAAGTTTCTTTATGGAATTCTTCTTCTTGTTCATATCAAAATGTACAAACATTATTACATGACTGGATAGAGTTGACAAGTAATTACACGGGGTACAGCTTTGTTGATCTACAACTTGAGGTATGTTTTACACATAGTGTTATTCATTCAATGTAAATCATTATTTAATGCTTTAAAATTGTAGTGACCAATAAATATGATAATAATGACTATAATATGACTATAAAATGTTTCTTTTCTCATGGGCCAATAACGTAGTGAATCTTCCTTGATGAAACATTATGTTCGACGGGTAAAATCTTGATTTTCCTAGACAACGTCAATGACGTAGGTTCATGACGTCATGCAGGTTCTCGTTTTTCTTCTCATTTTGATGGGTTTTTTATAAGTGTAATTTATCTAATATTTCAACTTATTAAAGTTAACAACTGCAAAAGCAGATTTGAGCTGTTGACACAATTTTTAATGCATTTTTGTTATTCAATGTTTGCTTGTATTGTGTTATATCTCGTCTCACAATTTTAGCTCACCTTTCCGAAGGCGTCCGTCGTCGTCGTCCGTACGGTGTAAACTATTTCAAACATCTTCTCCTCTGAAACTACTGAACCAATTCCAACCAAACTTAGGCTGAATGATCCTAAGGGTATCTAAAATAAAGTTTGTGTTTTATTTTTTTTTTCGTCAAAAAAACATGGCCGCCATAGCTAAAAATAGAACATAGGGGTAAAATGTAGTTTTTGGCTTATATCTCAAAAACTATAGCATTTAGAGCAAATCTGACATAGGGTAAACGTGTTCATAAGGTAAAGTTCTATCAGCCCTTAAATTTTCAGATGAATCTAATAACCCATTGTTAAGTTGCTGCCACTAAATTGGTAATTTTAAGGAAATTTTGCAGTTTTCGGTTATTATCTTGAATATTATAATCGATAAAGATAAACTGTAAACAGCAAAAATGCTCAGCAAAGTAAGATCTACAAATAAATTTTATATGACCAAAATTGTCAATTGACCCCTTAAGGAGTTATTGCCCTTTAAAGACAATTTTTCACAATTTGTTTATTTAGTTTGCTTACTTAAAAAAAAACTTCTCCTTTGAAACTGCTGAATCAATTTCAGCCAAACTTGGGCTGAATGAGTTTCAGAGTATCGAGTATAAATTTTGTATTTTATTTCCTTGTATGTCAAGAAACATAACCACTATGGCTAAAATGCAACATAAGGGTAAAATGCATTTTTTTTTTTTTTTGCTTTTGAAGAAAATATGACAGATACAAAGAACATTTAAATGGCATTTTTAAGCCACTCAATAATATATATTGAAAAGCAAAAATAATCATTGAAGAAAGATTTAAGCAAAAAATTACAGGTGAGCGATTCAGGCTCTTGAGGGCCTCTTGTTTATATGTACCCTCTTTGGTAAGTGTTAAGTATAACGGTAAATTTTTACTTCTGTTCTCGTACTATGAACAACAAATTTATTTTGTAAAAATATTTCGGTACTCCTAACAACAAAATTATCATATTTAAAGTTACAAATGTACGTTATTCTATTTAACGTCATTTTGTCCAAGGTTGTAATTGTCTTTTTGACATTGTTTTACATATTGTATTTATATTGTGTCATCGATCAAATTTATTCGTTCAGTGTATGTTTCCTTGCTTTTGTAAAAAAAAATTTTGATCGAGTTCAGCCATTTCATTTGATTTTTATGTTGTAATGCTATACTAATGTTTCAGGTTAGGGTGAATTTATCTTTTTTTTAACTTTTTTACCATGTGTACAGGAGGCATACCTTTCTGTTTATCCGTTTGACGTACTCAATTGGTTGAAATAAATTTTTTGATATGGGGTCTACTATGGAACTCTATCTAATAAAATGCAGACTTATGTTATTCTATTGAAAAGACTTAAACAACTTTATTCTTCATCTTTAAAAAGAACTGATGACAAAACTATACCAGTTTTTTCTAACCATTCTTTTGTCCTCGATAGCAGTACAATGGTAAATTATACTTTGTTGTAATGAAACCAAGATGCATATACATTTTAATACAACGTGCAGTTGGAATTATCAGTAAATTTCATAATTTTATTCCAATTTCATTATCAGGAATACACACCATATATTGTACAATTTAAAGTAACAAATAAAGCAGGATTATACACAATAGAAGATTCTCCGCCAGTATTGTATGACTTGTCAACACCGACACAAGGGAAAGTAGTTGCTGGAAGAGATTTCTTAAAAGAACAAGTATGGTTCAGTTCAGGAAAAGCAGTAACAGGTATAATAGTATTAACAAAAAACAAAATTAAAAGGTAAATTAAAAAAGGGGAAGTCCTCACAAAGGAAACAACTGTTATATTCCTGACTTAATTACAAATTTATTTTGAACTATGTAAGATTGACTTAATACTAGAATTTTCGGACGAAAATGGAGGGTTAAATCCGATTTCATAGCTAGCTAGTATATCACTCTTCTATCGTTAAAGGTCTTATTTTGTATTGAATCAAAATTCCTCTTTAATTATTCTTGTTTTCTTATTATTTTAAGTAAGATATGTTTAGTCCCCTAAAAAACTGAGCAACACACGAGTGCTAAAAGGATGTAGAAAACATTTCAATTGATCGCCAATTTTTTATCAATTTTGTTTTTTATATATATAATTATTAAGGAGGGAGTTGATTTTTACCCAACAGTGTGATGATACATTCACTTGTGGGATATTTCCTTATTGGTTATAATCAAAGAACATAAGCTCTAAAATAATCAATATTATCACATATTATTTCTGTTAAATGCAGGTACCTTAATACACTTGCCTAGCCCTGATGGTCCAGGATGCCCATCCAGACATATATCTATGATAAACGATAGTGATTGGAGAAGACTTGAGCAAATAGGATTCAGAGATCCCAGCGGTACGATATGGAAGTTACATCACCGTAAAGAGAACATCGATACACTGATCTATGACAATGCTATCTCTGTAAAGCTCGCTAGACACAATAATATGAATAAAATGTTCACAGGTGCTTATGTTAGACCAGCCGACATAGAAAATGGTGGAGTTTATCATGTAAGTTGCTTCAAAGATACCATTTTATGACAGTTTTCTAAAAATATAATAATCTTTTTTTAAAACAGCAGTGTATGTTTAATACTAAATAAAAATGAAAATTTAATACTTGCAAATGCTAAAATTGTTTTAGTTTGAAATATTCTTATTAAAGTCTGTTTGTGTAGCTGATGAAAAGTATTACTAGTATAGAGATCAAAATAATAGTGCAGTTTCAGAACGAAAAAAAAACTGTGCGAGGTTGTATTCAATTGAAGGAGTAAATCAAATTGCTTAGAAATTTTGTTATTTATTAATACGAGTGATAAGGCTATAAAATGGGTTCAAATTAATACTAATGAATGACATTATGAAACAAAAAAGAGGAGGATTTATACATATGCAGATATTCGGAGCTTATCATTTTATTCCTTTAAATGATGCAGTATTACTAGGCTAAAAATCATATTTCCATTTTAGTATAGATGTTTACACCAAGACTTTCGTTGATACTTCAGGTAACTATTAAAGCAGCGGGAGGAGATGGTCTAGCTATCACTGGTGTCATGTTCTGGGATGGACCAGAAGCTGAAATAGCTACATTCACTTATGAAGAAGACTATGATTGGGCAGCCCATGTTTGTGAATGCTGTTTGATGGATCCAGTTCCAGTTGTATGTATATTACCGGCATATAATACATTAGTATCGTAAAGAAAAAGCTGATGCAATACTTTGATTATATGCTTAAGTTGGATATAATCATATAGATAGAAAACAATCAACTTACAGTCGATACCATATATATCGGGGACTCAATATTTCACGTAATTGAGGTTTGAGTTATCAAAGGTTGTGAGTTATAATTCTGTGACAAAGAAAAAAAAGTACCCATCTTCAGTCTTTTTTATTCTTACATAGTTCAAAATAAATTTGTAAGTCCGTAATGAATTGTTCATGTATTTAGCTTTTTCCTTAAGCCCCATTCTGTTGAATCTTAATCTTAATCTTTTTATACATAAGTTGGATCAATTGATTTTAATTTCTATGATTCTGTAACTTTTAATGGAGTTCTCATTTAGAGATGCCATTCCTCTCCAAATTATCTTCGATAAAAGGTATTCCATTAACACAATTCATGATAGATGTCGAAACAATGAGTAAGTAAGGAAAAATCATTTTGATGCTCTGACATTCAAACATTGAATTTGACTTTTCCGACTTTAAATGTTATCTTTCTGTCTGTAGTTTCCGGTAATTTCTTGACAGAGTAAAATCATGCTTATTGTCTTTGTCAGAGAGTGATAATAAAAATACTCAATCTAACAGAGATTTTTAATCTACTGAGTTTTACAAATCATTCGGAATTTTAACTTGAATGACAAAATGTGCCAACTTGGTTAAGAGTTTAATGCCTTCTATATTGACACCACTAGTTTGATTTTTTTTTATATGAGATGAAGGTGACAACTTTAAATGGGCTTAATTTTCAAAAGTTATTAGTTTCTCACAATGACTGGTGTGCATTGCAAATAATGTGTTGCAATCAAATTAAAATCAATTTTATGTATCATTGATGAAACTTTTGTAGACAAAACTTGGGTCTGGCGTACAAAATGTTAACTCTATGATGAGTTTAGTTAGTACACATAAATGTAAGATGTGGTATGATTGCCAATGAGACAACTCTCCACCAGAGACCAAATGAAGTACAGGATAACAACTATAAGTCACCTTACGGCCTCGATAATAAACAAAACTTATGCCGCATAGTAAGCTACAAAAGACTCCGAGAAAATTAATGTAAAACAATTCAAACGAAAAAACTGACCACCTGATTATATACAAAACAATAAACGAAAAACAATAAAAGATGAACAACAACAAATAACAACCGCAGAATTACAGGCTCCTGACTTGGGACAAGAACATACAGAATGTGGTTGGGTTAAACATGATTGCCGGTGCCAACACCCCCTATCCTGGGACAGTGGTGTAACAGTACAACATCATATAAAAACTTCAATTGAATAGGGCTTAACTTATCTGATCAATACATGATCATAAGGATAGAAAAGTGTTAGAATATTTATGGTTTGTATCCTTATTTCACGGTTTATTGAATATAAAATATATTGGATTGAAGTATTGGTTTACGTTAGCTTACCATGAAGTTGTGGTCATTTACTTGAAACTTCGTGCACATGTTCCTTATCGTGTTGAATTTTCAAAAGTTATGCTAAGGGAGAGAGTTTACAAAGGATTAAGATTGTTCCTTAAACTTCGATGTTTAAATGATGTGTTTGAAGTACTACAAATTTTGACCTTTGATACTTTCTGAAACCATTTTTTGGAATATCAATGACGAGTTGATTAATTCCTAAAGTATGCATTATGAATGTTTAAATCTCTGTTTTGGTCCCTTTTTCATAACTTTGAACATATTTTTGCATAAATATCGTTGGCCCCTACCTATTTTTTTCCTGGAATTCAATTTAACCAAGGCACCTTTTTTGGTGACAGAACATGTTGGACCATAGATTGAGGCTAAAATTTTCTGAAGCATTCAGGTCGATGAAATGCACAAAAATCTTCGTGTCTTGACAAAACATCCAAAATGTGCTGTGTTTTGATCATATCATGCACTCTTGTAATAAACTGATTTGCTTTATTTACCATTACAACTTTTGTTATAGAACCTTTTAAGACCCAAAATGTGTCTTTTTTTGTATATTATGATAAAGTTAAAATTCAAGGCTAAAATGAACTTGGTCTTTCAGCCCAAGATGTTTAGGTGACTAAACAATGAAATTAATAGTGCGAGGGTAGCATGATGTGCACATATTCTTGAGAAAAAAAAAATTTTCTCAGAAATCCTTGTCTTCTGTAGAGTACATTTGTTTCATGAGTGTATTCATTAATGATTTTAGGCTTGTAGTTACTGTAATTGTACAGAATATTTATATAACAAATATGGGAACAAAACATTGCCAGTTTTAACAACTTCAACAACAACAGAACAACCAGTGCTAAATACAACAATACAACAGTATGAAATAGTAAACAATCCTGATGGAAGTATTGTAGATACTCCAATAGACACTAGTATACCTATCACACAGGCAGCTTGTGGTATACAGATATTTTCTGGTAACTTTTTACAAATCATAATTTTTCATTTGTAGAGACTCCATTGGACACAATCATACATGCTACTACAGGCATTATTTTTGTATTCAGTTGAATTTATTTGCATTACGGGTATATGTCATTCGGAAGGCAACCAATAATTCTTAATGTAAAAGGGCCATAAATCAAAACTCGAAGATGTATACTGTAAAATGTAGATATGAGAGATTTTTGAGATTCCCCTATTAAAACATTGCGTAAGACATTTCTGCGTACAAAAACATTTTATTCAACAAGCAGTTGTGCCCCTGCTATTTTGATATTTTATCTAATCTTTTTTTGTGTTTCCCCATATGTGTAGCAAAACATAGACTTCGCAATTTCTGCTTATATCATTCGGAGGCACCTTCCTTGGCAGACTCAAACATTTTTGAGTGCTTTGCAAAATAAGTTTTTGTAAAAATTGAAACATTTATTAGCTGGGAATTGTTTACAATTTATTAATTAAGTCTTGACCAATGTAGAAACTTTAACAACATATAAGGTAATACTTACCATATTAGGACTAACAGTTAACTGGAATGGAACCCTGTGGTAATAAATCAATGTAGACTATACTAAGTTTTATATTACAATATTTATATACACACACTTCACATCAAAAACTGTTTTATAAGCAAGGATCTTGCATGTTATAAGTTAATCCACAATTATGGTCTTGGCAAATTGTAAAACTGAATAAAATAAACATTGCAAATGGAATTGTCTTCCTTTACAATAAAAATCCTGTAGGCAGAGTGTTTTTCCTTAGAAAATCATATAACAAGGCCAACAGTTTCACTTTTCTGAATGTTAAGAAACTTTTCAGAGTTCATGGCTTGAAAAAAGCATCATCCAAATAATGATTAAAGGCAGTATGTAGTTTTCTTTTTCCTTCGATATTTTATAATATGCTCATTATTTGTTTTAGGCGAAGACCCAATGATTGTAACCTGGTGCCAGTCTTACAACAACACATTTAACCCAATGAAGACAAAGATGAGTTTAGGGTTTGACCCTTCTGAAAATTTTCACGATTTTAAGATAGAAATCAGACCTGAAAGAGATGATGCTGTTGATGTTAGTAAAATATTTGTTAATTAAGTAAATCGATTTGTTAGAATTTTTTATTTTTTATATTTATGACTAAAGAAAGGCCAGTTCTTTTGCATCTGATTATTTAAATACCTTATTAATCAAAAACCATGTTCATTTGAAAACAATATTTTGATTCGGATATGAACTTTACACAGATCAGCATGTCAATCTCCAAACTCTGAATGTCTATAAATAAATATATTGGATACATTGTCTAATACCTAGCATTTGCTGACATTTTTATTTCATCACAATTTAGAACTGCTTTGTCCTTATTGTTTACAGATTTCATGGTGTTTATTTGTGTTTGTTGATGGAGAGGAACTAACAATGATGTGTGGCATTCCATATCTCAGTAATCAGGCAAAATTAGTATTACATGTTTGGAATCGTGAAAACACAGTTCCAGAAAATGCAGACATGTTTAATAGATATTCCACCAAAGCTTTTTTTAAAGATCTGATAATGCCGGCACCACAAGGTTCCCTTTGTCGCTATGGTGACCCATTCAGAGGTGGAACAAATCCAGTTATAAAATTTGAAGCCGGTATAGGGAGTGAAAAACTGTTAACTGATGTGTCACCATTTATTGAAGTACTTGCACCATGCTTACCATGTCAAGGACTGTGTTCTAGATATATGTGTAATTCAGCCTGCAATCTTAATGATACAACAAATTATATATTTACCTTACAAGATACAAACCTAGCACCAGTAAAGACATATGTTAATGAAACAGGTCATCAGGAAAATAAAACACTGGCTTACTATATAACAGGTAGTGACATGTTCCATACAAACTATGTATACCCTTAATAACGTCAGTCTTCAATGTGCAGATAGTCAATTCCTATAATGAATTATAAAATACCATTTGGAATCTGCTTTGTAGAATGTATGAAAATGAGGAACTATGTTACGTCACCGTGTTAAGTTTAATGTTGATTTATTGTTTTGCCATTTCAAAATCTAACGATTTCTGTGTAAGTTTTTTAAAAGTATATACAAAGTGATTTGATCGGTTGAAACGTCATAAACCGTGTAATTTCATCCAATGGTATGATGCTACATTCAGTTTTGTGTACCAACAATGAAATTACCCATAGTCCTTTAAATTCTGAAGTGGCAAATCAGTTGAGAACTTGAGTTAATTAAGGATAATATTGAGTAAACAAAAAAAAGTAACCTTGCATATACTATTTCCTGTTTGATGTTAGACCAAAAACAGGAATGAAATTGTACCTAGAGGTGTCAATTCAATATATTTTTGCATTTAGTTTTGAAAAAAACACAAATGATTACTTACTTCCTCATTCACATTATAAAATTTTGTATACTTGATTTCCCCATTTTTATGGATTTTAGTGAAAGCTGTTCTTGGATCCGGCCTAGAAGCTACTAGATCATCAAGCGCCTTTTATGTTGATGACACACCACCTGTTTTTGACACTGATATAATGAATTCTCAAATCTATATAGATGTCACCCAAGGAGAATTTACGCCAGTAAATTATCAGGCATCTAAAGATACAATAAAAGCATTTTGGAGATGTTATGATGATGAAAGCCAAGTTGTGGTAAGCGGTTATCTAATTTTCTCTGTTTAAACCATATAAATAAACTCATCATAGATACCAGGCTTAAAATCTAAAATGATCCATTAACAATAAAAAAGCGATAAGTATTGCAACCTGGTTATGTGTGTCTTTCACCAATTTTATGTTACGTGTATGCACTATTTTTACCAAATATCAATATCTATAAAAACAGTAGGCATGGCCCCAGCCACCACCTTGGACGAAGTCTTTGTTTGTACATAAAAAATCAAATGCGTGGTTTAAATCATTTTCACAGATGGATCAAATTCACCACTTTGTTTAAAAAATGACATCTATTTATGTCTTATTTAGGATATTCAATGGGCTATTGGTAATACAGTTGGAGCAGAAGACTTGCAGGAATTTCAGTCTGTTGGTAGAGAAATGGTAGCAGAAAATAAAACCTTTAGTGGAATATTACATCACAATACTTCATATTTTGTTTCTGTTAGATGTATCAATGGAGGTGGGGCATTCACACAGTGGAATGAAACAAAAGGTACGTACATAGTCTTATATGAAAATTACGATTGAGGCTTACAGTTTTTAAAAAATTGTGTAGTAAATACAAAAAACAAATAAAAGATTATAGTAAATTCAGCATTTTTTATTTATCAAATAATTAGAATTGTCACAAATTGTATTAATAAAATGATGAATTGTGCTATACATCTTTGTTTTCAGGAGTAATAGTATTGTTAGTGCCACCAGAAACAGATGATTTGAACAATACTTTACCTGGAACAGAAGAATTTCCAAATAAAGTCAATCCTAGAGATGCCAGGGAATCAACTGATCCCACATCTATAGGGATGACATTTACTGCCAGTGAAGATAAATCTGTTATTAAATATGGTAAGTGTGAGATGTCATTAAATATTATCACTATTTTTTTGTTGGAATGACCGTGTCTGCCAAGCTTGAGACAATCCATAATAATATAGTTATACATGTAGAGGAACATAAAGAATTTGAATTATTGAATTCTTATATCTATTGTTTCTAGACACAAATTTCGATTCTCAAGCAGCATTACAAGTATTGCTTTGTATAAAAACCAAAAATTAAAGCAGGATAAAACAATGAAGTGACATAACCGTACATAACACATCTCAACACATTTTTAAAATGGAATACTTGTTGTTTCTCTGTTTAAAATAAATATAATACTGAACTTCTTCAAATGAAATCATATATTCCGGCGGAGTTCGGTATACTGTTTTTTCCTGTCTGTCTGTCGGTCTGTCAATATGTTCGTCTGTCGTCTGTATGTCCGTCCAATTAAATTTCCGTCGCATTTAAGTTTCATGTCAGCATGCTATTCCTTTTGACATGGTTTCAGGTTCATCGCTCAGCAGTTACCTGCTTAACAAATACTTATTTATTCTGATTTTTTTCATACCGTAGTATATTGTATTTAATACAGACATCACTTAATTAAATGTTACCAAAACCAGAACAACAGTATGATAAGTATAAATGAAGCCAAACAATGTCCTATTTGCACCCTCTTTTTCATTTTAGATATGTGTATCGGAAGTGCTGAATACATAGATGACATATTACCTTGCCAGTGGGTTGGATTAAATGCATCTGGGTCAGCAATGATAAAGGATGGTTATCTTTATATAAATGGATATAAAACTAGACCATTATCAGTAATGCAGATTCAGAATAATAGCAACAATTCAAGTGTTGATGTGAGTGAAACATTTCACATGGAACCTGGTAGAACTTTGTTTATGACAATGCGAGTCTGTAATGAAGCTATGTTGTGTTCTAATAAATCCCTTGGTTCTGTTACTATCACAAACAACACGACTAAACTACAAACTTCAGAACATGGGGAAAGTATCCGTATTGATTATGATATGTCTTCTTCTAGAAGAGAAAAAAGAGAAACTCCAGTGTTATCTGTAACAACTCCTGAAGGTATGTTTGATCCTAATGCCATTAAGCTAAAATGTTGCTTTTATGCCAATGTACAACTTGGCTAATGTCATCCTTAGGGTGTCCACTTTGAAAAATAGTTCTGTACTTTTCTGCTGACATGTTACTGTAAATAAAACAGAGGAATCATATTGTCTAATTGACACATTGTAATGGATTGAAATTATTTGATTTCAAAGCTGTAGTACCATACATAGCTGACAAATACTTTAAGATATTTTGGATGAGTTCTGGTATCAGAAATTCCAAATTTGATAAAT
The DNA here is from genome assembly GCF_021869535.1 of Mytilus californianus. Taxonomy (NCBI): domain Eukaryota; kingdom Metazoa; phylum Mollusca; class Bivalvia; order Mytilida; family Mytilidae; genus Mytilus; species Mytilus californianus. Next base: position 77,185,586 of record NW_026262712.1, on the reverse strand, counting down.
ATCCTAGATGACTTGGAATAAGAAGAGAAAAAGCAATTACATTATCTAAGGATTTTAAAAGATTGCAATTATTTTACTGAATATTTCAGGATTAAAATTCAAATTGATGTTTGTTAACCATAAAGTGAATGCTTGAATTTGATAGTAACATGGCACTTTAAAATTCGTTACCTTATCTTTCATATCACTTTAACATGAAAGTTATTAAGCCAAAGTATGAATGTAAAGATGTAGTGAAAATAAAATCTAATAGGATTGTAACAATATTTTTTTTTTATTTTTGCACTTGCACTATAACACAGTGGCTCTTTGAGATTAGATTGGATAAATTTCTGAACAGATTGATTTTGATCTAATGAAACTCAAAACAATTGGGTAAAATTGGAGATGAATTGGTGGGGATGATCACCAACACTTACATTAAAATATATTTTGAAAAAAGCTTAACTTGATGTATTATATTTGATTATAATAAGTACTTGCAAGTACTATGTTCTAGTAAATTTAAAGCTCAGGAAATAATGAAAAATCTCATGAATTACTTAAATGTTTTGCCATAGATATTCCAGGGCTTGTATTTCCTATCATGATTTCCTTGATAGAGGGTTGCTGCTCACATGGAAGCTATTAAACCAAGAGTTCCAAGTGGAAAAGCTGAAATCATCCCTTAGTAAGTTTTACGGACGCCATCACGAGTTGGTTGACCGTTATGGAATATCCATTTCACAGATGATAGCGGATATGTTCCTAATGTCGTAACTACAATTCCGTCCCCTTTCCCGAATGTTACCTACCGAATTAAACTTATTACCGGGTTTGTACTAGTATGAGCAACACGACGGGTGACACAGGTGGAGCAGGATCTGCTTACCCTTCTGGACCACCTGAGATCACCTCCAGTTTTGGTGGGGTTCGTGTTGCTCAGTCTTTAGTTTTCATGTTGTGTTTTGTGTTTTATTGTTTGTCTGTTGGTCTTTTCTTTTTAAGCCATGGCGTTGTCAGTTTATTTTCGACTTATACGTTTGAATGTCCCTCTAGTATCTTTCGCCTCTCTTTTATAGTCTGTAGTAACGCTATTAGCAGTAGCATATATCCTTTGTAATAGCCATAACTAGTCTTTATATTTTTACCAACTATACTTTTGACAGGATTAATGCCAGGACAAAGTATAATGCTGCAGCCATTAGACGATGAAGACTTATCAACAGACTTCAGAGCTGATGTTGCACTTAATTTCCAGCCATATATTGTAAATCCTTCTGAAACTGAGGATATGGTAGAGAGATTATTGTATAAAAGGTTTGTTTATGACTTACAATAAGTGAACACCTTTTTTTCTTTTTTGTTCACTCTCATATTATATAGACTGAAATCTTTTCTGGGTAAAGATTGATAAAAAAAACTTATTTGGGTTTCGAAACAAGGGATATGATATAGTCTTTGTTTTGGGCCTCTAAATAGTAGTTGTAAAATTGTTTCAATCCTTTCAGAATAATATTATTTTATTGATTATTGAGTTTGATGATATACTAGTAGTTTTGTCTGGTCACTCTTTCACAGGAAGGTTATTTTTTATGTCCTAATTTACATTTTTGACAACAAAGTGCCATGTGCATATTGATTGTGATTTAATGGATGTACATGTACTTACCCCCAAAGATTTTTTTTACTCAAACCAGCAATTTGCAAGAAGAAGTGCAAATTGCACAGTTGTTGCTCAAATATAAATACACTGATCGAAAGATCTAAAAAGACAGTAATTTTAAAAGTTTAAATTGTGAGAAGATTAATGTGTATAGGAAATATGTAGGACAAAATTCAAGTATATTTTAACTGATTCTGACAAACTAATGTCCAATGTATATCTGAATGATGGTATTTGATATCTTAAAAGTTAATATATATAATGGACCAAAACGGGCTTTACATTCTTCTTTCATTTGAAAATCTGTTTTGTATGCGTATTCATATATCTCATACATTCTGCCATTAATAAACACATACAATATTATAATGATTTCTTTCATATCATTGTAGGATAAGATCTATTCTATATTCTTTCTCAATAACACCAGTTGGTCACCTGCCTATGCCAGGACCTTTGAACATAACAGTTGAAAGAAAACAGGATGAAGATGAAGTTTCAAGAATTTCTCTTATTCATTGGAACCCAAGTAAGTATCATTGAATATTATTAGTGTAAACATATATTGTCTTTTAACATTATCTATGTTTTTTCTTTCCTTAGTTTTTCTTTATATTCATTGTTTATTTTTTTTTATTCTGCTCATAGAGAGTAAAGGTTGGGTTGGCAAAAACAAATATAACCCTGACATACATACTTATCCAAAGTCAGCAGATAGGATATATTCTTACTTGGTTTTATTCCTCAAATTGTGTTTGTTGATAACAAATCTTTTTTGTCCAAGTAAGACCATGACTGTAGTCGTATCAATCACTTTCCTAGGCTTGGAATGTTTATAGTTTAATATATGTTAATAACACTATCCTTTTGTCAGCATTCTCCCCAGTTTGATCAAATAGCACCATTGAATTTATATAGCACCGTTTTCTAAAAGGAGTTGGTTCGATAAGGCCCCTAAAAATGGCCCCTACTTCAAGCTAAAATTTCAAATTAGGATTCATTGACCAATATCAAAACGAATCATTGCTAATACAATGACTAGATAAGAGATATGTCTTTTTGTTGAAAATTTAAGTACTTGTGATCTTATTCATGACGTCACAAATATCACTCATTTTGATTTTTCCACGAAAATTCAATGAAAACGGGTAAATTTCTATTGATGTTTTGGACAGGAAACATAGGGCGCATGCGTCGACAAATAAGATCTTACAACATAATGTTTGTTAAGACATTTTACATTTCTGACTTGAATGTTTAGTTTGTCGACTCCTGCGCTCTATGTTTCCCAAGCTTTAATTTGGTAAAAATCCAGACGATTTTGTCAAATTTCGCAAAAATCTAATTGGGATGTAAAAATCAACGTATTATAACAAGACTTTGACAAAAGAGTTCTATTTCACTTTTTCACATGTCTTTTCATCAACTTAATAAATTTTTTATCTTGAAACATTGAACTTAATAATCGGGGCCAAAAATAACCCTTACCAAACTTACTCCTTATCCCCACATGTGCAATACTTTCTATTTTCAGATCTATGCAGATAGCACCATGGTATCATGGATATAAGGCCCCTGCGAAATGGCCATTCAGGTGTCTACTTTTATTGGATTTTAGGGTTGCCGTCACATAAATGTATACATACATACTTTTAATTACCCCACCTGAAAATAGGGCTATGTGAGCCGAAGTCATCAATTTACCATGTTGTTTTCCATTCGTTTGATGTTTTTGAGCTTTTGATTTTGCCATTTGATAAGGTACTTTCCGTTTTGGGTTTTCCTTGGAGTTCGGTTTTTTGTTATTTTACTTTTCTGTTTTCTGCCTGTCAATCTTGTTATCTGTTTGTTGTTAGAGAATTGACATGTTCGTCTCTTTTTAAACCACTGCCCGAAATTGAACCAAAGTTTGCAGAATTAACATAAGGCTATTAACATAGTAAATTTTCAAAAATCGTCTCAGAAAATTACAAGGCAAAAAGGTTTGGAAACTACTTGAAGGCCATTTTACATTTAATTTTGATTCAGCCGAAAATTTAAATTTGTATCTTTAAGACACATTAAAAAGGCAGCCATTTTGAAATTTGAGAAAGATAAAACGTTATAGAAAACCATTTATTTCTCGATTTAAAATTGAAACTTACTTTTAGAGTGATCTTTATTTAACTTCCTAGCGAACACACCAATACAAATGTTCATTTTGATCTACGGCGTTGTACAAAATACAACAGCAATTGCAATTTTGATTGTGACGTCAATCTTGTGCAACTCATGTTCTATTGGAATAAAAACATGCGTTTGTCTGCAAAGCGAAAGAAGGACGTCATATTAGAATACAGGATTATTGGATCCTCTTGTTAATACTTATTATATTTGTTTACATAGTTGAACAGCAGTGGATGCTTTCGTATAGGACATGTGATGACTCTGATGGAGTAACAAAAAATACAGATAGAACTCAGACCTTTTTTGTAAGTATTTAGTTGTAGTTTCCTTTTACAGTAACTTGTAGTTTCCTTTTACAGTAACTTGTAGTTTCCTTTTACAGTAACTTGATTATAAGTGTTTCTCTCTACCTATTGTAGTTCATTAAAAATGTGCAATTAGTTTTATCAAATCACAGTTCAACTCGTCAAACTTTTTTAAAAAAATGCTGAAAAGAACACAACCTTCAAAGTGCAAGTTGATAAAATAAAGCATACTTACAATACGATTTGAATTCCACTTCATCGCTATTAAGAACGTGTTGCTAAACATTTCTTTATATATTGTTATTGTAAAGAGTCATTGAAAAGGTGAGAGATAGTAATTTTTGAAATGCTATCAAAATGTCCAATCTAAATTTGCATACTGTTTTTCTTTTAAAAATTCTTCTATATTTGTAAGAATCAGACATCAGTTTGAATTAAAACATGTTATCTTCCGTAATATGTATGTGAAGTTACAATATGCTGTTACTGGTAAGTTTCCAGTGGAGATAATCTAATATCTTTTCCTCATACTCATTGTCTAATATTCCTTTAAACTTCATGAAAAATATTTAAGCTACATGTATAAATACATTTCATGTAGTAGTTTAGATTTTAATTTAATGACAACTTTGAACCATGACTAGAGAAACAACCTAAGGGAGAGATACTTAAAACCTTAATTTTGACATTTTTTTTAACAATTCGAAAAGTAGCACCTTTCTTTTTAAATGACCCATTACAATGAATATATCCTTCAAAATTGTTTGAAGTGGAATTGACATTTTATAGGATTGTAAATATGCTTTATTTTATCTCTGTGCACTTTTATGACTATATTGTGGTTTTCTACAGCAGTTGGTTAAAATTTCATACAAATGGAACAGTTGGATTTGATAAAACAATTTGCAGAATTTGGTCAGAATTTTAAGTGAACTGCAATAGGTGGAAATCAACTCTAACAGTGAAGTCACAGTTGAATGTTCATCAACATTCATTGCCATTATAGGACGAAATGGGTTAAATTATATTTTCTTTTAGAGAATGTATGTGCTTCACTTGGGTAAAAAAAGGTTCATAAAACCTTAAGATTTTAAACATCATTAATGTTTGTAAACAAAAAAAAATGATGAAAAATATAACTTCTGTAGTGGTCGCTTGGCAGTATTTTTTTTCCAGAAGACCGATATAACAGTCTCAGAAATGAATGTCTTTCAGATCTGCCTGAAAGTTTAACAAGGAGCCTGTGTACGCGTATATTCTAACATCCACCATCAATTTGATAAAGACTTAGTAGGAATAATGTATGTAAGGTCCTATGTATAACAAAATCCACATTGCATTTAGCTTATATGAAAAAGATACCTGCTAGTGGCAGTCCTTAATTCTTGTGGGTCAGTTTTAACATTCTCCTCTAAACAAACAACGCCAAATATTTTCCAGCTGTATAAGAATGCTGATTTGAAGACTCTCTTTAAATAATCCTAATTGTAACTAATTAGTTGGTATTCATAGTGGCAACATAACATGTACCACATCAGATGCGATTTCTGTGTAAATTCAAATTTTCTTCATGTTTGCAGAGTTGGTCTAGAGGGTGGTTTGTGTCGTCAGACATATATCATTCAAATTGACAATGTATTTAGTACATACTCTCAACTTACTGTTTAGGTTTGTAATACAAGATCAGTACAATCAGACACCATAAAGAGGAAGAGAAGATTTGCTGAAGGAGCTTATTTCTCAGAAGAAACACAGTTTATTGTTGCTGTTGTTGATAAGAATGTTTACAACTCACCACCTGTATTGTTGAGTCCTGATATTTTGATAATGGACGAAGATCAAGGTGTGTTCTTTATGTTAGTTAGTCTTGGATGAGTTTGAAAAATTTCTACATTCCTGCAATATGTGCATTTTGCACAAAAAAGGCAATAACTGTTAAATCTTGGGTTAATTTTTAGTCCCCGAAAATACTACAAAATGTTTTCAGATGAAAACTTGAGTTAGCTATCACTCAATAATTTAATATTTGAAATTGTTAGGAGTGATTTAATACAGATTAATTTAAAATTAAAGCATTTCAAATAGGCTTTTCAGAGTTATTATAAGATGTGATATGATTGCCAATGAGACAACTCTCCAATACAGACCAAATGACGTATAATGCCTATTTATAAACATTCTAGTCTGAAATACTTGATGCTTCTCCTGTCTCCATTATATTAGCAAGGGTATCTGTGTCCAATGACCGTATTCCATTTTTGTTACACAACATGGCGCAAACAAAAATTTTAGATATTTTCATTATGACCTATGTTGGTTGTTTATAAACTTTTTCGTAAAAATATTCCTCCGAAAATGCTTTTTTAAATGATATGATTAAACAAAATAGTTGATCAGGTCGAACTCAGAAAGATGGATTGTAAAATCATTTGACATCAGCTGTTCACTTTATCAATATTGAAATAAGAATTGGACAAATATTTTAAAACGTCAAGGTTAATGCAACTGATCAGTTTCAAATATAAACTCTTGAATAATGGTTTAAATGGTTTGATGCAAGTATGTGTTTGTAAATCAAGATAATATATTCTAACCTTGACAGTTTTCAGTGGCAAAATGAAAGGTGTTCATATAACCATTGCATTTTAATTTTCCAGGCACCATACAATATACTCTGAGAGCTTCTGATGAAGAAAATGATTTGATTGAGTACTTTATTGAACCATCCTTCAATGTTTCTGATATAAATGGAACATTATTTTTAACTAAAACTGGAATGTAAGTTTAGTTTAATGTCAACTGCGTTGATATGCATATAGATCTTTCACTGTCTGTGTCATTATCACATACTGTCTTATCTGTGAAACCTTTAAACTATTCAACCGAAATTATATAACATCATAACCAGGAAGTGTTGTATTGTAAGATTAAGTTAATTTCCTGATGGCATTGATATTTTATCCCAATGCATTTAGTGTTCCATTGATGAAATGAACTGACTTGCCGCCGGACAAACAAAATAACGAGATTTTAGCTTATGTATGTTTTCTGCTCTTTGGTCGGGTTGTTGTCACTTTGACGCATTCCCCGTTTCCATTCTCAGTTTTATAAAACCTAATTATTAATTTATATTGATTATATGTTGTTTGCCATGTTTGCCAGAATTTCCTGACATTTTAAAATTTATGAACAAGTTGTAACCATTTCCAAACTTAGAAAAACAGTAAAGTTTCATTGTTCTATTCATTTGGTGTATTTTGAATTGTATGTCGATAGTTAATCCACATAACGGTGAAATTTTGATTTAGTATTGTATAGATCTATCTTTGCGGATAAAAACGTGTAAACAAAGTGCCTCCATGTCACTCAAAATATGATTTTGTTTAGGGTGAACATTGCATTGTTCTGCTTTCAGATTACTTTATACCCCATGTAGAGATTGTACTGGTAAGGAACAGATACCAGTTGTTCTACAGGAGGTTCAGCGAGATAATTCAATCACTGCTGTTCACAGATTGATTACGTTGACTATCAGTGTTGCACAACTGAATGATCCACCAATTGTCTTTATGACTCAGTATGGACAAAACATTCTCCATGATGACCCGACAGAACCTGTTCTGGTACATAATTCTTGTTATATCTTAATATAGATAGTAGAATGAAATGTGACACTCAATCCAGAGGAAGAGGGGTGCAGTGACAAACACAGCAAGAAGAAATAGTGATGTTGATGTATTTTCAAACAGTTTTGGGGATTATTTCTACAATTTCATATTTTTTGTAATGATTGATATTGCTGACCAATTATTCTTATTTAATTTAAGCATTTCACAGTTCACAGTACAAGAGAGGCACAATATACCAAAGGGATAATCAAACTCATGAGTCAAGAACGAACTGAAAATGCCAGGGCAAAAAAAAGACGACCAAACCGAAAATACAAAATATAAAGCTCATGACTGAGCCACACAAACCCCATCAAAAAACGAGTATGATCTCAGGCGCTCCGAAATGGTAAACAGATTATACTCCACACGTGTCGTGCTGCTCGCGTAAGTACAAACCCTGGGATACACCTAATTTGGGAGGCCATATTCACGGAAAAAAGGACAGGAATATCATTACAACAATTGTATCATTTCCGTCATCATCTGTGAAACATATATTCCGTAACGGTCAACTAACACGTGATCGCGTCTGTTAATTTCCGAAGGGATAATTTCAACTTCACCACATGAAATTCTTGGTTTAAAAGCTTCTTTTATGCAACATAGGAAATTTTGATAGGAAATATAAGCTCTGCAATATCGAGAGATCTATACTCCATATGCAGGCGCTGCTGAAATGTTCCTACATATAAATGGAAAATTTCACAATTGGGAATCTCCAACTTTTGATATACTTGTTTATTTTTGGGAAAGTTGAAATCAAAACTATAAAAGATTTCAGGTAAAACAAAATCACTCGATAAATACAGGAGAAGTATTAGTTTATTCAATTATATATTAACGATTTAATTAAGCATTCAAATCTAAAAACATACCATAAAGTTTTATTTCATAACTCTATTGTGATTATATCATATATATGAAACTGATGTTTTGCTTTTTAAACAGATAAATATAGAATAACTAATCCAAGAACTCACTTATTCTTTCTATTACATTGGCAATGGGCGTTTTAATGGAAATAAAATAGAAAATGCAAGGTGACCATATCTTTTTCTACGCATTCACAATTTGTTTTGATGTAACATTATCGACAACAACACTTATTGTTGTATGAAGTCAGAGGAGTGAAATAATCGTGTATATTTCATATGTGAAATTATCAGTTTTTATTTCACTGGGAAATCACGGTTATTCATTGCAAACAATGAAATAAAGCAATATAAACTTGAGTAAGCCTTCAAATAGAGTCTATTGGCGTAAATGACTGTCTCACCAAAAATATGTCAATTTATCAAGATATCTGAGGGTTAAAGTTATATATGATCAATACAATCTTTTTATAGGTCTATTTAGAGCAAATGAATGCTTTTAATATAGAAAAATGGTCCGGTGAGTTTTCTGCAACCTTTGGTGCCTATGATATAGAAAAACAGGATTTATTTATAACTGTGTCAGAACCTTCACATGGTAGAATACTGTTATCAAAAGGAAGAGAATCAGTTCCAGACCTGGAAGCTTGTCCTCCTTACAAACATGTATGTTTCAGTATTTTTGAAAAAATATGGTATGGAACTTTTGTTCAAATCAAGTTAAACTGACTTAACTGTAGGAAAGACAGTTTTACCAACACATATTTTAGTTTTCAACTTTCTAATATAGTATTCCTCTTTCATACAAAATTAAGAAAGTACGTTTTATCGTTAAAATTGATAATTTGGATTGTAAGAAATACATTTACTATTACCATTTCATTAATTTCATTAATATTTGTACCAAAAATGAGTGTTTGAAACACAGCCAACACCATGGCCAAAATTAATAAGATAAAAAAGACAAACAAAACCGAAATACTACACAGAAAACTAGCATGCACTTCATTTGATTAGTTGTCTTATTTGTAATCATACCCCATCTCTTTATTTTATATAAATTTATAGTAATTTGAGTCCTTTAACTTTGGTTTTACGCAAGTGATTTGAAAGGTTCCGCAATCATTGATTCATCAGTGACACCTGTTGTTTTATTCCTCTCGAAATCTATTGATAAGTTATTGTTGGTAATGTATGCTAAATGTTCTTGCTAATAGAAAAAAAAACTTGTTTGTTTTAACACGAAATAATATTGCAGTTTAGTGTATTGTAAAAAACAAAGGGCGTGTTATTATCTTTTCAGTTGACAACTGAACCCTGTGGAAATTTCAGTCATAATTTACCACATGACAAAGATACTTTGTCTTGGATTTATGCTAATATCACATATAAACAGAATATGTCATCATCTGGGAATGATTTTGTAAAGATCCATATAACAGATTCTTTGAATGCTACCTCTACTGTGATAACCGTCCAATTTGTTCTGATGGAATCCCCATGTCAAAAGAAAGGAGTTTGTACACGTATGTGCATATGTATCCATAATCATTTTTACAGACCTAAATGAATATTTATGATTTAGAACAACACTTGAAATAACTTGTATAGAAAATACTTAACAAAGCAAAATCTTCATTTTAAAGTGAAAGGAACAAGGAAAATATGTTGTAAAGATTGAAATACCATTAAAAATAGGCTAAAAATTGAGAAATGGTGAAACTTTTATCATAAAAAAATATATTAGATATAAGAAGATGTGGTATGAGTGCTAATCAGACAACTCTCCATCCAAGTCACAATTTGTAAAAATAAACCATTATAGGTCAAGCATTTTTATAGAATTGAGCATAGTTCATCTATTCACGATTTTTTTGAGTTCGGCGGCTTGAACCAAATAGTCAAAATCCTTACATGGGCAGATTTCTAGATGGTATTATAATTCATGCTTTTATTCATGCAGTAATTTACATAGTTTTACGTAAAAGATAATTTCAAGCCTGGTATCTATGATGAGTTTATTCAAACCTAATATATCTTTGACAGCAAACATTCATCAGTCGTTTTCACAAAAATTAGCAAACGATTTTTTTTTAGATCGATCTATAGGCAGATACATTCATGGTATACAATGTTTTTATTGCAATTTTAATAAAAGTTGTATCTTAAAAGTCAGGTGGCAGATGATCATGACTTTTGGTATAATGTAACAATCTTGTTTTTATGTACATCCATCATCCACTCCAGTTTTCTTCTATCAAATGTCCACTGCTCGTTTATTTGTTAATTTTATTCTGCAGGAGTGATCTGACGTCAATCTTAAATTTTTGAGGGATTAGCTTAGTTTCTCTGCTACTGCAGTACTTAAAAGACCCAGTTGAAAATAATGTGAAATACCTGTGTTCAAAAAGTTCGCAAGATGTATTTGTATGTCTACACTTGCATACTTTTAAATTTCTCTTTTAGTGTAAATATAGCTGATAAATATTTGTTGTGTTTACCAAAATGACCAGTTTATATATCTTTCAGCCAAAAGAAATTACCCTTGTAGGAGTGCACATAGAGCAGTAGACTTTGATAAGAACTACATATGTACATGTACTCTAGGATACACAGGGAAACACTGTACAGATGAAATTGATGAGTGTCAAAGTTCGCCATGTGTTCCACCTTATGTGTGCTATGACGTTTTGAACGGATATTACTGTGATTGTCCAGCAGATGATCCCAACTGTGTACTTCGTGCTTGGGCGATATCCCTGATAATTCTAGCAGCATTATTTGTAGTTATTTGTATCATACTTGGATCAATTTTGCTTAGAAGAAGGTAAAATTATTTTATGCAAGTATTGAATAGAATAGTTCTGTCAAATTTCACCAAAATCTCCACTTTTGACATATCTGGGTTGTACATTTTAACGCTTTGTAAGAAAAGCTGTACACAAATTATTATTAATTTTTTTCATGATACGATGGACTGATTTTGAGATACAAAATGATAATGTTATAATTACATTTTAAAGTGTGTATATTTCACGACAAAGAAGAAGATTGTGAAATAGGCGCATATAATGAAATAGTTATATCATGCCATCACGATAAAAAAAAAAAAGGGGGATATGGTTTTGATGTACAATTAAAAACTTGAAATAATAGGATTTAACCGATATCTTCTGTGTAGTGCTTGTGTATTGTTGCAAATCTTTTGGAAAGGTCATATATGCCAGGTTTGTTTATAATAAATTCAGTGTAAATGTTTTTGTAACTGCTTTGCAACATTGTCCTTAGTTGTACATTTTAAGTGTGAATTTAAAGTTATATTGTATTTGATTGAATTTTTTTGTGTGTGTATTTTCTCAATTCAATAAAATGTGCTTCTTATGGAATATCAAATGATATGTATTGCTTAAAAGTTAACTATATATCTTATTTTTGTTGAAGACTTTACAAGAATAAAGACCCTTTGCTTTTGTCTTGGAGATTTAGAGAAGGTAATTTTTTTGTTATTTCACTGACAGCAATTCATATAATTTTGCATATTTCAAATGGCCTGGCATATTTGGAAAATGAAACACTGTCATCTTTTTTATAATGTATACTGTTATACCTGTATCATGTTTTACCATTTACTTTATCCCATCATTCTGGTTACACTGCATAGAAACCGAAACTCTACTTATCCACTGTCTCTACATGTAAATCTTAGTTCCAATGAAAGAGCAAACATCAAAACAAATTATACATGCAAAACAATTAAACTTTTCTACAATATATTATTGTTTAACAGCTTTGATATTGTGTTTAATCTGCCCTGCATATGCTGATCTTGTCTAGATAAAGGTTTTATGTTGTACAAAAATAAATTCATTCACATAGTATACCATTAGTATAGCAGCAATGTAAATAACAATTCCTTAAGTCAGCAAGCACTATAAAAGATCCTTATAAACCGATATACATGATGCACTTGAATTTGGTGCATATTTTTCTACCTTGTTGATAATTAAAGTTTTTGGATTCTCATTTCCTTTTTATTTTAGTGAGACTGCATATGAATTTTAAAGATAATTTGTGATAAAAAGTTATACTGTCAGACTTATTCAAAGGTTTTTAATTTTTAAAAGAAACTATCGTATGTCATTTTTATCAACTTTTCTTTTCAGACATGAATGGAGAGGTAAATATATTGTAAAATCTGTATAGGATAGTTAGAAAGTAACTGATCAGCTCACGTGTGAGAGTGAGTATATAGTATCCTGCCTGTAAAGAGTAATAGAATATACTGGTTTACCCAAGAAAAGTGGGTTTCTATCTTATGCAATCAACTCCTACTACATTTTAATTCCAGATCTTTGACACTTCATATTGTACACATATAAATGATGTGAACCTGCTTTCATGGAACTGTTCGAGGATTTTTTTCCTTTATTCTTAGATTTGCGAACTCGGTAATTTTCAATAAAATTAACAAAATATAATACTAATTTGGTTCAATTTAGTCTCCCTACAGGTTAAATCCCAGTTCCTTGACAGTTCAAAAAAGGACTGGACATACTAAAGTTGTCCACTGCTATCATGGAAATGTTTTTAAGATTTGTTTCCTCACATTTTCCAGACTTGGAAACTTCTACAATGTTTAGCAAATTAAAAAAAAACCAATACCAATTTTGTGTATTTTAATGTCTACATTTTGTAACCCAGACCAAGGAGATTTTATATAAAGATTGCAGAACCATTAAAGTTGTGCCCCCGTTGTTATCAAAATGTTTGAGTATCAGTTTGCCAATTTTCCAGACATAGAACCTTATTAATATTTTCAGCTTTATTTTCTAAAATTGTTCCAATTCATTTGAAACGTTCATATATTGAAACTTTGCACCTGCTTTTCAGGAATTGTTTGAGGAATTTATCTCAATTTTTTTTAGCTTTTTGTCAGCATAGTTTTAACAAAGATATCAGTTCCTTCTATTTGAGTCTTTTTCTCAACAGCTTTAAATCAAAGCTGCTTGATAGTTTTGTTTCCATAAGAAATACCATTTACACATATTAAACACCAAAGCAGGGTTTAAGCGAGCAGTAGTTCACTGTGCAGTGTATGTTCTTAATGTCAGTATAGATCATCAATCTGGGTTTCGTACTTCTAGTATCCATCTATTAAATATTGATTCATTAAATGCAATATATATATGGTTAACATTGACGTATGTCAGCAAAAAAAAATCACAAATTAATCATGATCTTTTTAAATATTCAAGGATGACATATTTCATGTGATGCAGCGAAGCATCTCAATTAAAAGAGGTCAAATCCTGACCTATGGCTTTGACGTAGCTATACCCTGCTATAAATACTGCGGCGGTTACCTGTTTCAATCAAAATTTGAAGTTTGTTTGTGCAACAAAACATGGGATGGGCAAATTATACCCTCCAAATCTTCTCGAGCCTCAGGATCCATTTCTAGAATGAATCTCATCCTTCACATTCCAAGTTATGCTAGGATGAGAGATATTGGGATTTCAATAACCATTATTTGTAAACAACACTCTATAAAAGTCAGTGAGAATCGACCAAATGTATGCAAATAAGTTAACATGTGTTCAGATTGGAATGTAAATGGTCTTTCTTCCAATATTTCAGGATTATGATACAGAGAGCCAACTTAGTGACCATGGAATCTTCTTAAGAAACCTCATAGCCAGAGAAGATATCCCATATGCAGATCAAAAAGTCAGTGATTATTTTTGTGATTGAATAAAACGGTAGCGGTAGTTCAACCAGTTTGATTGATTGAATCTAATTTATGCCAAAATATTTTTGTTTCCAAACTGTCCATGTTGTTTACTGCACGCACCATAGACTTCTAGGAACAAATATACAATATGGATAGTTAAAAGTCTAATACCCTCATAATTATACCTATATGTAACATTGCTAACCTACATATAGATACTGTACCTTCAAAAAAATGCAATAAATGCAAATCCTTGTTAAGTACATGTACAGGTTAAAAACAAGGACATGTGGTATAATTGCCAATGAGCCAACTATCCATCAAAGTTCAAATGAAGGGATGTAAGCAATTATAGGCAATTGTACGGCCTTCAACAATGAGAAAAATTCGGCTTTTAACGGCTCCAACTCACGGCCTTTTTTTATAACAAAACAATTTACGAAAAACAAATATGACAGACACGAACCAATGACAACCACTGAACTACAGGCTCCTGATTTTGGCTAGGCACATAAAGAATGTGACAGGATTAGGCATGTTTTTGAGTTCTCAACGTCAAAAGATGGGAACGAGGCTCAAAAATTACTAACATTAAAACAATTAACACAAAGCGCCAAAAAAAGGTACTCGCAGTTACAGAAAGCTAGTTCAAAGCCAAATACAATTTAAACATAAATCATGTTCTCCCAGACTAAGTCTAGATCTTTTTGTACTGAGAAAAAGGACAATTCGGGAAAGTGTCGACATTAACTAACTTAAGTGTATTTTTTTTTTGTTAAATTGATTTTAAACCTTACACATGTATAAGAAAGATGAAGTCTGTCAGCAGATATTTATCATGATGTTTTGAAGTTCTAAAGGGAAATACTGGGTATATTTAAACAACTATCTTTTTTTTTTAATATCACTCCAAGTTTAGAATTACAAGAAATTCGTTAATACTAAGATAATGTACTTTATTCTTATTACAGAATGTTGATACAGAGAGCAAATTGAGTGCCCAAGATACCGTTTCAGTTGAGGTATTAAAACACTTTCGGTTAAATTTTTATTAGTTAGATACATTTGTAACCTTGGATATTGTGAAGTATGTAAAAGAAAGTTTATCATAAATCAATAATGATATTGGGAAGTAATAAACTAAAGAATAGATATAATTCCACTTGAGTAAGTTTGCTTATAACAACTGCTATTTTTCTAAACAGCACTTTATATATTATGATGTTGAATTAGAATGTATCAAATTTATCAATAAAAGGTAACCTTTCTACAAGTTCTAGTTTGAATGTTTAACTCCTTCTAATGTTACAGGATGTCGATATAGAGAGCAAACTGAGTGACCAAGAAGATTCTAGAAAAATCCTAGACATGGATGATAAACAGGTCAGTGGTGATCCTTGAATTGATTAAACGGTAGTGAATAAACTCATCATAGATACCAGGATTGAAATTTTGTATTTGCGCCAGACGCGCGTTTCGTCTATAAAAGACTCATCAGTGACACTCGAATAAAAAAAAGTTAAAAAGGCCAAATAAAGTACGAAGTTGAAGAGCATTGAGGACCAAATATTCCTAAAAGTTTTGCCAAATACAGCTAAGGTAATATATTCCTGAGGTGATAGTGTAAATTAATTCGTGAATTACATTTAATTTAGGCCAAAAATATGTCACTGTCTGTTTCCAAACTGTCCAAAATTTTTAATGCTTTTATAAAAAGAAAAACATTACTTACCAACTGACTTAGCCAAATAATTATGTTTTTTTTAAATCCAGGTTTATGAAATGTACTCAAATATATTGTTTAGGATTTCTTGCCTTAAGGAATACTCATATCTAGGGAAGTTGATGCATTCAAGTCATTTTTGGTTTAAGATTTATTTGTTATGCGTTTTTGTCCTTAAATATGAGCATATGATGAAATCTGTAAACGACAGTTTTTTACGACTGTCTGTTTTTAAAACTTCACTGCATAAAATTTAGTTATAACTGACAAGTTGAATTAAATTAGAAACTGAATTCAAAAAACTATTGCATGCAGTTTTTATTATGTTTATTGTACAATGAGCAAACGTTTTAAATTAATTGTTGGGATTTCACGAAATGCAATTTACAAATAATGAAATGAACATTTAAATTGCGAGTTATTAATTTTGGAACCTTTCGTGCTTGAATTTTCGTTATAATAAAAAAAACAATGTTCGTGTGTAAATGTTCATTATTCTCTTCTGTTGTCTCAGGATCTTGATACAGAGAGTAAACTGAGTGACCATGAAAGATTTTCAAGAAACCTCCTAGTCAGGGAAGATGAACAGGTCATTCCTTATTTTTAATGAGATAAATGGTAGCGATAAAGTTTACTAAATCAATAATACACTTTTAAATATAGTCAACCGTACGTAATACTGTCCATGAATGATGTTAATTGCCAACACCTATGTTTTAGTGCCAAATATACAATATGAACACTAAAAGTCTTATGCTTGTATCTTTATAAAGCATTTGATAATCTACTGTTCCAAAACAAACTTGTACAAACTCAAATACTGATAACGTAATTTATTTGTTCATGTTTTCTTGTTCCATATTATATGTATTACCTTAATCAAGAATATATGTTGAAGCCTGTCGTCAAAAGTTTATGATGAATAAAATAGGCTGAGTAATGAACTTAATAGAAGAGAAAGGTTATATTTTTATATGAACGATTATTGTTCGAACAAATGTTGTTTTTGTTTTTATTAATTTCAAATGACGCATAAAATGATTAGAATGGACCAATTGTATGGAAATGAAATAATATGTTAGGTGGAAATTTTCTTGACATTTCTTTGATTTACAGGATATTGATGCAGATAGCACAACAAGTGACCATGAACGGTTTTTGAGATACCTCCTGGCCAGAGAAGATATCCCATATGCAGATCAAAAGGTCAGTGTGTATTTAAAGAATTAAAGGTTAGCTGTTGGTACAATCTATCCAATTAATTACATCTAATTTATGCCGAAAATATAGGACAAGGACGTATATTCAGCAGCTAAGATATGACTCATCACATACAAGTTCAAATTTGATCTCAATTATTTCAGCCACATCCCAACATGTCAACAGAGATATTTGTCGTCATTATCAAAAAGAAAACATATGGGTTGATGATTGTAATAAAAACAAACTTTTGATATATGAGGAATAAACAAATATGTCGGAGGTACAGCACATTTGTTGCGTTTTTACATGCCAGTCTTCAATCCTAAACTAAAATTTAGATTAATAGTAAAGGCAATGACAACCATAGTGATATACAATTTTATGTGCCGGATTTCCATTTACTACATTAGTGTATCCATTTACAATTCTTTTTAATTCATATTTTTCTCACAGGGTGACACTGAAACCTGTCAACCGATATTGAGTACAAGTGAAAACAGAGATGTCAATGATGAATAAAAAATGGCGATCTGAACCCTAAACTTTTTAATAGTATATATTGTATAACTATATTAGACATATTTATTGGCATTGTATATAAATAAAAAGCTTGATGAACTATTCTTGTGGCATTACTGATTATTAGGGAAAATACAGATCAAAGTTTATGCTTTCCAATGTGCTCATGGCAACCATTTTTATTTTTAATGATTTGAAACGATAGTTATTCTTCAGTTCAATGAGATTTGAAGAAAGGAAATGAATGTACAGATTGCTTAAAACAACTATCCATTACCTATTTTCGATCTTTTTTTCATGTTTTGATGTTTTCCTTTTTTATATGCCTTCATTTTTCTGATCTGACAAAATGGAGTAATGAAAACATAATACAAACTGTATCTTTATTTTAACTGCATTTAAATGTTTTATATCTAGGTGACAGAAGTTTAACGTTGTTCAGATCTAAAAAATATGTTTTTGTATGACAAAACAAGGTAACAAACAAAACCAAAGGGAATCTTATGAACTTCGAAAGCAGCGAGACCAGGTGCATGGAGAGAGTAATCGTCTCCTGCTATGCATGTATAGCACGCCATGCAAATCCGCACTCAATCAAAATGTCACAATCTGAAATAGGGCTTAATGGTAAAATAATAGGTGAGACGACTTATCTACTACCTTAAGATCTAAGAACGCGAAACCATGTCACTACTGAATTGCGACACCGACACATCGTACCATTCAACCAATTTGTAATGGTGACTGTAAAACTTATGAAATGTTGATTTCAATCGTTCTTCCTTATAACTCTGTTGGGGCAGTTTGTTTGTAAAGAGCACACCCCTGTATTGAAAATTGAAATATGTAAACTACATACGATTGGCAAAAAGTTATGTAACTGCTGAGAAATTATAAGTTGGCAATTGAAGAGTTGAAATCATCAAGTTTCAGGTGTTCGTAATATCCCTAATTTTAAGTTCACTAGATGTATGAGATGCAAGCACTCACTGAAATATTGGTTATTGAGTGACAGGATATCATCAATGTATCTCAAAGTGAAATTTAAGAAATTTGTAAGATGCTTGCATTCTTCTTTTGTTTTTGAGAAGGTTCAATATTAATTCTGCTTCAAATGAGTACAAAAAGAAGTTGAACGATAGGGTGCAAAATAAGTACAATAATAATCTTGTCACATTTGGTTAGTGATGAAACTTACATACTCGCCGCCATATGATTCATTCGATAAATACTTAACATTTTGTTCCTTCATACGCTTAAACAGTTTTATCTATGTTTTGTGCATTTTGTCTGATCACATTAGGAGAAAACACTTGCTATTGGAATGCATAGTGCTTGAATATAGGGCTTCTTTCAAAATGTTGTCTTTCCGTTTGCATATTTAATAACAACTTTACTTCATTTACTGTAAAATTAACAACGAATTAAAAAAAATTGTCATATATATCTGGACAATACAACAAATGAAGATTTAGACATTTATTGACAAAATATACAAGAATTCGACAATAACTGAAAATAATCTACAAAATTTGTACAACTAAACATTTGTTTTACAGCTTCTCTGTTGATGTAAAACACACAAAGTCAGCAAATTCATGTTCACTTTAGCATAATGTTAAGGGGTAAAATCTATCACAGGGGAATTATTCTCCATTCTGTGGTTGCAAGATTTAAAGCATTTGCTTGAAAGTTTTATTAGATAGTGTTATTTGCAAACTAAAATGAAATATGTTAAATATTGAAACAATTGTAGTGTGTTTTACACTACCAATCCGTTTTATACATTTTATACAACCAATCAGTTCAATCTTGTTTTATACAACCAATCAGTTCAATCGGTTTGTTTTACACAACCAATCAGTTCCATCGGTTTGTTTTACACAACCAATCAGTTCAATCAGTTTTACACACATCAGTAAAACATTTTGCAACCTGCTAGGGAAGCCTAGCAACATGTTACATAGAAACCGCAATTTTTGCAAAGTCTGTATAACTGATGATTATTTCAGTGCCTCTAATGTTAAATGCAAGGCGCACTGAAGTAAACAAACTGTTAACAATTTTATTTTGTTAAAAGTTTGACCCCTGAAACGCACTAACAAAATGAAATCAAAATATGGGCATTTGCTATTTATTATCTAAACGATGAAACAAAAAACTTCAAATTCGAAGGAAGTCGACATAGTCTATCAACGAATGTAATCCATCATATTTAATATTATCTGGTTAAATGGAGACATATTCAATGTAAAAATGTTTCATCACTTCAACAGTGCATGCATTGTTTGAGAGGTAAGTCTGATATTAAAGTTGGAATTACGTCGCTTCTCACGAAGTCTCTATTAAAGGGGCATTAGCTACGAAATATAAAAAGATTAAAATATGTTGTTTTTTTTTGTTCAATCATTAATGAAAGTGAAATAGTGAAATAATAATTCGCTTTTAGAAGCCAGTTTGGTTCAATTTTGTCAAAATAATCTAAGAAACATCGCTGATGAATAATTCACTTGCAAGTGAATAATTCGACCTCATTGAATCCGTATTCATGTGACCTTCAATTTAACCCCTTAGCTAGAGATGGGTTACGCATGCATTAGAAGTTTAGAAGTGTTCAGTTATTAAAAGAAAAATGTCAACATTCAAAGTGAAACAAGGGTTAACCATTTGATTGACTGATTCGATCCACAAAAACTCATTCTTATACAGGTAAAAACGATGATTAACATATATATTTAACCTATAATATGAATTCAAACAGACCTAGAAAAATCCAATTGCACGAGTTCGCTTTATATTTATATCTATATTTATGTTTATATCGTGTTATATGACCGTCGGCAGTCTTCGGGGGTCAGCTTGATGGTAAATTAGATGGCGTCTTGACTTAAATACGCACAAAATGCTGATACATATTATCGAGCCTATGCATTGTAAATTTTTTATTTAAGACTTTTTATAATTTGGATAAACGATTTAGTATGTAATAAATCAAATATGATAATTTGAGTCAAATCGGTGAACATGAATATGACAGTAAATGCCCTATTAAAACTAATATTTTTGCTTTCCGAAAATACATTTTATCACAATTAATAGCACAAAAACAGTCATTTCATTACAACATATTTATGATTTTAAACTCCTTTTTAGTATTGTATATCAATTTCAATTCCCCTTATACTAAAGTATTCTGGATTTCATTTTTGGGGTTAAATCTTTTTTTTTCTTTTGTTTTGTAGTTTGAAATTCAGATTTCGAGTTTGGTTGACTAGCAGAAAGGATTATGTTGTTAAATTTCATAGTAAATTTTTAGTACACATTGTTATTTCATGTAAGACCAATTATCACAAGTGCCGACTAACGATAAAAGCATATATTTGTCTCTGCACTTGGTTGGTTGTATTTTAAGCACCTGTACTCTGAAGCATTTACAAATAAATTAAATACCTTTCAATTTAAGTTTTGTGAACACAATGAATTATGGTGACAAAAGTGACCGGGATGTATAATTGAGAATCATATTTACAAGTTGTTTGACAACTATCAATATTTTAAATGTAAATTAACCAACATATATGTACACAACTCTAGTATCGTCATACAATATGTACAAAAGCACAAATCCGGTCCAACTGCATCACATTTTTGAACCAGAGAGAGGGATCCTTTGAGTATAGTGTACAAATTGTGTCACATTTTCCATCATCTATGGGAAACGTATGTAGTCCTCCAGTATCTGCCACTATTTTGAAGAACTAGAACAATGACACAATGTCAGAATGTGTTCACTATCCCACGTCTAGTCATGAGGAAAAGAATCTTCTGACTTTAGAAGTCAATAGTTTAATAAATGACTGTGGCATTAGTGTATGCGATACATTTGCATACTTAAAATAATTTAATGGTTGTGCTATCACTTCCATCAACGCGTTCAACAGTTTCCTGTCCTGAAAAAAAAGGTTGATGAAATATGAATAGTTCATTGAAAAAAGCATTAAGGCAAAACTTAATGTAATGCTTTATAAAGAATAACAATTAAATGAAGACTAGTAAAATGCTTTACCATTCATTATTAATAATTACACAAATGACTTGATGGCGTAATATGATAAAAAAAAAAACTGTATGCAAAAACCTATTAACGAATTCAAATGTCCTATCGAGACTTACCCAAAAGTTTAAAAAAGAAAGTTTAAAGCTAATTTTCTTAAATTTTATACAGCATTTCATCGATCTATAGCCAGATACTTAAAGAATATTTCTTTAATCAAGTTAGTAAATCCATTTCTTCACTACTGCAGATATTAAATGACTTTTGTATATAGCTGTGAATTGATGAGCTTCACTTTTATGCCAAGTCCAATGAACAATCGAATCTATCGCTGCACATGATTGTAAAATGAATTTTTATTGCATAAATCTCTGTTGAACGTATGGTAGCATTATCCACTGTATATCGGTAATTCATAAGTTAGATGACGGCCGTGTCAGAAAAAAACCTTAACTTAGTGCTTCCCTGTTAATCATGTGTCGTCCAGGTGCTTACGCATAGACTTGTCGATTAGTATTTAGCATGATAAATAGAATAACATTCTTAGTTTTGCGTATCGATGTACTTCAAAAATAGTTCATTCTTAAATTTGCAGTTTAACAATGAGTAGTCACAGTTCGAATTTTAATTTTGTTTGTTTTGAAATTATTAAATTACATAGATATTTTACAAGGAACAAATAATTTCAATTGGCAGACAACAAACTTAAAGAATTTTAGAGTGATATTTTTATGTCCTAAAATTGCGCAACATGACTGCACGTGTCCTCCATATTATTGTTTCAAAAAAGCTTAGAAGTATTTTAAACAATACAAATACAAGTCTTGACTTAACTGAAACTTTACTGGGTTGTCGTCTGTTTATGTAGTTAATACGTGTCTCTCGTTTCTCGTTTTTATATAGATTAGACCGTTGGTTTTCCCGTTTGAATGGTTTTACACTAGTAATTTTTTGAGGCCCTTTATAGCTTGCTGTTCGGTGTAAGCCAATGCTCCGTGTTGAAGGCCGTACCTTGACCTATAATGGTTTACTTTTATAAATTGTTACTTGGATGGAGAGTCGTCTCATTGGCACTCATACCACATCTTCCTATATCTATTTAGTATTAAAACGTAATTAAAAGACGGGAGAATTGAATGCTTTTTTGTAGTTGTATCGGAAGTAAAACGTCTTGACAATGTGCATATTAACTTGAGTGCGAGGACTCTCAGACAAGTTCTTCAAATAGCTTATTTCATGTCATATAGTAGTATCGATACGTCAAGTTCATTTCTTACCTTTAAAATGTGTTGGTGTTGATATGAATTGTATAGCCGTCCATCTTTTACAATGTCTTCTATAAGTGGTTGATATTCCTCTGCAATAGAATACAATTATTAGTCTGTATTTTTTTTGGAAGAGACAAATATCCTTTATCTTACTAATAGTGGTCAGTATCATAGTATGTTTTTGTTTTTTATTATCTGGCTAACTGTGTCTCGGAACATTACTGCCCCTGATACATGAGATTTGCTTTCTAGTTGCAATTTTATTCTGGTGCAAACATTTGAGAATACATAACGGGCATGAATTCTCCGAGTTTCCGTCTAAAAAAAGCTATGATGGCAATAATTTGTTTCGTGATATTTTCACTTCTTACTTTTAAACGGACCAATATTGTAATTTCAAGACAACTTAAAACTAAATTGCAGCAAAAATATAACCCCAATATTAAAAGATAAAAAAAACTCTTCTGAGTATAAAACATTGAACTGTTATGTCAATGTCTTCTTCAGTATGTAATTGATATTTGCCACTTGACTTCATGCAGCCAACCGCAAAAGCTCTTTACAGTTTCCATATGATTTAAGATTTTCAAATATTTTGACCTCGAGCATCACTTACGGGAAATTAATTGTCGAAATGCCCTTCGGAGCTATATTAAAACTCTAAGAGCCTTTGTCGCTCACCTTGGTCTATGTGCATATTCAACAAAGGACACCCTACAAAATTGTAGACGAGAATAGAATTCATAACAAAAATCTCTGTTTTGTTGATTTTGTACTGCTGATCATTTAGTCTGTTTAGTTTTTCTCTATCTTCTGTATTTTTTTGCTCAAAACACAACAGAGGGCAATCACTCCTATAAAGAGTGACAGTCTACTAAATATATTGGCAAATTTGACTTGTTAGTAGATCTTGTCAGGCTGATCATTTTTGTTATCTAAAGTGTCTATTTATCTATTATAATTTTTATCATATAAGGCAAACGCAATAAAAATAGAAAAAATCGTCATTAAAAGGCAATATCTCCAATAAGGAGTCGTCGGATGATTTCCTCCAAATTGTCCTAATTGTAGTATTATAATTTTTAAGATATAAGGCAAAAACGCAAAAGAAATGTTAGAAATGTTCATCAAATAGCAATAACTCTAATAAGGAGTCGACCGACGATTTCGACTATTAGACTTATTTGTAGAACTTGTCTTGCTGATCATTTTTGCAATTTAAAGTTTCTCTCTATCAAGTATAGTTTTCAATTTAATAAGGGTAATAACTCCTATAAGAAGTCGTCTGACAGTTTTGACGTTTATAGACATTTGGTAGAGCTAAACATTCTGAACATTTGTGCTCTTGTCAGATATTCTCTATTTATAACGGTTTTCAAAATAATAGACAAAACTTGCATTTTACACCTATGTTCTATTTTAAGCCATATCGGCTATGTTGGTTGGCAGGTGAGGTCATCAGACACATTTTTTTAAACTAGATACCCCCATGGTCATTGTGGCCAAGTTTGGTTAAAAAGGACATTAAGAAAATAGCCAAAGTCATTTAGGGTCAACTTGTCTGAGGAAGTTGGAACCTCAGTTTCTTATCAATTTCTTAATCTGAGAAAAGGGATTTTTAAATCTGTCTATGTTAAAAAAAAGTTAAATAACAAAAACACTCCAAGGAAAATTCAAAACGGAAAGTCCCTTATCAAATGGCAAAATCAAAAGCTCAAACACATCAAACGAATGGAAAACAACTATCATATTCCTGACTTGGTACAGTCATTTCCTTGTGTGTAAATGGTGGATTAAACCTGGTTTAATAGCTAGCTAAACCTCTCACTTGTATGACAGTCGCATAAAATTCCACTACATCGACAACAATGTGCGGACAAAACAAACAGACATATATAAATCATACTAGTACCGAAGCACTGATTACTGAGCTGATTGCTCGTGATACCATCGAGGACTAACAGTCCTCTAGCAGCGGTATCGACAAAGTGATCGCAAATGAAATAAACTTAGTTTGAAATAGCTCTTTGTTAATAATAATATCTATATGTACCATTATAAGTTACATATGGTATAGAAAATCCAGCTGCTGTATTTTTGCCATCAGATTTGAACTGAATCCACATCCTTTTGGATCTTGAAGTGAATGCAATTGGTCGTTCCTTGGTCTCACATGCCTCATATGATGTTACAGATGATGGCTTTTCTGCAAATTACGTTCACTATTATTAATAACTGAATAGCAAAAAATCTAATAATTTTATAAAAAGATATAATTTGAAATGGGTTTCAATTTTATCTTTTCATACTTCAAAATCAGAAAAAGAGGTACTCACCGTTTCGATAGTCATTATCCCATTGCTGATGCATCAATGTTTGTCGTTTTAGTATTTCACTTCTAATCGTTATGAAATACTTTGAAACATTGATTTTACATTTTTTCTATAATTTGGTTAAAACAAACGAATGCCCAATCGTTAGGAACTAAATCATGCTATTTACTACAAAACAATTAAGTTGCTGTTTTGATACTATCATTCAAATGAACTTATATATATTAAGAACTACACTGTTTTGGCCAACTGCTATAAATACTGCTCGCATATAATATTCATTTTATAGTAATATAATAGTAGATTGATGGTGCTATACAGATGTGTCTGCTAAACAGATATGATTATACCTAATGGAAGAAAAATACTCATTCATAAGAATGAAATAGTTTTAGTTTTCTTCATTTACCATGATGTGGTAATCAATACACCTACTAGATATTTGCTTACTGGTTTTTTAGTATATACATTGTGATCATCGTAAGCCTGGATTCTTAAATGATTTTTTCAAATAAAATATGAAACAATTATTTTGAAAAGTTTGATATAGCAATAACAATTACTTGATTGTCTCATTACTAGGATATCACCGCATTTGTCTATCTGTTGCAAAAATACTTCAGGAATGATGACAAGGATCCTTCTTTTCTTCCCAGGTTTTATTTTCCAAATACATTCTCTATTGTTTGGATAATTTCCTGGATAATTTGGACTTTGAATGAAGCCATGTAGCTTTCCGATGAGTCCACCACATGCTGCGTCTAAAAATGAAAATGTAACCCTCATTTAAAAAGAAATTCTAGAATTTTGTGGTACAATATGTATATTGAGTCAAAAACAAGATATTAATAAATGCAAAATTGTTTCTTTATTGCAGTTTCAAATTTTGCTCTGTCATGAGTATTTAAAAATAATTTTCTTTTGAAATAAACCATTTAACAAAATGTGAAGCTAAAACTGGATTTGGTTAGTTTGTATTACTGTTTCAGGACATAAATTCCAAATAACAATCTTATTACAATACAGATCCTGTGTCCAAGCTTTCCTTACAAGGATCTGACAACACTCCGTTTCACTTTCTGCTATGGAAATAATTACATCAGCCAATGAAATTTCAGACTTAAAATTTTTGAAGGTGGGTATCATTCCAACAAAACCAGAGTATCCCGAAAAGTCTTTGAAGTAGAAAGATACGTTTTCAGATCCTTGTTTCTGTATTTTTATTTAATAGAATTATTATGTGAAATGTATCAGTTTCTTTGTTTCAATACACACTTTTACATTCAGAAACATTTGTGGTTGCATCTTGATCTGTAATGGTATCACCAGGACAAGCTGTGCAATAGTTCTGACCATATTCCATTTGGTAACTGCCGGTAGGACAAACTTGACAAGTGTGTGTTCGTATGTCGTAGAAATGGCCAGGTGAACAAGTTGCTAAGGAATGGAAAACAATAAAATAGTCATTCCGACTTTTGTCAGAAGGAAAAGTCAACTTTGTCAATGTATTTATTGTCAATTCTATCTATTTTAATATTGTTTTTTCGTTCTAAGACTATTTTTTACAAATATATTGTAGTATCTTTTCTATAACCGAAATAACAATAATTCAAAAATTATGTAACTTCTAAAGCATAAATTTAAACATGGAAACATCCAAACTATGTTTATGATTAATTAGTATTCACCTTTAGCAGAGCATTGTTTGAAGCTACGTGCTCCTAAACCAGTAGTTTCCAATCCTCCTCCGCAAGGAACACACCTGAGTCGACCATATTCAGACTGATAGAAACTTTTTGGACAGTCAAGGCAAGGTAACATCCCATCTTTGGAATACGACCCCGGTGGACATAAAACTAAAAGAAATCCGGTTTTGTTTTACATTTAACTTATTTAAGTCAGTATTCACCATTTAGTACAGTAATCATATTTTTGCTTTTATCCTTAGAATGTAAAATCTTCAAACAAATAATGATGCTATTATTTTATCTCGTGATTCATTTCCCTCAAATAATTCTCCATTTCAAAAACAAAAAACTTGTGCAATTTGGAATAAGATTTTACGTTTCAATATATAGTTTAACAGTATTTGTAGTATCATGGGACATACCTGTACATTGTGTTATGTTGACAGCTCCAAGTATTCCTATACCGAGTTTGACTTGAGGACAAAGATTGCACAATGTTTGTCCTTCTTTTTCTTGATATGTTCCTCGTGGACAGATTTTGCATTGCTTTTGTTTCTTGTCAAAGAACGTTCCAACACTGCATGCCACTAAAATATGATAATTAAATACATAATGAGGTTATAGATCAATAAATAATGGTCGTTAAAATTAGTTCACCTGATTGTGTACCTGTGTCATATCACCAGCTTTATCAGTTGATACTTTCTTACTCTGAGTGAATCCTTTTAACTTTTCCGACCTCTAGTCGTATGTGTTGGAATTTTCTATTTTTAGGGGAAATTTAAACGTGATTGAGGATCTGCTCATTAGCGGAAACGTTTCAAGGGTTTGCTGATGGCCGCCTTCGCTTATTTTGTGACTGTCCCGACAATATTAACTTACTATCTGTGTTACACTGGCTTATATTAGTTATCTTATTAGAGTAGTGACAAAATTCATTGTTTTAAATAGATGAATATTACATCTGATATATAAGAATACAAAGTTTTCTGTTTATTCACACTAATTGTATAGTGCATCAGACTTAGGATTAATCGTCGAAGAAAATGTACTGCAAGATTAATTAAAAGAATTGTGTCTATATAAGTCGCCGAACGATTATGAACATGCTATAACCATTAATGACTGTCTTAAAATTGAAAGTATTATACCAATGTTTCTACATAAAAATACTGTTCAAGGTATAGACGGCTAAAATGGGAATAGAACAATCTTGATCGCATTACTTCCAAAAAAAGTGCGACATTGTGTGTCAACAGTGTAAGCATCTCATGTTATGAATACAACGCCAATAAACAATGTGTTATAACTTTATGTATGACCTCAAATAGGTGTTTATTTCTACTTTTTACAGTGGAGGAGTCAATTTTGCATTTCCTAAAATGTAATTTCTACCTTTGTAGTTATATTTTAACTTACCACATGCTTCCCCGACTAATAAGAATCCGTCCGAACAAGAGAAATACACCTTTTTCTTAAATTTTAAGGATTTTTTCAGAATATACCGATCAGCATTGTCATATCTACAATATATATTTATTATTTAAATAATATTAAACCACTTTGCAATAATCATAATGTTTATTATCACGTCAATGTAAATATTTTCTGGTCTATATTACTTGTTTTATACACATTGTGATTTTATGTGTTTTGTGGTCAGATATAAAAGTTAGAGCTTAAAATAAAAAACAAAGGCATACACTAGATATAAAAATCATGAATTTAATGTACCCAATAATTAGATGATATCAAGTGCAGCTATATGCATAATCGCTCATGCGACTCGAAAATCTGCTAGTGAGTATACATATCAATCTAATGATACGCTAGGGAGACCGATGAACGGAAACTTTTTACCTATTATGTCCGTTTGTTTTACTCTTACATTGTTGTCAATATAATGGTATGCTATATGACTGTCATACAAATAAGAGGTTTAACTAGCTATAAAACATGGTTTAATTCACCATTTTCTGCTTGGGGAAATGCCTTTACTAAGTCAGGAATATGACATTGTTATCCATTCGTTTGATTGTTTGAGCTTTTGATTTTGCCATTTGATAAGGAACTTTCCGTTTTGAATTTTCCTTGGAGTTGGGTATTTTTGATATTTTACTTTTTGGTCATTTGTAAGTTTAAATAGTTACGTTTGATTTGAATATTGAAGTTAAGCTGTTAAAAAAAAATCAAATCTAGTGCTTTACTTTGGCACACATTTTGCATTGCCATCTTGGTAACTTTTTTTCTTTCTAGGGACACACTTCCTATGTAAGAAAGCACAAATTGTCATAGCTACCTAGCACACAACTACCTTTACAGATTTAAAGCCTGTGAACGACATTGATAGGATGCCAACATTGTAAATATTTGTTATCCATGTAAAGGTAATTTTTCTGCAATTTTCGTTTTTTCTTATTAATACCTTTAATATGATTTACCTAAAGAAAAAATCTTTTTTATTTGCTGCTTTTCTCATCTTTTTCAGTGCTTTCTTCATTCGACGTTCTGTCCTTTTCGCAGTACATGCAGCATCACATTTTCCTATACATTAAAAAGCATTGGTTTCCAAATTGTTTTGGCACATTGATACGGATTAAAATGAATCTCTGTGCCAACTATTATGTGTATCAGTTTCTGAAAACTTTGTCGAATGCACGTATCGTAATTGCCAAAATAAATAATATTTAGCTGAACTGATGTTTAATTGATTTTAAATATTTATCAACTCCTTTGACAGCTTAAACATATTAAGTGTGCAAGCTTTATTTCCCTATAGTATCACACTTACTGTAACATATATTATATACAGCATACATGAATTTCGGCATCTGTCGCATTTTGTTAGCAGGAAAATATATATTCAATTGCATTTAGATTCTCCATTGTCTGCACGTTGCTTGCGATTTTCTTAACCTAAAATAATTTGTTTACTTTTCTACCTCAATAACACATTTGCGTATTTCCCTTTTTCCCTGTGTGAGAAAATAAAAAAAGCGTGAAAAAGAAGATTCTTTTTCCTAATGATTTAAGAATTTGAGCTCGTTGGTACATAACGAAATTATAGAAATTAGTTGTTCTTAGAACAGTTATGCTTAATTATCTTAAAAGATCTACTTGTTACAATACATCTTTCTTACCTCAATGACAAATATGTTGTCCCTCCGAACAAATCACCAACAATATTGTTTTATGTGTAAATCACATTATATAAACATCTGGTGTGGAGCAGGATCTGCTTACCCTTCCGGAGCACCTGAGATCACCCCCAGTTTTTGGTGGGGTTCGTGTTGCTTAGTCTTTAGTTTTCTATGTTTTCTCATCTGTACTATTATTTGTCTGTTTGTCTTTTTATTTTTGGCCATCGCGTTGTCAGTTTGTTTTCGATCTATGAGTTTGACTGTCCCTCTGGTATCTTTCGTCCCTCCTTTGTTAATATAACTAGAAATTGACCATTAATTTTGAAAACCAACATATACTACAACAGTACTTACTACAAACATTGTTTTATGTTCCTTTAAAATATTAAACCAAAGATGATGATCTTGTCTTCCTTCAATTTACTGGATACAACAATTACATAAGTATCCTTTCAACGACAAGGTTTTGAACCCCTTGACATAGCGTGTCTTAACCGTATTTGGTCCAATATTTTATTTTCGGATTTTAATGCTCTTCAACTTTGTATTTGACTTCGCTTCCAACTGTTTTGATTTGGGCGCCACTGATGGGTCGTATGAAGATAAAACGCGCTGGCATCACTGATGAGTTTTTATATTAATGCATAGTCTATCAAATGATCCACGAAAGGAACAAAATCCATTTTATCAGCAATCACAACCTGATACAAAGTTTTATGGAATCAGATGTGGTTACAAAAATATTCCAAATATCTGTTATAATGCACAGAATATACGTCAATCTCCTCGTGCAATGGTGTTTAATATTTGACTAATCTTTTCCTTACAAAAATATTTCTTGTTCTAAACTTAAAGATGGGATCTTAGTTAGCAAGGCAACATTAGCTAAATTATCAGATCAAAATATTACCTTTAACAGGCAATGAATCAATTTCCATTTCAAGTTCTGCCGCCACAACAGCCTGCTTAGCTTTTGTGTACTTTCGGAATTTCTTCGGGAGTCTAGCATTGCAATCAATCTCAACAGTATTCACATTACACGTCTGACGACATTTATACTTTTTCTGTTCTGTAATATGATATATCATATTGTTACTAATCTAATGAAAATGTATTTGAGTCAAGTTCTGCTCTTAAAATGTAATTGCTCGCACAAATATCAAATCAAATTCATGAATCATAAACCATTAAGAAGTAGTTGTAGTTAAGATATATGTTTTGAATAGAATTCCCTGAAATTTTGGTTGATAGAGAGGTGCTCTTAAAACAGTGACAAAGTTCAAATGAACATAGTATAAGATAACCTTATAAATTAAAACGTCATCAACCCCACATTTTGGCCTTAGAACTATAATTTACATTTGATTAGGGACTTTCCGTTTTGAATTTTCCTCGGAGTTCAGTATTTTTGTGATTTAACTTTTAACATATATATTTTTCTGCAAAATTTATCTGTGTAATGATTCTAAGTATCATTTATCAGATTCTTTTATTTTACAGTGCTTACCATTGAGAAGTATAAACTCATGCTTGAAACTAATACACTCTGTATTAGACTTTTGTAAACATTTTTAATCACTCAATTGGTTTTGGTATATGTATAAGAAACCGTGTTTTACCGTTTAACTGTTGTGTTATGTTCCTTCGTATCAGCTCACGTAAACTTCTCCTTGTTCGACATTTGTCTGCCACAAACAAAAATGTTACAGTTCTTTTAAGTTTTGGTCCTTTTATAGTTTCTGAAATGAATGTGATATTTTGTTTAATTAGAAATATTTCATAGCTCGTATACGATCTTTTACGTTGCTCTGTACCCTCTGGTATTTGTTTTCCTGATAGATCTACTAGTATTTTGAAAGATTGGAAATATATTTGTGATTTTTACCATTCATAAGTCACACCAACAAATAGGCAGTATAAAAAATGATATAATTTTGAATAAGCTTTACGAAAAAATATAATTGCAACACAATTGCATGCGTCTGAAGACTTTTTGAGATTTACCTTCATTAGGAACGCTCAAACTGAATATGTGGAAGCCAAGGAAGCATAAGATACGAAACAGTTGATGAGATATATGACCAACACAACCTAACATTTATTGTTTATGTTGCTCGAAACAAAATGGGAACTTCGAAAAGTATAAATTATTGAACAGCAGCCAACCAATGTATATCATATTATTTATTTCTAATTCCGTCATTACAAAACAATTATTTAAAGCAATATATCTTATTTACCTCAAACCGCTACCAGAATGGAATACCCTCTGCTATTATGAAATACTTACTGGAACAGTGAGGAAGAGACGTCACAGTTGAGTTACCAAATTTCCATTGGAATTTTGTATTCGGGCCACATTCTAGAGCAAAATTGTCTTTTGTTGTGGCTGATTTTGCCGTTCTTTGACATTGAAAGTTGCATGTTTCTTTATCTCCTTGTTTTAGACAGTCTAATCGCGAATAACTAGGTTGTGTCAGTTTATCACAAATGTTGTTAGCTGTAATAAGATAACAAAATATATGCATTTGAATAGAATTGCTTCATTTCATCCTTCATACCAAGAACAGATATATAATAAACATAAACATATATATATATACGAAAGTTCAATCAATGTGATTCAATTAACGTTTGATTTTGTCAATTAGAATTAAAATATAATCTTCAACATGCAATAATACAATGTTATCAACAGTACCAATTTAACTGCTACATATTCGCATTGCAACAATTTATGTCTCATCGGTGATGCTTTTTGACAAAACTTTTAAATAAAAAACCTAATACTTACGTTGAAGGGGCTGATGAAACCCTAGGATTGCCAAATACGGACAAGGAATCAGAGCTCTGATAGGGGCAAACATATTTCTTAATTTTAAATGAGTTTAAAAATTTCATAACAGCAGATTTCAATCAAACAATATCCGTATGTTTATGCCAGATTCGAAGTACTTGCTGCTAGTCTAGTGGCACTTACGGATGCAATCTTTTCCATTTGAATGTAGTTTAAACCCATTTCTACAACTACATCTGAATCCACCTTCGGTATTTTCACAGTCATTTTCACATCCACCCTCGTTAATGGAACATTCATCAATATCTGTAATAAAATCAAACATTTTTTTATACATTGAAAATTCACAGGACAAAACGATCCATTATGGTTTCCTGGCCTTCTTTAAAATTAGATCATGCGAGTTTCACATGTAGATATGACTGTTACTTTCAAAATTTAGACAAATTGGTGTAGCATCGGAGTATAGACCCCAAAAAAAGATTTTTAAACGACAGTAAGGTTCATATCGTTCTATTTACGAAAAAGTTAATTAGATTGATAATATAGATCACTCTTGATTTATTTCAACATACAGGCTCAATCAATTTTTTTTGGCAAATGATAGTTTATAAATTATACTATCTTATAACTACAAAGAAAGAAATATATACTTTTTTGATAAATTGAATCCTAAAATAAAAACAAAATTAAACAGTGTTACGGAACTCGTTATAAGGCTTCGTGGCCAAATAGATACATTTATAACAATAAAAGTAAATTATCTGAGTTATCCCTCTTTATTAAGCAATAGTTCTTAAGTAATTGAATCAGTGAAAAAATATTATGTACATGTAAAAAAAGTCATAATCATAAGATAAATTCATATGACTATCTTCAGGCAAATGAATGAATATACAAACAAGTTCAATTTTGCATCAAATACAACAGACGTTTTTACCGTTTATCTGTAGTAATTTAGTATCCAAGATGACGGAATACTCCAATACTAATAGAATTTTAAAGTTATGAAACATTACACGAAAATTTAAATTTAAATTATAAACATGATATACATGTAACCGTTCCAATAATCTTGAGAATGCATAGATAATATATCAGTTTATAAATGGCATTACAATTGTGCCTCCAACATTTATATATATGATACAGTTCCAGTTTGATATCATTGGGGAACCAGTTTTAAGAATCCTACCTGCACAATGTGTTATTCCGTACAGTTGATATCCTTTATCACATTGACAATGATAACTTCCAGGGGTATTGACGCACGTGTGATCACATGTAGTGTTTACCTCACATTCGTTTATATCTGGTGTGCAAATGGAAAACAAATATCTCAATTAATACAAATTATTCTTCAAATTTTATGAAAGTAGTATGCTATGCAGTTACAAGAATTAAGGCATTAATTTCACATCTTCATACATAAACGGTTAAAATAACTTTTTACTTAAACATTTTGGTAAAAAACAAGCAAACAAAAACTAAAGGGATACCCTCATATTAAAATACACACTCATTTATTTAACATTAATTGGTGAAATTTCTGTTATCTTTTTCATAGACTACTGTACACATGAAAAAGTTATGCGTAAACCAACTTTGTGAGCCCTGTTTTGATTACGTTTGTCTTATCTTCGTACCTGATTTGGTTTATTTTATCAGAACTTATTTCAGAATTTTATTTTTGTTGAAATAGTTTTTAAATTGTTAAAGAAATCTGGTAGGAAATATAGAAAACCGAAAAGACTTTGTGGTCTGTACCCTTAAAAAAGTAGAAAATTATCGTATTATTAGAAATTGGACTATTCCACTACTGCCGCTTCAAGAAATTCTTTTATTATTCAAAATAGAATAATGTAATAAACCTATTATAACTATTTGTTAATTGTAAAGTAGAAGAACTTCAAAGACATACCTACACAATTTCGCTGATTTATTTCAACTTTGAATCCTTTTGGACAAACACATTCATAACTACCAACATTGTTCACACATTGATGACTACACTCGCCGTTATTTGTTTCACATTCGTTAACATCTGTATTAAACAAAGATTATTTATTATTCATATACAAAACAATAAGACTGAAAAATACTAAAAAGAATTGAAAAATCTCTAATCGCTTAAGTTTTCAAAATATCTCATTTTTTCTGAGGTAAGTTCCATCAAAACAATGAAAAATCTAGATGTTTTGGACAATTCATATATAAAACCTGTCAGAGACCTGATGCTCTCATGCAAAATATTAAAGTTGAAAGAGGAAAGTATTTTTTGGTAAAATATATACAAGTTACATTATTTTTAAGTACATGGTCATTGATATCCACTGAATATACTATCATACTTCATTAACACAATCTCTTACCTAGACATGTTCGTCCATCTTGATGAAGTTTATAGCCTTTAGGACACGAACACTTCGGACCTTCTTGTGTGTCTGTACATTTTCTATCACAACCACCATTGTTTACTTCACATGTAGCTAAATAAGGCATTATTGTTTTTTTTTTAAATAAATAAGACGATATACGAGAAATTTAACAAATAATGGGAAAAGGTAAGGGTTTTTATTTCAAATAATCCAAAATGAAAAATAAAGGGAAGAGCCAGTGGTTTTTCATTTAAAACATTCACATTCCGCCATGTCCAGATTTATAATATTATTCTGTTAAAAATTAATTCGTTAAATTTCTCTTCATTATTACATGCTCGAGACCACATCTTTGGAGTGTCAAACAACTTGGTGTCTTCAAAACCAATTCGGCTGAATTATACTTGTAAGATAAGCTAAAATTGCACACAAAACGTTTGGTGGTTTTAACGACATTATCATAAAAAGCAACAAAATCTGTTTTTAGAATTTATCGATGTTCAAATTACCTACCGACACAAGTTCTTTTGTCACTCATCAGTAAATATTTAGGAGCACATATACATGCTGTACCCTCTGGTGTATTTGTACAGTTGTGTTGACAACCACCATTACCAGCAGAACATGTACCTACAAAATAATTATTTAAATATGTTTCATGAAATAGCGTAACCATGATAGCTACAGGTAAAGTTCTTGAAAAAAAAATATATGATAGACAATTTTTTTTTGTTATTCAAAATATACGAAAAGGGTTGTGTACTTGATGTCTCAGCTGCTCACCGCTACCATAAGAAGGTTGCATTGCCCCCAACCCCAGGACATGAACAAAAGAACCATCCGCTCTCCTTCTTAGATATATTTTTATACTCTACCATGATTTATACCTCTAAGTTAAGGATATTATGCTTTGGTATATTTTTAAGATTCGGTCAGCTAAGGCTAATTTTAAAAGCATTAACTATATATGTAATTACCTTACCAAGAAATGCATTATTTTTAAAAATGGCCACGAATGATTCAAGAAGGTTTTACAAGACACAGATGTTAGCAGCATACATCAAAATAAATAAACCAGAAAATTATCAAATTAACAAAAATATGCTTTCATGATTTGAAATATATCTTTTTATCTCCTTCTCTTCATAGACGACGGATTATACTCACGTAAACAGTGCTTGCCATCGGAATGTAATCTGTAACCTTGTCTACATCCACATATACCATTTGTCTGACAGAAATGTTCACATTTCAATCTATCCTGACACCAACGTCCAACTATGAAAATATCAATAGTTATTAGATAGTTGTAGAGTAAAACATCTTGATAATTAGGTCTTTCCACTTTTCTGTGGAAAGACCTACTGTATTTGTTCTGATTATTATTTTTTTCTTCCGCCAAATTTTGTTATCGCGTAAAATTTTTGTTTCGCTATATGTCGCTAAGATATTTCTTATATAGTATCATACAGTTTATGCGCTTTTTATTTTCACCCATTCTAAGCCGAACAATTTTCTTTGTAAGAGTTATCTCCCTATTCACTGTTTATCAAGTGTGGGCATCTCCTTCGTAACAAAAAAAGATGTCGACAAAATTCTTTTTCTAAATTGTTCGTTACATCCTCAGGAATTTTTGGCTAATTTGGATCGAAGCGATTCAATAAAATTTTAATAATAAGATGCCAATTTTAACTTGAGTAAACACGAAGTAGCTTCTTTCCAATAAATTTAAAAATTGCTGTGGAAAGACCTTCAATTGTTCTCTGAACAATTGGTTTTTTATTCGATTTTTATTTCTTTCTTATCAGTTAAGCTTACATTTTAATTTAACAATATAATAGACAACACTTCAAGTTTACCTCTATGTTTTATTTTTAGTCATTTCGGCCATGTTGCTTGTCGGGCGGGATAATTTTTACCTATTAAGTCTGTTTGTTTTGCTCACACATTATTGTCAATATAATGGAATTCTGCATGACTGTCATTCAAGTGAGAGATTTAGCTAGCTATAAAACCAGGTTTAATCCACCATTTTCTGCTTGAGGAAATGCCTGTACCAAGTCAGAAATAAGACAGTTGATTTCCAATCGTTTGATGTGTTTGAGCTTTTGATTTTGGCATTTGATAAAGGTCATTCCGTTTTGAATTTTCCTTGTAGTTCGGTATTTTTGTTATTTTACTTTTTATACGACCGCAAACTTTTTGAGTCCGTATTATGTTATGGCCATGTCTGCGTCGGCGTCTGAAGACATTTTGGGTATAAGTGAATGGATCCCTATGAAATTTTAGCATCAGGTTCCACACCACTAAAGGATGGTTAGGATTTTTTTGGGGGTATTGTCTTAGTGGTTTTGTAATTAGGGGCCAAAAAAAAATCAGTTTTACTGGTTCATAGAATATAAATTGGTTCGCAGACAATAACTTTAGTATAAGTGTATGGATATGTATGAAATTTTAGCACAAGGTTCCATACCACAATAGGAGGGTTTAGATGGACTGTGGGAGCTCTTGTCGTTGCTGTTTTGTAATAAGGGGCCAGAAAGGGGCCAAAAACAATTATTTGTCTGGTTTTGAGACAATAACTTGAGTATAAGTGTATATATCTCTATCAAATTTTAGCACAAGGTTCCACACTACAATAGGAAAGTTGTGATAAATTTTGGGGGTTGTTGTTATAGCTGGTTAGGAATAAGGGGCCAAAAAAGGCCTAACAGAAACAATTATTTGTATGGTTCACAGACAACAACTTGAGTATAAGTGTATGGATATCTATTAAATTTTAGCACAAGGTTCCATACCACAATAGGAAGGTTGGGATTTATTTTGGGGGTTATTATAGTAGCTGTTTAGGAATTAGGGGCAAAAAAGGGGCTAACAAAAACAATTATTTTTCTGTTCACAGACAACATATTGAGTATTAGTGTATGGATCTCTATTCAATTTTAGCAAAAGGTTCCTTACCACAATAGGAAGGTTTGGGATTTATTTTAGGGGTTATTGCCGTAGCTGTTTTGTAATAAGGGGCCAAAAAAGGGTTAAAAACATGCATTTTTCATGTTTCATGACAATTATTTGATTTTAGGGGTTATGACCGTAACGGTTTAGTTAAAAGTGGCCAAAAATAATTCTTTTGTAATACTTTGTATAAATTGCTTATTTCTTTAGCAATTTCAATGGGGTTTAATTCAAAGTCTTGAATTCTTGGGGTTCTTTAATATGCTAAATCTAATTGGGTATTTAGAATTTGGATTATGGGCGCTGTTTTTGAATGGATTCATATTAAGGTCCAAAGGGTCCAACATTAAACTTTGTTTGATTTCTTCAAAAATTGAATTATTGGTGTTCTTTCATATACTGAATCTAATTGTGTATTTAGATATTTTAATTTTGGGCACGGTATTCAAGTTGGCCCAAATTGAGATCTAAAATTAAACTTTGTTTGATTTCACCATAAATTGAATTATTTGTGTTCTTTGATATGCCCAATCCAACAGTGTTTAATGTTTTTAATTTGGGCTTGGTTTTCAAAGTTGGTCCAAATTTGGGTCCAAAATTAAACTTTGTTTGATTATATCAAAAATTGAATGATTGGTGTTCTTTGATAGGCGCAATTTAACAGTGTTTTAAATTTTTGATTTTGGGCCCGTTTTTCGAACTGTTCCACATCAAGGTCCAAAGCATCCAAAATGAAACTTAGTTTGATTTTAACAAAAAAAGAATGCATGTGGTTATTTGATATGCTGAATCCAAGCATATAATTAGATTTTTGTTTTTTAGCACAGTTTTCAAGTTGGTTGAAATTGGTGTCCAAAGTTTGTTTGATTTTAACAAAAATTGAATATATGGGGTTCTTGAATATGCTGAATTTAAGTGTGTATTTAGATTTTGGATTTTGGGTCCTGTTATCAAATTGGTTCACACTGAAGTCCAAAGGATCCAAAATTAAACTTTGTTTGATTTCTTCAAAAACGGAATTCTTGGGGTTCTTTGATATGCTGATTCCAAACATGTCTTTAGAATTTGGATATTGGACCATAATTGGTAAATGTCCAATTATAAATTATTTAAATACTTATACCACATTCATTCTGTGTCCGAAACTATGCTATATGAAATATTTAATCAGAATCTAAATTCAGAGATGTATTGCTCAATTAACAGAAATTTTAAGTTGAGTCAAAGTTGAAAATAGATACAGCATCATATCTGATTTTGGAGAAGAAATTATAGTTTGAAAATTACTTTCTCGACCGATTTCAATGTGGTTTAAAAGTCTTGAATTCATGTGGTTCTTTGATATGCTGTATTTAACAGTGTATTTGGATTTAAGATTTTTGGCCCCGTATTTAAATTGGTTCAAGAGTCCAAAATTAAACATTGTTTGATTTTTGAAAAAAAAAGAATTCTTGGGGTTCTTAGGACAGGTTTTCAAATTGGTCCGCATAGTCCAAAAATATTAAACTTATTTAGATTTTATGAAAAAATAAATTCAAGGGTTCTTTGATATACTGAATCTAAACATGTGTTTAGATTTTTGATTTTGGGCCAAGTTTTCAGTTGGTCTAAATCGGGATCCAAAATTAAACTTTGTTTGTTTTCAACAAAAATTTAATATATGGGGTTCTTTGATATGCTGAATATAATAGTTTATTTAGATTTGGATTTTGGGCCCCTTTATCGTATTGGTCCACATTGATGTCCAAAGGGTCCAAAATTAAACTTTGTTTGATTTAATGAAAAAAATGGAATTCTTGGGATTCTTTGATATGCTGAATCTAACCGTGTATTTAGTTTTTGGATATTGGGCCATGATAGGTAAAAGTCCATTTTCAAAATTTTCAGTTCTTTGACCACATTCATTCTGTGTCAGAAACCTATGCTGTGTCTTAAATATTTAATCATAATCCAAATCCAGAGCTCTATCAAGCTTGAATGTAGTGCCCATACTTGCCCCAACTGTTCAGGGTTCGACCTCTGCGGTCGTATCATGGAGCATTTTATATATATATATATATACAAGTCTAAATTGAAAACAACGTTCAAACCTATGATTGCGTTGGATAAAAACCGCAATTTTTATACGTGTGCATACAAAACAAATTTTTTGGTAGAGGGGTCTAAATACATCACAAACAACATTTTCCAAAAGACCAAAAAATTGAAAAAGTATATTTTAACAAAACGCATTTGACTAGCAGGTCGAACAACAGATGTTCTTAAACCCTGCTGACTGCCATGGCGATTGCCAAATAAACGGATCACCAAATGTAACAAAATGGATCTTAATTATTAATTTAATACCAAACAGAAAACAATAAACTTGCGGAAAAGATGGTATACCGCAAACATGAGGTGCAAACATTGGTACACCATATCCGGATTTCGACAATTAATGTCTCTTCAGTGCTGTTAGGAATCGAAACGGTATTTGGAAGGCCATATAATTTACCTCAATTTAGGATAGACTCTTGAATTTTGAAGATTATATATATATATATATATAGATAGATAGATCTAAGATCCGCTAAAACATGTCACTAGTGAGTTCAGACACAGATACATCGCATAAGTCAACCAATTCGTGATGGTGACCCTAAATCTCATAAAGTATCGATTTCACTTGTTTTCTCGCATAACTCTGACAAAATGTGTTCGTGCCGGGTGCACAACCCTGTTAATAAAGTCCGTATATTGTTAAAATTCACAGGCGTTATGTATTAATTGAGATATGTATACACTTTACGATTAGACAGGGGTAATATTATTGCTGGATGCGGAAAGTGTGTCAATATCGAGGAAAATAACCTTCTAGTTTTGTTTGTATCCTTAATTTTAAGTGCACTTGATTATATGAGATGCAAGCACTCGCTGAAATGTGGGTCATTGTGTGACCGGATATCATTAATATATCTGAGGATACCTGGAACAATAAATTCAAATAGAAGATGAGCTACTATGTTCTATTTGATAGCACAGATGAAAAATTTAAATGTGAGTACGTCTTATTCAGATAGGAAACTACACAAAAATTGCAATTGTCATTTATTTGTTAAATAAAACCTGCAGTTTTGTTTTTTCTGTTTACTTCTGTTAAGCAAAGACCGTTTTCACATTGAGCTAAATTCGGTGAAATATTGGTGTCCTCTACACTTTAACTAAACTCTACTACATTCCCATTGAAGAAAATCAATATTTCAAATACGTAGTTTAAATCATGTTTTGATTACATGCAGTCTATAATCATTGTAGGTCTTATGTGGGATAAGTGCACATTAAACTAGATATCCAGAACGTAAATTTTATTATAAATATTTAAGGAAGACACATCTATTGAATAAAAAAAGATTACAATAATATTAAGAATTAAGTTATAAACCAATTTATATGATCAAAACTCATGTATTGCTCCGTCATTAAAAAAACGACGTTTTAAGGTAGCACTACAGTCTAACAATGATTTTTTGAAGATATTTTTTTTATCACATAATTTTGAAGTAAGTATTATTCTACACAGTTTGTAAAAATCCCAAAGTCATTATCATATCACAACAGGGAGTAAATTGATAATGAACTTATGTAAATAAAAGCACATGTAATTAATCTAAATATATAGGCATTTGGGAGGGGCTAATATGGTCCGAGTACACAGTTATTTCGTAGTGCATTTCTTTTAGACAATAAATGAAAATAAAAAAAATCCCACCTGCGCTTTCTCAATAATATTTTTACAGTGTGTTGTACTACTTTTGGGACAAATTATATCAAAATTATAGAAAACTTCATCGGCTCTAACTCAAAATATGGACAATTCTATGTTAAGGGGGTCTTGAAATCTTTTGACAGCTTCCGAAGTGCTAATTTTTAACCTTTTTCAGCTGGACCAAATCACTACTTTACTTTACAATTCATGACCCAAATTTTTTTACAGTGTAATTTCATCCCCCTACTTGCTATTTGAGGCATAAAACATTAAGAAATACATTTGGAAGGGGTACTAAAAAAATTGGCAAGCAACACACTGTCCACACTAGGGACTTTATTTGTGGACAACGAAAATCAAAGGACGATAACTGTGTACTCGGACCTAATAGGATAGAAAAATTTGACCAATCTTAATAAAACTTGGTATGACCAAAGCTTAATAAATTATGAGACTGCTGACAAAGTTTCATGGCAATAGGATATATATTATAGACAATATGATAAATTCTATATATAACTTCGCGTGTTAAATTTTGACGTTAAAATTGAAAAATTTCAACTATCAACATTTGGGGCTTTAAAAATTAAAATATTGCAAAAAAATACATTTTAAATGCCTTAATATATGACATTTTATGTATTTAAAGCAATAGAATACTCATTTGATTTATCAGACTTATCACAATTATTTAAAAGTCAAATTTATATGAGCCTGTGCCAAAAAATGGAGGTTTTCCAATGAAGGGGGGCCTTACATGAAGATGTATTATTTTCCAGCAATTTTAAATTTGTGGAGTTTTTTGGTTATAAATAATCCTTACATATGTATTAAATGTACTTTAAATGGAAAGAAAAATTACAAATAGCATACCATATTAGTATAAAAGGGTCTTAAGCCAAGTAAGACTGAAAATAATTTAGGGTCAATTTAGGCCGTAGCACATATTTACATTTAAAAATGCATACTGAAGCTATAGGAAATAAAAATTTGTGTCTTTTTTATAATTTCTATACTCAGGTTACATGATACAATAAATCTGAGCATAAAAGGACTCCTGTATTCAACCTTTTTGCAGACAGTATGGTCTGATACAAAGATTTTTCACTTTTTAGTGAAAAATTTGCATGCAATTTTAGCCTCAACAGGCTTATATTTGAACCACTTGCTATTTAACATAAGAAAAGAAAGATACTATGTGAAATGAAACAGGTACAAAAGACATTGTGAAGTGCTTTTAATACAAATTTAGTGAAATCTTTATTATGGACTTCAACTTTTATGTACCAAGGTCCTCACATTTAACTTGATCCAAACAGGCCGTTAGACGAGGGTCATTTATACAACACATTTTGCACATATTGTCTGAGATAATCTTATTTTCTGTAGATTCAGAGTTCACAAATGAGTAATACAACTGGGTTAAAGCATAGAAACACAAATATTGACACAGGAAATTCTGTCACATAGAAAGTCAGAATGCCACTTATGCATCAAAATTGAAAAAGCTTTGAAATGCTTATTTTGACCATATAATGCCAAAATGAGTAATTTTTGCAGAATTTCTATCAAATAAAAGTTTAAATCCTTTAGTTTCATGCTATTTGACAAATTGACACCATTAAATCATTCAGGGAAGTTGCCAAAGTACAGATTTAATATTTACTGATTTCGCCTCTTAGGTCCGAGTACACAGTTATTTCGTAGTGCATTTCTTTTAGACAATAAATGAAAATAAAAAAAATCCCACCTGCGCTTTCTCAATAATATTTTTACAGTGTGTTGTACTACTTTTGGGACAAATTATATCAAAATTATAGAAAACTTCATCGGCTCTAACTCAAAATATGGACAATTCTATGTTAAGGGGGTCTTGAAATCTTTTGACAGCTTCCGAAGTGCTAATTTTTAACCTTTTTCAGCTGGACCAAATCACTACTTTACTTTACAATTCATGACCCAAATTTTTTTACAGTGTAATTTCATCCCCCTACTTGCTATTTGAGGCATAAAACATTAAGAAATACATTTGGAAGGGGTACTAAAAAAATTGGCAAGCAACACACTGTCCACACTAGGGACTTTATTTGTGGACAACGAAAATCAAAGGACGATAACTGTGTACTCGGACCTAATAGGATAGAAAAATTTGACCAATCTTAATAAAACTTGGTATGACCAAAGCTTAATAAATTATGAGACTGCTGACAAAGTTTCATGGCAATAGGATATATATTATAGACAATATGATAAATTCTATATATAACTTCGCGTGTTAAATTTTGACGTTAAAATTGAAAAATTTCAACTATCAACATTTGGGGCTTTAAAAATTAAAATATTGCAAAAAAATACATTTTAAATGCCTTAATATATGACATTTTATGTATTTAAAGCAATAGAATACTCATTTGATTTATCAGACTTATCACAATTATTTAAAAGTCAAATTTATATGAGCCTGTGCCAAAAAATGGAGGTTTTCCAATGAA
The DNA here is from genome assembly GCF_021869535.1 of Mytilus californianus. NCBI lineage: Eukaryota > Metazoa > Mollusca > Bivalvia > Mytilida > Mytilidae > Mytilus > Mytilus californianus. Next base: position 77,140,901 of record NW_026262712.1, on the reverse strand, counting down.
GGGGGGCCTTACATGAAGATGTATTATTTTCCAGCAATTTTAAATTTGTGGAGTTTTTTGGTTATAAATAATCCTTACATATGTATTAAATGTACTTTAAATGGAAAGAAAAATTACAAATAGCATACCATATTAGTATAAAAGGGTCTTAAGCCAAGTAAGACTGAAAATAATTTAGGGTCAATTTAGGCCGTAGCACATATTTACATTTAAAAATGCATACTGAAGCTATAGGAAATAAAAATTTGTGTCTTTTTTATAATTTCTATACTCAGGTTACATGATACAATAAATCTGAGCATAAAAGGACTCCTGTATTCAACCTTTTTGCAGACAGTATGGTCTGATACAAAGATTTTTCACTTTTTAGTGAAAAATTTGCATGCAATTTTAGCCTCAACAGGCTTATATTTGAACCACTTGCTATTTAACATAAGAAAAGAAAGATACTATGTGAAATGAAACAGGTACAAAAGACATTGTGAAGTGCTTTTAATACAAATTTAGTGAAATCTTTATTATGGACTTCAACTTTTATGTACCAAGGTCCTCACATTTAACTTGATCCAAACAGGCCGTTAGACGAGGGTCATTTATACAACACATTTTGCACATATTGTCTGAGATAATCTTATTTTCTGTAGATTCAGAGTTCACAAATGAGTAATACAACTGGGTTAAAGCATAGAAACACAAATATTGACACAGGAAATTCTGTCACATAGAAAGTCAGAATGCCACTTATGCATCAAAATTGAAAAAGCTTTGAAATGCTTATTTTGACCATATAATGCCAAAATGAGTAATTTTTGCAGAATTTCTATCAAATAAAAGTTTAAATCCTTTAGTTTCATGCTATTTGACAAATTGACACCATTAAATCATTCAGGGAAGTTGCCAAAGTACAGATTTAATATTTACTGATTTCGCCTCTTAGGTCCGAGTACACAGTTATTTCGTAGTGCATTTCTTTTAGACAATAAATGAAAATAAAAAAAATCCCACCTGCGCTTTCTCAATAATATTTTTACAGTGTGTTGTACTACTTTTGGGACAAATTATATCAAAATTATAGAAAACTTCATCGGCTCTAACTCAAAATATGGACAATTCTATGTTAAGGGGGTCTTGAAATCTTTTGACAGCTTCCGAAGTGCTAATTTTTAACCTTTTTCAGCTGGACCAAATCACTACTTTACTTTACAATTCATGACCCAAATTTTTTTACAGTGTAATTTCATCCCCCTACTTGCTATTTGAGGCATAAAACATTAAGAAATACATTTGGAAGGGGTACTAAAAAAATTGGCAAGCAACACACTGTCCACACTAGGGACTTTATTTGTGGACAACGAAAATCAAAGGACGATAACTGTGTACTCGGACCTAATAGGATAGAAAAATTTGACCAATCTTAATAAAACTTGGTATGACCAAAGCTTAATAAATTATGAGACTGCTGACAAAGTTTCATGGCAATAGGATATATATTATAGACAATATGATAAATTCTATATATAACTTCGCGTGTTAAATTTTGACGTTAAAATTGAAAAATTTCAACTATCAACATTTGGGGCTTTAAAAATTAAAATATTGCAAAAAAATACATTTTAAATGCCTTAATATATGACATTTTATGTATTTAAAGCAATAGAATACTCATTTGATTTATCAGACTTATCACAATTATTTAAAAGTCAAATTTATATGAGCCTGTGCCAAAAAATGGAGGTTTTCCAATGAAGGGGGGCCTTACATGAAGATGTATTATTTTCCAGCAATTTTAAATTTGTGGAGTTTTTTGGTTATAAATAATCCTTACATATGTATTAAATGTACTTTAAATGGAAAGAAAAATTACAAATAGCATACCATATTAGTATAAAAGGGTCTTAAGCCAAGTAAGACTGAAAATAATTTAGGGTCAATTTAGGCCGTAGCACATATTTACATTTAAAAATGCATACTGAAGCTATAGGAAATAAAAATTTGTGTCTTTTTTATAATTTCTATACTCAGGTTACATGATACAATAAATCTGAGCATAAAAGGACTCCTGTATTCAACCTTTTTGCAGACAGTATGGTCTGATACAAAGATTTTTCACTTTTTAGTGAAAAATTTGCATGCAATTTTAGCCTCAACAGGCTTATATTTGAACCACTTGCTATTTAACATAAGAAAAGAAAGATACTATGTGAAATGAAACAGGTACAAAAGACATTGTGAAGTGCTTTTAATACAAATTTAGTGAAATCTTTATTATGGACTTCAACTTTTATGTACCAAGGTCCTCACATTTAACTTGATCCAAACAGGCCGTTAGACGAGGGTCATTTATACAACACATTTTGCACATATTGTCTGAGATAATCTTATTTTCTGTAGATTCAGAGTTCACAAATGAGTAATACAACTGGGTTAAAGCATAGAAACACAAATATTGACACAGGAAATTCTGTCACATAGAAAGTCAGAATGCCACTTATGCATCAAAATTGAAAAAGCTTTGAAATGATTATTTTGACCATATAATGCCAAAATGAGTAATTTTTGCAGAATTTCTATCAAATAAAAGTTTAAATCCTTTAGTTTCATGCTATTTGACAAATTGACACCATTAAATCATTCAGGGAAGTTGCCAAAGTACAGATTTAATATTTACTGATTTCGCCTCTTAGGTCCGAGTACACAGTTATTTCGTAGTGCATTTCTTTTAGACAATAAATGAAAATAAAAAAAATCCCACCTGCGCTTTCTCAATAATATTTTTACAGTGTGTTGTACTACTTTTGGGACAAATTATATCAAAATTATAGAAAACTTCATCGGCTCTAACTCAAAATATGGACAATTCTATGTTAAGGGGGTCTTGAAATCTTTTGACAGCTTCCGAAGTGCTAATTTTTAACCTTTTTCAGCTGGACCAAATCACTACTTTACTTTACAATTCATGACCCAAATTTTTTTACAGTGTAATTTCATCCCCCTACTTGCTATTTGAGGCATAAAACATTAAGAAATACATTTGGAAGGGGTACTAAAAAAATTGGCAAGCAACACACTGTCCACACTAGGGACTTTATTTGTGGACAACGAAAATCAAAGGACGATAACTGTGTACTCGGACCTAATAGGATAGAAAAATTTGACCAATCTTAATAAAACTTGGTATGACCAAAGCTTAATAAATTATGAGACTGCTGACAAAGTTTCATGGCAATAGGATATATATTATAGACAATATGATAAATTCTATATATAACTTCGCGTGTTAAATTTTGACGTTAAAATTGAAAAATTTCAACTATCAACATTTGGGGCTTTAAAAATTAAAATATTGCAAAAAAATACATTTTAAATGCCTTAATATATGACATTTTATGTATTTAAAGCAATAGAATACTCATTTGATTTATCAGACTTATCACAATTATTTAAAAGTCAAATTTATATGAGCCTGTGCCAAAAAATGGAGGTTTTCCAATGAAGGGGGGCCTTACATGAAGATGTATTATTTTCCAGCAATTTTAAATTTGTGGAGTTTTTTGGTTATAAATAATCCTTACATATGTATTAAATGTACTTTAAATGGAAAGAAAAATTACAAATAGCATACCATATTAGTATAAAAGGGTCTTAAGCCAAGTAAGACTGAAAATAATTTAGGGTCAATTTAGGCCGTAGCACATATTTACATTTAAAAATGCATACTGAAGCTATAGGAAATAAAAATTTGTGTCTTTTTTATAATTTCTATACTCAGGTTACATGATACAATAAATCTGAGCATAAAAGGACTCCTGTATTCAACCTTTTTGCAGACAGTATGGTCTGATACAAAGATTTTTCACTTTTTAGTGAAAAATTTGCATGCAATTTTAGCCTCAACAGGCTTATATTTGAACCACTTGCTATTTAACATAAGAAAAGAAAGATACTATGTGAAATGAAACAGGTACAAAAGACATTGTGAAGTGCTTTTAATACAAATTTAGTGAAATCTTTATTATGGACTTCAACTTTTATGTACCAAGGTCCTCACATTTAACTTGATCCAAACAGGCCGTTAGACGAGGGTCATTTATACAACACATTTTGCACATATTGTCTGAGATAATCTTATTTTCTGTAGATTCAGAGTTCACAAATGAGTAATACAACTGGGTTAAAGCATAGAAACACAAATATTGACACAGGAAATTCTGTCACATAGAAAGTCAGAATGCCACTTATGCATCAAAATTGAAAAAGCTTTGAAATGCTTATTTTGACCATATAATGCCAAAATGAGTAATTTTTGCAGAATTTCTATCAAATAAAAGTTTAAATCCTTTAGTTTCATGCTATTTGACAAATTGACACCATTAAATCATTCAGGGAAGTTGCCAAAGTACAGATTTAATATTTACTGATTTCGCCTCTTAGGTCCGAGTACACAGTTATTTCGTAGTGCATTTCTTTTAGACAATAAATGAAAATAAAAAAAATCCCACCTGCGCTTTCTCAATAATATTTTTACAGTGTGTTGTACTACTTTTGGGACAAATTATATCAAAATTATAGAAAACTTCATCGGCTCTAACTCAAAATATGGACAATTCTATGTTAAGGGGGTCTTGAAATCTTTTGACAGCTTCCGAAGTGCTAATTTTTAACCTTTTTCAGCTGGACCAAATCACTACTTTACTTTACAATTCATGACCCAAATTTTTTTACAGTGTAATTTCATCCCCCTACTTGCTATTTGAGGCATAAAACATTAAGAAATACATTTGGAAGGGGTACTAAAAAAATTGGCAAGCAACACACTGTCCACACTAGGGACTTTATTTGTGGACAACGAAAATCAAAGGACGATAACTGTGTACTCGGACCTAATAGGATAGAAAAATTTGACCAATCTTAATAAAACTTGGTATGACCAAAGCTTAATAAATTATGAGACTGCTGACAAAGTTTCATGGCAATAGGATATATATTATAGACAATATGATAAATTCTATATATAACTTCGCGTGTTAAATTTTGACGTTAAAATTGAAAAATTTCAACTATCAACATTTGGGGCTTTAAAAATTAAAATATTGCAAAAAAATACATTTTAAATGCCTTAATATATGACATTTTATGTATTTAAAGCAATAGAATACTCATTTGATTTATCAGACTTATCACAATTATTTAAAAGTCAAATTTATATGAGCCTGTGCCAAAAAATGGAGGTTTTCCAATGAAGGGGGGCCTTACATGAAGATGTATTATTTTCCAGCAATTTTAAATTTGTGGAGTTTTTTGGTTATAAATAATCCTTACATATGTATTAAATGTACTTTAAATGGAAAGAAAAATTACAAATAGCATACCATATTAGTATAAAAGGGTCTTAAGCCAAGTAAGACTGAAAATAATTTAGGGTCAATTTAGGCCGTAGCACATATTTACATTTAAAAATGCATACTGAAGCTATAGGAAATAAAAATTTGTGTCTTTTTTATAATTTCTATACTCAGGTTACATGATACAATAAATCTGAGCATAAAAGGACTCCTGTATTCAACCTTTTTGCAGACAGTATGGTCTGATACAAAGATTTTTCACTTTTTAGTGAAAAATTTGCATGCAATTTTAGCCTCAACAGGCTTATATTTGAACCACTTGCTATTTAACATAAGAAAAGAAAGATACTATGTGAAATGAAACAGGTACAAAAGACATTGTGAAGTGCTTTTAATACAAATTTAGTGAAATCTTTATTATGGACTTCAACTTTTATGTACCAAGGTCCTCACATTTAACTTGATCCAAACAGGCCGTTAGACGAGGGTCATTTATACAACACATTTTGCACATATTGTCTGAGATAATCTTATTTTCTGTAGATTCAGAGTTCACAAATGAGTAATACAACTGGGTTAAAGCATAGAAACACAAATATTGACACAGGAAATTCTGTCACATAGAAAGTCAGAATGCCACTTATGCATCAAAATTGAAAAAGCTTTGAAATGCTTATTTTGACCATATAATGCCAAAATGAGTAATTTTTGCAGAATTTCTATCAAATAAAAGTTTAAATCCTTTAGTTTCATGCTATTTGACAAATTGACACCATTAAATCATTCAGGGAAGTTGCCAAAGTACAGATTTAATATTTACTGATTTCGCCTAATAGGATAGAAAAATTTGACCAATCTTAATAAAACTTGGTATGACCAAAGCTTAATAAATTATGAGACTGCTGACAAAGTTTCATGGCAATAGGATATATATTATAGACAATATGATAAATTCTATATATAACTTCGCGTGTTAAATTTTGACGTTAAAATTGAAAAATTTCAACTATCAACATTTGGGGCTTTAAAAATTAAAATATTGCAAAAAAATACATTTTAAATGCCTTAATATATGACATTTTATGTATTTAAAGCAATAGAATACTCATTTGATTTATCAGACTTATCACAATTATTTAAAAGTCAAATTTATATGAGCCTGTGCCAAAAAATGGAGGTTTTCCAATGAAGGGGGGCCTTACATGAAGATGTATTATTTTCCAGCAATTTTAAATTTGTGGAGTTTTTTGGTTATAAATAATCCTTACATATGTATTAAATGTACTTTAAATGGAAAGAAAAATTACAAATAGCATACCATATTAGTATAAAAGGGTCTTAAGCCAAGTAAGACTGAAAATAATTTAGGGTCAATTTAGGCCGTAGCACATATTTACATTTAAAAATGCATACTGAAGCTATAGGAAATAAAAATTTGTGTCTTTTTTATAATTTCTATACTCAGGTTACATGATACAATAAATCTGAGCATAAAAGGACTCCTGTATTCAACCTTTTTGCAGACAGTATGGTCTGATACAAAGATTTTTCACTTTTTAGTGAAAAATTTGCATGCAATTTTAGCCTCAACAGGCTTATATTTGAACCACTTGCTATTTAACATAAGAAAAGAAAGATACTATGTGAAATGAAACAGGTACAAAAGACATTGTGAAGTGCTTTTAATACAAATTTAGTGAAATCTTTATTATGGACTTCAACTTTTATGTACCAAGGTCCTCACATTTAACTTGATCCAAACAGGCCGTTAGACGAGGGTCATTTATACAACACATTTTGCACATATTGTCTGAGATAATCTTATTTTCTGTAGATTCAGAGTTCACAAATGAGTAATACAACTGGGTTAAAGCATAGAAACACAAATATTGACACAGGAAATTCTGTCACATAGAAAGTCAGAATGCCACTTATGCATCAAAATTGAAAAAGCTTTGAAATGCTTATTTTGACCATATAATGCCAAAATGAGTAATTTTTGCAGAATTTCTATCAAATAAAAGTTTAAATCCTTTAGTTTCATGCTATTTGACAAATTGACACCATTAAATCATTCAGGGAAGTTGCCAAAGTACAGATTTAATATTTACTGATTTCGCCTCTTAGGTCCGAGTACACAGTTATTTCGTAGTGCATTTCTTTTAGACAATAAATGAAAATAAAAAAAATCCCACCTGCGCTTTCTCAATAATATTTTTACAGTGTGTTGTACTACTTTTGGGACAAATTATATCAAAATTATAGAAAACTTCATCGGCTCTAACTCAAAATATGGACAATTCTATGTTAAGGGGGTCTTGAAATCTTTTGACAGCTTCCGAAGTGCTAATTTTTAACCTTTTTCAGCTGGACCAAATCACTACTTTACTTTACAATTCATGACCCAAATTTTTTTACAGTGTAATTTCATCCCCCTACTTGCTATTTGAGGCATAAAACATTAAGAAATACATTTGGAAGGGGTACTAAAAAAATTGGCAAGCAACACACTGTCCACACTAGGGACTTTATTTGTGGACAACGAAAATCAAAGGACGATAACTGTGTACTCGGACCTAATAGGATAGAAAAATTTGACCAATCTTAATAAAACTTGGTATGACCAAAGCTTAATAAATTATGAGACTGCTGACAAAGTTTCATGGCAATAGGATATATATTATAGACAATATGATAAATTCTATATATAACTTCGCGTGTTAAATTTTGACGTTAAAATTGAAAAATTTCAACTATCAACATTTGGGGCTTTAAAAATTAAAATATTGCAAAAAAATACATTTTAAATGCCTTAATATATGACATTTTATGTATTTAAAGCAATAGAATACTCATTTGATTTATCAGACTTATCACAATTATTTAAAAGTCAAATTTATATGAGCCTGTGCCAAAAAATGGAGGTTTTCCAATGAAGGGGGGCCTTACATGAAGATGTATTATTTTCCAGCAATTTTAAATTTGTGGAGTTTTTTGGTTATAAATAATCCTTACATATGTATTAAATGTACTTTAAATGGAAAGAAAAATTACAAATAGCATACCATATTAGTATAAAAGGGTCTTAAGCCAAGTAAGACTGAAAATAATTTAGGGTCAATTTAGGCCGTAGCACATATTTACATTTAAAAATGCATACTGAAGCTATAGGAAATAAAAATTTGTGTCTTTTTTATAATTTCTATACTCAGGTTACATGATACAATAAATCTGAGCATAAAAGGACTCCTGTATTCAACCTTTTTGCAGACAGTATGGTCTGATACAAAGATTTTTCACTTTTTAGTGAAAAATTTGCATGCAATTTTAGCCTCAACAGGCTTATATTTGAACCACTTGCTATTTAACATAAGAAAAGAAAGATACTATGTGAAATGAAACAGGTACAAAAGACATTGTGAAGTGCTTTTAATACAAATTTAGTGAAATCTTTATTATGGACTTCAACTTTTATGTACCAAGGTCCTCACATTTAACTTGATCCAAACAGGCCGTTAGACGAGGGTCATTTATACAACACATTTTGCACATATTGTCTGAGATAATCTTATTTTCTGTAGATTCAGAGTTCACAAATGAGTAATACAACTGGGTTAAAGCATAGAAACACAAATATTGACACAGGAAATTCTGTCACATAGAAAGTCAGAATGCCACTTATGCATCAAAATTGAAAAAGCTTTGAAATGCTTATTTTGACCATATAATGCCAAAATGAGTAATTTTTGCAGAATTTCTATCAAATAAAAGTTTAAATCCTTTAGTTTCATGCTATTTGACAAATTGACACCATTAAATCATTCAGGGAAGTTGCCAAAGTACAGATTTAATATTTACTGATTTCGCCTCTTAGGTCCGAGTACACAGTTATTTCGTAGTGCATTTCTTTTAGACAATAAATGAAAATAAAAAAAATCCCACCTGCGCTTTCTCAATAATATTTTTACAGTGTGTTGTACTACTTTTGGGACAAATTATATCAAAATTATAGAAAACTTCATCGGCTCTAACTCAAAATATGGACAATTCTATGTTAAGGGGGTCTTGAAATCTTTTGACAGCTTCCGAAGTGCTAATTTTTAACCTTTTTCAGCTGGACCAAATCACTACTTTACTTTACAATTCATGACCCAAATTTTTTTACAGTGTAATTTCATCCCCCTACTTGCTATTTGAGGCATAAAACATTAAGAAATACATTTGGAAGGGGTACTAAAAAAATTGGCAAGCAACACACTGTCCACACTAGGGACTTTATTTGTGTACTCGGACCATATGTCAATCATCTGTTGATACCAGTGTCCAGCTGTTAATCCCTGACCACAAGATAAATATCTCATTGCATTGCAACAAAACTAATTTATAAAACATGGAAGTTTAGAACAGAGAAAAAGAAAAAGATATGAATAGGAAAAAATTTAAAGGGAAAAAATCTACCAAAATGAAAAAAAACTATGGAAAAGAGTGTGAAAGTATCTTTGAAAGCCTCTGACTGCCTGTATAAATTTCTCGTCTTTGGTCTTCTACATTTAAAAATAATTTTAGGCATTTTAACTAATTTTAAGTTTATGTGAAATTTTTTAATTCCATGAAACTCATAAATCATGTTGGACAGTCTATTTTCAAGAAGGGGATGGTCTTGATCTTTTTATGAACATGTATTTTAATTTTAATATTTTAGCTAATTTCAGTCATCATGGTCATATTATATCTCTTTTTAAAATTCAAATGAAAATTATTCTTTATAGTGAGAATAATGATGTTAAATATTAATTATGATGCAGCTGGCCAATCCTGTTATTCTCTTATCTTAGACTGTCTGGACAGAGGCGGAGCTTTGTCTTTATTTAATTACTACATCACAGATGTTGGTCAAATCTGTGACGTCAAACTCCCGCCAAATGCCAAGTTAGTGTTATACAGTGCACACAAAATGCAAATTTTACAGCATTAGAGCATCAAAGACACAATGTGTGTGGTTCTATTGATAAAGTAATGGTGTCAGAACACTCCTGGGGTGTTCCCAGTGGAATTTTTGTATTTATGTGGCATTTATAGGGGTTCTTAAGAGGAAATTCAGTTTTAAGGTCATTTCTCAGAACAATTTTTCATGAGAATTGTAAGAAAAAAATGAAAATAGAAACTTTATGGGTACCCCCTTTGGCTTGACTTTGATATATGTGATTGAAGGGAGTATTTTCTATAATACCGTGTCCCAGTTTTTGGATAATTTGTTTCTAAATGAATTTATAGGTCTCCAAAGATGAAAGGTGAAATGAGGTTTGGCATCCAGCAGTAAAAATAATATATCTTATTACTGGAGGCATATATCAAAAATCTGAGACACGGTTTTGTAGATTGTGAATGGTTGATTAAAGGGATGAAAACAAATTTTTACTACCATTTGACCTGAATGTGCCATTTTCATCCAAGTTGGAAGACCACTTTTTTGGCAATTAATGAGCTATATTTTGAGATTAATCATACCAAAAATAAATTTATCTATAGATTAAGAAAGAGTTATATTTCAGCTTTAAAATGAGTTAAAGATTTTAAAAATCCATTGAGTAGTTTTGGAGAAATTAATCTTTAAAGACTGTTGGTTGGAGTCAGAAAATTCTGACTGTAGTGCTACCTTAAATAGACTTAGAGGTCAACCATAAGATTTCAGGAGATGGTGGTGGTGGTGGTTGGGGAGGGGTTGCAGGAGATTTTTTGTGAATGGAATATTCATTATACGCCTGTTGGTAGTACGGCTTATTTAGTTCGTGAAAATAAATTCGCAGAAATCAGTTTCATACAATGTTCAATTGACGACGGTTTCTAAATTGCGAATACTTCTTTTAGGTGCAATACCATGTGTAACGAACGTAAAAGTTGAAAATGGATTTATCCTGCGTTTTTTAATAACCCGACCATTTCAACCCTTTTCGGTTTGCCTATGGTAACACTGCTGCGGTCTGCTTAATTATTATGCAATCTTTATAGTGACAAAGTTACCCAAATAAAACAAAAACTTTTTGCATGACTACTACAGAGATTGACAGAGAATTTTGCATTTCAACACAATGTAATGTTCTCTTAATTTACTTCTAGTTTAATCGTGTGAACAAATCTCCTTTACAGGTAGGTAATAAAAACCGGTGAACAGATGAGAACAAATTGTATGTGAAACCAGTGTTTATTACATGAGGATAATTGTAAATAGGTTTACAGTACGCGACGTTTGGTGTGAACACGTCCATAAAGTCTTCACAAAGTTGTTTTTTTTTAAACTGCATGGTTAGTCTTTATCTTTCTTTACATTAATGCAACCATATGTCTTGTTCTATATAAAGTCACTATCGACTAACGGAATAGAGATATGTTATGTAGCCTATTGTGGTATCCCGAGGCACTGGAAACAGTGTCACAGTACAAAGGATTCAATTTCCGTTCACAGAAGTATACAAATTTGCTATCGTAAATTTGCAGATCTATTAACATTGTTAGTTTTAATTTCAGATAAGTATATGTAATGTGATGTGTTAAACTTGTATAATCCTATGTTATCCGATGGAGAATGTCAATCGTATAGGTATCTCATATTCAAACGTTTAAAATCGGAACATATTGGTGTGACTGGTAAGTATTCATTATTCTTTACGACTGGCAGAAACATTCTTATTTTTTTTTTTATTATTTATTATTTTCTAATTGGTCGAGTGGTCAAGGGTGTTAGACATAGTGCCAGTCAATATAGCACAATGTCACAGACGCATGATTTCAAATCCCACTGAGGGGTTGGACAAAGTCTTCCGCAAATTAGAGGATTTAACATTGTTAGGCTTAATTTCATGGCTGTATATATAAAATTTGCTATTTAAGCCGCTTTTTATCAATAACAAAATAGATGTACATACGTTACGGTTTACACCCTGAAAGACATGTGCAGATTTGCAGGTCATTCTAAAAAAACAATTAACTTCAATTCATTCGAAAAACCACATTTTACACTGCATTCTACCAAAAAACAGGTTTGTAGAATTTAATTCCTCTTCTTTATTTTATAAAACAACGTGTCAATGGAAAAGAAATTCAAAAACGTGTGCACATATATGAACTCACATTGGCAAGATTTGGAATCTGCTGAGGATAAGGAGTACCCAGCATTACACCTACACTCATAACTTCCCATGCTGTTAACACATTGGTGCTGACATCCACCTTTGGCCGTAAAGCATTCATTCGCATCTAAAATTTAATCGAAACAGACAGATGAATTAAATAAGTAAACGAAGGTTTGCAGCAACAATTTATCTTTTAACAGATACTTAAGTGCAAGTAATGCAAAACATTATTTGTGGAATTAGCAGAAAAATGCAGCTAATTAAAATTGCATTCGTGTGTCGTAAATAAGTCTTAAGTAGCGAATCGGCAATTGAATACCTTTGAATACAACATTCAAGAAATGATCTGCTAAAGCCAACAAATTTCATAAATCATAGATACAATATCACTCAGGGACAATTTTGTAATATCATTAATTTAACCCGTTTTACTGCACCAGATGCACATTTCATATTCAACTAATGTCTTTTTAGTGTTGTTCCAGGTCTAAATATTTAAAAATCTAAATCTAGTACAAACATTTAACAGCTTATTTAATCAAAAAGGGCCAAAAGGCATAACCAAATCCGGACAAGAAATCAAAGCTATGCATGAGGAAGATACATTCCTTAATTCAAATTGATTTCTATTTTTTATAACAGCAAATTTCAAGTAAAAATATCCGTATTTTCATATCAGTTCCGAAGAACTGAGCTTCAGGGCTCAGAGACTTACAGTTTACCAGTAGCGATGTATATGTCATTCTGTGATGTCACAATTGAGGAAAAGAAGACGGGTTGTGGTACAATAAATTGAAAAATATCCGTGGTCATCTGTGACACAGATATTACATAAAGGTCACCCAACTCGTAATTGCGTCCGTAAAATTTCGAACAATTACATGCTGGAAAAAATTCAACTGCAGTTTTGCCGAAATGTGTTAAAAATTTGATCCTCGACACCAAATTTTATGACATATGGAGAACTTGGTCGTACACCAATAGATACGATAATAAAAGTTAGAATGGTGTGTTTTTGGAATAAACTTCTCGCCAATGAAAACAAACTAAGCAATACCATGTATCAAATAATGTTCAACTTAAAAGATGATTACACGTTCAAGTGGATTGACCAACTTAAATCGATTTTAGACAATTCTGGACTTCACTATGTTTGGACTCGGCAATTGCCAGTAGACATAAATCAATTTGAAAAACGTTCTGAAACAAAATCTTAAAGATGCATACATTCAATAATAGTATAGTCAAAATGACAATTCTTCCAGAGGTGAATTTTACGGTCTATTTAAAACAATGTTTGGTCTAGAATAGTATCTTGTACAATTATCACCACTCGAACGTGAATATATTTCAAAATTAAGATGCTGTAATGTGAAAATTCCAGTAGAGCTGGGTAGATGGTACAATATTCCGAAAGAAGAGAGGGTATGTAATATGTGTTCGAATGCTATTGGTAATGAATACCATTACTTATTCGAATGCAATTCCATCTTAGTAAAAAAATATCAGAAATCAACACATTCCTCAGTACTATGTTAAATATCCCAGCGCAGCAAAAAATGAAAGGATTACTATCATTGGGTAATATAAAGGTACAAAAAAATGTATCTTTATTCGTTTCAACGTTTATTAAAGTATTATAAAGTATAGTTATTATTAATGTATTCCATTTTAGAGTTGTTTTATTTCTTTTTATGATTGTATGTGATTGTATTTTGTATATGTTTACCTCTTGTTGCACATGTGAATAAAGCATATTGTATTGTATTGTATTGTATTGAAACGATGACTTCAAGTGTTAAAGTTGAAGTCATCGTTTCAATACAATACAATACAATATGCTATATTCACATGTGCAACAAGAGGTAAAGATGCGTTCAACGCAGTCACCAAACTTTTGATTATTTAGTGAGAGGACAACATATGCACACCGGAGCGTGAGGTTAATGGATAATGCTAGCTTTTTTCCATTCTTCATGAGGAGTTCCTGTATGAAGTCTGCCTCAAATAAATGAAGGAATAAGACGGTAAGAAGAGGAGCAAAGTAAGTTCCCATAGGAATGCTGATTGTTTGTTGTAAAACACGTCCTCAAAACGTACGAAATATGTTGTCAATCCAGATACCAAGCAGCTTGATGATGTCAGTCTCAAAGATGTTTTTATTTGAATCAGAGTGTTTTTTTTACAAAGTATGATTTATCCTTCCTCAAACAAGACAGTTGTATCAAGGTTAGCCATTCTTTTTATTAATTTAAGCAAACAAGAATGAAATCCTTCAATTTGTCTTAATGTTTAGAATTAATCTACGGATAGTTACAGTGAGAATGTATTTTTCAAATTATGCCAGTCCAGTGGAGAAACATTGGCACCTGATTGGATGGATGATACTCTCATGGACTGACAGCCCATCATCACAGACACTGACCCAGTGGTAGTTACTTAAACATTTGCATCGATTTCCGTGGTACGCTCATAGTAAGGATGTAGAAGGTGGTTATATCATTATGCTACTCTTTATGAAAAAACTTCGTGCATATTGCAGATTATCTCCGTCCGCCACATGTCCTTGCCATCTTTGTGGCGGTAATTCAACATTCATTCTTGGGTTGGAGCGTTAATTCCTTTATAAAGCTTTTGATTAGCTGAATTATTATATTTTTTTTTAACTCGCATCCAAAGTGGATAGAGAAAAATCAAAGAGAAACCGGTGTCTGGCGATGCGATACTTATAATCTTCGTTTGAAGCACTCATCTCTTTTATAATTCATTGTTACCATTGGTCGTCTTACTGTTCTTGTTTTACGACTCACCTATACAGTTCTGGCCATCTTTGTCCAGGATGAAACCTGGTTTACAACTACATGTGTAATTTCCTGGTGTATTATGGCAAAAATGGACACAACCTCCATTATCATAATTGCATTCGTCTCTGTCTAAAATGTATACATAAAGATAGTTTTAATTGTGAATATCGTTCAAATAATTAGCAAAAGTCTCAAATAGTAATTACAAAATATATTTTGTCATCTGATAGGTAAAGTAAATAAAGTAAGTTATTACAGGTAATTTAGAGAAATATGCGTACCCGGATTTCTTTATGTGCCTTTCCCAAGACAGGAACCTGTTGTACATTGGTTACCGTTGGTTCATGTCTGTCATATTTGTTTTTCGTAAATTGTTTTGTTGAATTGTTTAACATTTTTCATGACGGGGCCTATAATAGCCGATTATACGGTTGGTATGGGTTTTTTGCTTATTGTTAAAGGTCACACTTCATTTTAACTCTGGTGGATAGTTGTCTCACTGGGAAGATTACCACATCTCCTCAATTTGATATAGGATGCAGTTATAATGATAATTTGACACATGTCTTACCTTTACAAACCTTTTTGTCATCATAATAACCCGGATTACATTTACAAGTATAACTTTTTCTAGTACTAATACATATTGCATCTTTGTGGCAGTCATGGGTTCCTTTTTTGCATGCATCTTCTGGAAATATATAAGAAAAAATTAGAAACACTATTCAAGATAAGGTTCTGATATTGGCGCCAGGCACACATTGGTGAATGTTAGTTTCACAAATATTCACCAAAATAGAGGGAAAGCACAAATCCTAAGTTGTATTAACAGGGCAAGATCCTGTTATGAGTAGTAATATTTCTATATATGACCATATATGATTCAGATATGTAAGGCTTTCATGTTTTAAAGATTAAAGAAAATTCTGCTTCCCTGAATACAATGTATTTGTAAATCAATCTATCACAGATTAATGTGCTTAAGTAACGTATTATTACAATTGTATGTACTTTTACGGTTACGTAACATGAATTATGTTTGCCAAGAATGTTTCAGTCATGCGATTAGTAAATCATGATTACTCTATGAATTTATTTTCTGGCCCATGTTCAGCGGCTTAAATGTGACAGCCATACATGGAAATTTCCGAATCTTCAAATTAAATTCTATCGCATGATATTTTTTTCTGGTTTGCCTCCAGTTGTAGTTGATAACCTTTTGGGGTATTGTACCATAAAATTTTGACCGGTTTTTAACCCTGTCTACTTTAGAAACTGAAACAGGAATTTTAAGTGAAAATACATGTATTTGAAAGTGCCTATAAACATAAAAGAAACTTTTGTAAAACAAAATGCAAATAAAGGGTACCATCAAAAACATACATGAAATTCAATATGATACAATACTGGAACAAAATCTATATCAAACAACAGAAAAAAATACAAGGATCCCCGAAAGGAAACGATTTAAAGACAATCAATAGCCTACAAAACGAAGGATTAACAAGCATTACCAAACAATCTGGTAGATTAACAAGCCTTACCAAACACAATCTGGTAGAACTCAGTGGCATGGTATAGCAGTATGGCCTTCCCAACAAGTGTTATAGTACAGACAAATATATATTGTGAAACAGGGTACGTATAATACTGCAATTCGAATTCGAAACGAGTTACACACAAATAAATCGTGGTAGATTTCAAACGTCCCATTAATCACACATCTTTGGGTTTATATAGAGTTATAAGTTTACCGGTATCCAAATCACACAAATCCATTCAAAATGTACAATTCAAGATAAAAAAAACTCTTAAACTCTCCAAAACGAAACGAGATTGGCTTAGTCGACAGGGCAAGTGTCTCCTGCAGTGCATGCATCACCAACTATCCGACTCCACACAAAATCGGAATGTCACAAAAGAGAATGAGACACAATCGGTAAATAGAAAGATCAGACGACTCTTCTAGTATATATCTAAGGAACATAAGACTTCGAAAACATGTCGCTACTGCATAAAGACATAGACACATTGTATATTTCAACCAATTCGCGCTACTAACCATAAAACTCATTTATAGTATCGATTTCAGTCGTTTTCCCTCTCAACCCTAGAATCAGTATTTGTATCAGGAGCACACCCCTGTATAATGTAAACACGCATGGGCGTAACGTATAAATAGAGAAATGTAAACGCCATGCGATGGAGCAGAATGTATGTTACTTCTGAGAAATGGGAACTTCGCAATTGGAAAACTGAAATCATCCCGTTTTTCATAGAATTTTATTGTTGGAGGAACCCGACGAGCCCGGAGATAACAACCGACCTTCGCCAGAGAAATTGAGAATCCAAGACAATTAAGATTAAGAAGAAATTAACACATACGATTACATAAAGCAATAAAACACCAATTGGATCATCAAATGCTATAAATCGAAATAAAACAAACAACAACATGGCCAGCCGAAAAAAGACGAGTTCATGAATATTTCACAAAATGCTAGATATTAAGCAAAACGAATCCCACCAAAATTGTTGGTGAACTTAACTGCTCTGGAATGGTGAAAATTTCCTGCTCCACTAGCTACATCTGATTATGGCGATTATGCTCGACCAAAACAATTACTACAACCTGGCAATAAATAACAACTTGCACGTTCAAGGAAAAAAGTGAATAGAATATTTCAGAGTTAATCTGGTCAGATGTCATGTTTAAAGTATATACATAATCCACAAAAAAGTTTATTCATAAATAGTGTGAGAAAATTATTACGGTAACACTATCTCTCACGTGTATCCAATACTATATGTGTACTTGCTGAACAATACTTAGATTTTTTAATAAAAAAAAGATAAAATACTATGATATTAGATATGTTTTTATATATATATTAATTAATCGAACTAAAGTAACAGTCATCATTCTGATATGTAGAATTGAGTATGAATTTTGAGGTTAAAAACTGCTCGTATTGTAACATTTCTGAAAATCAATCTAATATATATGTTAAATTATCCTCGGATATCACACAATAAATCACTTATGTAGTAAATGAAATCTTAAATTGAATATTAAAACGACCACCTATATAGTAGCAACTCAAATATGAATATAATGAAAGCATATGAAAGTGATACATTGCCCTCTTCCTGTAGGTAAAGCATTAAAATTAATGTTGTCTTATTGTTATATTATGCAACTTTTAAGGTGCATTCAAGTTTAATTTATCATTTAACTACTAATATAATATTTTATAAATATTTTATGCCCAATTTTTGATATTATCATTATACGATAAAATCATGAATCATACGGTTATTTATTTTTACGTCAATTGTGGTAAAATTGGTTAAACGAAATTCAGTACACAATGTTTCTGACTGAATGCATGTTGTTGGTTATTCAGGTTGCTCCAAGGTATCAACGAAGTACGTATAAACGTAAAAAAATGTAATACAATATCAAAGAATTTAATTATGTAATCATTGAGTAAACTTTTTAAAATTTTGATTGATGAATTAAAATCTCTAAATCAACACTTTTGTTCGAACTTGGGAGCATCCCACTTAAGGACTTTTGTTAGCTGAATGTACCATACATTTTTCTTAAAATTTAACGATGTTTATTCAATCTTTCAAGAACAAAATCAGCATTATCCTCGCACAGATAAACATTACTTTGTTCTTATGTTGTGTTATTGGGTCCTCTTTGCTCTTCAACTTCTTACTTTATTTGGCCATTTTCACGTTTGTGATTCGAGCGTCACTGATGAGTCTTTTGTAGACGAAACGCGCGTCTAGCATACAAAATTTTAATCAATGTATCTATCATGAGTTTATTTTTGTTACACCGCTGTCCCAGGTCAGGGGAGGGTTGATTCCCGCAAACTAGTTTAACCCCGCCACATTCTGTATGTGCCTGTCCCAAGTCAGGAGCCTGTAATTCAATGGTTGTCGTTTGTTGCTGTATGTCATATTTGTTTTTCGTTTGTTACTTTGTACAGAAATAAATTGGGTCGTTGTTTTTTTATGTTTTAATTGTTTAACTATGTTGTACTGTTGTACTGTTAAACCACTATCCCAGGTTAGGGGAGGGTTTGGTGCCAACAAACTAGTTTAACCCCGGCTTATTCCGTATGTGTCTGTTCCAAGTCAGGAGCCTGTAATTCAGTGGTTGTCGTTTGTTGCTGTATATCATATTTGTTTTTCGTTCATTGTTTGGTACATAATTTAGGCCGTTAGTTTTCTTGTTTAAATTGTTTTACATTTGTCATATCGGGGCCTATTATAGCTTACTATGCGGAATGGGTTTTGCTCATTGTTGGATGTCGTACGGTGACCTATAGTTGTAAACTTCTATACCACATCTTCTTATATCTGTATTCTATGTCATTTTGGTATCTGGTGAAGAGATGTCTCATTTGCAATCATACCACACCTTATTTTTATATATACCCACCATGTTTTTAACCCATGGAGTCCATCAAAAATACCTCAGCAAAGATGACTCTCTTTTGCTTTAAGGTGTTTTGGAATGCTGTCTCGTTGACGTATACCTTTTATTTATTTCCTATGTTAACACATTTTGTTAATTGAAAGAAATGTTTTACAAAAGCTATTTTTTATTAGAACACCTTATAAATGGTTGTAAACAGCTATGATATTTTACTCGAATTCTTTATTGTAGGAAAAAAAAACATTCATATGTAACGTAATGTTATATTAGGCAGAGTTATCGAAAACAACTACAATGATACTCTAACATAACAAATAGGACAAAATATGTGTACGGATAAACCAACACAAATTTGTGCAAGCACTGAACTAAACAGTCCTTACTTCAGTTTTGGACGGAGGTATAGAAATATGCTTATCCCTAACACTGATGAAATACTAACATGGAAAACTAAGCTATGCCATCTTAATATCTAATGAAAACGATGACTATCTATCGAGTTGTCGGGGAATTTTGTGTGAAAACATCAAACTACAGCATCTTCTCGAATGTACTTTTTATGGAATTCTTTACAATGTAAATGAATGCTACCAATCCTTAGGGAAGAACTTGAAGTAACTGGTAAATATAATAATAGACTGTGAATGTGTTTAACAACTTCAAGTTAAGATGAACATCAATTATCTCATCCAAATGTCTGCACGTTTACTAATTTTTTTAAAAAGAAAACGACCACCCATTAAATCGAAGAAAATCAAGATTTATTTTTGTTTTACAACCCGTTGGCGAAACAAGTATGGTAATTTGTTTATGTTGTTTCTCTTTTAACTTTATTGTCATACTAGTGATATATTATATAACAAGTAGTTGTAATATCTTCAAAGAATCTTTGTACCATGTAATATACATTTATATTATGACTTTTCTACTTTGCGAATATTTTTATGACAAAAAGGTTTATTATACTTTTCAAATTATACATTTGTTACAACTGATTTCCAGGTGGTTTTACTGTCAAATAAAACTTTTTATAGTGGACTCTCATACTATATCTTATAAGTTAACACAAAATGAAAAAAATGTCATGCGTTTAAACCATGATAGTATGTTACTTTCCTTCTTGAATTGTAAATGTACGTTGTTTAGAATCAAATAGCCTTAACATGGTCACTGAAGATGTAAAATAACTAGTATATAATTCAAAGTTGTTGAGTGACCATTGATAAATTTCGTGTGTTGATTTTCCTCTGTTTCTGTTTTTTTTTTTTTTTTTTTTTTTCAAAATCAAATTGTTCTCATTATGTGTTGTTTTTACAGCAATTTGTGATCTTATGGTGTTCAGAAATCCACTGTATGTATATATTAACAGCTAAATAAATAGTTTTTGCAGATTAAGAAGATTTGATCACCCTCGAAAAGTCTTAATGCCCTCGGTCGATATGAATCTTCCTGGGTGAACAAATCTCAATATTTCAATAAGGCAAGGGAAACAACTGTATAATATTGTTAGAACCTCAAAGCACAACCATTAGTGTATGATACTGTGAGTTTTAGTTAGTTTGAAAGTCGCTCTGAAAATTACCCTCTGATGAAATAAATTCGGAGGGGACATAAATCCTTTTGTTATTTCCGACAATTTAATTTTGAAGTTTGTTGATTCCCTCTAAAATTCCACATTTTCTCTCTTTATCATGGTTGGTTTTATTTAATCATGACCAGATAAAGTTCTTTAAGTAGCACTACATATCAAGGTTTTACATTCGTTTGATGTGTTTGAGCTTTTGATTTTGCCATTTGATAAAGGACTTTCCGTTTTGAATTTTCCTTGGAGTTCGGTATTTTTGTTAATTTACTTTTATATATATATATTTCCATTCAATGAAATGGCTCGTGTAAACTTTAAACTGGTATCTTATCCTCGCCATAGGATTAAACCAGATATATTGTGCTTATAATATATTACAATGAACTTGAAATTAAGATACTTTAGTGAAAGGAAAGGGTCTGCTTTATATCTAGATCTTTTTCTTGAAGTTGACATGGATGGATGACTATAAGAAACAGTTCTCCAATTGTTAACTTCACATTTTTCAGGATTAACAAACCCTCTGCCTAATCGTATGGTGTTCACTTTATTTAATTGATACGTAACACATGTGCAAGTTTGCTTTAACATTTTTCTGCTGCTAACACAAAACTGTTTATGCAGCGTTATGATGAAGAAAGACTGAACTATACATTTTTTCGGTCAACATAACGAATTGATGGCCAATACAATGTGTATGTATATCTCGACATGGGAAACCTGTTTTCGTGGTTGAATATCTTAAGATATAAGAAGAGTCGTCTGATCTGTAATTTTCCGATTGTGACATATTCCATAACGTGATGTGCTTGTTGTATTTGGCAGCACAAGACGATGCGTGCATAGCAGGAGACGCTTACCCTGTCGGTCCACACAATTTTGTTCGATTCCATTATGTTAATCTTTTACCTTTATTTTTATATTTAAAATGTTAAAACGAGATTTGAACATTGGTAATCTACTGGTGCCTCTTATGACATTAGCATTATGAAAAATATATGACAGTGAGGCAGGTAGTGTCAAAATATTATTTAGACGAATCGTATGAAACTTCTATATAAAAATAAGGAGATGTGGTTGATTGTCAATGAGAAAACTATCCACCAGTGTTCAAATGAAAGAGATAAAAGGAATTATAGGCAACCGTACGGCATTGAACAATGAGAAAAATCCATACCGTATAGTCGGCTATAAAAGGCTCCGATATAAAAAATGTGAAACAATTAAAACGAGAAATCCAACGGCCTAATTCATAACAAAAATTTTTACTACAATGACGATTTTGATTGATTATTTCATCATAGTTTCAATGCAAATGTTTATTGACCGCTAATCCGATTTAACATTCTTGCTGTCTAGTCATCAGACTAAATCTAGAATATAAAGACAAAACAGATGACAAAAATGTGTACAGCTTCAGGAACACAAAAAGGATGATCGTCTTAAGATTTAAACGATGAACAAGGTCACACAAGGTCACACAAACTCACAAGATATACTCTTAATCTCCTGGAGTCCACACAATTTGAGATATACATTCAACAATGACATTCACTTAAATGACAACATCAAATTCTGAATTGATGAAAAACGTAAGGACTGAAGACAAAACCCCTGTCAAACTTCAGGACTTTTAACAGGCACACAAGAATGCTCGCAATAACTGAAAGCGAGCTCAAAGTTTTAAAGTATTGAACGGAACTTCATAAATGTTTGATTGATCTAACTCGTGTTGTTGTGTTGCTTTCTCTTTCATGTCTACCCACATCTTTTATTCATATAAAAAAAATCGACCATACTTAAAATGAGTTGATTGATATGATTAAAATGAGAGCAAATGCTTCTATAACACATTTACCAATAATTTGGAAATATAAACGGCTAAATATAAAGATTTTTTTACATTAGGATCATTTTTGAAAATTATTTCAATATGTTCAAAGCCTATATAAGGGTGACTGGGGTATAGGTACGTTTGGTCTTCTTCATACCGGCAGTTAAACCCTTGCCAAAGTGGGTGTCCGTTTTGCTGTATGGGGTGTATAAGAACGCAGCCACGTCTGGTCAGAATGTGGACGTTAAATACGATGCCTCGTGTTGAGAGAGTGTGTCACGTTATTAACTTTAGAACCCTTGCAACAACCCTTTGAAGCGTCCGAAGATGGCCTATTGCCAGGCTTAATTTCTGTCCCTATCCAAAGTACCCTTGTTTTCCAGTGGCAGTCCAAATTTTCCGCCATTCATCTCGGTCGATCTCTATTACAGGACCTACCTATTGTTTTTATTGTTAATTTGAGTCATTCAATAGAAAAACAAAGGATATGGGGTATCCATCCATGACACAAAATCAGTAAATGCACAACAACAAAAATACAAAAGCAAAGGAACAGCGCTTTTATTGCTGTTCTTCATCTCAGAGTCACAGTGAGACCTCAACACGGAGCAAAAAAACTCTCATCTCACTGCAAGTTTAAAATGGCCCCAAGCACCAGCTTACGCGGAATTCTTTGCAAAAATAATTTGGATAGATTTGAAAGATGTAACACCACCCAATCGGGCCCAGTCGAAAAAGAACATACTGGAAAGAAGTACATATTTAAAACAAAATAGTTCCTAAGCACAGGAGTAAATCTTAAACTATGTAGCATATATTTTAGTAATTAAGGTATCAGATGAAAGGTGAAGGACTGGTGATCCTTGTAGAGCACACAATTTACTAATAATTTTGAATAATACAAAAATGTATGATTGAATTCTAAAATTGAGGGCATATATAGCCTGTTTCTCAGATATGAAGTGCCTCTCATTTGACCAAATTTAGGTTCCTTTTTGTTTGATCAGCTCTTCCGCGTTTGTATAAGTTTGGGATTTTCAAATAATTCTGTCTCGGGCATTATTTAAGAAACATTAATTGTCGAAATGCGTATCTGGTGCAATAAAATTGGTACCGTAAATGTTATTGTAGTCGTCCTTAACATGCATGAAATATTTGCCACTGGACGTTTAGCAAACAACAACCAATCAATCAATATGTGTACTATACTTAATTTACTACAACAGCTTGATAGGCGTGTGTACTGTGAGGTTGAACGAACAATGCGCCCTGTTTCTAACATGTAAAAAAATCATAAATGCTTTACAAGATGTCTTAATTCTGTGATGATTAAATTTGAATATATATTTTGAAAAATAGAAATACAATTCTTAAAAACAATCTTGTAATCTATAGGAAGTGAAGACATGTATAGTCTTTCGAATACTAATCAATTAATTTTTATAGGAATGTCCTTCAATAAAAAAAGAATATACCAAAAATGTAAAGTTTAAATAATTTATCAAAATTGTATTCAACAGCAATGCATAAAACTAAAAATTATTCCAAAACCTCTAAGTATGTTATTCATTATTCAAACTCTTAAATATTCAAATTTCACTTGATGTCAGCAAACTTGAGAGTGAAACAAATTCTGAATAAGTTTTAAAATATAATTTTCCATGCAGATTATTGAAAGTGTGGAACATGAGGTAGCTGTAAATTAAGTATTGTGTACAACACTTGAGGGGGGGGGGGGGGGGGGGGGGGGGGGGGGGGATAATTCAAAATTTCCTTTGGGCCCATGTTGATCATATGTAGCTTTTCGTGTTTTTATCCAAATTTGGCCGTCCCATCATTAAGCTATGATTGTTCCCGGGAAGTTTTTAAGCAAATACTACCCAAACATACCAAAAGACTTTGTCATAAACATTAAGAAAAGTTTTATACCCCGAAAATGCGTTCATGCTGGCATATTTGACTATTTGTTTCAGATTATAAGTAATTTTAATTAAATGATATCAATACATGACGTCAGAATAACAACTGTCTTAAATCAATTAAACATCGGTGCAAACCATGCAAAACATGTGGCAAGATAGATATACAAATCTGTAATATCATTTGCGACGAGTATTTAGTAATTAATCCTATGATTTATGAGCATATTAGCCCGTTCCTTTTTTATTCTTATTTGCACTTTGCAGTACTTTGTAGTACATTCCTTTCAGTTAGTCTAATGAATTTACGAAATATATCATTGTCATTTGGGTGGATTTTTTTCAGAAGAAAGATTTTAAGCTCCGAAGTCACAGTAATTGCGGATCGATTTGACCAGTGGATGACCGTTCTAAGTGCGCATGAGCAAATTCTCCAAATATTGACAAAAATATAGCAACTTAGCCAATGCTACTTAAATTTCTGTTGTGCTAGGACCCTAATACAGTTGTTCAATGAATATTATGATATCCATAGAGTCTGTTTCATTTTTGGGTACACAGTACAACAAAATTAGGTATATAACTTATTATAACTTCATTGATAGTAACTACATCATTCAAGCCAAAAAGGTAGACTGTTGATCAATAATAAAGTAGTAAAATCATCTATCAGTCAACAATAAATGTCCCGCCAAAATACCACACACATACTCATTGATCAGACGACATCTGCCCGAAGCAACTTTTTGCTTAAAAAAATAAAGCATATTTAACTAAATGAATGAGAATATATTATATCCTATTAAATTGTGCAAAGATAAAATTGCCTACCTTTTGACTTTTTCCGCTTTCCTTTCTTAGCATTGGCTGTCGGTGCAAAAATAATTAGCAGGAATAAGACTGTACAACCACAAACTAATAATGTCCTATTAAATTTCATGTTGAAAATAATTTATCGATTTTAACACTTCAAGTATATTAATATTGACTATCCTACAATTAGGTAATTTTTGAATCCATCATCATAGTATATATATCACCTTAGGAAAGACATATTTCCGTCCCTCGTAAATGTCAATTGAATTGTTAGTTCACGTCTTTTTAGTTGTGATGCGATGCAGATTCTTTAAGATGACAAATTTTTTAGATTCCATTTTCACGCTTTCTTTTAAAGTCTTGATTTAATTATATTCAAATGATATCGTATCACAGGATGTAAAGTTATGCACTCCAACTTTAGCAGAAGAACGATTAATAAAATAGTGAAATTTAAATGTTTTCTCTGTAAAAAGTGCATTATCCACCGAATGCAGGTTCATAACAAAATGTTGTTACATTGCCATTATTAAAAAGTTATCGTTTTACACTTCGGTTGTTGATGCAAATAACTTCTATGTTACGTCTAGAATATCGAAATTTAGCAAGTCATAATGAATTAAAGTTAAGAAAATTATAATAAACTTAACACATATCTATTTACTATAAGCAACAAGTTGTTAAATCAATACACAAGCATGCGCTTTCCACAAAGGTTTGAAATTATACTTTATAATTTGATCAAATGTATCCAGTATACAGTCACAAAATTACAAGAAGTTATCGAGAAGAAATCATAAACGACAAAATAATGAGAGATATTAATCAGCGATATTAAACGGACATATATACTCATAATATAATGAAAGTCATTTGTGATCAGACTGATTTTATCTGTCAGGTCAAAAGAGTTCCCGTTTACACAATGATACCAATTATTTCAGGAATATTATCGAATTAAAAAAATTATAAGTCAGCCATTAGAATTATTAAATCTTTGGGGGGAATTTTTAAATGCGACAATTCTTGACAATTTCACCGATTTTTTTTGTTACGTGTAATTTTATAATTGAAGATGATGAAGTGGACAGCGATCATTTTAGAAATTCGCTAATCGCAAATTTATTATTACAAATAATGGAATGTAATACATAATATTTGTTATGATTAATAAAGATAGAAACGTATGATAAACATTGCAATAAGTAGACCGGTACAGATATTACACATATAGTAGATATCAGAAGATGTGGTATGAGTGCCAGTTAGACAACTCTCCATCCAAGTCACAATTTGTAAAAGTAAACCATTATAGGTCAAAGTACGGCCTTCAACACGGAGCCTTGGCTCACACTGAACAGCAAGCTATAAAGGGCCCCAAAAATGACTAGTGTAAAACCATTCAAACAGGAAAACCAACGGTTTAATCTATATAAAAAACGAGAAACGAGAAACACGTATGAACCACATCAACAAAAGACAATCACTGAACATCAGGTTACTGACTTGGAACAGGTGCAGACAAATGCAGCGGGTTTAAACGTTTTAACAGGCGCCAACCTCCGCCCTACCTGAAACAATAGTGTAACATCACAACATAGAAAGACACACTATAAAATATCAATTGAAATGGCTTAACTCAATCAAAAGACATATTAACAAAAACAAGTGAGCATACACTGAACGAATAAATTTGATCTATGACACAATGTAAATACAAAATTAATAAAACAAGGGGATTAGATATAAAACAATATCAGAAAGACAACCATAACTTTGAACAAAATGCCGCCAAATAAAATAACGTATACAGGTAAATAAAAATAATTTTGTTGTAAGGTATAATACATGGAGTACGGAAATAGTTTTTACAAAATAAATTTTTTTTTTGTTCCTAGTACGAGAACAAAAGTGAAAATGTATCGTCATACTAAACACTTATCAAGGGTGATATATATTAAAAATAGTGAGACTAGATATAACACTGTATTAGTAAACATTAAATAATAAAAATACATTACAAATTGTATCAACAGGTCAAATTAACATGAAAGTACGATTTGAGAGTACTCACAGTTACTGAAATCTACTTAAAAGCCAAAAACAATTAATAATAAAAAATCGCTACCAAGAAAAGGAGCAATTGTGTTTCATCATTAAGAAGTGAACGATAGCCTCAGTTATTTTGTCGATTTTACTAATACAGAAAACACTAGTCAATCTACCTCAATAAGCATACTTTAGAATCATGGGTTTTTTTTAAAGCTGAAGTCACTTCATCGAAAGTTTTACGAACGCATCACGACTTGGTAGTGGTATTGCATAGCGGAAATATGTCACGGATGACCATAAATAAGTTTCATTTGTCGTAATAATAATCCATGTTCTATCTTCCTCTGTTTTGACATATTACAAAACAAGTTTTTCTTATTCATTTATTATGCAATTCTAATGCAGAAAACACATGTCAATCGTTCTCTTTTATAATCTTGGGATCTTAAAGTCATTCCAACGAATGTTCATAATACAATTTGCGCATATACTCTATATAAAAAATGTTTGTTCGATTGACAGACCTGTTAAAAAGATGTTCGGCTATTCCTTTTTGGTCGTTGTATATATCTCCGGATACGTTTTATTATCTTAGCTTTTCACAAGCAGCTTACTGCTTTGAAACATATGAATGAAAATGTCTCCTTTAGCCAGAAATGCGTATCGACCCTAATAAAAACGACAGCATGATGGGTTGTTAATTCGAGAGGGATCCATACTAATAGACATTGTTGGACACAGACCAAACTTCATACTTATCTGTTATTTATCATGTAAATTATGATAAATTCTAAACTCATAATTCTTATTTATTTGATTAAATAGTGTTGTTACTCTCTTTAGAAAAATGGCCATATTGACTTTTGCCTTTTTAATGCACATTTAGGTTATGAAGCTATCCGTATATTGTTACATCTCTGGTGGTTAGCAAACTTGATGAAGGTAAGTTTATCGCATCAAAAATGGAAGTAACATCACATCCTGTTACTGACTATCGGTACTTCAGATGCAATAGGTCACACGGATGAAAGCTGATGATTACGATTGCAAAATCCATTGTATTGCAATGGTAGTCAAAAACGGCATACACAAGGTCTGTTGTATACACGTGAGCAAAAAAATATTTTTAAGGCAATCGGGAACACAGATCCTATTGTATCTGCCGAAGAGATAGTCGGCTATAGGATCCGAAGGGATAGTCGCGGCTATAGGATCCGAAGGGATGGTCGGCTATAGGATCCGAAGGGATAGTCGGTTATAGGATCGAACACTCTGATATACAGCATCATATTGTATTTGCCGAAGGGATAGTCGGTTATAGGATCGAACACTTTGATATACAACACCCTATTGTATCTGCCGAAAGGATAGTCGGTTATAGGATCGAACACTTTGATATACAACACCCTATTGTATCTGCCGAAAGGATAGTCGGTTATAGGATCGAACACTTTGATATACAAACACTTGTTTGATACAAATGCTTGTTCTACCCAGTGGTCAATATTTTGTCACGTGGCTTATCTCACAAATTTTGATCAATTTCCAGCTGACAAATTTGATAAATTATGCCAAAAAGTAAAGATTGCAACTATCTTAGGCGAAGTTGATATTATGGTTGGCTTTGAAATCAATGACATGAAAGAATATCTATATATATATAAGTACGTCTAAACAAGTGACAACTCTACGACAGATCCATCCATTGGATGACCAGTGAAGGTGATACACGGCTGAAAACACATACTAGTATTATATTCATAATTACTCTAAATATCAGCACAACCATGTTAAATCTGCAAATTTGCGGAAGCAAATTTTTGTTCTTCCCTCGCCCGGATTCGAACTCATGCTATTGGGATATCGAGACAACACCGCCTGCACTGTGTCCAGCGCTCTAGACCACTCAGCCACCTAGACTGAACTAAAAATTCAGCTTTCGGTGGCCTAGTGTTACCTTTCCTCGTCAGTAGAATCTAGATTTGTAACACAGTACATGATATATAAGGCATGAAGATGGAATTGACTGCAGATTAGCTAAATTATCTATCGTAAAGGATCGTAAGATGCAGTCACAGAAATAATATATATATATATGTGTGTGTGTGTGTGTGTTAAAGAGTTAAGACCAATTATACATGAATTTCTTTCACACAAGGGCCAATTTGGGCCAAAAGTCATTCAATCTGTACTTTTAATTCATAATATCACACTGCGTGTACTTTAAGGATTCAACAAACGCCAGAATATAGCACGAAACTGCATTTTCTTATATTTTGGCAAATTTGAGTATTTACCCCAAAAAAGTTTAAAAAGAACATCGCTAAACAAAACTAAAACTATGTTTGATGTAAAGCTATTGTCTTTCAGATACAAATTATAGTTCGATTTGGTTCGCGACGTCCTTCGATGTAAATTTTGAAATTTGTATCAATATGCTTTCAACAGCAACATGTAGCATTGCATACCATTCTGATTTTATAAAAATATGTAAAATTGTATAGAAATATTTTAAGTATATGATGTGGACTCTTTTAATATAGAATTCCAAACAGGATTTGACAACTTTTATATTCTGTGTGAGTGAAACAAATACAGGGGCGGCCCTACTTCTTTGAACATACAAGAAGAAACAGTGCAACACTATTGTACTTATATCGTAGGTAAATAAAGATGTTTTGTTCTTACCAAGAACGTTCCTTATTATGCCTGTTTCTGAAGCTAAAACAATAAATTTTACATTTGCCGCAAATGTACGTATATTGTATAATTAACAGGTTTGATGATTAGAGATATAACTAAGAAATTACAAGACCGTGTTGATTTTAAATTTACATACATAAATCAGTTATTTTACACTTTTTAGTAACACTTTCAAAGATTCGGCTTTGAGTGTTCCTGATGAAGGTAAATCGCTTCGGACGCATCAAATTTATAAAGTGTTGTTTTCATATTTTTGTTTATACAACGTATATATATTGTACTGTATTTTTCCGAGAAACCGTTCTTATTTGTATTTTTTCTCATATATTAACCATTATCAGACGATTTGATCCCTGCATACCATTATCCAAAAGTACCTCATGCAGCGATAAAAATCACAGGTGATTTTTTAATCTACAATTTTCGAATTATATTTAATCTACAAAGTAAAACGATTAAAGCGTCTGTCAAACTATAATCCAAATAAAATTTCATACTCTCCATCAAAGAAAGTAGAAAGTTTTGATTTAATATTAAAAAGGATTGTCCTGCCTTTTACAACCGTAATTATTATACCTTTATTGTTACCGTTAACGTATTTCCCTTTGAGGAATTTTTATCAACCTTGTGTAATGTTTGTAATAAAATGTATATCATTATTTTTCGTTCAGTTGGTTAAACTTATTGTAAAAGTGATCGTTGGAAATTTTATAGGACATCATTCTCATAGGGGTATAAATGGGACTGAATGTTGCATTCTAATTCAGTATACAACAAATTAAAACAAAGATATCCACTTATAAAGTAAACCTAAAATAGAGTAAAGGATCAAGCCTAACTTATATGTACACGTATATACTATAGTATTTAAATTCAGTTAGCATTGCCATTTTTAAGTTAATTCTATACTGGAATACCTTAAGAATACCCTAAATAATCGTGGGACGATATTTATCAATTGTTCAGAATAAATTACCACAGTACTGTGAATAGCTTACGTCGGATGCAGGTTAAATTCCCAGACATTATTTTGATGAACTGAGATGACCCGGACGAATTACCTATACGACTTCCTAAGGCCTGTAAACCACAAACATGATTATAAAATATTTGCTGTCGTTTACTGCATGTT
The DNA here is from genome assembly GCF_021869535.1 of Mytilus californianus. Lineage (NCBI taxonomy): Eukaryota > Metazoa > Mollusca > Bivalvia > Mytilida > Mytilidae > Mytilus > Mytilus californianus. The sequence goes on along the minus strand of NW_026262712.1, from coordinate 77,109,128 downwards.
TTATGTATTATGTTGTGTCGTATACTAATTCTGTGGTAAAACTTAATCATAACTGTCCGAATGTTTTTTACATATTTTCTTTGTAAGTATCAAATCCCGATTTATGCTATAAAAATGAAAAGGACACAAGGGTGAATGAATTTGTAGAATGCCTATTAATTATGTATATATTTAACAGGGAATTCTTATGCTTTTTCTGGTGTTGTTGTATTACGTCTGTGCAGTAAAGAATGCTATATCGAGGCGATTAATACTTTTGTTTAGTCAGAAGCAAAAGAAGTCTAACCTTGCCACTAGCTTTGAACTTTTTCGTTAAAAACTCGAATGAAATAGTTTGGTCAAGATAATTTCAATTTTCTTATAAAAACTATAGTACTTATAAATTACAAAATCCATTAAAAATTTCTAAGAGATGAAAGGAAACTTCCATCCTTCCCGAGCGTCTGAGTTCTGTCCAAGTTTTAGCATGTTTAGTGTTACACAATTTGTAGTTTTCTGTATTATAGTGTTGTCCTTTTCTTTCTTTTTTTTCTTATTTGCCATGACTTTTCTGTCCTTTGTCAGTGTAGTACTGTTTCTGATTGCCCTTGGAATGTTGCGTAACAGTTAAAAAAAGAATCGAATGATGACTTTTTTAAAAGGTAATAAGAACACTAACCCGACTAATCCAGTCGTTATATTCCGACTAACTATCGATCGCTACATTCACCTCGAGAGGACACTGACCGATAGAGGGCGCTGAATCATTCTAGTTATAAGAACACTATTTAAACAATCCAATTAATCTCCCAATTTATTATTTATCAAATTCTCTTCAAGATTAGGGGTAACCAAACATAGTTTTATCTATGGATTTTGAACTTGCATGATTTCTGCACTTTATTTCTTTTATTCGTCGCTTTATTGAGATAGGAAGATGAGATAACCATCCATCAGAGACCAAACGACGAGAATAAAAGCAACTACAGGTCACCGTACGGCCTTCAAAAACTAGCAAATTCCATACCGTATAAAAAACTATAAAAGGCCCGACATGATATGCACATACTTTTATAGTCGACCAACACCATAGGGTATCGAATGACAGCTCTAAGAAATATCCGGTCTAGGTGCGAATGTGATTATTTTTTTACACATTTCATTAGATCGTCTAGTCTAAGCTGTCAGTATTTTTTTTAAATTTTCTTAATGTTTTTTTTTATTTCCAAACTTGTAGCCTCGAATTTTATAATTGAGACATAAATTGTGTAAATGTTCACATAACACATCAAAATAAGTTCTGTATCTATGTTTTATTACAACATTTGATTGTTTTATATTTAGCATTCCAATCTTCATAAGTACTGCAAACAGAATGGCGTAATGACTTTAATCTGTATATTATTTCAAGCAGAAATGAACACAATCAACTTGGAAGAGTTTGATATGTATTTTGACAAATGAAACAGAAAATTCTCAAATACCTTTGCGATCAATTAACATTCATTTGTTAATGAAAATAGCAGAACACATCTTGAAATAAGATTTTATCATATGCCATAGAGTGCGACAACATACATTTACCTGTTGCTTTGGGTTTAAACTTTTTATGATCATTTTCGGAATGTGTTTTATAGAATAGTAGGGACACACGTATAAACAAATATTGTAAAGAAAATTCTCAAAAGGTATAAAAACTCCAAAACAGTGTACTACAAGTTTTGTCGCCTTTTATTGTCTACTCCTTAATTTTCATCTGTTTACTGGGGAAATATTTGCGGTGCATTAAGTGGTTCACACAAATATATTTTTTTTTATTGTCAGATTATTGCGATAGAAATTAGTTTGGGGTCTTCAAAATAGTATTGTACATCCATTGTTCCTTATAAAGCAACATCGTTTTGTAACGTTCATTTTGATTGGATAACGCCACAAATTAACGATGTATGGTCTAAAATTGTGCACATAAGCGCAGACGTCGTGTACTTGATTTAAAAACATTTGATCTGGCAAAGTTTCAGTTGCGTTATAATGGAGATACAGTATTGTATTTGAAGATTTGCGAGCAACAATTTTTTAACTCAATTTACGATCATGAAATCATCAGCAAATTTTTAAATACAACACTGTTTTCTCCTAATAAATGCAATTCGGGATGTGCATCTATGGGACTGAAAATGTTTTGATTGCTTCATCAATTTATGGAGTTCACTTGCCCAATCCCGATCGCTTTTTTGACAGTTTTATTGAGTTGAATATAAAAACGGAAATGTCTAGCATTCCATTGTTTATCAATTATTCTTTTGTAATCTTGAAAGTGTCAGTAACTGTAAATATCAATTTCTAAATTATGATTTCAAATATGTACGTAGTATCTCAACAAGGGCGCATTAAGCCCCCCCCCCCTTTTTTTGGAGCTACATATATGGTTAATGCATAAGAACTTTTACATGTTCTACTCATAACGTTGCCTAGTTTGCCCCTCCTTTTTCAAAATCCAGGATCTGCATCTGAATTGGTGTTATTTTAGTGGACAAGCTTAAGGGCTTAACGGTGTATTTTGAAAGACACCAATTGATATCTATCTGTGACATACCATAATGGCTTGACTGATTATTCTAAATGACACCAGTTGATATTAATTGAGTGACACGATCCTATTTACAGTGTTTTCTGAATGACACCAGTCGAAACAACTAAAGGGATTTACAGTGGGTTTTTTTTTTAATAATCCAGTCGATATACAGTGATTCACTGGGTATTCTGAATGACACAAGTGAACTTTTATCTTTTTGTTATAACGGAGAATAAAGATTGCACGCATTACCATTACATTTACGCGCAAAAATCATTGCATTTGCGCGCATTCTTTTACAGGAAACTCGGGTAAATACAGGCAGATTATACTTATTTATGTATTTCATTATTATTTTCGAGCAGGATATGTCCGTTTTATTATACACCAGCACTTAGTCCTGGAAATACATTCAGATAAAAAATGTAAAAACATAGGTAATCTAAACATATGGCTTAAAAGTACTGATTATAAATGTCGTAACGTGCTGAATCTTTGAAGCTCACTGCTTTAAGAAAACACAAAACGCAAAAATACATGGATCCGTGTGCTGAATAAAATTGCTCATTGTAGTGGGCATGGAATCATTCTGGGCCGTTTTTAGTACGCCTGGATTCAGCTGACGGTAGTAATGCCCAAAGACTTGGAGGAAATAAGGAATCTGGCGAAATACCATTGCAATTATGTACGGTGCATCGACATAAAATATCCCCTGACAAGTGTTCTGTCGATACGGAAAGTAAATCCATCGTAAACTAATGAGTTTTCCTCCGACTTGTTTCTGACAAATGAAACTTCATGTGTGTGCCTTGGTGCAATTTTACAAACTGACTTAAATAATTTACTAAAGCGATCACCATTGGTAAAATAAGGAAACAGAATAGTATTTACTTTGAAATATTCTCAATTATGTTACATATGTACATGTGTGTCTAAAGTTATTACAGGATTTTTCATGATCAGTTTATCTTTTATTTTTAAAACTCAATATGAAAAATATTTAATTTAGATTTACAAATATGTTCAAAAATCATAATAACTATAGTCTTTTTACCTGTTTTAACTGTATAATGAATGCGCGCAATTATAATCAAAAGCTGCGAGCAAACGTAAAAATAAAATCCCTAAATGCGCGTAAATGTAATGCGCCCAATGTAGTGACCTCCTCGTACCATTTCCCAGACATGATACAGTCAGTTTTTTTCATCTTTACCATTATATGATAGATTCTTCAGAATTTTTTTCCGAGTTTTTACAGTTAATGCAATTTCTAATTTCGTTATATTCAGTTTATTGTTAAAGAGGAATTCACACTTGTGAGGTTATGTATGGAGATCTGTTGGTCTTGTACAGATAAAGAGTTGTGGTTTTAAAAGTCACTGTGACGCGGAGATGTAATTTAAAAGTCTAGCATTGGAGATTAACGTCAATTGCTGGAGATCTACAGCACTAGACTTTACATCTACAGCGCTTAACTTTAAAAACCACAACTCTTTATCTGTTTGAGACCAACAGGGCTCCGTAGCTATGCCTGTGTGTGCTTATCTAACCAGAAAAAATATGAGATTGACCAGACATTTTCTTTATTTTAAAAGCATTTAACAGTACCAATTAATAAATATCAAATATTCGGTGTGTTATTTTTATATTTTATTAAAGCTAAAAATTGAAACAACATTGTGCATTATGTAATTTCTTGTCTGTTTATTATGTTCAACGTGCAATTTGAATCATTCTATATGATCTTGAAACAATCAAATTCACACATAAAGTGCAATTTATATAACATAAACCCGTCAATGCAACCTCCCATCGCGGGTTTATGACATGAACTAAGAGCTTCCTTAGCAAGGGAAGAATATAAATCTATCTAAAATCGATGCTAGCCAAGAAAACTATTACTTCATCATAATAATTACGCCGTTAAAACTTAAGTTTGTGCTTGGGTGGTTGTCTACGTTCCATTAGGTACAAACGTCTTCTATCATGATTAACATCACAAAATGAATTTCTTGTAGGAATATATACACATTTTGTAAAATAAGAAGATGTGGTATGACTGTCAATGAGACAACCAAAAACCAAAAGAAAAGGATATAATCAACAACTGGCACGTCATCCTACGGCTTTCAGTCAACAATGAACAAAACCTTTACCGATTAGTAAGCTATGAAAGGCTCTGAGATATAGATTGGCCATTAATCGTTATGACTATCATACAGACCTTCCATGAAAAATGTCCAATATAAAGAAAACAAAAGAAATCACGGTAGCAATTAAAAATCAATTAAATGACAATTATTAATATCATTTCACAGTTAAAAACATTAGTGTTGAAAAAAGGTATCATGGTAAAACACAAAATGACAAAAACGATTCCCACAAAGTACACAGACAACAGAAGATTGAGCAACACGAACCCCGCCAAAACCACTGGCGAACTAGAAAAGAAGTTCCTGCACCCCCATGTGACTTCATGACATGTAAAAATGCGGTGATAGGTCGTATCTGGTGATGTCATCAACGCAGAAACAATGCTGGAATTGTGACTACGAGAAATGAAAAATATTTGATGTCCTTCGTGACCATACATTCTACAGAACGGTAAACCAAATGATGATGACTCTGTTAAACTTTCGTTAACGACACCTTTAACATTAAGTGCATTTGGTTAAATAACTTCCATTTAAGCAATTATCCTATATCAAGGAAATGGTTTTCAAATATTTTGCATCAGTTTTTATTGTAAAACAGGATTTATTAACTAATACTCATTTTCTTGATATTGCTATGTATGTGCTTCTCTTAACTTACTTGAAAAGGAGAGGGGAAAAAACAAGCACAACCCTTCGTCGGGAAAGATAATTGGTTCGTTTCGATTAATGTTATTGTTGAACAATTGAATTTTATAATTGACGTCAACTTTTTTTTCAAATCTTCATTATTCAAAGTTATATGTGTGTTTGTGGTTCAGGGGGAAAATTGCCTTAGGGAATAAACTAGTTTCAAAATGTGGTTGTTTCTAGTAAGCTGACTATTGTAATCATTATTATGGGTTCAAATGGCTGGACGTGTACTCGTATATCAATATTTAAGTTGTATTGTTCAGCATTTTTGTCACCTTGCGACCAACACCGTTCATTACTGCATTTTCAGTTACAGGTGGTTGCAAACACATTTTTTATGAATAACTGCAATGCAGTACAAAGTATCAAAATGAAATTTGGCATTTAATCCTTACATTGTCAGAAACTTACATTTACCATGACGAGTAATTTACCGCTGTGAAGTAGAAGTCAATTGTATTATACGGAAGATCAATTAAGAGGCTTGTTTAGACTAAACATGCTGTTGTTAAGTGTTAGAGTGTTTAAGCTCATATCGTACTTAAACTGGCCTCTATCCAGATGTATCAGTCATTCAAATATATACATCCTGTAGACTTACACAATAATATTGACAGATATATCCTCATTCAAGTAACCAAATAAGAGTAGTGAATGAAAGGGATATTTTCCAAGTTAAAAGATAATAAAATATTTCCTTATGCTTTAAGTTTTCTATAAAGAGTTAGTGTTCAGTTCAAATTATTCTTTGATTGATACTGTATAATTTGTTTATCAAGCTATGAATGATATTTAACTGCAATGCAGTACAAAGTATCAAGCAACTACGCTAACAGAGTAGTAGTACAAAGTATCAAGCAACTACGCTAACACAGTAGCAGTACAAAGTATCAAGCAACTACGCTAACAGAGTAGCAGTACAAAGTATCAAGCAACTAAGCTAACAGAGTAGTAGTACAAAGTATCAAGCAATTAAGCTATCAGAGTAGCAGTACAATGTATCAAGAAATTAAGCTAAAAGAGTAGCAGTACAAAGTATCAAGCAATTAAGCTAACAGAGTAGCAGTACAAAGTATCAAGCAATTAAGCTATCAGAGTAGCAGTACAAAGTATCAAGCATTTAAGCTAACAGAGTAGCAGTACAAAGTATCAAGCAATTAAGCTAACAGAGTAGCAGTACAAAGTATCAAGCAATTAAGCCATCAGAGTAGCAGTACAAAGTATCAAGCAATTAAGCTAACAGAGTAGCAGTACAAAGTATCAAGCAATTAAGCTAACAGAGTAGCAGTATAAAGTATCAAGAAATTAAGCAATCAGAGTAGCAGTATAAAGTATCAAGAAATTAAGCAATCAGAGTAGCAGTACAAAGTATCAAGCAATTAAGCTAACAGAGTAGCAGTACAAAGTATCAAGCAATTAAGCGAACAGAGTAGCAGTACAAAGTATCAAGCAATTAAGCTAACAGAGTAGCAGTACAAAGTATCAAGCAATTAAGCTATCAGAGTAGCAGTACAAAGTATCAAGCATTAAGCGAACAGAGTAAGTAGGTGACAAGCATTATTTCCTCTAGTTGGAAGGGTAGTATTTATGTATTAGGAAAATCTGCAATTTTACATACTGGTGAATTTCTTTTTTTTATTTAAGATTTTTTGGAAAAGTTTGTATTCTATGCATATAAAATGCCGCAAAGCACCGGTAGCATTAGGTTGATTAAGTTAACAGAGTAAGACGGTAGTCATGATACAGATTCACATACTTCCTAACACCACAATGCAAATACTTCAGTAAACCTTGGGTCATGATTAGAAACTGGTGAAAATGCTAACAAGTGTACAATTACCCATATGGCTCAGAAATTTCTACCATACCACCTTATATACTTACCGGGCAATGAATACAATGTAATGGTCGCCCTGCATAGGCCACTTCCGCTCCTGTAACTTCCAGCTACGACACGATTTAAGCCAACATAAACACTATAATCCTTTAATCCATATTCCGTATCTTGTCCTTTTAGTGTATATAAAAATCTTGATTCTATATAATCTTTCGTTTTTCCTGATTTATATTCGATTCTTTCATCACTAATATCCATTTTTACACGTGACCCTTTTCTAATAAAGTCATCGATAGTTCGAATCAAGAGCCCACCATCTGACGAAGCATCCATATGACCTTTCAAATTGTTTCCATATATACGCAGTTGCTTATTATGCAATTGTATTTCTGCCATATTACTCGTGGTACCATTATCTCCCCCGTATCCGTCTCCTGTTGGAGAATCTGAAATATCTATGGTCCACATTCTTGGAGGTTCGCCATAATTAAACATAAATCTGGCTCCATCGTACTTTCCAGAGAAATCAATTTTAAGAACTACCTGTTTATCACACGAAAAGCTACCACTCTTTGTTGGTTGTTGAACGAAAGATATATAAGGACTATATCCTTTAACGACGCCATTACGTAAATCTAAATCTACAACATTGTCTTGTAGAGCTGCAGTTTTAAGACATAAACACAAAACTGAAACACAAGAAACTATTGTTAATCTCAACTTATATGAATTGTTATGTTTGCTTAATTATAAATAAATGTCGAATACACACAAAGAAAAGGGATTACGCTAAAAAAAAAACATCAGTTTTGTCACAATTGAATGGAGCCGCGAAGTTTCAGTCAAAATTACAAATTCTTTCATTACTACTTCTGTGAGATAGAAATAACTAGTTTCAAAATATAATGCAAAGGACAGATCTAGGCTTCTCGGAATGATTTTTTTTTCTTAATCCTTATATACTGAAAGGTCACACGTTCATTAACTTCACGAACTTCCAGAACACATGAGTTGAACCCCATTTTTTGGTGGGGTGCATGTTATTTTAGTTACATAGTACGCAGTGTTTTGTAAACTGTTCATATTTCTTTTTGATAGCCTGTTTTTTTCTTCGACTTGTGGATTTTGATAGCTTCCTTGGTTGTCTTCTCCTCTTTTTGACAAGAGCAGATATGAATAAGAATATTTACTAGAATTGAATGGCGAGACCTGTAAAAAAAACTAAATCTAGAACGTCAAACGAAATGTCTTTGATTTTTTTCCAATTTGAATACAGTATTGTACCTTAAACACATGCGTATTGTATAAACTGACACTTTATTGACAGTGCGATTACTGTTACAGAAAGTACTTAATGCATTAATTATTGATATCTCGCTGCAGAATGATTTGTGTATCACTCATTTTTCTATTTATCCAAGGGTATGTCATTACTTAGAGGATCAAAACCTCTGTCTTCACATTTCAGTATGGAATTCGACTCACAGTTAAATGGATTTAAATAAGGATAGTACATAATGTATCGTATGAGTAAAGTTGTATGTATATCGATGTTATGAGACACAGAAATGCTTTTCAATACAGTCGGATGGGGCGGGGGGTCATTGATAAAAAAATTATTTCAACTGTTAATGTTTTATAAATTTTTCTTTGGTTACCTAACACGGGGCGATACCTGTGCATTGTCATCATTTACCAGGTCGGCAGTAGTTTGTCATCATTTACCAGGTCGGCAGTTGTTTGTCATCATTTACCAAGTCGGCAGTAGTTTGTCATCATTTACCAGGTCGGCAGTAGTTTGTCATCATTTACCAGGTCGGCAGTAGTTTGTCATCATTTACCAGGTCGGCAGTAGTTTGTCAATGAACTTCATAAATCGAAAAAAGGAGAGACAACATTACAGCAAAATACACAACAGATGGAGAAAAAACAGAGACCATAATGAAACGTGAAGTTTAAGTATAAAGAGGTGTTCGTTTCGTTGTTCTTGACAAGTACCTGTATGACGTCTGTGTCAAACACGTCTCATTCCGGACAAGCTAAAATGATTTCCGACCATTTGTTTTTGAAAAAACACGTCGTAGGGACTGGTCATTTTCTTTCATTTGGAGGGGGTGTGGGTGTGTGGGGGGGGGGGGGGGGGGGGGGGTTGAGGAGGTAACAGTGGAATTTCTCTGATTTTTTTCATGTCCCTACCTTGAGGAAGGTAGATAAATCCAAGACCCCCTTCCAAAGACGTTAACATTTCAACCCCACCCACTTAAAAAAACATTTCTCGGATTTTTTTATTCTTTATAACAAAGATACATGCATACAATTTCTATTTATATTATTATCGTTCAAAGAATTATTGCATCAGTAGTGGATCTAGAGCTTAAAGTGAGAGAAGTTGTTTATGACTTCAGGGAACTTTATTTGGATATAACTGCGAATGAGACAGCTATCCAACAGAGTTAAAACGAAGTGGTAGTAAGCAATTATAGGCCACCGTACGGCCTTCAACAGAGTTCAAATGAAGTGGAAGTAAGCAATTATGTCCACCGTACGACCTTCGACAATGAGAAAAACTCGTACTGTATAGTCGGCTATAAAAAGGCCGACATGAAAAATGTTAAACAATTCAAACAAGAAAACTAACGGCCTTATTTATAACAAAACAATTTACGGAAACCAATACATGTATGACATACCTGAACCAATGACAACCACTGTACTACAGGCTCCTGACTTGGGACAGGCACATACAAAATTTGGTAGTGTTAAACAAGTTTGTGAGCTCTCAACCATCTCTTAACCTTGGACAACGGTGTTACAGAACACCATAAGAACAAACCGTAAAAATCAGTTACAATTTGCAACTCAAAAGATCGGTAATAGGCACTAAAACAGAAGACACAAAGCACCGAAAAAAGAGTACTCGTAGTTACTGAAAGCCAGTTCAATGCCAATTACAACTAATAAATAAATCATGTTTGCCCTGACTAAAGTATCAAGAAGTACACATCCAACGGTCTTAGTCAAAGACAGTCTGAGAAACGCATGACCTTGTGCAATGCCAAAATTTAAGTAAACAGCTCTCTACATGATGTAGAATCATAAGTTATCATAACTGTATGTATATCAACATATAGTCAGTTATGTTTTAATTTTTCAAAAACAAAACAAAAACAATGTTAGAAGTCCTATATAGTAATATTTAAAGATTTCACTACTGTGTTAAATTGATAACCTGGCTTTAAGAATAAGTTTATTCAAAGGATCAATTAGTTTACATTGAATGTGTCTAAATTTACGGGCTTTATAAACAACATCACCGTAAAACTTGGATGGGATATCCCGTTTGTAATAAGAATTTTACAGGTGCAGCCAAACTTTCTAACCAAATCTGTATACATATGAATGAATTTGGTAAAGGTTTTAATTAATTTGTGGTAACGAAATCCCTGCCTTTTGGATTTACCAGTTATACATAAATTACAGACACGGACATAGCGAGCAAGTTGTGAAATATATTATCACACCGTCAGAAGGGGCTAACGGAATATGCCTGTTATGGTCTCATTGACATTTACCACACCTTCATTAAATTTCAGCATATTGTATATATATTCTTTATTAAAGAAGTTTGTAAACTAACATTAGATTAGAATACATGCTTGGAAGAAGATGTTGAAACTTAGGAATTGAAAATTGAATCTTAACAATTGAACCGAGCAGAGCGAGGCGAAAAAAAAGATTTTTGTGCCAAAAAAAATATATTTTTCAGTTATGTGGAAGAGGTGGGTGTGGGTCACAAAATTTGTTCGATGCCCCCCTATCTGAAGTATAGAAAAATTGGACACCCCCTTTGCAGGTTACAAATGACCAGTCCCTAATACAAAACAATAAATATGGTGGGAAGAAGATTTACGACAAAATCAACGATAGCTTTGATTCATTTAAACAATAATACGCTGTTGATTGATAAAATTGTAGGAAGTATGTGATGCATTTTTGTCAGTTCCTTAATGAAAGCATTGCGTTAGTGTTATGTTTCTTAATATCTTTACGTAAAGTGTTTAGTAAACTTTATTCATTAATAATATTGACCTACACAAATGGTATTGTCAACAGTCAGACAGAGATTTGTTTAAAAAGTTGTTAAGATGTGTTTAAAACATGTGCGAATTTCACAGATTTAATTCAACATTATTAGTAGACAATTTATCTTTTATCAATACATTTTACAGTTCAGATGGTTCATATTAATAAAACTAGCTATTTTACAGTGATTCCAATTGAACTAAATGCATTATAGCCAAACGATTAACGTATAACGCCAACTGAACTTATTTACATAATATAAAATTATTATGTCAATCAAATTTACTAAAAAAAATATTAATTAGTATCCTATTTCAGTCTGTCAATCGTGTATCTGAACATTCTTAGTAATCATATATAATTTCTGTTAAGATTTCTTTTCAGAAAATGAGTATTGTATTGTAAACATGTGTAGATAAGATTGCTATTAAGAGTTTTGCCTTGATTTTATCTTTTAATTTCCAATTAACTTGTCAACATATTAATAATCGTATAGGTAGACAAAGAAAACGGGTTTTAACAAGCTTTTTAAACATGAACGATTCGGAAGAAAATGGAGCTAAGGGAGGTTACTCGAGTGCAAAAGTTAAATGAATTATGATTAATATTGCAATACTAGTTCAAGTACAGATGATTTAAGTGCAAATGCTTAACAGATTGGGATGTTTAAATAAAGATCATATAAAAAAGTCAGACGATACCAAATGTGCAATTAAAAAACCACAAGTCGAAGACAGAAGGATTACACCATGACGAGAAGAAAAAACGAAAAGACATTTTATAAATCAACAGCGTATTCATGTTAAAAAAAATGTAGCACTACATTACTGTTCAAATTAAGTTATTGAATTTTCCTTTTTAGTTATTAGACATGTTTGTTTAAATAACTGTTAAAAGGTTGCTGTTAAACAAGTGGTGCTGCAGAGAAAGCTCGAGATCACAAAATGATAGCCCCGTTCCCCACATAACGCAAAGGCAAAGTCTATGATTTGCTAAAACGAAAAAGGAAGTGCATCACAAAGACATTATATAGTGTATATTCTGAGAAATTTAAATTAAATTCTGATTAGGGTTTAGAATCTCAAATAATCTGCACATATCGGAAGTGCAAAATGTCCAAATCTCGAACAATAACCTTTAGAATGATTAAAGACTACAATCTTACTTTTAAAATCAGATTCGTCTACTCAGTACTGTAATGAGGACTGAAAAAGTTGACCATGGAACGAATGTCATTTTTATTGCTTTGTTGCACATTATTCTGTTTTGAATCTGATATTGAAATTTGCGGGAAATGTTATGCTGGTTTACGAGTTTTTCAAACTGTTAAGTGGTAATCGGGCATATGAGGAAGTACTGACGGGAAATTTTTTTTTTAAGTTTTGGATTCAGAAGTATTGGCCTCTTAATATTGATTTTTTTACTGATATTCCAAATTAGTAAATATATGTCATTTAAGGTTAAAAAAAAAAACGTCTCGGGTATTACGCATTGCTTATCATTTTGATGTTTATAGTTTCTGTCTGTCTGTTATAGTTTTCCGTTTTCAAGATGAAAGATAAAACACCAACATAGAAAATCGTCATTTTAGGGCAATAACTCCTACAAGGAGTAGTGTTATAATTTTGGTGAAAATCAAAATATGGTAAATCTTGACGTGTTCAGCATTTTTGTTTTATATATATCTTTATTATGATAAACCTTTGTCAATACAATGGTATACAGAAGTTACATGATATAAATAGCACATATATAAATTAAAAGAAAACATAGTATGTTCACTATTTACAATTATAAATTGAATGATTCAGTCAGGAGAACACACACATGAATTAATATGCCTTATAAATGTACATAGCTTTTTAAAATTTGATTTTTTTGTCATATTCATAACTTCATTGAATTTAATTATACAGTCTTACATCTAAACCCTTCAGAGTGAAAATTAGATATTTTCTCTAAATTATAAAATGGTTAATTAGAGCTGTAAATCTATCATCTCATGCGGATAAAGGGACAGATAATATTATTTAATAACCAGATGTTTAAAACATGTTAACAGTAGAGATGATAATACACATTGTGTCCAGTTTCTGATATTACCACTCCAGCACAGGAACAATGAAATTTTTATTTTGACATTTTTATAACTAAACATGGAAATCAGATATTAAAAAGAATGAAGGAAAGTTTTTGATGTTATATATCCCTACACATAAAAAAAAATTTAAATTTGTATTTGTTTTCTTATAATTTTTAATTTGTATTACATGTTTACATTTGTAATTAACTAAATATTCACATTTGTATTTACTATTAATTCATTCATGCAACAATTACCACCTATTATCAAGAAAACAAAACATGTGGTATTCATCAACTAACACCCTTATAATTGGAGAGACAAATTTATTTGAAAATTTTGTGTTTTTGAGTGGTGTGGCTGATAAGCTGATTTTCAATCAAACATCATTTTGATGGGATTTGTTGGGCATAGATGTAGATCTGTATATTTGGTTCATCAATATATTTTTTTCTTTCTATAGCTATAAATTTACACTTCATTAAGAAATGTAGTTTATCTCCGAGATCTTTTAAATCACATTGTTCGCATATTTCTTTATCTCTCTGGATGATTTTCGATCTACCACTCTTTATTGTTCCAGTAGATTTTCTCTATCTATTTTTTGGTTTTCATGATATAAGGCCCTTCTTGCATTTTACCCTTATATTCTAATTCAAGTAATGACAGCTATATTGGTTGATTGACAGGAACTATAATAATAAAATTTACACAAGATACTATAGAAATCATTCAGCCTAAATTCGGAAGACATTGGTCCAGAGAAGATTTTTTTGAAATTTTTTCTTATGAAGAACTCCAAGTGATAGCAATAGCTCACACGGCCAATAGGATCAGTTGAGATAGATATGACATATATCTTTCTTAAGTCACTAATTTTAAACGGATAAAAGAGCATTAACAGAATTCCATAAATCTAACAAACACAATACGGGGTGCATGACGGCGAATCATGCATAGTAGGAGACGATTACCGCGTCAACACACCTCGTCTCATCCCGTTTGACTTAATTCCGACTGTTTTTATTTCAAGGTTTGTCTGTCTTTACTTCGATTTATGATATTTCATAATAATTTTTGGTAGTCCAATCGAAAACGTCTTGTAGAAAACTTATACAACGGTTGCTTATGTCTTTACATTTTTCCTATTTCATATAATTCTTCTCAAAGTATTTTTCGCTTCCCAAACAGATGAAATCTTTTAACCCTAAATCCAAAAACGTTTCTAAATCTATTTAATAAATTGTAAAAAAATGTTTCAATGGGAGATAACCGTGCTTCAAATTTTACTTTGATAGACCTGAGTAGTCTTCCATTTAAGCAAAAGCTTTTCGGTACAATAAGTTTTGTTCTTTTTTTTTTTTGTATTTTTATTTTTTATTTCTGTTTTTTTTAATATTCATTTTAATGAAACATGTCAGCCTATCTTTCAAACAAACTATGATTTAAAGACCTACCTTTTTATATATATTTACATATTACAAACAATAATAATGATAAAAAAACAAAGATAGTTTTCAGTATAATGTCTTATGACACGTGCACTATTTTTACTACTAAATGCTGGATTCTTCGTCTAGACATTGTAATTTTTTACAAACGAAATTCTAAATTATCAACAAAAGTATGAATTGATTTAAGATACATCTTTACATTTTACCCGAAAGCAATTCAATGCAAACAACATCTTAATATGTGCTTTAAGAAAGAAATTTAAGGCAGACACAGTGATTATGATAGTCATTGAAAAGTAAGCTAATTAAATAACTTTTCCAACTGTGATGAAAGGAAATGACTGAAAACAAAATTTGGATACTAGTAGTTCTACGTTCTCAGTCACAAAATAGTTCATCATTTTGGTGTCTCGAGGACTCATTTATTCGATGTTTATGTATATAAGCTGTCATATTTCTTGTATGTATCTTCTACCGGTATCTAGTTTAAATGTTTGGTAAATTTACTGATCTAGACTATCACTTTGGACTGCAATTGAAATGCTCATAATGTAGATGGAAAAGGTTACCAGGTCATAGCACTTGGATTCAATGTATGATTATTTTACGCGGAAATTTACTCTACTTTTGAGATGAATGATTATTGATTGATTGATTGTTGGTATTTAACGTCACTTTCAGCACTATTGGCTTTGTCATGGTGGTCGTTTTTATTGATGGGATGCCGGAGAGAATCGACCTTCAGCAGGAAAACTGACAATCCTGAACGCACCTGTCACGGGCCGGATTCAAAATCATAACCACAGTGTTGCCAGGCTAATGATACAGTAGATGAACTACTTAGACCACTCTGTCATCGAGGCCCCATGGGATGATAGAAGTAACTTAGTTAGATATCTTAAATCAATTTTCTAACTTCTGTTGAAAGATTTGTGATGTACAATTCAATCATTTTAGCAATGTCTTGATATAAATTTTAATTACTATCTAGTATATTGGATATTTTAAACAGTAACCTACCTAGTATTACCATGTTCAAAATTCACATAAATAAAGGCAACAGTAGTATACCGGTAAAACAAATCTTTATTTCATAATGTTCTACTTTAAAATTAAAATTTTTAAATTAGAATAAAAACAATCGAATATGTCATAAATATGAAAGATTTTCAATAAACATATTTTGAGGTATTCAATTGTAAGGTATGGCCAGATCCCAAATACATAGCGATCCAATACTTACATTGCATAGATTTTTTTTTAATTTCACAATGTGAAATAACTTTTTTGAAAAAATAAACTGGCTATTGATGATTTAACCAAACCTTAGATTAATATACTCATTACCTTGAATTATTATCATCATGAATTTAGATACGATATCCTCTTTTCCTTGATTGTGTTTACCACCGATTGAAACTTTTCACGGAATATGTTGTTATACAGAGCAACATGACGCTTGCCACTAGTAGAAGCGGATCTTCTAACCCATCCGCAGCAACTAGGATCACCCAAAGTTTTTGGTGAGTTTAGTGTTGCCCATTCTTTAGTTTTCTATATAGTGTTTTGTGGACTTGTCTTTTCGTCTTTTGCCATGGCGTTGTCATTCTCTTCTACATCTGACCTTTGAATGTCCCCTTGGTATCTTTCGTCTCATATTTTAGTACGAGAAATATCAAGCGCACAGATTTTGGGTTTTCTTGAGTATTTCAGATATTTTACTAATTTGGAGTACGTCTTCAAAATAACTCAAAACAAAGATTTCATTTCCCCCAAGCCAATGTGACCTTACATGAACTTGCCTATTCTCTTAATGTCTCCTTTCGATTATATCGCTCCTCACATTTACAGGTCTTATACATACTTGGCTTTATTTTTTTTATTTTGTTTTGGGGGGGGGGGTAGGGTTGAGCGTTCCTGATGAAGGTAAATCCAGCTAAGCCCTTCGGGCGGACGAAATTGTTATTTTCATTTACAAGCACTGGATTTACTGTTAGCCCAAAGGGTATCATCAGCTCAGTAGTCAGGGCTTCGGTACCGACATGAATTATATTATTTTTTTCTTACATTCGTCGTTGATGAATTAAGCAGAATTACAAACTAAGGTTCAAATACACTGAGGCAAAGTTGACCTTAGCTGCATTTTGCTATTCTTTTTTTTATCCTTTTTTGGACATATTGCTCCTCACGTTTTCAAGATTTATACATCCATGGCTTTTCTTTTTTTTTTTTGGTTTAGGGCGTTCCTGATGAAGGTAAATCCAGAAAGTCGTTTCGGACGAACTACTTTATATCTAGTGTTCAATCTAATTAAAATATAGATCTCGGATTTCGTTATACTACGTTATACTACATACCTCGTATGTAGTATAACGTAGTATAACGAAATCCGAGATCTATATTTTAGTTCAATCTAATTAAAATATAGATCTCGGATTTCGTTATACTACGTTATACTACATACTTCAATCTAATTAAAATATAGATCTCGGATTTCGTTATACTACGTTATACTACATACCTCGTATGTAGTATAACGTAGTATAACGAAATCCGAGATCTATATTTTAAATAGATTGATCTAGTGTTATTCTCATGTAATGAAGCTTGGGTTAAACAAAACAAAAAACAGAAAAAAAACCTAAAGAACAAAAAAGAAAAAACTCTTTCGGTTGTGACATTGCTCAGACGTCTTTTCATGTACATGTATATCTCTAAATGTGTATGAATACAACTCTACTATCTGATAAGAACATATGTATACTACTATTGCCGCTTATCTACAATTGATATCTTTACATACTGGACACCGACTTGAGTTTTTAAAAAAATACATTGTTTGCGATGCGTAATTTGAAAATGTAAAGTCTACTAACGCTCAATTTTTTCGCTTAATCAATTTATGACTATTGAACAGCGGTATACTACTGTTGCCTTTATTTACAGTAAGGTATAAGGTATTTTCACAACAGGTTTTTTTTATTGCAACTAATTGGTAGTCGAGAAGGTAAACACTCAACAAAAATAACAGGATTAGAATCTGGTACGTCAGAAGAGCGTTTCGTCTACAAAAGACCCACCGGTGACGCTCAAATCAAAACAGTTAAATTCCGAAACGTTGTGCCAAATACGGCTGAGTCAAACTATGCCTGGGGTAACGAAACTTTAGTGTTCGAATAATTCAACATTTTATGAACAGTGAATTTACAGAAAATATCAATGATATTATGTCATGAGTGATTTCCTCGTGGACAAAATATCCACCAACAGTTGTGTCGAACCAGTGGTTGTAAAAACTCACCAAAGATACCAGACTTATAATAATCTGGAACGTTAAACGTGCGTTTTGTTTACATTATACACATAAATGACGCTCAAATCAGAACAATTGGAAGGGCAAATTAAAAATGATATTCAGGATCATAACTACCGAAAAAGGTGAAACAGTTTTCAATCTTTGAAAATTCATCAAAAATAATAAAAACGCCAGACATTAGACTCATTAGTGGCGAAACACCAATGTCGATATACTGCAAAATCTGGCTCACGCCATCTATCGCTACAGGTAATTACAACTGAATAATTCAAAAGATTTTAACCTTATGTGAACAGAAATTTAACAGAAAATGACCGAATTCAAAATATTTCATGTCCAACCTGAGTATTAATTACTGAGCTGGTATATAACCCCTCCTCCCTCGAAATGTCCACCAGCAGTTGTATCAACTCGAATCACTTTTAATTGCCAAGTTGAGGAGCATTGAAAATAAAATTACAAAAAGTTGTGCCAAATTTGATTTAAGGCCATCTTTATTAAGGAAGAAGGAAAGGAAACCTTCTTATTTCAAAAGAATTTAACATTCTGTATATTGAAAGTTTGCATACAATGACAACATCTATATTTCAAGTACGCGACGGAACATTGGCCACTGGTCTGGTGATACTTTAGAGGAGAAACATCCACAAGAAGTGGTATTGACCAAATAGTATCATAAATTCATCAAAGATACCAGGCTTATGATTAACTCGAACCTTATTCCAGACAGATTAACATTTCAAATGAAAGTGATAAACCAACTCCATTCGAGAAAAGAAGTGAGTAAGTTATCTAATCCAATTTTAAACAATGATGTCAACAAACATGTGAATATGAAAAAAAAACACATTTAATACAGGAACTGAGAACACAGCAATGGTTTAATAGGCATAAACTCAAAGACAACTATCTCCTGATTTTTATAAATGCATAAAATCATTGCTATTTCACTGATTTTTATTAAACACTTCTTCTTAACTTTTTGGACTTTTTAATGTTTTGACGTCTTTCAATTATTCCCTTAGGTGAAACTTGATGTTATCCAATCGTTTAAATCTCTGGATTGTAAACTATCTTATCGATTCAAGTCTTGTTATCATCGCAAAGCAGTTATACAAAATTTTAAGATGATCTGAGCGGTATGATAAAACCTTGAGGAAATATCATAGGATTAACTTGAAGATATCTCTTATGTTTAAGAGGGCCGTCCGGTCGGAATGTGAAACTGAAATTTGTTTTCTCGTGTAGGGATATGGCTGTCTTCTAAACTCGTAACTCTTTGAGGGATGACAGAAAATGTCTGCATTATCAAACAACCCCCCCCCCCCTTTCCATTTCCGATTTGCCAGTAGCAGTCGAAATCTCCTCACTTATTGCCGGAAGATCCACTTGGTAGAACGTACCTATTGGATCTATTGTTAATTTGTTCTCGTCTTGAATATGCATGAGATATGTGTACTCGATGTTAAGCAAACAGCAATCAATCAATTATAGAATAAAAAGTCCCAAACATGAAAAAACTGAATTATAATCTCGATTTAGTGCGATTGAATTTTTGTATTTTTGTTGCTATCGGAGCCAATTATAACTAAAGTATCTATAATGCATTCAAAATTTGATTTTAAAAAATGTTTCAAGATCTGAAATATTTTTTTTTTATCTATTGAAAAAATGCTTTTAAACTATTTTTAAATTAACAACCATCATAAGTGCAAGAGCACGTATTTTTCACATAGAGATGGTTAATGTTTATCTGGAAACTCTTGCTTTGTATGTAAATTGTTTGTTTAAGGTGCATGGAACTGAAACTAACTACAATTGTTTACGTCTTTTTTCAATCAATATAAACCAAAAAAAAAAATGAAATAAACAATTATTGTCTTCAATATTTTTGTAGAACTTGATATTTCAAGTGGACATTAAATGCTAATATGATAATATTTATGTATTTTTCATTTTCGTATTTTGTCAATGATGTGTTAAATAATTATAATAGTTTAACAATAAAACCAGATATAAGGGTTCATCAAGGTTAAAGTTGTACCTTTCATGAAAAGAAACATACATAAAAGTAAAAAAACAAATGACTGATCAGTGGGTATACGCCTTTTTGTTGTATTGATGTTTACACGCCATTGTGACAATTATGGGAAAATTTTTAGTTTTTTTACCAAAATATTTGACTGCAAAGAGTTTTCTTATCTATCAAATAAGTTCTTGGTTTCTATTATTTGCATTGAAAATACAATAATAACCATTTTAAATAATCCTTGTTTTTTACAAAACAACGATACTAGTTTAATTTTCAAAAAAATGTTATAGTTAAGAATTGGACTTAATAAACCTTTTACGCTTTGCATAAGGTATCACAAAGCAAACTAACTTTGAATAGATAAATGAAAAGTTTATTGCTGAAGCTGGAAAAAAACAGTCATGGTTTTTAAGTTTTAACAAATATGACTTGAAGAATAAATTGTTTGAAATCGAAAAGCACAAAACTTAATTCAGTTATGGAAAATAAAATCACAATAAAAATATATATTACGTAAAACTTACTTGCGAATAAGGTACTTCTGTGACGCATTGTTTACAATGAGGGTATCCGGTTGAGATACTATTGTCACCGTGCCTTAAGAAGTGTCATCCAATATAGAAAAGTTATAGTTGTTGACATGGCTGTGGGCGAAATACCAATACACTGGCGAAAGGCTGCAACGGTTCGCTTGTAAACGATTACTGTAACGTTTGAATTCCTAAGGATGAGCCATAGACACATCTGTTTATTTATTCCAAAGTTGTTCTACAAACGTTCAAATAGTCGCTGAAATGTAAGAAATATTCCAGATTCAACCACTCTTTGATAAATGTAAATGAACAACTTCTTCACAAAGCCAATAACTGTCAATAGAACGTATTTAAACACCAGGAATTAAGTCTTATCAAACTTTACTTTTTCAATGCTCAAAAACATTGATATTTTTTTTCTTTCATGTTTAATTTCCACTCCTTTGAATTAAAGAATATAAAATTTATATTCGAGAACGACTTTATTTAAACAAAAAAATTGCAGTACAATAAAATAAAATAGTTTTCTTTCAAAATTTATTTTCTTAATCAAATATATGGTTTTCCTTTTAATATTTATTTTAGCGGCAAAGCTTTTGTTGGAGTTTAATCAACTGTTTGGTGTTGACATGGGAGGGGAGAGTGCCATCGTGTAACCTAAGCCGGGTGATCTCTATTGTTTCGCCACCGAATTGACAGCAACTTTTGTCCTACTTCAATTCAATTCAGATATTATCTTCCCGTCCGACAATATTTGGCTTAATAAGCGAACATTGTGAAACAAATTATCTACAACTTTTCAACTGAAAGGAAAAATAAAATTGATATCAAACCAAAATTGTCAATTATTTCAACGAAGGACAATTTTCTTTTGTATGAAATCAGACAATCTTGATGAAATCATACAAATGAACAATCTTAACAGCATAAAAATATATTTAAAAAGCGGAAATTGAATGAGTGAATGATTAAATATATATTATTAAGATAGGTACAAATTATCTAGAGTTCATTAAATCTGAGCCTACACATGTATTGAATTCTAGGATGATGTTTTGCGCAGTGTCTCCGCATAATTTTCAGCTCCGCTAGCTTTATTTATTTGCCCAGATCCGGGTGTCGTAATTACCAGACCGGCAGATAGTGAATGAAGCGAATGATACACAGTATCAGAGTTATTGTAAAGAGATAAGTGATAGCATGGAAATACAATACAAGAGATTAGCAACTCCATTAAATGACCATATAATCTATTGAAATAATTAAAGCATACGGTTCTCTCATTATTGTTTAAACCATACTCTTCCCCTGTATGGGATCCGTACAAAAAGCAACACATCACTCAGGTTGAGCAGGTACAGCGTAAGGCAGCCAGGTTTGTCTTCAATGATTATAAAGACAGATCACCTGGAGCAGTTTCAAATTTAATTAAATCATTGGAATGGGAAAATTTAGAAATAAGAAGGAAAAAAGCTAGATTAACTATGCTATATAAAATAAATTGGGGGTTAGTGGAAGTTCCTAAGGTCAATTTTACAATATCTGATAGCCGTACTAGGGGGAAACATAAATTTAGGCAAATATCAACAAATAAAGATTTCTATAAATTTTCTTTTTATCCTCGCACTATTTCGGACTGGAACTCACTACCTGAAGCAATAGGTATGTCTGACACCCTGGAATCCTTCAAAAGTGGCATATCAACTCTAACATTTGAAGGATCCACAACAACTTATTAAACTACAAAGCCACTGTACATAATGTATATATGTTATTGTTAATGATTTTTCTTTGTCATATTATTTTTAAATTAAGTCCATATGTACATAGCACACAAGTTCCGGGAAGTTTTACACTCCTACCTAGGAGTCTACTCCCGTATTCGGAAGAAGAAGAGAACTTATTTGTTCACGTAAAGACCTATTCCTTCTCTATTAATTTTTCTCTATTTTTAGAATTTTCCAGGATAGTGTTTAAAAGGTTTAAAAAGTCGGAGAAATTAGTTAATTGCCATCTGACGTGGTATTGTTTATTTGACGTCTTTGAGTCATTCAGTGTAAGACATTTCGTGCATTACATGACCCGTAAAGAGCGGCGGAAGATACCAAATGGATATTCAAACTCCCGTAAAGAGCTGCGGAAGATACCAAATGGATATTCAAACTCCCGTAAGCAGCGGCGGAAGATACCAAATGGATATTCAAACTCCCGTAAGCAGCGGCGGAATATACCAAATGGATATTCAAACTCCCGTAAAGAGCGGCGGAAGATACCAAATGGATTTTCAAACTCATAAGTTGATGACAAACCGACAACGACATGGAAAGAAAAACGAAAAACGACCAAAAGACAAACAACAGTATACAAAACAGCTATTTTTTTTAATAGAGGCAAACTTTCGACATAGAAGGAAATGTTGAAACTTATCAAATTTTCGCTTCAATTATCTTCACCCGCTGGTGAATTCAAATTTGTATCAACAATAAAGACAAATTAATATAAAATAAAATAAAATAGATAATTCATTCGGTTGATATAGATATTACATATAATATTAATTATTTAAAAGAAGTTATCACATATGAATAAATGGATTATATGGTTTATACCTGCTATTCCTAGGAATAAATAGTATATAAATGATTTTTATGAATATTTTTTTTAATTAAAAACTTTTATTCCCAATTCTTACCTATTTTTAAGTGCTATATCAAATAATGAAAGACATAAATACAATTATTTTTCATTTTTTAAAAATATCATCGAAGTTCAAAGAAGTAAGAGTAAAATGTGTTATTACGAAGTTTTCTTACCTATTTTGAAAATAAAAATAAATTCCATGTTTGATATATGAATGAACATTTGAATAGTCTTGCAAACATATTATTTGTAATTTTGTGTCATTTAACGATTGAAATACATCCCACGAAAGAAAAGATAAAATATTTCCCTTTTAGTACTAATTCACTAATTATTGTAACCAATATATAAATACAATGTTTTGTCGTATGAAATGCTATCTGAGAAAAACCTTATGATTTTTGTGGATAGTGTACAACCTTAAGGCGTTTTACATATACTTGAATTAGACGTCACTTAGATAGGAATGATAATATAAACAATTCACTTACAAATTATGGTAAGGCTACATTTAAAAAAAAATTTAAACAAATTATAAAAGGGTCTCACCTTAAATATAGCCATAAAACCAAACTGAAATCTTACATGTTGAAATTGAATTAAGCATTATTTTACGACGATTTAATCTTAAAAGTTGAAAACTGATGAAGGAATTGTCCCAAATATATACCAAAACTTAAAAAAATGATTTTAATTATGGTTCTTGTACACTTTTAATACATTGTTAATACGTCTGTTGAATTCGCCTGTTAGCATTATACATGTATAACTATCGTGTCCATACTGGCAACATTAGTTTACCGATGTTAATTGAATCTTATTAATCGATTAAAACTGAGGAAATATCATCAACTCTAAAGGGAGCATGAGAAGAAGTTTTATTCAAATTACTGTAAATAAAACCTCCATATTTATACCTATAAGACAATATACTCATTTCCAAGTTTGCTCAAACAAACATGACAGGTGCAACTGGTGGAACAGGAACTGCTTAACCTTCAACAGCACAGAAGCACACTAGTTTACGCCTGGTTTTTTGTTGACATGTGTTGCTTATCCCCCCAAATGGCATTGGTAATTGTTGGTAGGGATTAGTTGACTGTCTTGTTGACTAAGATGATGATTTTGTGTGCCCCGAAATGATTTGCTTTTTAGAATTGTAACATGCTTGTCTGTTTTCAGTGGCGGATCCACGGGGTTTCTAGGGTTAGAAACCCCCTTTTTTGTTTGAAAACTAATGCTTGTGTATGGGTACATATGGTTGGAATCAACCCCTCCCCGTCCCTTTTAAAAATGTTTGGATCCGCGCCTGGTTTTTGTCTTACATTAGTTTCATTCAGAGTTCATATGTTTATTTTCATGACTTTCTTCAGAGAGTTCTACATTGTATTTATCTCACTGAAGTTAATCCGACACGGTTGCATATAGATGCTTACCCTTTCGACGCAACTGGTAACTCACCTTTGTAAAGCCCAATTGATATTTGAATTATTTAACAGACAGTTGTTCGTATTCTAAGCAGGAAGCTTTGACACTTGTGGCACAACATTGATTATATGTTCCTTCACGTTTTCCAGCTCTTGTGACGTTAATCAGACAACAAACAATCATTCAACAATTCAAGATCTGGAAAAAAAATACTGATATAAATTTTCTATGTTATTGAGCATACCTTCCAATACTTTGGGAAATACCAACATTTAGAAATTACGAATAGAAGGAGATATCTAAATCTTTATAAAAAAAGGTGGCTACATAACATTTACATCAGAATACATTTGTTCGGCCTAAATGGTCATTACGAAATATGATAAGTTATAATTAAATTAGTTTAACCGTATCTGGTGGCCAACAATTTTGCTTGAAGGAGATTGAACAACTACAACCCGATCATCATTTGATGACCTTACTGACAAATGTGTATTGTATACAGAATAGGATACCCCTTGTTTGTGTAATATATTTCTCTGTTGTTTACATCTAACAAAAATGAAATGTAGCGTTAAAACATTTGATGGGTAATTAGGCATATTCTATTTCACAAATTAAACTCTATGATTATAGTGGTGAAATAACTTAATGGACGATTTGATTCACACTATGATTTTTGTTCCTTACACTGATCAGGTATCGGTCAAATATTTTGTACTTTAGATCAGTAACTATTAAATAACAAAACAAAACAAAAATGCTGTCGTAATCAATAAAAACGCTTTCAAAATTAGTAAACATTATTGCAAGAGAATATTTGCGTTTTAATATTTGTTGCAAATAATTTCACAAAATCTAGTATTAATCACGTAACTGTTGTATATATATATATATAATTCGTCTCAAATTTATCCCAACAATATTAGATCTGCAAATTTGCGTAAGCAAATTTTTTGTTCTTCCCTCAGCGGGATTCGAAACCCTGCTTCTGTGACATCGTGGCACCACCACCTGCACTGTATCCAGCGGCCTAGACCACTCGACCAACTAGGCTATATAAAAATATTGTGTTCGTTTGACGAGTAATACCTTTCCTCGCCGGCTTTATCTAGGTTGTAACACAGAAAATGATGTATAATGGCAAGTAGGATGGTGTATCTTTCAGATCAGCTATGCTTTGTCCGTCGGAAAGGATGATAATGTAATTACCTATGCCGTCACATCAAATTATAATTTAATTATATACGTCTAAACATGTGACAACTTTACAACAGTCGTTCTCCATCGGATAACCCGTGGTATACAGGGCTATATATATTGGGAATATCAGGCGCCTATTATTCTACCTGTGATATAATGTAATATGCAATGTCATTGGGATTAATCCCAGTTTCATGTATTAGTCTCAGTTAGTACGTACCTTATACATCCTGTGATTGACATCATACAATGATATTCTTGTCAGATTTGAAACTTTGATAATTGTTTTTAGTCGTGAGCTTTATCGCACCTTCTCATCAAAATTTATATATTTTTTTTTCACGACTTTGAAATTGCACATGATTATGAATAATTAATTTTAATAACTTTCCAAATTTTCGTTTTAAATATTTGTGGTATATTCAAATGAACAACGATTAAATATTGAGTATCTCATCCAACAGTGACTGTTTCACAGGGTCAAATCTTTTTCCCAATATTTCATCGGAAGTCAATGTCTACCTGTAAAATTTGAATTAACTTCTTAATTGCAGGTTTATTGTTATAGAACAGTGAATAATAAAAATAAATGTGGATTTCATTTCATTGCTTATATCTATATTAGGGATATATACTTTTGTAAGAAAATATCAGCTTTATACATGTGTAGATTGCACTAACACGAAAAACAGTAAACGAAAAGTATACCATCTGGACTAAAAATACATTTCTTTTGACAAAACAATTACTTTTTTCATAAGATGTATATTTATGCTTTTTGTAAGATATCATAAGTTGTTCTGCTACTGTTCTGGTCGTTTAAATACCCTCATTCCATTACTCTTTTCTATCTAATGTGATGCAAAATATAAATAAGACATCAAAATATGCATATCAAATTTGCCTAAACTGCATAGTTTACAAATTGGTAAAGAGATTTAAACTGAAATGTAAATGATAGTCCCCACTGATAATCGAGTTTCAGATATGTCTTGGTTTAAAACGAAGACGATATAATTAAAATGCTGGACTTGTTTGTAGGGATTTGGTGGATTGATATTTCAACAAACGATAAGTATTAAAATAGGTTCATGTAGTAATCGTCCTTACCATCACGTAGAATTGTTTTGTATTCATATGAAGGAAATGCATACAATGCCTTTTTAAAGACAAAAAGCATTTGTGATCTCGTCAAGTTATTTAGTTTAACGTTCAGATTAATTGATGATGTCCAATAAACTACTTTTCAATTTAATTAATGAGTACTCGCAATATGTATTCCAATACGGGGTATCCATCCATGACACAAAATTAGTACATGCACAGCAGAAAACACACAAAAAAGCAAAGAAACAGAGGTTTTATTGCTGCTAAGAATGCTACCTAAACTAGAAGGTATATTTCGTATCTAGATTTTTTTTCATTGAAACAGATGGACGTTGCTGATGAAGATAAATCTAGTAAAGAGCTTCGAGCGAATGAATTTATTAAGTGTTGTTTTCATTTTTACAGCACTTTGTCAATACCGCTGCTGGTGACTATCAGTCCCCTAGGGTATCCTCAGATCAGTAGTCCGTTCTTCGGTACTGACATGATTTATTAAATAACCTTTCTTAAATTGTCCGTTTATAAATTTATAAATGATTAAAAACTAAGGTTTCAACTCCCTCAGGTAAAGTTGACTGTATTTGGTTATTGTTTTATCACGGTCCTTTTTTGTCATATAATTCTTCAACTGTTTCGGTTCTTATACATTCTTGGCTTTCAAATATTCGCTTTGAGCGTTCCTGAACTCAGAAAAGCGCGTCGTACGCATGAAATTTATTAAGTGTTGTTTTCATTTATAATATATCTATGACACGTCTACTTCACGCCGCGATTTGATTTTTTTTTTTGTTGTCAAATTTTTTTGTTGTCAACCTCTTATTTCTCAGTAGTAACGTGCATTTTGTTCTGTCTTCACGGCTGTCAATCGGTATATCGAGAGAAAAGATCGTGAAAGAATACATAACGGTGGTCAAGCATTGCGATCGGATCGTGAAAGATCTGGTATCGGATCGTGAATGTAATTAATTAAAATTCTACTTCAAAATCTGTGAAAAATCTGTTGTATTTTCAAAACGCGGAACAAATCCGAAAAAAAAATTATGTCTGTCAAAATGATTCAACTTTTTCAATAATACTGTGCAATAAGATAAATAAAATATGCAGTACTTTATGAGAAAACACAAAAGGTGCAACACAAGTCTATGGGATTCATTAAAAAAAGAACAAGTTTTGTACCTATAATGACATTATTCCAAAATATAATGATATATTTGAAACTGAATCTTTTGTGTGACAGATAATACAGTAAAATATAATTTTTTTTCCCTTGAAACCGTTCATTTTGTTTTTAAAAACACTGAATTTTGTTGATTTTTCATTAAAGCTTGATCGTGAAAGATCGAGCAACGCATTATCTCGATCGTGAAAGACAATGCGTGACCAGACAGACGCAGGACGTTTGTGCTTTTTTACCTGTAACATTAAAGGACATTTGCGCTTTTAACTTTGTTACACCTGAACAAAATTGACAAGACATTCGTGCTTTTTACCTATAATAGTTGTATACCTGTAATCTATAGAAAATTTACCAAAATGTCATGGAAAGATGTTAAAGTTCGTCCGAACAAACGAGAAATTCAGAAAAAAAAAATTCGGGTAAACCAGACATATTATAAAGAATATAGTATACGTTTCTGGAGGCGCATTAGATTTTTCGCGCTTTTGGGGATTAATTTCTGTTTACGTTTGCGCGCAGCCTTTGCTTACATTTGCGAATATTTCAGAGTAAATAGCATTTTATTTCATTATTTCACCAAATGGCAATTTAATGAATAATTCAATTCAATTTGTAAAATTGCACCAAGACACACACATGGAGATTCGTTTGTCAGAAATAAATGGAGGGGGGGGGACGATGTATTTACTTTCCGCATAGACAGATCACTTAAGTCAGGAGATATTTCATAGAGATGCATCGTAGATATTCACTGGATTCCCATTTTGCTCCAAGTCTTTGGGCATCCAGCAGAATCCAAGCGTGTTACGTATATTTTTGAGCATGTTGCCACGTGTGAAATTAGTACTTTTAATCTTTAGATTTACTATTTTTCTGCATTTTTATCTGTATATTGTTCCAGGACTAAGTGAGTGTGCGTAATTAAATGGACTTTTTGTGCTCGAAAATATTAGTTAAATAAAAAGATAAGTATAATCTACCTTATTTACCTGAGTTTATCTCTAAAAGAATGCGCGCAAATGTAATCTAAAGCTGTGCGCAAACGTAATGATTTTTGCGTGCAAATGTAATGGTAATGAGCGCAAGTGTAAAGCACCGGTTTCTCGGTAAACGATAGAGAAAACGAAACTTTAACGGACGGAACAATTAAATTTTGACCGAAATTCTTCAATTAGCTTCCTTATTAGTGGATTAAAATTGGAAGCTGTATTCCTCTTGTGGTTATTCTGTTGCATGGATAGTCCGAGGAACTGTACCATCATAGTTTATCTAAGATTGTTTCAATTT
The DNA here is from genome assembly GCF_021869535.1 of Mytilus californianus. Classification (NCBI taxonomy): domain Eukaryota; kingdom Metazoa; phylum Mollusca; class Bivalvia; order Mytilida; family Mytilidae; genus Mytilus; species Mytilus californianus. Next base: position 77,079,548 of record NW_026262712.1, on the reverse strand, counting down.
TTGAAGAACGAAATTTTATTTTTACACCACCTGCTGTACCTGTTGAATTTTAGAAAGAGTTATGGTTGTAATAAAGAATTTACTCCCATCAACTCTCTTGGAGTGTTGATGTTTTCATCTGACACAAGCATGATGGGGAAAGGTTGATGCTTTTAGCTGTATATAAATGTATGAATGTTTTGTGTATTTTTTTTTATATTAAATGATTTTTCATGTTATGTTGAGAAAGCGAAAATGTCCTATTGAAAAAGCGCAAATGTCCATTAATTAGTGCAAATGTCCTATCAAAAAGCGCAAACGTCCCGCGATGGACCATACTTAATAATCAGAAAACAATATATCTTTTACCAATTGATATACCTGCAACTAATTGAAGCGTGTAATTATTTTAATGATATTAATGCTTTCATTTTTTTTTCACTTTTTTTTAACACTTTTCCTTCAAAGTTATTAAAATAACTAAAACGTGTCTAGATAAGTAGATCTCCAAGATAAAAGGACCTTCAGGAGCGTAAATTTTTGAAAAAGTAAAAGTATATATGTATCTGTAATGCTTAATGCATCCACCCTGGAAGTATATGCATGTGTACGTTTGTTTTTTTTTTTTTTTTTTTTTGTAAGGGATGTGTACTTCAGTTATAAGGAGTATCGTTCATGCGTACATCGTATGACAATATTGGCTAATTTATTGTTTATTTCATGGCTGCGCTGACATAAACTAAAAAGGTACCAAGATAACGTTATTTGTACTCGATTGTTCGATCAGTCTGTTCACAATAGCTATACGTCATTGTACATGCAATAAGTGGGGAAAATTACCAATCAACGTACCTCGCGATCGATTGTGCATGATGCCCAGCTTGAACTGTAATTTAGCCGATTAAGTTCTATTCTCAATCTTAAATTTGTATAAGAAATCAAAACTTATGAAGGACGGAAAATAGGACTGATATTGCTATAAGGCACCTAGTCGGTTTGGTATTATAAGATAATCAGATCCAATGGCATTGAACGATTATAGCTCTATTCACCAACAAAAGAGAACCGGAATGAGTCATGCAAATCCAATATTTGCTATACCAATTAAAAATATAAATTACCATATAATTGAATAATGAGTCGAACGTTTTCGTAACATCAGATCTTTCACGATCCTTTTCACGATCTTCAAAAAGCGGTACACGATCTTTCACGATCCAAAAAATCATTTATTTGTAAATATTCCCAATTTTTTGCCAAAATTCTGATTATGCTTACACAAAATAACTGTAAGAATCATTTGAATCATTAAAATGAAATGACATTTTTCAAAGAAAAGTTGTTAAGTCATTCGAATTATGAAAAAAATCTTGTTTATTTACATATTTAATGTCATTGAAATGTCGAGGAGCAATCTGCATTTTGTAGTTTTGTAAGAACGGTTTACTTTTAAACCTTGATTTTTCTGAGATACTGATCATTATGTTGAACCATTTTGACAGACAGTTTTATTTGTTTGTAAATTTGTCCGTATTATTCATTATATTAGATTAGTAATTGACCTTGCATTATTATGTCCTCTCGATAAGATTGAATTCACGATCCTATACCAGAGCTTTCACGATCCAATCGTAATACTTGACCACCTTTAGGTATTCTTTCACGATCTTTTTTCTCGATATACCGAATGACACCCGTGTAACGGAAATACTCCTATATCAGGGTTGTGAAGAAGAACGACTGAAATCAACATCACGTTTAAAAGGTCTACATCACGCGATTCCCTCGTGTTTTTCTTTGGTTTGTATACTAGTATTCAAAATTGGTTTTGACCATCGGTAAACTAATTTTGCCTTCTACCTATACACATTGTATAGATCGCCTTTTACCTATACACATTGTATAGATCGCCTTTTACCTATACACATTGTATAGATAGCCTTTTACCTATATACATTATATAGATATCAACACTACAGTAGGTTCCAATGTGTTCGTCAATGATCATTGGTTGTGTTCAAAGATATTAATTGCCTGAGCGAAATAATATAGATTGTACTATATTGTACAATGTATCTTCTGAAAAAAAGAACGAATTTACCTTAATGTTCTACATACCAATTGTGTACGCTGCATAAAATTAAATAAACAACACTCATAGCTAACAGTCTAGATAGAACTTTTTTTCCTATTAATATATTTAGGCGTTGTTCAGATTAAGCGTTACATCGATTTAATAGTTATATAGTACTAGAGTACATTTAAAAATAAACAGCCTAATCTTTTTTGTTTACAATGTTTTGTTACATATCAACTGAAAAGTTGATACAAAACATAAAATTGTACGAAATGTTGGATACTAATATCCACAAATATTTTTTCTAGAAATTGAGCTGGTCGAATCAGTGTTATCAGTTAGAGATTATTAGTTATCTTGGTGTAATCAGGGGTGTACAGAATTTTACACCGGTGTGGAAAATTCATACATCCTGAGGCGCAGAGCAACATTTTCGAAACTCTCGCATAACGGTTTTTGTCAGGACTGTCTTATGATAGTATTAGGTAAACATAGGTGGAGAAATTATACGTTTTATAACAAAAAGTGTTTATTGTAGTCTTATCTAAAGAACAATCACAATACCAATAGGACAATCACAATACCAATAGGACAACCACAATACCAATAGGTCAATCACAATACCAATAGGACAATCACAATACCAATAGGACAATCACAATACCAATAGGACAATCACAATTGTAAGTCAAAGCAGGACAAACAACACCATATTCGGAAGAAAAACCGGAAAAAACAAACAGAAGTTCTCGAAATGCAATACAAGGAACAAAAGATTAAGCAGCAAGTACCCCACCAAAAATCGGGAGTGAAATCATGTGCTCTGGAATGGTAAACAGGTTCTGTTCCGCTATTAGACATTTTCAATAACTCTCGACACCGACTAACGACATCTAATGTTTGTTAAAAAAAGGATAGTAATACAATTCAAACTTGTTAATCATAACTAGTTGTGGTAATTTTTAAATAGACGTTTTTATATCCAACTGGATTATCTTACCAGGTTTTTTTTATCAGAAAATTTAAATAACAAATCCACTTTACTCTTAGCTTACTGGTCGTAACCACGGTAACCACAATTTTTTTTCCCATAACATGTAAAAAGATTGTTTCAAAATACTAGTATTCCAAGGTAATGTGCTCCTCAAAATTTGAATCGTATTCACACAGTTCTTAAAGGGGACATAAAAATTAAAAACCTATTTTGTACGTCTGTTTGATTGTTTTTTGTTTGTTTTTGTGTTGTTTGTTTTATGGTTTTTTCGTTTGTTTGTTTATGTTTTCGCTAATTGTAAATTTTGCTTTTTGTTGGTTTTGTGTTTATGTTGTATATTTCATATACGTATATTCGTAAAATGTTAGATACAAGCCATAGTTTATCAATCGACACCTCTTATTTATTTGTCTTCTTTTTTCCTTATGTTGTTTTGTATTGTAATAGACATTTGTTTAGGTACACAATGAAAGTTTACTTGGCATAATGTTTTGACAAAAAGTACAAAATAGTTGATTTCATGATCTTATTTGAAATGGATTAATCGCTACAAAATGGAAGTTGATGAGCTAAGATGAAAAGTTCAAGAACCAGTTACAAAATATGAAAGTAAAATACGGGCGACGACAGAAGAAACATTACAAGTTTAGGTACAAACAGACAAAACAAATGGAAGCAAAACCAATTGCATAAACTCCAAACGAAGACAGACCAGACATGTTGAAAGAGTAAAGAAATACTGATATTATACAATTCCATAGTCATGTTAAAGCCAGGAACATGACACAGTAGTAAATGATAAAGCCAGGAACATGACACAGTAGTAAATGATAAAGCCAGGAACATGACACAGTAGTAAATGATAAAGCAAGGAACATGCCACAGCAGTAAATGTTAAACCCAGGAAAATGACACAGTAGTAAATTTTAAAGTCACGAACATGACATTGTTTCCAAATGGTAGCTTGAGTTTCCCTTGTTTGATTCAAATGAAACATATAAGGAAGGGACAAAATAAAGGATAGACTTTTGGGTCAACAGGTCAAAGATCAAGGTCACTGCTACTAGAAATAAAATTACTGTTTTATACACTCAATTTTTTTTTTCGTGATGGTATCCGTCATGAAATGTAACACATTTATTTAACCGGTGGAAAATTGGCAATTATCGTACATGTTGTTTTGTCTCTCCAAGTATACATGTATTTTGAACTCTTGAGAGTAACAGTGCCAAATTTTAACTTGTTTGGTATTGTTCAGTGAGTCTTACTTGTACTTCAAATGTATTTCCGATAAAAAGAATTTTCGGTGTATTTTTCAATTCATACATATCACCTACTAAAAGCAATTTTTTGGCATAACCACATTTTGAAAAATTTTTACTAAGGGACTGGTCATTTTCTTTCATTGGAGGGGGTGGGAGGAAACATTAGAATTTCTCTTATTTTTTTCAAGTCCCCACCTTGATGAAGGAAAATAAATTCAAGACCCCCACCTTCCAAAGACATGAAAATTTCAACCCCCCCAAAAGAAACACTTTCAATACTGTTATTCTTTATAACAAACATACATGCATACATGTATGACCGACCTGTACCAAGACAACCAGTGTACTAGAGGCTTCTGACTTGGGACAGGCACAGAAAGAATGTGGCAGGATTATCATGTGTGTGAGCACTCAACCCTTCCTTAACCTGGGACAGCGGTGTAACAGCTAGCACAACATAAGAACAAACTGTAAAAATCAGGTGCAGTTTTCAACTCAAAAGATCGGTAAGAGGCACAAAAACAATAGAAACAAAGCACCGAACAAAGAGTACTCGCAGTTACTGGAAGCTATTTCAAAACCCATTGCAATTAATAAATAAATCATGTTTTCTCAGACTAAAGTATCAACCAGTACACATCCAAAGGATTAAGTGTAAAAACGTCATAAACAGTCTGAGAAACGCATGACCTTGTGCAATGACAAAATATAAGTAAACAGTATCTACAGGATGTAGAATCATAAGTTATGATTACTGTACATATATAGCAACATATAGTACTGTTATAAAACAATATTTAAAGATTTAACTTCTGTGTTAAATTGATAATCTTAAGAATAATTGTCATCAAAGGAATAATTAGTTAACATGGAATATGTCTAAATTTTTATTAACAACATCACCGTAAAAATTAGGATAGGATATCCTTTTTGTATTAAAGGGATACAGCCAAACTTTCTAACCAAATTTTTATATCTATGAAATAATTTGGTAAAGGTTTTTATTAATTTGTGGTAATAAAATCCCTGCCTTTAAATTTACTAATTATACATAAATTATGTTCATTGAAATCTAAAATCAACCACAGACATGGGCATAGGAAGCAAGTTGTGAAATATGTTATTACACCGTCAGAAGGGACCAAAGGAATATGCCGGTTATGGTGCCATTGACATTTACCAATCAATTTCAGTACATTGTTCATATATATCCTGGTAAACTAACTTCAGATAAAAATACATTCCTGGAAGAAGATGTTGAAATTTAGGATTTGAATCTTAACAATTGAGTCGAGCGGAGCAAGACGAAAAAAAAATCATCTATTGTGCAAAAAAATATATTTGTTTATTGTATGGGGAAGAGTTGGGTGTGGGTCGCAAAAATTATTCGATGCCCCGCCCCTCTGTAGATTGAAAAATTGGACACCCCCTTTCCATTCCCTTAAATTTTCAAGCCCCCCCCCCTTATTTTATTCCTACTCCCTTCAGGTTACAAATGACCAGACCAGTCCCTAATCCGAAAATATTAGATTTCGCCTTTTAGCAAATTTATGGTAAAACTACATTTATTAAAGATTGATTTAATGTTTTAATGATAAACAGTATCAAGCAAAATAAATTCTGATTTGACTTGTAATTTTGGTATGACGAGGTTTAGGGAATAAAGACATCTATTGGTCCCGGGAAAATATCACGTTCGCACCATCCAACATTTTATGACCTAGAATATTGACTTCCGGTATAATATTTAGCACGTTAGGAAATGCTGAAAAATGTATTTTTACATTCTGTTTGATTATTTTCGAAGCTACAACGCCGCAGATCGATAAGGTAAATATATGCATTGAAAAAACTGGAATACTATCTATAAAAATATGGTCGAGTGAGTAAACGAGGTAGAATACAGGTAGGCATTTCAACTAAAATCTAAATTGTGTGTAAAGTTCAAAAAGGAATTCATGTAGCTGGGAATAGTATACAACCAATATAATTGAGGCAGGTGTTTCCTGTGAAAAAGGACGAAGTACGTATGAATATCAGAATAATTATTTAAATACTGATTTTTGCAAAAATAAAACTACAGTAAATTGTACTACAAAAGTACAAGGCTGTTAATTATTTTTACATTTTACAAATATGACCAAAAAAAACACAAAAAAACTGTATTAAAAATAAACCCGTAACTTTTGAGATACCCTACATCATTGGCTTCAACAAGGGCAAAACAATAAATAACCCTGTACAAAATAACGAATTCCAAGTATATTTTTAATTTCTGATGAAAAAGTAACGGAAATGCGGGTTTACGTTTCCAACGTTGGTCTTGTTGTTAGGGAATTTAGTTATGAAGTAATTTTCAATGTAAACAAATGTACGCTATCTTCAGGTAAAGTTCTTTCAATATTATAGTCTTTTGAGATATAATAATTTACCCCTTTAAACGACAAAGATAAACAGTTGGCTTACATGTACATGTATCATTTATTAATCTTTCTGTATCAGAAATCTGCCTAATTGACCAGGTGACTCGTTTCCCCACAGAATACATTTTGTTTGCTATAAAATCATATGCTGAATAAGCACTTACTACAGTAGTCTCATTCGAAACAATACTGAATTTATTTTCATTGTTTATTAACTGCCAAAATTTCTTTTGGTAATCAGATACATGTACAAAAAGTTTGTGGGAAACCAATTGATATCTTATAGATTACCTTAGCTTTATTTGGCAAACCTCTCAGACTTTTGGGTCCTCAATACTCTTCCACTTTGTACTTTATTTTGCTTTTTAAACTTTTTTGATTTAAGAGTCACTGATGAGTTTTTTGTCGACGAAATGCGCATCTGACGTACAAAATTGTAATCCTGATATCTATGATGAGTTTACTTTTTCAAAGCCCCGAGACAAATAATACTGGAAGAGAGAACCATACTAGAAAAGATTTCTGTGCAAATGCAGGAAGCTGAAAAAAAAAGATTTTGGATTCATTAGTATATTGATTTTTGCTTTTTACTGAATTTTCAACTGTAAATGAGGACTTTGTCCTCATATTACATGTATGTCTTAGGGAATTACATAATGGTCTATCTGCATTAAATCAAAAGTACAAAATGAGAGTGGTGAGTATTTAGGTCGTGTTGTGTTTTTTCTTTACTGATAATTTTAGCATAATAAAGACATTCCCTTTTTAATTTTTTATCAGTTACATGTTACCATTTCTTTAATTATATTTTCATCAGATTATGTTATTACTAGGGATGTCAACGAGTACTCGAGTATTCAGGTATCACTTGGTAGTACCTAGTATCGAATACCAAAACCATACTCGACTAATCGGTTTCCTGTTAGAATATTGCTGTCTTCTTTATATAAAATTGATCTTCTTGAGAACCTCTTTCGGAAAATTAAATAAACATCACTGGTAAATCATACTAGTAAATAAAATGCATTTTGTTTCGAATTCTTGTGCTAAATTGAAAATATGTGGCCTATACCTAGGCTAACACTTTAAACTAAACATGTCAGCCATTCCGTCACATCAGTACCATCAGAGCAAATATTTTCGTCTGCAAGACTGTGTTAGTTACAAAATTGAAAAACCGACTGTCCCCAATAATAGTTGACAAGAAAATGTTTCCAAATAAAATGAATTCTTTGCATCCTCTGGTGACCCTCAGTGAAAAGTTAAACTTCTGATCCTTACGCCTTTGTAAACATTAAATGTGTTTTCTTAACGATTACGAAATACTATTGTTTGATATTAAATAAGTGTTCATTAAATTATATTGATTAGATCATTGTTTTTTTTTACTTAATTAGTACTTGTAGGTAATGAGCTTTTAATTTTGGTGTGTAATTCCTTGTACCAGATACTTATAATGTAGATGGATTTTCGTCCGTTAAACAAAAAACCACAGAATGTAAAATACGTATTCATAAAACCAACGAGTACTCGATTAGTAATTGTTCACCGAGTTAACATCCCTAGTTATTACTGACATGCATGTTCGTTACTCTTCAGTTCCTTCTTCGAGCAGAATTTTCCTAGCATGGATAAATTAATGGCTTACTTCAAGTTCAGCTCTTGTATGTCATTTTAGCTTACTTTTTTTAGAACTAATGATGTGCAAAAAATGTAATATTATTTTAAGCAGTCAATGATGTAAACAGTATGCAAGCTGAAGAATTTGATTCAAGTGGAAAGAGACAAGAAGAAACATATAAAATTCAGCAACCTAACAAGACAGATGAATTACATCTAGAAGAAGCCAACAGAAATCAGCTTTCTAACAGAAATGATGAATCACATCTTATTCAAATCAAAGCTTCCAATGATGAGGTTGGTATTTAGTAGGAAGTCATTATTTGTAGTAAAAAGTAAAAAATAGGAGCAATTTTTATTATTGAGGGAGGACTTCTATCTTTTCATTGAAATGGGGTTTATATGTTGGCTCAGGCTTGCTAATCAATTTCCTTCAGTTCAAATGTTTTCTACCTTGTCATGAGTTTGCAAGATTTTTCCCCCTTTACAAAAGATACAAATTTATCTTTAATATGAATAAAGTGTGGTAGAAATATGAGATTGACACACAGAACATACTTTTATTGAGCATATATCTTTTCTAATACCAAAATTTATCTGGAAAAGTATTACAATTACACATTTTCAGGTGAAGGCAATTTTACTTCCTGTTTACCATATAAATGTTAATGCATGTCCATTTCTATGTAGTATGGTATTAAATACCAAGGAGCTGCCATTAGTACTTGGAAAGAAAAATGTGGCAGTTATGTGAGACTGACACACATGCTGACAGACAAAACCCATTTCATTTGTTACATTCAGATACATTTGGATACAACAGATACAGTTAAGTCTGTCTCATATCTTGACTTACATCTAGAAATTTACAATAAGGGTCAGTTGAAAACAAACTTTATGACAAAGAGATGCTTTCAGCTTCCCAATTGTGAACTTTCCATTTCTATGCAGTAACATTCCAGCAGCGCCTGCATATGAAGTATATATCGCTCAGTTGATACAACATTCCAGAGCTTGTATTTCCTATCATGATTTCCTTGATATAGGGTTGCTGCTCACAAGGAAGTTATAATACCAAGAAATCCAAGTGGTGAAGTTGAAATGATTCCTTCTTAGATTTTATGAATGCCATCACAAGTTGGTTGACTGCTATGGAATATCTGTTTCACAGATGACGACTGGCATGTTCCAATCCTGTCCTCTTTTCCCAGAATGTGACCTACCTAATTAGACTTATCACTGGGTTTATATTTACATGAGCAATAGGACAGGTGCCACATGTGTAGCAGGGTCTACATACCCTTCTGGAGCACCTGAGATTGCCCTTAGTTTTTGGTGTGGTTCATGTTGCTCAGTCTTTAGTTTTTCTCTGTTGTGTTTTGGTCTTTTTCTTTTTTTACCATGACTTTGTCAGCTTATTTCGACTTATGAGTTTGAATGTCCCTTTGGTATCTTGTGCCTCTCTTTTACATGTATCTGTGTCTGCCACCAATTCAGATGTATGTTTGATGTGAATTATTTTATAGATGAATAGAAATTTCCTGGTTCTAAAGAAGATTATTAAACCTATTCCTGTTAAAAGAGTTTCACTGCAATTTTAACAAAATCATAAGCTGTAAAGATAGCATGCTATTATTATTTTATTTTTAAAGATAGACAGAAGAATAGCTGCTTTTATTGAACAGAAAAGACAAGAAGTAGATGAGTACAATAGGAAAGAGTTCTGTTCTGTTTTCACAGATGAGGGTATGTAGTGTTTCCTGCAGCTTTCAAAAAAGAAAGAGTGGCGGTTGTATATTGGTATGACGGCGTCGTTGTCGTTGTCCCAAGACACATTGGTTTTTGCACTCTAACTTTAGTTTAAGTGAATGGATCTCTATGAAATTTTACCATAAGGTTCAATACCACAAAAGGAAGGTTGGGATTGATTTTGGGGGTTATGGTATCATTAGTTAAGGAATTAGGGGCCAAAAATAAGCATTTTTGTAACTTCCAGACAATAACTTGTGTGTTAGTGTATGGATCTCTCTGACATTGTACCACAAGGTTCCATATCACAAAGGAAATGCTGGGATTGATTTTGGGGGTAATTGCCTCAAAATTTAAGGAATTAAGGGCCAAAAATAAGCATTTTTCTAGTTTCCAGACAATAACTTGTGTTCAAGTGTATGGATCTCTCTGAAATTGTACTGCAAGGTACCATACCACAAAGGGAAGGCTGGGATTGATTTTGGGGATAATTGCCTCAAAATTTTAGGAATTAGGGGCCAAAAAGGGGCAAAAAACAAACATTTTTCTAGTTTCCAGACAATAACTTGTGTGTAAGTGTATGGATCTTTATGAAATTGTATTACAAGGTTTCATATCAAAAAGGGAAAGCTTGGTTTGAGTTTGGGGGTAATTGCCCTACACGTTTTGGAATTTGGGGCCAAAAAGGGGCCTAAAAACAAGCATTTTTCTAGTTTCCAGACAATAACTTGTGTTCAAGTGTATGGATCTCTCTGAAATTGTACTGCAAGGTACCATACCACAAAGTGAAGGCTGGGATTGAGTTTGGGGGTGATGAATTTTAAGGGGGTTCAAAAAATTTGGGGGAGGGATTTTTTTTCCTTTTTTATTTTCTTCAAAATTTTCCATTTTAAATTGGTTATTTCTGATTTATATATTAAAGCAAATAATAATGATATGGTTTGAATAGGTAAATTAAAATTTTTTAAGTTCCTAGACCACATTCATTCTGTGTCAGAAACCTATGCTGTGTCAAATATTTAATCACAATCCAAATTCAATGCTGTATCAAGCTTGAATGTTGTGTCCATACTTGCCCCAACTGTTCTGGGTTCGACCTCTGCGGTCGTATCAAGCTGGCCCAGCGGAGCATTTTATTTTATTCAGAGAACACGTGAAGCATGAATGGCAACACTTTAAGGGTTTCTTTAGCGCTTAAGACTACACTTTTAGAGTACCTTAAACTTCTACAAATAAGGGCAGGGCCTCATGGAAATAGGGCAAGGGGCCTCACCCCCTGAAAAACTCTGAGATAAATGAAAAAATTAATCAGGAAACTTTCAGAGCTGGTTTATCATTTAACAAAAGATCAATTCTCAATGGCTTAAATTTTTGCATGATTAATTAATACTCTCAACAAAACTTTCCAGAACTATATGCAGTATTTTGAATTGTAGGCTATCCACCTTTTATTTTTCTTACCATAAATTATTTGATATTGACTAGGATATCCAGTCATTTTTTTGACATACACAGTAAAACTTTTGAACTCGGATAAAAACAGACAACTGAGAAAATATCAAATACATAGATTGGTGCTGAGATTTTACATGGTACAATAAACTGGAACTCATGTTATACTATAATAGTACAGAAATCAAGTGTCTATAGACTACAGTGATGCAAATACATTTTACTACAACACTAAATGACCTAAAAAAAATGGCCATGAAAAATTAACACTTTTATAATAAGTGCATTTTCATTCCAATTATTGTTGACCTTGTTAGCACGTGCTACAATATTGAAGCAGATAAAATATATTACATTGTTTTGCCATAGAGAACAGAGAGTGGAATAGTTGTTTGGGTCTCTCTCTTATCTTTATCTTTTTTGTGCCTTAGCTATTAAAAGCATAATTTCATCTAAATATTATAGATAAATACAACCTAGGTTTGTGTTTTACAAGGGGAATAAATCATCCTATTAACAAATTTGTATCCAATTATATTTAGACCCTGATGACAGTTGTGCCAGGGTAAATGCTGTATTTTTATCTAGACCTGGCGGAAAGAGCCACATTAAAGGTGAGAAATATTTTTTTTGTATGTTTTTCTATCACAGTTTTTCAATATTATAAGGGATACAAGGGTACATACAGTTTTTTGAAAACCAATGCAATCACTTCTTGGTAGAATAAAGTTGAAAAACATCTGTTAATTTTGAGTTATTTCCCTTTGTATAATATGATGACATGAAATCTGAGTGGATACATAATATTATGTTTTTATTGACTTGTATATATTTCATTGGAATGTGTCATTGTAAAATAATGCCATATTATCAACTGTTGTGCCAGTTGTTTAATCACATTAAATATATACATGTATATTATTATATATAATTTACAAAAGAAATATGAAACTTAAACTAAAAATCTTGATAAATCTCATATTTTGAATAATTAATCATTGATTTTATTGAAATATTTCTATTTAAGTTTCTAAAGTAGTAAATCTCTATGGTCCACAGACACAGATCACCAGTCCATTGAAAATTAAGGAAGAGAAACCAGATGATGTTCTTCCAGGAGTTGAAGAGAGGCTTCGTAACATAGAGGAACATCTTAAGATCAAAACAGGTACATGTATTAATATAATATGAGGCAGGTGTTACCTGTGAAAGGGGACGAAGTCCATATAAATTATTTTTTTAATTAAAGCATATTTTAACTCCAGAATCTGTTAAAAAGGAAATGGAAATACTGAAACGTTTCCGATGTTGGTCCTGTTGTTAGGGATTTTAGTTGTGACGTCATTTTCAATGTAAACACAGAAACGCTATGATTTCATTAGTATGTTGATTTTTATATTGATTTGCTTACTGTTATAAGGCACGTCCCCATAATATTTTACTCAAATCCCGAGAAAAACGATACAGGAAAAGATTTCTGCGCAAATGCAGGAAAATAAAAAAAGTTAGAAAAAAAAAGTTAATGATTTTGAGTTCATTAGTAGATTGATTTATTATTTTTTTTTTATTGATTTTTCTACTGTAATTGGGGACTTTATATTATTTATTGTTGGTTGTTTTATTTCCAGTAACCCAAATTACAGAACTTTAATGAGCAAAGATTAATTTTTTATGTAATTTTCATTTTTAAATGTAATTGCAGTTATAAATATCATTATGAAAAATGACAAATATTGCTTCTACCACTACATCCCGTGAGATATGCTAGTTCTCTACTTGACACAGTTAAAAAAACATTTCTAAACATTCAAACATTTAACGACCTTGACTGGCTATAAAGCACGGTCGGCCCTGGCTTGCGCTTTTCTGTTTCTTTAATGATTTTTAGACAATATGTAGGCAAACTTTTTCTTCCCTTTTCAATGATTTGTAAAAAGAAGTTTTTTTCAATGTGAAGTCATCAAACATGCTGCCTTTTTTGGTGATGTGACAGTTGTGACTATCAAATTTCAGAGGATAGCAAGAAATTTAATGGCAAAATTGAATTTTGACCAGTGAAGAACTGAGATCAAACAAACCACTTGTTGATTATAAAATAATAATCAAAGGTTGATTATAAAATAATAATCAACCAGTGAGGGGAAATATAAATCAGTTACAAATTAGAGAAATATATATAAGTAATTTTAGGTCAATTGTTTTTTTGCATTGTGAATACAATGGTTATGTAAAATTTATAATTATTCAAACAACCGGTATTCAAAATCTGATGAATTTCTGAAATTTTTATAGTTTTCATTGGTGTACAATAACTTTGTACTTATATATTTGCTTGAAATGGTAATTTATTTATTGAAAAACAATACCAAAATTTGTGATTTTTTTTCAGGTTGAAATGTGTTTATTTTATGTTTTACTTTTTGCAGGTCCAAAGATCAATAAAACCAATGTATATAGTAGACTGAAACAACTGGAGAACAGAATTTTATACCTGGAAGGAATCTCTCCAGAATACTTTGATCGCAGTGTAAGTATTATATGATATACTGTGGATTCATTTATTTTTGTGGGTACCAATTTTCGTGGATTGAAGAAAATTTTGATTTCGTTCTTTTGCCAAAGTTTGAATACAATCATATAAAAAATTTATACTTCCTTGAACCTTTAAAATTTTGTGGTTCATCGACACCCTTAAATTCCAAATAAAAAAAAATTCATAGTAAATTCATAGTTAGTGTATTTGATTTACCACTGATTAACATTGATGAAACATACATTTGTTTGATAATGAGATTATACTTTTAATCAAAGAAGGAATGACATGTGGATGTACATATAAGTATAGTTATAAAAGGGAAACATTAGACAAATTTAAAGTGTTTTAGGCAACTTATACAAACCTGTATATAAAGGTCACCCTAGAGACCAGAGAAAACTGACTGTATAAGAGAGGTGACCTTTGAATTGAGGTTCAAAATACATAGGTATTAAGAAGAGGGGAACCTGACAAGACAGGCTTTTGCTTAATAAAATATGACCTATATAAAAATAAGGAGATGGGGTATGATTGCAATTGAGACATCAACCAGAGCTCAAATGACGAAGATATAAGCAATTATAGGTTTCCGTACAGCCTTCAACAATGAGAAAAACCTTTACCATATAGTTAGCTTTAAAAGCCTTGATATGAAAAAGTGAAACAATTCAAACAGTAGGTTTGACTTTATTTAAAAAGTTGTCCTCAAAAAGTAAATTTTGCAAAGTGGATGTATACAAACTATAATTAGAAAAATTATAGGCCTTTGACCTACAATATTACCTGTAAATAATAGCTGAGGGCGGTTTTTCATGCCTTGATATACTGTACCTTTCATTTTTGTCGAGCCTGTGACTTTTGTCGCAAAAGCGAGACATAGCTATCCTACATTCTGTCGGCGGCGGCGGCGGCCACAAATATTCACCCTGTGGTTAAAGTTTTTAAAATTTAATAACTTTCTTAAACTATTCTGCATTTCAACCAAACTTGGACAGAAGCTTGTTTATGATCATAAGATAGTATTTATTCATAAAAAAAGGGTGATTTTCCAGTTTTCAGACAATAACTAAAAAATGCTTTCAGCAGTTCAAATGAAACTTTGGTGAATTGTTTATATCTGTTGATGTAAGCTCCCTTTAGAATTTTATAAATTTTAGATTTTATATTTCTGAGTTATGGGGTTTTATTCATTAAAAAAGGGGGGATTTTCCAGTTTTTGGACAATAACTCAAAAATGTTTTCAGCAGTTCTCATGAAATTTTGGTGAATTATTTATAGCTATTGATGTAATCTCCCTATTGATTTTCATAAATTTCAAATATGAAATTGAGAAGAAATTGAACTTTATATAGTCTGACAACAGATTTACTAAGTATTGTGCAACAGCATAGTGTATTGCACAACAGCAAGAAATCTTTAATTGAATATAAATTCAATTCATATAACCAATTTAAGTTCTTTGACTACATTTATTCAGAAACCTATAATATGTCAAATATTTAATTTCAATCAAAATTCAGACCTGTATCAAGCTTGAATATTGTGTCCATTTTTGCCCCAACTGATCAGAGTTGGACCTCTGCGGGCGTATCCAGCTGTGCTCAGCGAAGCAGTTTATTCTGTATTTTACTCATAAATGAACTTAGTTTTTCTGCCAGTTAACATAACATTCACTCTGTGGTTAAAGTTTTTGAAATTTTAATAACTTTCTTTAACTATCCTAGATTTGTACCAAACTTGAACAGAAGATAGTTTATAATCATAAGATAGGATCCAGAAGAAAATTTTGTAAAAAAAAATCCTGTTTATCTGTATTTTACTCATATATGGACTTAGTTTTTCTGCCAGTTAACATAACATTCACTCTGTGATTAAAGTTTTTTAAATTTTAATAACTTTCTTAAACTATCCTGGATTTGTACCACACTTGGACAGAAGCTTGTTTGTGATCATAACATAGTATTCAAAAGTAAATTTTGTTAAATAAAAAATCCTGTTTTATCCGTATTTCACTTATAAATGGACTTAGTTTTTCTGCCAGTTAACATTACATTCACTCTGTGGTTAAAGCTTTCAAAATTTTAATAACTTTCTTAAACTATCCTGGATTTGTACCACACTTGGACAGAAGCTTCTTTATGATCAAAAGCTAGTATCTAGAAGGAAATTTTGTAAAAATTTATTTCCTGTTTTTCCGTATATTACTTATAGATGGACTTAGTTTTATGCCAGTTAAGATTACGTACAGTCTGCAGTTAAAGTTTTTAAGACATTTATAGATTCATAAACCTTCTTGGATTTTTACCAAACTTGAACAGAACTTCTTACAATCAAAAGATAGTATCTAGAGGAAAATTTTTTAATAATTTTTTCCCCATTTTTGTTGAGCCTGCGACTAACAGCAAAAGTAGGCGAGACACTGGGTTCCGCAGAACCCTTACGATTTTTTTAAATGATCAAATTAGAGTTTAATATACATAGGACTATTTAAATTGTCAACTTAATTAAGCTCTAATTTGATCATTAAAAAAATGAAAGGTACAGTTTATCAAGGCATGAAAAAAGGCCCTCAGCTATTATTTACAGGAAATATTGTAGGTCAAAGGCCTATAATTTTTCTAATTATAGTTGGTCAACCTAAAAAAACTAAAGTTTGGGCAAAAATGTAAAATTGTTGTGTTATGGAAATGTAGAGCAGCAGACGAATTTTATGTAATATTTATAAAGGCCATGTTCTTTTGGGGCATAAACGAATTGACAGAAAATGCATAAAATAGGCATGATTTTAACAAATGCCCTCTGAAATAAATTTGAATACTGTGTATTCATTTATTTTCGTGGGTACCAATATTCGTGGATTGAGGAAAACTTGTATTTTCATGGATATTTGATTTTGTGGTTTTGCCAATGTTTGCATACAATCTCATAGAAAACTTTTAATTCATCATGTTCATTTAACATTCAAATTCGTGGTTTGCCTGTAACCATGAAAATTGGTATCCAACAAATAATAATGAATTCACAGTAACACAATAAATTGATATATTTGCAGGTTCCTCCACAAAAACAAAGAAAGGTAGATAGATTTGTGAAACAGGAAACCAGTGTTGATCAGGTAATTCTAGAATCTATTTGTTCTGTTTTAATGAAAACTTATTTTAGTTTTTCTACCCACTTTCAAAGAAGTCAGATATAATGATCCTCACATCCATTTGTCAATCTATTCATTTGTCTGTCACATGCTTGGTGTACAAATAAAGGTATCACTTGACCCAATTTTTAAAAAATAATCATATATATCATGGATATGAATCATAGGCAGGTTTTCAGTTTTGAAATATGAACTCTACTGTCTAAGAGTTGTTTATTCATAAATTGATGTGATGAAGTAATTATTCCATTTAAAACATATAGTGTAAAGTAGGTCATTTTCAGGGGGGCATAGGCGGATCCAGGGGGGGGGGGACCCTCCCCTTTTGAGGGAAAAATTTGGTTGATTATATAGGGAATCACTGAAGCATGACTGGAGCAGGGCCCCAACAAGAAAAGTTCTGGATCCACCACTGGGGGAATTATTTTTTGCTATTTTAACATTTGATCAGGTAAGTTTGATCTTTGAGGGAGTTTATAATAAGGAGAAAAGGGTAAAAATAAAACCTTGGGAACAGATTTGATCCTAGAAATGTGAATTTTGTGAAAATAAACCACTTTAAAGTAGTAAAATTTAACATTTATGTATCCATTAACATGAATCAGTTTTGATAGAGACAACTTTGTGCTCTTGATCCTCGAACATGAATCTGAAGTTGCTCCATTGACACTAATGATGTGGTAATTCCAATAAATAACTGATAATTTATAAATATAAGATGTCTGATGTATTTGTATGCACCAAGGAGAAGGTACCATTTGGTTCTTATTTGGCCCTGTAAATTGGCAGAAAATAAAACAATTAGATGATATAATTATTGGTTACATTTTTAACCTGCAAAATGAAGGCCTTTATGAAAATGGAAATATTAGGTAAGTCTTGATAATGCAATTTGATTGTGACGTCAAAGTGGCAATTTATCCAATTTTAGAAAAAAAGGCCAATTTCATGAACATTGTTGCTAAATTAGTATTGAGCACAAGCGTCACCTAAAATGATTTTAAGTTGAACTACAATGTCCTAACATGAATAAAAAGTGATTATGGGTATATGTAAATGAGACAGAAACCGAATAACACAATAAACTGTTGACACAGAAATATAAAGCACCTGTGGTAACAATATAGGACTATCTTTTAGACTTGGCAAAATGAAAGTATGGACATCCAATAAATAATATATAAGTGTCAAGGTCAATAGACCATAACTTAATTATTATTAAGACACAAAAACAAATAGTCCCCTTGGAAATTAAATGTGCCGATGCTAATACATCTGCATACCAAATATTATTGACTCACCATTAGTTGTTATTCCTTAAACTGACCAAATCAAAAAAATTTAACAGGCTGGACTAGTCACTCAAATGTGTGTTTTAATAATCCGTTTGGGATAGAAAAGCCCAAATATAAATTTCAATGCAAAAAATCTTAATTTTTTATTTTAGCAACAACAAAAAAAGTGCATTTTTTGGCACATTAAATTCATATTCCTTTTCCATTAACTGCATCACTTGAGATTAGGAAGCAGATTGGACAAAATACTTAAAGACAGCTAACGTGACGGTACCCAAATTGAACCTATTTTGACAGTTTTTTCACCTAAGTTTATTTAAGATCCAGACAAAAGTTTCCATTCTGTGTTCATCTTGTAGATGTATCCTTAATTACTATATAGTTTCACACATTTTATTTTGAATCCATACTGAATCATAGAAAAATGGGTTTGAACAGACTTCCAAATGACCCAAGATCCTGTAATGAGGAGTACCTAAATTGCATCCATGCTTAAATTCAAATCAAATAACTGATGTTATGTTTTATTTTTCCACATTTTTAGAACAATAGTACATCCTTATTATTCATTTTGTAGAAATAGATGCTTCAGGCATATTTTAATTGCTCATTTTTCAAAGTTGAATTTTTGTGGACGTTGCCCGCGATGTTTCTGTTCTAAGGACACTTTATCTGTTGATATATAATGTGACCGTTTTGTGCATATTTATTTATATTTTGCTATGTTGAAAGACGTGAATAATGGCAAATTATAAAAATACAAATTATTTAGTCTCTAAAAAAACTTGCAAGATTTACACTGCTATTTTTTGGCAAAATGGGATCAATTTGGGTACTGTGATGTTAGAGGTCAATATACAAGTCTTTGACAATAGACAGGTTGTCTTTTATAGTTGAATTCTTCATGGGTATAAACAAAGGTGTGAGACACACACGTTTTCTCTATTTTAAATATAATTTACAGTTACAGTACTGTTGTATAATTATAGTAGTGTTACACCCATCATTAATCTGGGGTAGTAATTATATGGTTATATTTTTATTACAGGAATTAAGTTTAGATGATATTGATGCCAAGATGTCTACCTTGAAAGAAAAATTAAAAAGAAAGTTTGTCAGTGGAAACCAAACTTGAGTCTGTAGAACACTGTAGATTTAATCCTGAAACATATACATTCTATTGCAATCCTTGATTTTAGTGATTATAACACTATTACCTTGTGAAGCCAGAGCCAGAAGCGAGTTCAGCATTTATTGACAGGAAATCAATTCTTAACACTATATATCATTCCTTGATGCATGAATTTGATTAAATTGTCAATTCTTTAATAGAAATAAAAGTTGTGTTATAAACATATGACTTCACAATCCAAAACAACAAAGAATTTGAAAATAAGGTATGATTGCATCTTATTGCATGATTGATTGATTTATCGTTGGTGTCAAACGCCACTTTCCGCAAAATTGTCTGTTTTGATGTGTCCAGTTTATATTGGTGGAAGAAGCTGGAGTGCCCATAGAGAACAACCTACCTTCGGCAGAAAACTGGCAATCCTAGTCAATTTAGATTCAAGTTGAGCAATTCTCTAAAGAACATGCAGTTTCTAATTGTACAAGTTACTGTATATTTTCCATCAAGTCCAGTCCTGCCATAGATGTTTCAACATTTTCATACATTTTCTGTGGGTGGGTTATAAAATCAAGTCATACTTGTTCGATAATTAACAACAGTGGTCATTACATTACATAACAGCAAGTTTCCATGATTTTGAAAATGAATAAAAAATGTATGATTAATGCCAATAAAACAGCATCCTTAAGCATGTTAAGACACTAAAAGTATTTTCTCGAAATGCACACATCCAATGCAAAACAAAGACACTTGATCTATCTACATTCAATTAACATTTGTACAACACTCTACAAAGATTCATCCTGACAATACATGTTTCAAGGTGATAAAAGAAATGGAATTTGGAGTAAATTGTGATACCTTAATTAAAACAGGTAAACTTTTGAAAAAAAAGTTCTTTAAACCATCATTGTTTTAACTGATACACTGTGATAATGACCATTAAATCCCAACTGGAAATAATTGCTACAAAAAGGAGCAATATTAAGGCCTATGGAGGTTCTCTAGATAAAAGTTAATTTAAAAATATAAATAGCCTTTGTATCTTTGCCCGTCAAAAATGTCACTTTCCCAATCCAATCATCTCTCAAGTTTCAGCATTTCTTGATACATTTAATTGAAAATAAAAATTTGTCTAATAAGTACAAGATTGCTACGCCATAGTACAATACTCCAACAAATGATCAAAGTCCCACAACTCCACTAAATATGAACGGATCAAAGAAGATTATGATCAACAACACATGATGGCAACTAATCATACCAAATGAGAGCTGTCGTCACAATATCCAAAAAATAGTCAAAGTCCCATAGATACAGTACAAATGGTGTATCGTATGGTAAACTACACATGTTGACAAACAATACTATGTAAAGAGCTCTTAAAGAAGTTGCCTTCACAATGTGTTGTTACAATACTCCAACAGACAACAAATGGTCAAAGCTCCTCAACTCCCCTAAACATGTAAATATGGTGGAATCAAAATCATGGTACAATATTGTCAAATCTTACCAAGTATGAGAGCTTTCTGATAACAGACTCCAAGGAGTTGTTTTAACAAGATGTCTTTGTTACAATACTAACAAACTAGAGGCTCTAAAGAACCTTTGTCACTCACCTAGGTATATGTGCATCTTCAACAATGGACTCTCAAACATTGTGGACTAGAACAGAATTCATGACAAAATCACTCCTATATTTTCAACAAAATTTGACTTATTTGTAGATCTTTTCTTGCTGATTATTTTAGCTTTTTAAATCGTATTTCTAACTTTTATAATTTTTAAGAAAAAAGGCAAAAAACCCTAAAGCTTGGTACAAATTGTCATTAAAGAGCAAGAACTCCAAAAAGGAGACGACTGTCGATTTAGGCCATGTTGACTTGTTTGTAGAATTACTTGCTGATCATTTTTGCCTTTAAAGTGTCGATCTATCTAAGAAATAGTATTATAGTTTTCAAGATTATAGGCAAAAAAAAACTAAAGAAGGATAAAAATCATCATTTGAGAGCAATAACTCCAATTAGGAGTCAACTGAAGATTTCAGCAATAAATTTATAAGTAGATCTTGTCTTGCTGATGATATTTGCTAATTTAAGTCTTTATCTTTTATAATTTTTTACAAAATTAGGAAAAATGCCAGTAAAGGGCAATAACTCCAATAAGGAGAAGTAGGAAGATTTTGGCTGTGTTGTATTATTTGTAGATCTTGTCTTGCTGATCATTTTTGCTTATTCAAATTTCTATCTATCTATTAGAGTTTTTAAGATATGACCCAAAAATGCAAAAAAAATGGGTAAATAGTCATTAATAAAGGGCAACTTCTTCAATAAGGGGTCGTTTGACTTTCAGCCATTTAACTTGATAGATCTTTTCTTGCTGATCATTTTTGTTGAGCCTGCGACTTTTGTCGCAGAAAGCTCGACATAGGGATAGTGATCCAGCGGCAGCGGCGGCGTTAGCTAACTTCTTAAAAGCTTTATATTTTAGAAGCTTGAAGACCTGGATGCTTCATACTTTGTATATAGATGCCTTATGATATGAAGTTTCCGTCTGTCATATGTCCATTGTCCTTGACCTCATTTTCATGGTTCAGTGACTACTTGAAAAAAAAGTCAACATTTTTTGTAATGTTTATTTCTTTCTTATTATGAGTAATAGGATAACTATATTTAGTATGTGCGTACCTTGCAAGGTCCTCATGCCTGTCAGACAATTTTCATTCGACCTCAACCTCATTTCATGGATCAGTGAACAAGGTTAAGTTTTCATGGTCAAGTCCATATATCAGATACTATAAGCAGTAGGTCTACTATATTTAGTATATGGAATGATTGTAAGGTTTACATGTCCAACTGGTAGGTGTCATCTTACCTTGACCTCATTTTCATGGTTCAGTGGTCAAAGTTAAGTTTTTGAGTTTTGGTCTTTTTTTCTAAGACTATATGCAATAGGTCAACTATATTTGGTGTATGGAAATATTTTATGATGTACATGTCAGTCTTGCAGGTTTTATTTGACCTTGACCTCATTTTCACAGTTCATTTCTCAGTGTTACGTTTTTGTGTTTTGGTCTGTTTTTCTTCAACTATAAGCAATAGATCAACTATATTTGTTGTATGGAAGGATTGTAAGGTGTATATGTCTGTCTGACAGGTATCATCTGACCTTGACCTCATTTTCATGGTTCATTGGTCAATAGTAAGTTTTCATGGTTAAGTTTGTTTCTTAGATACTATAAGCAATAGGTCAACTATATTTAATGCATACATTGATTTTAAGGTGTACATGTCTGTCTGCCATGGTTCATCTGACCTTGACCTCGTTTTCATGGTTAAGACTGTTTCTTAGAAACTAAAAGCAATAGGTCAACTATGTTTGGTTTATTGAATGATTGTAAGGTGTACATGTAATTCTGGTTTGGTTTATCCGACCTTGACCTCATTTTCTTGGATCATGTTAAGTTTATGTGTTACTTGTAGTAAAGCTTTAAATTTAGGACTATCAACATAAAATCAATGGTTAGTAAAGAAGGCAAGACATTTCAGCGTGTGCACTCTTGTTGCTATTAACAGTATCTCTCAATCTATTATTGTTTTCAAGATTATAGGCAAAAATGAACAAAAACGGTAAAATTCATCATTTTAGGGCATTACCTCCTATAAGAAGTCATCTCGACAGTTTTGATTTAAATGACTTATAGGTAGATCTCAACATAACATCTTTCTTTACAGTTTTTAAAATAATAGACAACCTTGCATTTTACCTTTATGTTCTATTTTTACGTATGTTAGCCCATATTGGTTGGCTGGCAGGGTCATTGGACACTTTTTATACGACCGCGAAGACATTTGGTTTCAGGACAATATCTTAAGTTTAAGTGTATGGATCTCTATGAAATTTTACCAAAAGGTTCAATACCACTAAAGAAAGGTTGGGATTTTTTTGGGAGTGATGGTCCCAACCGTTTATGAATTAGGGGCCAAAAAGGGGCCCAAAACAAGCATTTTTCTAGTTTCAGGACAATAACTTGTGTATAAGTATATTGATTGCTCTGAAATTGTACCACAAGTTGAAGGTTGGGATTCATTTTGGGGGTAATTGTCCAAACCGTTCAGGAATTAGGGGCCAAAAAGGGTCTAAAACAAGCATTTTTCTAGTTTTCAGACAATAACTTGTGTTAAGTGTATTGATGTCTCTTAAAATGTACCACATTTTATAAAAAGAAAATTTTCTTCAAATGTTATTTTTTTTTGGGAGTGATGGTCCCAACCGTTTATGAATTAGGGGCCAAAAAGGGGCCCAAAACAAGCATTTTTCTAGTTTCAGGACAATAACTTGTGTATAAGTATATTGATTGCTCTGAAATTGTACCACAAGGTTCAATACCACAAGTCGAAGATTGGGATTCATTTTGGGGGTAATTGTCCAAACCGTTCAGGAATTAGGAGCCAAAAAGGGTCTAAAACAAGCATTTTTCTAGTTTTCAGACAATAACTTGTGTTAAGTGTATTGATGTCTCTTAAAATGTACCACATTTTATAAAAAGAAAATTTCTTCAAATGTTATTTTTTTTTTGGGGGTGATGGTCCCAACCGTTTATGAATTAGGGGCCAAAAAGGGGCCCAAAACAAGCATTTTTCTAGTTTCAGGACAATAACTTGTGTATAGTATATTGATTGCTCTGAAATTGTACCACAAGGTTCAATACCACAAGTCGAAGGTTGGGATTCATTTTGGGGGTAATTGTCCAAACCGTTCAGGAATTAGGGGCCAAAAAAGGGTCTAAAACAAGCATTTTTCTAGTTTTCAGACAATAACTTGTGTTAAGTGTATTGATGTCTCTTAAAATGTTCCACATTTTATAAAAAGAAAATTTTCTTCAAATGTTATTTTTTTTTGGGGGGTGGGGGGGGGTTTAAAAAAAATAATAAATTTTTTTTCAGGGGGTTATCCTCAAGATTTAAGAAATTGTCAATTTTCCAAAGAAAAATTGGGGGTCACAATTGCTTATTCTTTGTATATAGTCTGAAAACAGATTTACTAAGTATTGCCCAACAGCAGTGTATTGCACAAAAGCAAGAAATCTTCAATTGAATATAAATTCAATTCATATAACCAAATTTAAGTTCTTTGACTACATTTATTCTGTGTCAGAAACCTATAATATGTCAAATATTTAATAACAATCCAAATTCAGACCTGTATCAAGCTTGAATATTGTGTCCATTTTTGCCTCAACTGTTCAGGGTTGGACCTCTGCGGTCGTATCCAGCTGCGCTTGGCGAAGCAGTTTATTTAAACTAGATACCCCAATGATGATTGTGGCCAAGTAGATTACTGTAAATTCATTATTGCAAGGTTTTTATCAATTGCTGCGAATAATGGGACTTCATGAGTTTCGCAATAATAAGAATTTGTATTCTGATAACAAATACATATAACTTTATGTAGCTTTTCCTAAAATCTTGACAATTAAACTCTTCATTCTTCAAAAATCAAAATAATGAATGCACGCAATAATTTGTGAAATGTTTCTCTCAACAAATCAAATACTCAGAATAAGTCTACAATGCGACTACCTATGTATATTCCTAGATTTTTAATTAAAACAAATATGGAAATGAAACAAAAAGTGGTTGTGTGGTATTTTTTTATTAAAGCTCTGATTGTCAATATTGTATAGTGAAGTTATTGTGTAATGATCAATGATAATTAAATCACTTTGTCATATTCTACTCTTAACTTGTGTAAAATGCCCTGCTTATAAGGTTGCTTAATTATGCAAACACAAAGACAAAGGGGAGGTTTGTTAATATATATTAGGCATCCTCACATTGGAGACATTAAAAGAAAAGCATTATTTTTACAAATGTATAACTGGTGAAACACCACCCAACATAATTTTATAACAACCATAAAAAAGTTACTTTCAATGAAAGCAGCATGGATATGACAAAGTGATTCTTCTGCAAATTTATATAATAAACTTGTGACTAATATTTTTTGGTCACAATTAGGTTTTCTAGATTAACTTGTATAATAAAACTGCACTGGTTAAACAATGCAGGATTCTTGCTGCAATTTTCATAAGTCAATGTGATAACCCTGATTGTCTGGTGAATATTGTAGTTCATGATCATTAAATGCCAGGATCTTTCTCTTTAGAAAAAATATTCTTTGCAGAAAGTCTACATGTTATCTTTTTGTGCAACATAATAAATGTGACCTTTGATAAATAAAGCTTAGAAAAATTGAATCAGCGTTTAATATATTCATATGTTATTATTTTTCCAGTTATAATATTTAAAAGATCTGTGTGCAGCAAGGCTTCCAAAACGGTCATATATGCCGGACATTTGTATAATGTCCGGTAAAAGTCCGGCTGGGCAAAGCATGAAACGGTCATCTACTTTTTAGTATTCAAGGCTTTAAGAGACGGTCATTTTAACATAATTCGCGATCTTTTTGACCCAACGTTTTGCCTTTAACAGCCACACATTTCCGATCATAAAAGTTACATGATCATTAAGTACTATCAAAACAACCCCTACTTTAATACCTTCTCATTTTAATCAAGGCTAATTAGTTGTCAAACAGCTGAAATTTACCTGTTCAGGTGACAGGTAAACTATTTTGAACCGGACATTGATCGGTCTATTCAAAGTTATTTTCTTACATTTCAGCGGTTTGCATCTAATTAATTTTGTCAAAAAGATTTAAATTATCAGAAATACGTTTACAAATATGATTTGATGAAAAAATTAAAAAGGTGAAAATGAAAAATCGTCATAACCACGTTGTTTGAACCTAGAGACATGTCTCTGTTCGAACTAGTACACGTACACGTGTGCGCAGGTGTGAAATTTAATTATGCATCCTAATTTCTTAAAAAAATGCTTAAATTGTCATTGATACTGTTATCTCACGTTTATTTCGAATATTTTCTTGAAGAAATAACGTAGAAAGAGCTACTTCCACTAATTCACGCTTTGCAAACGTACACGGAATTTACGTATCCGTCTCTGGTCCAAGTTTTACCATTGTCAAGATAACATCCGATATAAAAACGAAAGTAAAGTTTTTGACAACGTTATTTTGCACAAATAAAGAGTCTAAGGCAGATATAAGTACGCTGATGTTGCACACTTCGAATGATGCACTGCCAATTTAACAGTTTACGTCAGAACTTCGAATTTGAATCAAAGAAAGTTTAATATCGTTTTTTTTAATGTCAATCATTGGGATGGCCGACTCGGCAACTGATTACCATAATTGCCTTTTGTTTATTTAGTCTTAAGGGATTAAAATCGGAATAATATATAAAATGTCCGGCTGGCTAAAAATAATTTTGGAAGCCCTGGTGTGCAGGTAACCTTTAATTTATATTTTGATTAGGAAAATGCACAAGGAACTACATATTACATTTGGTAAACAAACTTGTAGATCAATTTCAGTAACAGGGAAACAAGCAAAAATTAAATTTTCTGAACATTGACACAAATACTAAATTCACCTGATAGTAATGTGTAAAAAGAAATATGTGGTGAATGCTAAATAAAAATGATACAAGTAATTAAGGCAAGTGGTTTCCCTAAATTTTGCAAAATTCAAAACATTGACTTATGTTTAGCAACTATCATTCTGTAAATCAGAATTTATTTTTAGAACATTAAAGATTTGCAGCAAGAATCTTTCATTTGTTAATACCAGTTTATTGTAAAAATATTGGTGTATAAATATCACAGTAAAATATATATAACTCCTGAGACCCTTCATAACCAACAAAACAATAAAACATGGGACTAGTTTGTCACATAAGGCACTGAGAAAAATCACCCTTGTATGTTCCCTATAATCATCGTATTCAATATCACACCTTTCCAAATAGGTTTATCAATCTAATTTTTCTGATTATCACCAATTTCTTAATGCTAAAGTGAAAATGAACCCTTCTAGCATAAAATAACATTTGTAATCTTTTTTTTTTTCATTTTCAGAGTGCTGACATTTTATATTTTCTCTGAAGATAAATCTAAATAATTATTTAGGTCTTTCCACATTTTCCATAACCTATTTGGAATCTCATTTGCATTACGTCATTAATTCAATTATAAACCTTATCAACAATGCACAATTACCTTTCTAATAGAGAATTTGGGGTACATACAATTTCTCAGATAAATGGCACATCATACAATCACTACCTATTTATGGAATTCTTACAAAAATATTTGCACTATAATAACTACTTTGGTAATCAGGAATTGCTAACTATGACAAAATTAAAAGACAAATCTGTGTAATCTAACTGATTAAAATAGATACTTTATCCAATAAATACAGATTTTGTGTGAAATAATTATATTTCAGTGTTATCGTAATGCTAGCAAGTTAAAGGTTTGGTTGGCTTGCTTGCTTTGTTTGTATTAACGTTTGCTCAAGCATTGTAATTAAGATTGACATCTGCAAACAATATAAGTAGGCAGAGTTAAACCTGTATTTAGGTAAATTTTAATATTTGATAATGTCCAATCAAATTTAAATATAATGTATACAAGTTTAACCCCGCCTTTTTATATTGTTTTCATATGTCAATCTTAATTACAATGCTTGAGCAAACATTAATGTAACAAACAAAGCAAGCAAGCAAACCAAACCTTTAACTTGCTAGCATTAGGATAACAGCTGTATTAATGGAGGCTATTTATCCTTTGTATCATATTCTAGTCTCAAAATTATAGTTTTACTAATCTGTATTAATTGGATATTAAAAGTAAATGATAAAATGAACGAAAATCAAATAAAATAAACACCACCACCATTGAAATGATTATATACTATAATATTAAGGTATTGTGTAGACTAAATAATTTGGCAAGAGGTGCAGGCTATGATTTTGTATATACACATGACAGATATGAAGCATAACCATTATGAAAGCATGAATTTATTAAGAAGCAGTCTTATGGAATGATTAATACAACCTAACATCTGGAAGCTTATTTAATTTATATCGTTACTATTGAAATCCTACATCTTATTTGGAAATTAAATTTCTCATATTATTACATTATACTTTGCATTACTTTTTGATACTTTTAATATTGATTATTTTATAAAGCTGTAATTGTATCATTTTTAATTTTATTCAAATACTCAGGCCTTACATACTACATCATAATCTCACTTTTGTCTTTTTAATACATATATTATGCCTTATTTAATCTCTTTAAGTATTGCATCCTTTATACAAAAAGCCATCTCTAATTACTTTATTTTTCTTAATTAATTTTTCTAATTCTACATGTAAATCTTCCTTCCACCTACATCTTGCATTTCAAAATTGCTCCATTATATTTGTAACTTTTAAGAGGTTTAGGATTTGACAAAGTGATTTGATATTTATTTCTGATATCTTTTCTGGCTTTGTTCTAAAATTTACTTCATTAACCGTGTATAAACATAATTTCTATTCTATTTTTCATTAACCATGTATAAACAGAATTTCTATTCTATTTTTTTTAATTTCTAATGTTAATACTTAGAGCAGTACCTGTTATGGAAGACAATCTTTCTATTGTGGAAGAAACATTTACATATCTATGTTGATGTAAGTTTGATTTTAGTTATTACAGGTTAACTACAAACATTGCACATAAGCTCAGTTTTGGTCATACCGAGTCAATTTAATATATAATTTCTTTAAAATAGATTATATAATCATTTTACTATTTTGATTCATTTGTTTACTTAGAATGTAAAATAAATATTCAAGCTAAATTTTCTCGTTATATCAGAATGAACACACTGTGAAAGCATATTACTTGTATTTACAGTATGACCAAAACAATGTACAACCCTATATATGTCTTGTAATTCAATCATAGATACTATCAGTATACATTAATTTTGTAAATATCAAACTCTTAATCCCCCTCCTCTCTTTTCATAAAAATCCTTTTTTTAAACAACAAATTACAACATGGTTTTAACTGAACTTGAACTTGAATTTAATATAATATTGTTATTGGGTCTGAAGGACATATACACACCTCTTTTGAATAAAACATAGTATTTTTTTATGAATCTATAATTAAAATAATCCTCTCAATTGATCTACTATTTAACAGTAATTCACCTCAATAGAACAAAAAAAATTACCGGTCACAGTTTACCCCTCAAGTTTTAAAAAAAAAACGTTTTAATCCTTATTTATGTAATAACATTTAACCTAGCATGATTTTGTATTTTTGCAAGACATTATAGGATTGTGCTGAGCATATCTGGCTAAGAAAGACATTTGGCACCTTAACCACCTACTGTGGATCTTGTATAAAAAGATTATCTTTTCAAATTTCAACAAATCAGGCTAATACATAGGATGTTATTCTTATTATCATTGGTTTATTAAAATGTATCCAATTGTAAGTATATATTATTCTTTTAAAAACTATAAAAAAATATGTCAGAAAAATAGTTCAAAAGAACATATTTTTGTTTAAAATAATTCAACAAAAGCATGCAATATATATATATATATCACTACACAACACCTTTGAGTACCTAATAAAAAATAAAAATGAGCACCAACCTGGGTCATGGCAGAACTATAACTAAGTATAAGGTTCAAACTTTGAAAATATAT
Source organism: Mytilus californianus (assembly GCF_021869535.1). Taxonomy (NCBI): domain Eukaryota; kingdom Metazoa; phylum Mollusca; class Bivalvia; order Mytilida; family Mytilidae; genus Mytilus; species Mytilus californianus. The sequence goes on along the minus strand of NW_026262712.1, from coordinate 77,049,227 downwards.
TAATTATACAGAACTAAAAGTTTGATAATAATGAGACTATGCTCATCCCTTGAAACAACCAACAATTGTATATTAGCCTCCAAGTTTTTAATGAACAGAAATGGTTTTATAAGTACAAAGAAATTCAGAACAATATCAGTTCACATATATCGTAACTCCTTATCAAAATTAAAATTTTTTGCAGTTCTCCATGAGCAACTTTTGAAAACAATATCAGGAACAAAATATTGATGTCTATAAAAAATAACTTGTAAAATTCATCCCTGACATGAGACTTATTTTATGTTAAAACTTAAAGCCAAGATTCCCAAATCTACTATATAATGAAGAATGAATGACGGGATAAATATTTGGAAAGGATGTCAATGTTTCACGAATGTCTATAAACAACAGAATACTCTATTAGGACAATAATATTTAATAGGATAAAAAAATATAAACCTTATTTATGGCAGAAATCTTGTGACAATCTTGGTTAGTCATATATATACTTAAAAGTTCAGAAAAATAAAAATGGCTTTCTTTCGTCTGTAATGCATACTGTGTGCCTACTAGTAACATATAAATAGAAAGAAAATAAGGATGAATGGAATGAGTTTCGCAGTTTGGAATGTAGATATAAAATAATTGATATGTGACAAAAATATAACATTATACATGTAGCAATCCTAACTTTAACAAACACGAGTACTCAATACTCCAGCCTAACAACAAACAGAAGTTACTTGGAATAATCCTACTATTCCTGGATATCTGGATGAAAACTTTTCAAACGTCTAGTTTTCTAAACTTGATTCTTTTAGTTCTTTAAACTTAAAAAAAATTGTCTCTTAAGCATATATTACTAGACTATGGTGTTCCTTATATTTTTTAACAAATAGTACAGTGAACAGTCCTAAAATTCAAAAAAGACTTATAAAGAATGACAAGATAGAAAAATCTTACAAGACAAATACTTCATACTTGTAAAGATGCTGATTTCTCTTCGAAGATTAGTTATTTACTCTAAAAATAATTCAATTTCTACACTAATCTATACATTTTTTATACACCTGACAGAAGCTTTACAAGTATCATCAACTTCACATTAATCACTTTTGTTTTATTCCAGAAACAGTCAGTTATTCAAGTCTTCTTCCAGCAATAACATATAACAAATATATGATCCAAAGCAACCTCATAAAACATTCCAAATAACAATTCAATATATGAATAAAAACAACTTTTGTGCATAGCACTTGTTAAATAAATAACATAACAGCATCATCAAAATGAAACACAAAATTGCATGCACTTTTAAAAGAGACTACTACGGTGGCGAGAGACTAGTGTCAACAACTTGTCCTATCTAGTAATATCGATACAATATAGGTAGAAATTAAAGCATTCTGACAAATATCTTATGTTCAAACTATGGAACTGGTGATTCATTTAAGATATTATAAAAATTATGTTTTTACCTCTCCAATAACACAATATAAGATTTTTAGTTAGATTTTAATTATTATCAAACATGAGGAATATGAGTCCCATTCAAGGATATGTTTCCAATTTTTTCCTAAATAAGCAAATCCTGTTAAGGTAATCTGAAAGTAGTTAGCATTTGAGCTGTAAAGTATACCATACATTTTGATACTTATCTCTTATTTTAACTTTAATTCAATGACGTGAGTCTGCTTATGAATGTTCATAACCTACAGTCTAGTTACATGGAAAAATCATTCTTGTGTGGTTACAACTGTACAAAAATGCATTAAAAAATGTTGGGACTCTTATGGAGTAATACTGTCATATAAAGAAGACAATGATATTCAAATGTACAATGCACTGAATTATTTTCAAACAGAATGTCTCTACAATGTCAATGTACCTCATGGCAGTCTTTCATGCCCCGTCCTAAAAAAAATTAAAAAAATTTAGATTGAAAACATATCCTTGATTATGTGTCATTTCTATTCTAAAATAGAACTGATGAATTATTTTAAATTTTACTGAAAACATAAGAAAATTTCTACAGAAACTGAATTTCTGTGGAGAACTGAAATTTGAAACAAGCCAAAAAATTCCTTTTCTAACAATACTTTATCTTCTTGTAACGCAGAAAAGTATAGACAAATGTAAATGTTAAGCACAAACTGCTGAGAATATAAATGGAAAAAGTCTTCTCTTTTTCTTTATGTTGACACTCCCAGGTTACTTCCTTGACTTTTAACTGTACTGTCCATATTCATAAGGAACTGAAAAGATAAATTGATATAGAACATTCTGATTCCAAAATGTTGTAGGTGTAATATAGCATTGCTATAGGTAATATTTTAGTTGGTAATACGAGAAGACCTTAAGTTAATAAGAAACACATTGCAAGTTTGTAAATAAAAAAAAAATGTGTCCATTAGACATAGATGCCCCCCTTGTGATTTGATTTTTGATTTTTGGTGTTTTAACGCCACTTTTGGGCTATTTCGTGGCAGCCAGTTTTTATTGGTGGAGGAAGCCGGAGTGTCCGGAGAAAACCACGACCTTCGATAGGAAAACTGACAATCCTAGTCAATTAAGATCGGAGTCGAGTGCACCCGCACGAGCGGGGTTCGAACTCACAACCTCAGTGTTGACTGGCTAGTGATTACAGTAGTAACTACTTAGACCACTCGGCCACCGAGGCCCCTTCAAACTTTTGAGCATGGAAATGAAACATTTGGTCTGTACATACAACAGTTAGAGTTCAGACAAAAGAAATTTTTCCAGTTATAAAGAGACATAACTCAAGAACAGTAAACGTGATAGAGCACAAAAAACAGCAAAATTGGCAATTTTCAATTTTTTAAAGGGACATAACTCAAGAATATTGACAGTGACATCACCCAAATTCGAACTTGATCTGTGCTTGGTGGTAATAAGCATTGTGTATAAGTTTAATTATTACATTTGGTTGAGGCAAACTGAAGTTAGAAAATGGAAACCAATTTTGGAACGCACAGATATACGGACAGATGTACAGACGGACATAGGTAAACCTTAATGCCCCCTCCGCCTAGCAGCTGGGGTTTAAAAAATGTTAAAGACTAAAGGGCTCTTAAGAGTCTGTATTGCTCACCTGGGAATTTTACCACTTCATTTGGAATTGTTCAAGAGGAAATAACTTCTAACAAATTTAGCTAAATATAGTTTTGTATTTTATCAATCCCTTAGGATTTCTGAAAATTGCCAATCAGAATAAAAAATTGCCTTGACAATCTTTTTCTTCTTCCAAAAATGAGGAAAATCTGCAGAAGACATAATATACATCATAAATATACAAACAGGTTAAAATCTGCCAAGAAGATCAATCAAAGAAGATGAAAATGTGATATTCCAAAGGGTTTCAATGGAAACTATGTGCCACCAACGCTGCCATGTTTGGTAAAAATTATATAATGACAACTGATTGTGAAGAGTCTTCCAATCATAATGTTTTTCATCTGTTCATAACAAAATGAGTATTATTTCATAAAGGATCTTCCATTTCTTATTCCTGCCATGTTCAACCTGGCTGAGGTGTTTCAATGGGACGATGAAAATGTAAATTGTCTGATGTCAGATGGACCTACATTGGACACAAAATGATGACTATATCAATCAAGAAAAGGGCAGTATAAAATAACATATATAGTGGGTTTGATTGTGTTTGTTTCTTTTACCTCCAGATTTGGAGTTTGACATGAAGATGCATGGACACCAAGTGCTGACATAGTTTTCATTGGAGAGGACCCTATAGGCTTTAGCCTGCTATCCAATCAATGCTAGTTATTTTGTGAATAAAATATGTATGAATTATAGTTTACTTTCCTACAGCTACCTACACCAGCTGTTTCAAGATAGCTTATTTACTTACTTTGAGGTCCTGGTGGTGGAGGCATTGTCATTTTCCCTGGAGCCATTGTACTGACATATGTTGGAGGAGCACTTGTTACCATTGGTATTGTTGCATATGGAACATCTGATCTTGGCAAACCATTTGCTATGGCATAGCCTGCTGGACCTATTGGTCTTCCCTGGTACATGCTTGTGGCAAGATTAGCTGCATCTGGAATACAAGATACATTTTGTACATGTATGACAATTATACGTAAAATTCTTATGTTATTCAGTATTTGTAAACAAAAGTTCATTGTTTGATGTTAAGATATTTTTCATAGCAGAATCTTTTTTTCCTTTTCTCGTGCCACTTGATATAACTAGAAACTTGTTATTTTTTTGTTCTGACCAGTTATTCAATTTAATCTAACTGCACATATATTTTTTCTATCATGATCTAACAATCGACCTCCAACCGATTAAAACTTGCATTTGATGCTAGTGATCAGAACTTTTTTTCTAGGGAGCAGGAGAGAAGGTTAACAAAGTTGCAATATGATGAATGCTTATTGCACCTTTAAATTTACTACAGTTAAAATGTAGTCAGAACAAATGACTACTGCTTTCTATCTTTTTATCAATACCTTCACTTCTTGAGTATTTTTAATTATTTTATCTTGTCTAAGTAATATAGTATTGATATACCGAATATGCTACATATTTTATCGCTCACCTATATTTCAGAGGAGAAGATTTTTAAATGTTAGCAAACTTGATGAACAAATTGTGTAAAATTGTCTTTAAAGGGCAATAACTCCTTAAGGGGTCAATTGACAATTTTGGTCAGATTAACTTTTTTGTAGATCTTACTTTGCTGAACATTATTGCAGCTTACAGTTTATATCTATCTATAATAATATTCAAGATAATAACAAATAATAAAATGCTCCGCAGGGCGCAGCTTGATACGACCGCAGAGGTCGAACCCTGAACAGTTGGGGCAAGTATGGACACAACATTCAAGCTTGATACAGCTTTGCATTTGGATTGTGATTAAATATTTGACACAGCATAGGTTTCTGACACAGAATGAATGTGGTCTAAGAACTTAAAAATTTTAAATTGGATATTCACCTTTTATGGTCCAATATCCAAAATCTAAATACATGGTTAGATTCAGCATATCAAAGAACCCCATATATTCAATTTTTGTTGAAATCAAACAAGTTTAATTTTGGACCCCGATTTTGACCAACTTGAAAACTGGGCCCATAATCAAAAATCTAAATACATGTTTAGATTAAGCATATCAAAGAACCCTAAGAATTCAATTTTTGTTAAAATCAAACTAAGTTTAATTTTGGACCCTTTGGACCTTAATGTAGACCAATTTAAAAACGGAACCAAAAATTAAGAATCTAAATACACGGTTAGATTCGGCATATCAAAGAACCCCAATAATTCAATTTTTGATGAAATCAAACAAAGTTTAATTTTGGACCCTTTGGACCTCAATGTGGACCAATTTAAAAACGGGGCCCAAAATCCAAAAACTAAATACACGGTTAGATTCAGCATATTAAAGAACCCCAAGAATTCAAGAATAAAACCCCATTGAAATTGGTCAAGAAATAAGCAATTTATATGAAGTATCTTCTTTTGCACAATACTGTGCAATTAAATATTTCTTGCTATTGCGCAATACTGTACAATTGACAATTTCTTGCTATTGCGCAATATTGTGCTATTGGATATTTCTTGCTATTGCGCAATACTGTGCAATTGAAGATTTCTTGCTATTGCGCAATACTGTGCAATTGAAGATTTCTTGCTATTGTGCAATACTGTGCAATTGAAAATTTCTTGCTATTGCACAATACTTATAATATAATAATTTAAACATCCTGTTTGGTGTGTATCTCCTACCATATCATTATTATTTGCTTTTAAATATAAATCAGAAATAACAAGAAAAAAAGGAAAAAAAGAAAAAAAAAGGAAAAAAAAAAAATCCCCCCCCAAATTTTTTGAACCCCCTTATGATTCTTCACCCCCAAACTCAATCCCAGCCTTCCCTTTGTGGTATGGTACCTTGCAGTACAATTTCAGAGAGATCCATACACTTGAACACAAGTTATTGTCTGGAAACTAGAACTAGAGGCTCTAAAGAGCCTGTGTCGCTCACCTTGGTCTATGTGAATATTAAACAAAGGACGCAGATGGATTCATGACAAAATTGTGTTTTGGTGATGGTGATGTGTTTGTACATCTTAATTTACTGAACATTTTTCCTGCTTACAATTATCTCTATCTATAATTAACTTGGCCCAGTAGTTTCAGAGGAGAAGATTTTTGTAAAAGATTACTAAGATTTACGAAAAAATGGTTAAAAATTGACTATAAAGGGCAATAACTCCTAAAGGGGTCAACTGACAATTTCGGTCATGTTGACTTATTTGTAGATCTTACTTTGCCGACATTTATTGTTTTTTACAGTTTATCTCTATCTATAATAATATTCAAGATAATAACCAAAAACAGCAAAATCACCTTAAAATTACCAATTCAGGAGCAGCAACCCAACAACGGGTTGTCCGATTCATCTGAAAATTTCAGGGCAGATAGATCTTGACCTGATAAACAATTTTACTTCATGTCAGATTTGCTTTAAATGCTTTGGTTTTTGAGTTAAAAGCCAAAAACTGAATTTTACCCCTATGTTCTATTTTTAGCCGTGGCGGCCATCTTGGTTGGTTGACCAGGTCACGCCACACATTTTCAAAACTAGATAACCAAATGATGATTGTGGCCAAGTTTGGTTTAATTTGGCCCAGTTGTTTCAGAGGAGAAGATTTTTGTAAAAGATTACTAAGATTTACGAAAAATGGTTAAAAATTGACTATAAAGGGCAATTACTCCTAAAGGGGTCAACTGACCATTTCGGTTATATTAACTTATTTGTAAATCTTACTTTGCTGAACATTATTGCTGTTTACAGTTTATCTCTATCTATAATAATATTCAAGATAATAACCAAAAACAGCAAAATTTCCTTAAAATTACCAATTCAGGGGCAGCAACCCAATAACGGGTTGTCCGATTCATCTGAAAATTTCAGGGCAGATAGATCTTGACCTGATAAACAATTTTACTTCATGTCAGATTTGCTTTAAATGCTTTGGTTTTTGAGTTAAAAGCCAAAAACTGAATTTTACCCCTATGTTCTATTTTTAGCCGTGGCGGCCATCTTGGTTGGTTGACCAGGTCACGCCACACATTTTTAAAACTAGATAACCAAATGATGATTGTGGCCAAGTTTGGTTTAATTTGGCCACGGAGTTTCAGAGGAGAAGATTTTTGTAAAAGATTACTAAGATTTACGAAAAATTGTTAAAAATTGACTATAAAGGGCAATAACTCCTAAAGGGGTCAACTGACCATTTCAGTCATGTCGACTTATTTGTTAATCTTACTTTGCTGAACATTATTGCTGTTTACAGTTTATCTCTATCTATAATAATATTCAAGATAATAACCAAAAACAGCAAAATTTCCTTAAAATTACCAATTCAGGGGCAGCAACCCAACAACAGGTTGTTCGATTCATCTGAAAATTTCAGGGCAGATAGATCTTGACCTGATAAACAATTTTACTTGTGTCAGATTTGCTCTAAATGCTTTGGTTTTTGAGTTATAAACCAAAAACTGCATTTTACCCCTATGTTTTATTTTTAGCTGTGGCGGCCATCTTGGTTGGTTGGCCGGGTCACGCCACACATTTTTTAAACTAGATACCCCAATGATGATTGTGGCCAAGTTTGGTTTAATTTGGCCCAGTTGTTTCAGAGGAGAAGATTTTTGTAAAAGATTACTAAGATTTACGAAAAATGGTTAAAAATTGACTATAAAGGGCAATTACTCCTAAAGGGGTCAACTGACCATTTCGGTTATATTGACTTATTTGTAAATCTTACTTTGCTGAACATTATTGCTGTTTACAGTTTATCTCTATCTATAATAATATTCAAGATAATAACCAAAAACAGCAAAATTTCCTTAAAATTACCAATTCAGGGGCAGCAACCCAATAACGGGTTGTCCGATTCATCTGAAAATTTCAGGGCAGATAGATCTTGACCTGATGAACAATTTTACCCCATGTCAGATTTGCTCTTAATGCTTTGGTTTTTGAGTTATAAGCTAAAAACTGCATTTTACCCCTATGTTCTATTTTTAGCCATGGCGGCCATCTTGGTTGGTTGACCGGGTCACGCCACACATTTTTAAAACTAGATACCCCAATGATGATTGTGGCCAAGTTTGGTTAAATTTGGCCCAGTAGTTTCAGAGGAGAAGATTTTTGTAAAAGTTTACGGACGACGGACGACGGACGACGGACGACGGACGCAGGACGACGGACGCAAAGTGATGAGAAAAGCTCACTTGACCTTTCAGGTCAGGTGAGCTAAAAATGTGTTTTTTGGCCCCTTTTTGGCCCCAAATTCCTAAACATTTAAGGCAATTACCCCCAAACTCAAACCCAGCTTTCCCTTTGCGATATGGAACCTTGTAGTACAATTTCAGAAAGATCAATACACTTACACACAAGTTATTGTCCTGAAACTAGAAAAATGCTTGTTTTTTGCCCCTTTTTGGCCCCTAATTCCTAAAATATTGAGGCAATTACCCCCATCATCAACCCCAGCCTTCCCTGTGTGGTATGGTACCTTGCAGTACAATTTCAGAGAGATCCATATACTTGAACACAAGTTATTGTCTGGAAACTAGAAAAATGCTTATTTTTGGCCCCTTTTTGGCCCCCATTCCTAAACGTTTCGGCAATTACCCCCAAACTCAATTCCAGCTTTCCCTTTGTGATATGGAACCTTGTAGTACAATTTCAGAAAGATCCATACACTTACACACAAGTTATTGTCATGAAACTAGAAAAATGCTTGTTTATTGCCCCTTTTTTGGCCCCTAATTCCTAAAATTTAGAGGCAATTACCCCCAAAATCGATCCCAGCATTCCTTTTGTGATATGGAACCTTGTGGTACAATGTCAGAGAGATCCATACACTAACACACAAGTTATGTCTGGAAGTTACAAAAATGCTTATTTTTGGCCCCTTTTTGGCCCCTAATTCCTTTACTGTTGGTACCATAACCCTCAAAATCTATCCAAACCTTCCTTTTGTGGTATTGAACCTTGTGGTAAAATTTCATAGAGATCCATTCACTTAAACTAAAGTTAGAGTGCGAAAACCAATGTGTCTTCGGACGACGCCTGACAACGCCAGACGACGACGACGCCAGACAACGACGACGACGCCAACGTCATACCAATATACGACCACAAAAATTTTTTTGCGGTCGTATAAAAACTGCAAAATTTTGTTAAAACTACCAATTTGGTGGCAGAAACCCAACAATGGGTTGTTTGATTTGTCTGATAATTTCAGGGCCAATAGATTTTGACCAATTGAACAATTTTTATCCCATGTCAGATTTGCTCTAAAAGCTTTAGTTTTTGAGATATAAGCCAAAAACTGCATTTGACCCTTATGTTCTGTTTTTAGCCATGGAGGCCATGTTTGTCAATGGATCAAAACTTCGGATACATATTATAAACAAGATACCCTAAGGAACATTTAGTTAAAGTTTGAAGGTAATTAGCCCAGTAGTTTCAGAGGAGAAGATTTTTTAAATGTTAGCAAACTTGATGAACAAATTGTGTAAAATTGTCTTTAAAAGGCAATAACTAATTAAGGGGTCAATTGACAATTATGGTCTTATTAACTTTTTTGTAGATCTTACTTTGCTGAACATTATTGCTATTTACATTTTATATCTATCTATAATAATATTCAAGATAACAAAAAACTGCAAAATTTCCTTAAAACTACCAATTTAGTGGCAGCAACCCAACAATGGGTTGTTCGATTCGTCTGAAAATTTCAGGGCTGATAGATTTTGACCAATTGAACAATTTTACCCCGTCCAGATTTGCTCTAAAAGCTTAAGTTTTTTAAGATATAAGCCAAAAACTGCATTTGACCCCTATGTTCTATTTTTAGCCATGGTGGCCATGTTTGTCTATGGATCAAAACTTTGGATACAATTTATAAACTAGATACCCTAAGGAACATTTAGTTAAAGTTTGAAGGTATTTGGCCCAGTAGTTTCAGAGGAGAAGATTTTTGAAATAGTTTACGACGACAGACGACGATGGACGCCAAGTGATGGCATAAGCTCACATGGGGCCCTTTGGGCCGCGGTGAGCTAAAAAGAAGAAAAAAATGACTGGTCCGTGTCCTTGTTTTTGAGAAATAATCAATTGAAAATTTGGCGGGAAATGATTCTCTCTAGATATTTCATCCATTTAACATTGGCACCTTTTTTCTCTAAAAAATAACAAAGATTTTATAAGATTTTCAAAAATGTCTTTTTAAACTACTGTGAAAGTACTTTTATTCGTGGGTATCAATTTTGTGGATTGAGCAAAAGTTGTATGTTCGTGGGTTCTTAAATTCGTGGACTTTAATTTTCTGAAAACAATTTCGGGTGAAGAATTTGAACCCATCAGAAACGAAGATTCTTGAAAATAATCATATGATGTTCATTTTCACCTACTTGTTCGTCTTTCATATCTGACAACATTCATCAAATTTTTAATAAAATGAAAGAACCTTAGTGAGCCCGCTCACATACCCCACGTCCCCACATTGTCAATGGAGAAATAAAATAAGTGTAAGAAAAAAAATTGTATCAGAAAAAAAATTGAATCATAATTTCCTGTCAATATGCACATCTACATAGTGTGTCCTTATTATCTACACAGTTTCATGAAATTCTGTTGTGAGGTTTGAGAGGAGTTGCGATGACAAAAGGTTGCAGTAGTATATTGGGCAAATAAGTTCAAAGGGGCGTAACTCCTGGAAAAAAAATTGAATCTTAATTTCCTGTCAACATGCACATCTACGTAGTATGTCCTTATTATCTAAAAAGGTTTCGTGAAATTCTGTTGTGTGGTTTGAGAGGAGTTGAGATGACAAGAAACAGGACTGACGGACTGACGGACGGAGGGACAGACAGACAGGCGGACGGACGGACAGACAGACGGACAGACGGGTCAAAAACATTATACCCTCCGCAACTCGTTGCGTGGGGTATAATAATTGCTTTCAGAAATAAGCTGATTCATCCATGAATACAAATTATCTCGATTGAAGGAAATTGCAAAGTAAAATTTTAATTGTTGCACATGTGTAATCAGAAGTGGTGACACTAATTAACCTGAGATGGAATGATCAACAGATTTACAATCACCAAAGGTGTTAATTGGGCCATAAATATGTCATTTAAAGAAAAAGGTTTGCATAAAAAATGCTACAAATGTACTTTGAATTAATACTTATGAAATAATACGTATGAAATAAAAAAGCAAGCCCAATATGAAATTATTATTTTTTTTCGTGAGAGAGTTATGAGAAGATAAAATGAACACTTCATCATCATATATCATCACCGGAAGTCTGATTTTCATCTTTCAAAACTAATTTTTCATGAGAATTAAAAGCTTAAAAAAGTCATACAACTTAGGTATTTTAAAGATTAAAATCCTGTCTGAAGTTGTACATGCTACACTGGTGGTACGCTCCTGCATATAGTTCATAGTGCGTTTGTTGATATTCAATGTTTTCTCTAGACTATATGCCCGTATCAAAGTAGTAGAACTACAGGGAATCTTTCCATGTCATGATTTGGACAACAGTTGTTACATTTCGTTGGACACTTAAATTCGTGGATATAGCCATCCACGAAAAACACGAATATTGGTACCCCACGAATAAAAGTGCTTTCACAGTATATGTAATAAAATTATGAAAAGAAATGTAGGGGTAAGCTGGCCAATTTTTTATTGGCACCACATGGATAAAACTAGAGGATTCCGAATTTCTGACAAAAAGTCATAAACAAGAGTAGCGAACATTCTTAATCATTTATTTCATACATTGGTCACCATTTTTCCTTGATTTTTTGTGAAGAAGATTACATGTTCATACTATTTTGTTTTGATAATTTAAAAGAATGATTTAAACTATTTCTTTTTTGTGGCTATAGATGTTAATTGAAATCATTACATAATTATAATTTTTCAATTTGCCAAAACATTGCTTTTTTTATAACACCAGTAATTTCATGCAATTCATTGATCACTCCTGTATTTGTTCACAAAAAAACTCACATGGCATTTATTAGGGCTGTTTAAGAATTAAGGGATTGTACTCACCACTGTCATAAGGGATTCCTAACTGAGTTAGGACAAACTCTGCACCAAAGTTTTTGGCTGTGTCAATACTCTTTGATAACTTATTTGGCTGGAATGGTGTGCTGAAAGCAGGAACAGTGACCTAAAAAGAACATTTTAATAATAGTTAATTCATGAATTGAAAATATGATACTAGCATTTAAGTAGGCACATGATCACAATTGTTATCACTTGTTTTATATATTACTGTAAATTCAGAATTTATTGCGATTTTTGAAGAACAGTCATAAATGCGAGATTAATTTTTGCAATTTCAGGAAAAGCTTTGTACAGATACTGTAAATTCAGAAATTATTGTGTGCATTTATTATTGCGATTTTTAAAAAAATGGACAAAAATGCGAAATTAATTATTGCGCTTTCAGAAAAATCTGCATTCATTTACATGTATCAAATATCACAATAAGAGTTATTGTTATTGCAATACTCACGTATTCGCATTAATAAAACCTTCGCAAAAATTTGTGAGTTTACAGTATATGCATCAGATATCAGAATGCAAGTTCTTGTTATTGCAACACTAACCCAGTCACGTTATTCACATTAAAAAACATCGCAATTATTTTTGAATTTTCAGTACCTTATTAGTTATGTTCCTCTTACTTTGCATGTATTTCTTGCCATTTTTCTTTCTTTTATTTTTCATTAGTTAGAGACTTTTCTTTATATGTCAATGACAAGGTTTCTTTAAAAAATATCTAAGTGAAAAGTTGTGGAAGTTGTGACTAGACCAGGTGTAAGCAGAAAGACATTTGTTATTTTGGAAGGTTTCCAGATTGATAGTTACTAGTACAAAAGTGATAGAAAGTATGAAATGTGTCAGGTGAACTTTTCTTAAAAGTTATGTTTATTATAGGAAAAGCGCTGAGACTTGGATAGACGTCTGGTCTCTAATCGACATCTGTTCCTCAAATGGACGTCCAAATCTGATGTCATAATAAAGTAAGAATGCAAATCAACTGCCAATTCTATGCCCCTCTAATCGACACCTTTTATTTTGGTTCTCAAATCAACATCCAATTTATGGCTTCTCTAATCGACGTCCTTTTAAAGGACTTGCTGCAATGACGTTACAACTTTATTTAATAAAACAAACTGTCACATTCCTGATTTGATACAAGCATTTTCCGAATGCAAATGTTGTTTTAACAAATAGACAATTTTAAATCTTGCAGAGTCAAAATAATAATACTTTTCAACAACTGACTGTACTTCTATATTCTGTCCATTGATTGAGACTGTATATTGCCCTCTAGATGTCTTTCAGCTATCTTTGTCTTTGGGTTATATCTCATTGTCATATATCCACAAGTCATTTTTAAATATACATATGAAAGGAATAAGATAACGTAGACCTAAATATTAATATGCATGAACATGTAATATGATGTCAGTGTTTTCTTATAGGCATTAACTGATGTTTGTCCTTTTATTTCTATTTAGTTGATTATTAGGTATGGGATGCTGCCTTCTTTGTTATTCCTTTCATAGTCAACTAAATAGTTGTGATTTGTTAAGTATAAAGATATATGAAATCAATTAGTTTTCTAAAAGCAGCTTTACACAAAGACAAAACGATACAGTTAAATAAACAAAGATTAAATTCAGAATAAATGATTAAAGGATATTGGACATAGATGAGTGGAGACTCCAATCAATCGGGCGTTGTTTTGGGTAATACATGACATCACATTTGATGTCGATTAGAGGGTAAAAATATTGGACACTGATTTGAGAACGTGATGTCATATTGGTCGTCCATTTGAGTAACGGAAGTCGATCTGAGTCTAACATATATACTGTGTAGACAAGTATAATAAGAAATTGTTCAGGTTTGCATGGGGGGTAATCTGATTTTCAGAAAATAATTTTCAATATTTCTATTTTTATTAAATAATAAGTTTCTAGTTTACAACCATGTATTACTATCCATCATATTTTTAAATTAACTTATCATTAATATGACAACTGGTACTTTAACAATTACAATGATATACACATTCAAAATACTTGTGACTAGTCTGAAGGGAAAAGATTGCTTTCATTTTACAATTTGAACTAATATTAAAATATTGAATTGTATTTGGCAATGGAACACACTTAGGTAAATTATATATCTTGAAATGAAGTTATCTTTCTTTGTTTATGATTGTACATTAGTAGTTTAACTTATTTTTATAACAGATAGATTTATATACCATAGGTTGTTCCAGATTTTTTTGTATTAATTTCTCAGGGTCACCAACATAACTCTTAAATGATGATTATTAATGTTTTATTTAATCTATGTTAGACAGCAATGGGTCTTTCACATATTTTTTGGGGACTTTTTTTTAAGTTGCATAAAATTTTCTATTTTTAGTAATGCCTTTATCCTGGTTTGAAGGAGATGGAGTCATTTTCCACAACTCTAAAGAATATCATAATTTGTATTCTAAAACTAAATTCTACAACTGGTCCTTCAAATGATTTTTATATTATTCAGTAAAATTTTCATTTTTTTAGGAGCAGTGGTGCCCAAGTTTGTTCATCCAATAATCTTAATCATATAACCGAAGTTTGGAAGCAATTCGTCTTTCAAACAATTTTTATAGGTTTTTCATTCAATTTGAGGAGGTAATTTTCCATTTTTAGTGAAGATTTGAGTCATGTTTGAAGACAGTCTAATGATTGGATAAACAAGAATGTGTCCAGTGTTCTCCCCAGGCCCTTAAAGGAGCGCGGGCCCGCGATATATAATTTTTTACCGTGGTGGTATCGTTCTTACCGCTATGTATAATTTTTCTCCGTGGTGCTAAAATTTTCAGTTAAAAAATCGTAAATCGGTAAAGTTTTAAACGACTTGTTAAATCTTTTCCGTGCGGTATAAAATTCCAGGTGAAATTTGACCAGTTCAAACCAGTTCAACACAGATTGTTTACACCACGTGATCGATTTAGCTTATGAGGTTAACCTTGTTGATTGGATTTAATCGATGTAATTAACACTTGTAACATGATTCTTTTGTGTTTTAATTAAGAGTTCATAACTTTATGATCACAGATAACTATTTTATGGCTTCACTCTCCACCCAAGCACTGACCTGTGACAAGTCGGCAAATACTTTGTACACAAATAGTTTTTTTGACCCGATAGGTACATTTTTTTGTACATCATAATGGTGGCTCATTACGTATAATGGACAACTATACATTTCCCAATTCTTATATTATAGTATTATATGTCTCTGATTAAACCATGGCCAATCTTATCTTTAATTTTGACATAGTTATTGCATGATAGTCGGGTTTCAAACTGTGTAGGTATCTGTCTGTACATATCACATGACCCAGTTAGTTCACGTAGAATATTCAAGTTTATTTACAATTAATTGCAATCTATTATATTTTATAAGTAAAATGCATGACTGTACCTTCAAACTGGATATCTATATCCATAAATAATGAATAACAGAAGTAATCTTGCAAATTTTATCCATAAGCACATGTTAAATCTATTTATATCTACTTCCTGTCATTTAGGCGGGAAAATAGGGAGACTTAGTTGTTGACATTAAATATGGTTACTTATAGATCTATAGACCAAATATAAATTTATAGATTTAGGAATTCTTTTTAAATGGATCATGACAAATAAAGATTTAGATTTTAGGGCAGTATTAAGTCTGTATCTATGTTTGATTATCACCAAAGACAAGAAAGGTTAATATTTACATGAAATCTATGGCAAAATGTTCAAAAATTTATGAAAAATTTCTTTTTATTAAAATCTAAGATAGAAACTGGTTCAAATAATAAAACAATATTTGCAATTGTTCTTGCTAATTTTATATCTTCTTATGACAGGAATCCTTTCACATACAACAACTTTTTTTCTAGAAACTAGAAAGGTTTTTAAATTGAACATTTTTGTTCTCTTTGAATGATATTTTATTTTTATTGATTTTGGATTTTATAAAAGATTTAATTACTTTAAATTCAGATGAATATTTTATTATGAATCATAATTTATTTATTTTAAAAAAATATTAAAAGTATACAAACTGTTTTTTATTTACTTCTTTTTTACCAATAATTTTCTGAATCAATGTCTACATAACACAGTACCACAGTGTTAAAACAAAACAAGAGACATAAAAACTACAGTAACTAGAGCTAAGCGACGCGACGCGACGCGACACAACTGATTGCATGAAATATTTCACCAAGAAGTCCACACGTGTTACCCTGGTGCTATCCAAAAATCCTGGGGAGAACACTGTGTGTCTATAGTACACGGATGCCCCACTCACACTATAATTTTCTATGTTCAGTGGACCATGAAATTGGGGTCAAAACTCTTAATTTGGCATTAATATCATAGGGAACATGTGGACTAAGTTTCAAGTTGATTGGACTTCAACTTCATCAAAAACTACCTTGACCAAAAACTTTAACCTGAAGCGGGACAGACGGACGAACGAACGGACACAGACCGAAAAACATAATACCCCTCTACTATCGTAGGTGGGGCATAAAAATAACAATTTCTTAAAGTCTGAAATCAACTGGTCCTTCGCAGAATTTTTTAATGAATTATTATTTTACTATTTTTGCAATATTTAGTAATAACATACATGTTAGGTGACAATAGGGTCATCAGACATAACGTTTAAAGTACTGGTAGTCACCCTAAAGATGATGAAAGGTAACTTTGGTTCCAAATGGCCTAGAGTCCCAGACAAGAAAACACACAAGAAACAGGAGGACAGAGGATGAAGGACAGATGCTAAGTGATGACAAAAGCTAGCTAAAATGACAAGGATTCATATGCAGTTTCTTTGAAACAAAGTCATCATGAAGTAAAGCACCTTGTATAAGAAGAGCTGGGAGTTGTCATTTGCAAGGGTAGAATGAAGTTGATAAACTGGACTCCCCCAACCATTCTTCTGACATAATTCATCTAATATCTACAAAAGAAAAGAAAAATCATAAAATATTTTATTCAATACATGTATATTATTTTACACAGTAGATTTAGGACTTTCAATGAATATCATGGCAAATTAGTTCTTTTAAATATTTGTCATGGTGGGATGTCATGTTAATCAGGCAATAAATAACTTGTTTAAAGAGAAAACATCAACTATATTTGCTCTCTAAAACCCATCTGGTAACGGGTCTGTTCCTTTTCACAACACATATAAAAATAAAATAAATGTGGATAGTGTCCACATGTGGACACAGATGATGCCCCCGCTTGCATATCATATAGTTATAAAGGGACATAACTGAAGAACGGTAAAAGTGTCGCTACCCAAATTTGAACTTGATCTGAGTTTTGTGGTAATAAGCATTGTATGCAAGTCTCATAACATTCGGTTGAGGCTAACTTAAGTAGAGAACAGAAACTAAAAATTCAGCAATTTTTCTATTTGTAAACACGCATAACCCTAGAACGGTTGTGTATAAGTTTTATAGCATTTGGTTGAGACAAATTAAAAATATAGAACGGAAACGAAAAATTCAGCAATTTTTTTGTTTATAAAGGGACATAACTCAAAAATGGTAAAAGTGTTGCCACCAAATTTCATACTTAATCTGTATTATGTAGTAATAAGCATTGTGTATAACTATAAGTTTCATAACATTTGGTTGAAGCAAACTAAAGTTAGAAAACGGAAACAAAAAATTTGTATTTGATCTTAGTTTTGTGGTAATGAATATTGTGTATAGGTTTCATAATGTTTGGTTGGGGCAAACTTAAGTTACAGAATGGAAACTAAAAATTTTGCAATCTTTCGATTTATAAAGGGGCATAACTCAATAATGGTTAAAGTGGCACTACCCAAATTCAACTTGATCTGTGTTTTATCAGTGGAAGTCAAAATTAAACATTGCATTGTATAAAGCATTGATTGTAGTTGATTCAACTATAATCATGGACAAAGGAAGATAACTCCAGTTTTAAAAATTACTTGATATCTAGAAGAAAATAAAAATTTTGCAATTTTCCCATTTATAAAGGGGCATTACTCTAGAACGGTTAAAGTGACACCACCAAAATTCAAACTTGATCTGTGTTTTGTGGTAATAAGCATTGTGTATAAGTTTCATAACATTTGGTTGAGGCAAACTCAAGTTAGAGACGGACAAGGGTAAAACTTAATGCCCCCAACACTACGGCGGGGGCATAAAAATGTGGTGTGATTGCCAATGAGACAACTCTGACACAGAAATTAACCACTATAGGTCACTGTACGCCCTACAACAATGAGTAAAACCCATACCGCATAGTCAGCTATAAAAGGCTTGAAATGAAAAATGTAAAACAATCAAAACGAGAAAACTAACAGCCTGATTACATAGTCTTTTTAATTTTACAATATATTAAATACATTGTAAAAAATCTTAATTTAATTCCCAAATAGCTCTTAACCCAATCCTGACCATATGTCTGCTCCTACACATTAGCTGTAGCAAGTTAACTTCACACCCCAATAAAAAGTATTGGAATTATAATGACTGAGTAAGGCTAAATTCTAGCACAAATAGATGTTCTTATTTATTTTCTTTACAAAGATTTTAGTTATCTCCCATGTATTGCCTATCAATTTTCATCTGCTCTTAAAAATGGAAGGGTCCTCATGGTGCTGGTAAGACTTCTAACTTCCAACAGCTTAAACTAGAGGCTCTGAAGAGCAGGTGTCGCTCACCTAGGTCTATGTGTATAATCATCAATGGACTCCTCCAACATAGTAGACAAGAATAGAGTTCATGACAAAAATTTCTTTTTTGTTGATCTTATATTGCTGATCATTCTGTCTGTTTAGTTTCTCTCTATCTTCTTTAGTTTTTGCTCAAAACACAAAAGAGGGTAAAGAACTCCTTATTTAAGGGCAATCACTCCTATGAAGAGTGACAGTCTACTAACTTTTTCTGCAAAATTTGACTTGTTTGATTGCATTGATTGACAGACGACTGACAACGTACTCATAGTGATGAGAAAAGCTCACTTGGCCTTTTGGCCAGGTGAGCTAAAAAAAGCAATTACTTTGATTTGATCTATCGAAAAGTCTGTGAGGTGTCTTGTAATTAATAAATATCAGGTGCAAACCATCCAAAATCAGAATCAATATATACTCATAATTCTGAATAGCATGCTTTATTCATAAATTGGTTGAGCCATACTACTCAATAGTTTATGTTAACCTATAGTCATGTTATTTCAAGACTGCTTCCCCCTTGATTCCCTATATATATAATATTTTGGAAAAAGAAAAGTACCCATTTTCTTATTTAAAGTGATGTAACCTTTATTATAACAAACCATGATTTACTTTGCTTTGGTTTCAAGTAGTCACTAATGTATGACTCCCTAAAAGCAAAGCATATCCAAAATTTTATATGAGGAACCTTACTTTCTCAAAAAGGAAATTTCTACTGCACATACACAACTTTAGATAGAAAACTGATACATATGTTAATAATAAGAAAAAAATCAACATTTATCAGCTTCCATTTGAAAAAAAAATTCTAACCATCATTTTCATTTGATTACAACAGTTTTAAATAAGTATCTGTGTGTTACAATATCAAATATTTTTTTGCACAGTGATCTAGGCATGGATATGTGCAAATAAAATTAGTTCCTTTACACTACATTAGTAGCCCCGTTTCCCCATTATACATTAGCTGACCATTCAATGAAATTTTTGAATTAAAGATTCAGAACTTTTGCTTTTGCCAAGGCTCCGTGTTCAAGGCCGTACTTTGACCTATAATGGTTTACAAATTGTGACTTGGATGGAGAGTTGTCTCATTGGGACTCATATCACATCTTTTTATATCTAAATTAATTCTTTTCAAAATGTTTGGAGATGGTATGGACACCTTTAATATCCAAACTTTACAACATTTTCTTTTTTTCAAACTTTTAGATTTTTTTATCAAGCTAAGTGAAAATCTACAATAAATAGTGGTTAGTATGATTGTTGAGGTTTGAGTTCATCAATTTTGAATCCAAATAACAATCATAAATGAAACATTCCTTTAAACCTTTTCTGCAACTGGCCTTTTACAGGATTCTCAGAATTTTTCTTAAATATTTTGTAAAAGAAGGGGAATTAGGCCCAAATTTTGCTTAAAATCAGTGCAAATTAATATTAACATAATAAGTAAAAGTAAGTGAATACACAAGAAAACTTTGCATTTAGTGAGATTATGACAGTAACTAAAGAGGCTCCCACAAATGAAATATGGATGCAAAATTGCATAAATAAAAGAAGAATGTGTCTGAGGACACAAATGCCCCAACTCAAGCTTTGCAATTTTCTAACTTAAAAAGGAGCACGATTCTAGAATGGTAAATGGCTCACTGCCCAAATTTAAACTCTTTTTGTGTGTTGTGGTTCTTAACATTGTGTATGACTTGGATAAAATTTGGATGAGACAAACTAAAGTTAAGAGTGCAGAAACTGAAAAATTTGCAATTTTCCAATTTATAAAGGGGCATAATTATAGAACCATTGAACGATCAATATCATACTGCCAAAATCTAAACTCTGTCTACTGTTGCGCATAGACCCAAAACAGGATATTTTACATAAAGACCTGTTGATTAGGGAAAACTTATAAAAATGCCCAATTTTTTTTTTCAGTCTGTGCGATTTTCTTTTTTTTATGGGGGGGGGGGGGGGGGGGGGGCCAGGGTCCCTACAGGAGACAATTTCTTAAGATGTTTACAACAGATTACAGTCACACAAGTAGAGGCAATAGATTACTATGGTATGGGCCAGCCGTTCTTATAAGCCAAAATTCAATTTGTTAAAATGAAAAAATCCTGAAATTCAGAGAACACATACAAGATAATAAAAGTCATATCTAAGTAATGAATGTAACTATAGAGTAATGAGACCAGTAAATGGGAAACAATAAAATTGTTTTACCTGGGTTGGTAGTTTATAACTTTGTGGTTTAAGAGTTACTGGGTTAGTAGGTGTCAATTCCATGCCAGGCATTAGATCAACTAGAAGATCCTACAAATGTTAGTGGTTGTTAGTCATGCAAGAATTATAGTGCCACTTCCTCAATTATTATGATTATAGTGTGTTCAGTGAAGCTTTTACAAATATTTTTAAAGTCCAAACTTAAATATTAAATTAATCTATTGTAAATTTTATAGTTAATTTTTGTCTTGTTTGAATTGTTTTCTAATTTACTGAATTCTGATAGATCTAACTCTACAGAATATAAGTTATATTGAATAAAAACATCTTTATGCTTTTGAATGAACAATTCCTACTTAACTAGAGGAAAAAGTCAACAAAAAGTTCTGTTTGTTATTTTTGTGCTTAAAATTTAATATTGTGACTTGAATATAAATATTTCACTCTTTCAACCTTATCGAACATACATGCAATATTTCAAATTACATATACATATAGTCAAATGAGAGAAAAGGAAATGTACATGGATTTTTAAAATTGTTATAAGTCAAATTTGTGACTTGCAAAAATCTAAAAGGATTATATTCTTTTTTATTCAATAACATGCATTAAAAACATTGACTGTAGCTTTCCCAGAGCAGGTAGAATGTCATGACACAAATGTGTCAAATTTCATAATGGACTGCAGTTAAAGAGTGAAACACTTATAATCAAGTTAAAGTGTTAAATGTTCAATATCTATTTAAAAATCACAAAAAAAACCTATAAAACAGAATGTCAACAATACTTGCTGGCCTTTTAGAATCTAGAGTCTACATGAAAGTGCTATTACAATAAAGGAAAGTGATCGAACATTTAAAAAATTAACTAAGAACACCTCATGCCTAACATTAACCTTTCAATATAAAATGGTGGATGAAAAGAAGTATACCTCTGATGGGTATTTCTTGCCAGAAAATCCAGCACCAATCATTCCATATCTAAGGACACCTGCTCCCCTTGCTCCTGCTGCCCCTCTTCCTCTACCTCTCATAGCCCCTCTAATTCCAACAGCTGTTCGACCTGTGAATCCCCTGTAATGAAACAATAAAAACGTTTTAATGAGAAAGAACAATTATTCTGGCTGACATTTAATCCCAGATAAGAGGATCAAATGTGTTATCTTTACCTCTCTATCCTAGGGTTAGCCAGATTTTAAGAAAAGTAACTTACAGGCTTTGCAGTAAAATCGTACAAGAGCAAAGAATTCTTCAACATTTAAAGAATATATTAAGGGTATCCCCTGGGTCAATTTTCTTTTTTCGCACATCTTTTGCCAAAGCGATACGGTTCTGACCTAAAATAGCCATTTCAGGCATACTTTTTGGTCAAAATGTATACGAGCAACAGCTTTACCAAAATAGATATTTGACACAAATTAACATCTTTGTAAAATTCATTTTGTAGCAAATTATCTTTTTACACAAAGCTTAATTGCTCATGTCTAAATGTTAATGACAAGATCTCATACTGAAGCTATTTTGGCAGTTTTTGCTAAAGGTAATGAACCCTAGAGCTTATGTAGAACAAAATTGGCAAGTATAAATAATGATTTCCAGCAGACTACTGTCTCATGATTATATGAAAGCTGCTATTTAGTAAATTTATAATAATTTTGGATCATCCAATTCAGGGGGCAAGTACAACATTACAACCTCAGCGTTCAACAAGTAAAATCAGGTATCAAATCCTGTAACAATTTTCTATTACTTAACTATATAACAATATGTTAAATTTTAGATAGAATTTATGAGATTAATATAAACCTTGCAATTCCTTGTACACCTTGTACTCCTGGAGGATACATTGATCCTAAAACTGATGAAGCATCACCATACATTCCTGTAGTGTAAGCACCGTAAGCCTGTAATGGAAGGAATATAATTAATTTTAAATTCTGTTGGCAATATTCAATTCTTAATTATTCTTCAGTTAAATCATAAAACAAAAAAGCTTTTGAATAATTGAATAACTTAATGTGAATAAAATGATTTGTTCCACCAAATTCATCCAAAAAATATATTATACCTGTAACTTTTTGTAGCATACAATTTTTATATTCTAAAGAAAATGTTCTGAAAGAAACACAAGATTTTGTCCACTTAAATGTCTATTGACTAATTAACTTAAGTGTCCAAGAGCCTTCAGACGCCTCACATGTGACCCTAAGGAATGTTACAACCAATTTCAATTTTGTTTACTGAAAGTTTCATATATCTGTTTAAGTTTTCAAGATATAAAGTCAAAATGTTAAATTGGTTGAAAAAAAATGATTAAAGGGCAATAAATCCTATATTCAGTAGTGTATTGAAGATAAATTTCATATTGACTATATGTAGATCTTGTCTTGCTGATAAATTTTTTCTGCTAACAGTTTCTGTCTATCTAATTAAGTTTTCAAGATGATAGCCATGAAAAAAAATAATAAGAAAATTACCACTGAAGGGCAATATCTCATAAAAGGAGTCAAATTTTGATGTTTATTCTGTCATGTAACTTAGTTGTAGATCTTATGTGGCTGATCATCTTTGCTCGTTACAGTCTCCATCTTTCTATTATAGAAATAAGATTCCAAAAACACAAAAATTGGTAAAAAACAGCTGCATTTAAGGGCAATCACTCCTAGAAGTATAAAGAATTTAGGGGTCAATTGAAGTTTTCAATCATTTGATTTATACATCTTGAAATGCTGATCAAGGTGAACTACCTTAACAAAAAAATCATCACATTTCTTTGATCAGTGTTAATCAGGTATAAATAAGCAACATAATTTTTAAACTAAGACACCTTACGGGTGATTGTAGCCAAGTTAGTCCAGATTGACCCTTTTATTTATGCAGAGAAAAAGTTTGACCCTTTTGTTTATGAAAAGAAAAGTTAACAAGCAGTGACGAAGATGGCAGATGCCAAAAGATGGCAATAGCTCGCATGGTCCGAAAAGAATAGACGTCCATGTTTGTTGACGGACTCCTGGAAAACACACAAACTTTATATTAGATACCCTAAGGATCATTCATCCCACTCCAAGTTTTGTTGAACTTGGTTCAGAAGTTTCAGGGGAGCAGATCTTTGAAAAAATTTAAAACAAAGATGACAGATGCCAAGTGATGGCAAAAGCTCTCATGACCTTATGGCCGGCCAGGTGAGCTAAAAGTAACAATATATTCATGCTTGAAAACATGCAAATTAGTCAATGGAAAAAACAGTACATGCAATACTTCAGACTACCAATTAGTATTTTCATTTTCAGTATTTACACAAGATGATGCAGTTAAAATATCTCTAGCGGTAATTATTCATGATGAATGCTTGTCATTGTTAGTGATTCACTCTACAACTCTATTTAAACAACAACAAGTGAAACTGTGAGCTACTGCTCACTGATGATACCCTGCCCAAATACTTGACCGTAAACAGGAAGTTGTTGAGTGATGAATCTGAAAACGCATCACACAGTATAGCTGACTTATATAAACCCTAATACTAAATTTCAGAAATCCTTTTAGTGTAGTTCCTGAGAAAGATGCGACGAAAAATATTCATGGGACGGATGGACGGACTGACGGTCGGATGGATGGACGGATGGACGGATGGACAGACAGAGATAAAACAGTATAACCCCACTTTTTTAAAGCGGGGGTATAAAAAAATATTCAACAAATCTTTCTAACACAACAGGTTTTTCTCATTAAAAGACATCATGAATACTAGTTTCCATTTTTTGGCCAAAATCTGTAGAAAACAAGAAATGATTGTAACAGGATGCTGTTACGAAGTCTCCCAAACGAAGCTCCCATAATTCGAAATTCCCAGGGTCGCCTGACATTGGGCAACGTCCAGTGAAAATTGGTTTGGTCAAGTAAAGTTATATGCATTAGTGATGCCTGGGGACTAACCTTGTATATCATTCAAATCATCTTGGCATGACAAACCAGAATATATATGGTTTAGGGGTGGAGATCTCAACCATTTACAAGATACAAGAATATTGGGGGTGGGGAGGAACCCCTGGGGACTGGCCCTATACGTCATTCAAATGTTCATTACATGACGAACAGGAATATATATGGTTAAGGGGTGGCGATCTCAACCATTTACAAGATATTAGAACATTGGGGGTGGGGGGAACCCCTGGGGACTGACCGTATACGTCATTCAAATGTTCAAGACATGACAAATAGGAATATATATGGTTTAGGGGTGGGGATCTCAACCATTTACAAGATATTAGAACTTTCTCAAATGGCAGGGGGTCGGGATGACCCCTGGGGACTAACCCTGTCTATCATTCAAACAATCTTCGCATGACAAACCAGAATATATATGGTTTAGGGGTGGGGATCTTGACCACTTAGAAGATATTAGAACTTTCTTAAATGGCAGGGGGTTGGGGTGACCCCTGGAGACTAACCCTGTATTTCATTTGATGTGCTTTATCATGACAAACCGGAATATATATGGTTTAGGGGTGGGGATCTCGACCATTTACAAGATATTAGAACTTTCTCAAATGGCAAGGGGTGGGGGTGACCGCTGGGGAATAACCCTGTATAACATTTGATGTGCTTTATCATGACAAACCAGAATATATATGGTTTAGGGGTGGGGATCTCGACCATTTACAAGATATTAGAACTTTCTCAAATGGCAGGGGGTCGGGATGACCCCTGGGGACTTACCCTGTATATCATTCAAACCAACTCAGCATGACAAACCAGAATATATATGGTTTAGGGGTGGGGATCTTGACCACTTAGAAGATATAAGAACTTTCTTAAATGGCAGGGGGTGGGGGTGACCCCTGGAGACTAACCCTGTGTTTCATTTGATGTGCTTTATCATGACAAACCAGAATATATATGGTTTAGGGGTTGGGATCTCGACCATTTACAAGATATTAGAACTTTCTCAAATGGCAAGGGGTGGGGGTGACTGCTGGGGACTAACCCTGTATAACATTTGATGTGCTTTATCATGACAAACCAGAATATATATGGTTTAGGGGTGGGGATCTCGACCATTTACAAGATATTATAACTTTCTTAAATGGCAGGGGGTCGGGATGACCCCTGGGGACTAACCCTGTATATCATTCAAACCATCTTAGCATAACAAACCAGAATATATATGGTTTAGGGGTGGGGATCTTGACCACTTTCAAGATATTAGAACTTTCTTAAATGGCAGGGGGTGGGGGTAACCCCTGGGGACTAACCCTGTATTTCATTTGATGTGCTTTATCATGACAAACCAGAATATATATGGTTTAGGGGTGGGGATCTCGACCATTTACAAGATATTAGAACTTTCTCAAATGGCAGGGGATCGGGATGACCCCTGGGGACTTACCCTTTATATCATTCAAACCATCTTAGCATGACAAACCAGAATATATATGGTTTAGGGGTGGGGATCTTGACAACTTAGAAGATATTAGAACTTTCTTAAATGGCAGGGGTGGGGGTGACCCCTGGGGACTAACCCTGTATTACATTTGATGTGCTTTATCATGACAAACCAGAATCTATATGGTTTAGGGGTGGGGATCTCGACCATTTACAAGATATTAGAACTTTCTCAAATGATAGGGGGTGGGGATGACCCCTGGGGACTAACCCTGTATATCATTCAAACCATCTTAGCATGACAAACCAGAATATATATGGTTTAGGGGTGGGGATCTTGACCACTTACAAGGTATTAGAACTTTCTTAAATGGCAGGGGGTGGGGGTGACCCCTGGGGACTAACCCTGTATTTCATTTAATGGGCTTTATCATTTAGAACATTTTCAATTAAAAAGTTTGTGTCTATCACGAACGGTTTTCAATTTATAATCATTTGAAAATTTTAAAAAATAAAATCCCATAGGGTTCTATAGTAAAACCCTCTTTTCTTTTTGCCCCTCAAAGTACCCCTTTATAAACCCCATTGCAAAAACAAAACCCTGATTGCACCACTAGACATGTTAGTCTAACATATTGTGAAACCCTAAGTTAATCCGACAAGCGGTTTTGGAGAACGGGTGCGGACAAGTTCAAATTTAAAAGCGGCGGAAGAAGAAGAAGAAGAAGAAGAAGAAGAAGAAGAAGAAGAAGAAGAAGAATAATAATAATAATAAGAACTGAGCAAAAACAATAAGTCTTCCCAAACTTCGTTTGGGAGACTTAATAATGCGATATTGTAAATGTAAACAGCTCTTGCATTCTTGGACAAATTATGTTGCTAACTGTTTTATCCAAACCATGTAAAAACAAGATACAATATTTTTTTTAGTATTTACATACATAGATTATAATATAAAAATAGATTGTTGTAACATTATTTAACAGAGTTTAAATGTTAGATAATCCAATCATATACATAAATGTGATTGTTCAATTCCCTGTATATGTACATTTTATTTGGTTTTATCAACTAAAAAAATATGCATCATCTGCCATACACTGCAAGGCAAAAACAGTATATACATGTGTTTACAGTTGCCCAGCAAAGCCTAATTCTTATCACTGACTCTGAACCATTTTATTTTATTTTTGGAAAATTAATGATTAGGCAATATCTTCCTAAGTGGCATGAAAATCCTGTATAAAAACAATCTTACAGTGGTTCTCATAATGAAAGGAGAACAATCAGGTATAGTTTGGAATCTAAAAGAATTGATGAAAAAGATGAAATGAATTTGTGGAAATTGTATTGAATAATGTAAAACATATAAATAATTTGTTTGAAAATTTCTCTTTCTAAATTAAGTACTTTTCTGCTTTTAAACTACTGTAAACAATGAAATTTGTGATCATGTTATGACTGTATTCCCTGAACAATATAAAATGAAATGACGACCAACCTATAATTTTCATGGATATAATCGTTAACACACATATACATTTTTTGGCCTATTAGTTAAGTGTAATCAATAAGTTCAGCCAGATAAAAAATAATCTGTTATCACATAAAATTAAATTTCAAATGGATGGACTGGACAGATGTATTTAAAACAGCTAGATATATTTATGTTATAAAGACACAAACAGTTTTCCATACTCAGAAATAATTTGAGTTACATGTGATTCTTTCCCTTGCCACATTGTTGAAAGGCAAAGTCCACAAATTCGTTCACAATTGATCAACCAAAGTCAACCTATTATGTTGACCCCAGACTTCAGAACAATTTTCATTCATCTAAGATTGGAATAATTCATTACTTGGATTTATAAGGCTTTAGTAAGGCTTGCTCACAAATACCACATATTAAAATTTGGTTAGTCAAATAAGAAAATCAACCAGTTTTCTTTCCAACATGGTGACCAAGGGAAATAACTCCAACTCATATTATGTCAATGGCAAACAGTGTAATGTCTATCATAGACTTTAAAGCACACTACCTCCATATCTCCTTTTATTCATAATAATACGGACAAATATAATTAAACTTTGTGACCAAAATGTAACCATTCTTTGTGAAGTTAAAACTAAAAGCAATTAAAATATTTAACACCATGCAATTTTGTTAGAACAATAATGCAAAACATAGCACCTGTAACAGAGACAATGCTTCTGAAAGCTCCTCAATATCACTGTCTTGTTCATCCTGAAATATTTACCAAAGAGTTCCCTACTAATTAAATGTATATTGAAAACTTGCAAAGGGAGCAAAGGGGAAATAAAAAATAAATCTAATACAGTACGTTGCAAAATCTGAATGTTTGAAAGACAATATGGTACTACAAAAAAATTTACAAGTAATGCCAACAGCTCAACGGTCCTTTTTAATCTAATTTTAGGAAACCCTAGAAATATACATGTATTGACTGGAAAATACAATAATATTAGATATCTTTTAGCCTCACTGCAAAATTTAAACTGTGTACATTTGTGTAAATTTATGCACTTTAATATTTGGGTATAGTTCCAATTCCAATTGAAATAAATATCAATTCACACAATTGCACATTGATTTCAAATGTTTCACTTATGCAACTTGATTTTGCTTTGTTTGTAAATATGTTAATTGCTTTATTGATACGCAAAGATAACATTAAACTGTGGTTCTTTCTCCCAAACTTGTGTTTGTTCAGTTTATAACTTTATACAATAAACAGTTGGCATGTCTTAACCCCTTTACTGATCTCTGATTAGTGTAGAACAGATGCTTCATGCGCATTGTAACTTCTTCTAAGCATTTGGTTCAGGCTTCAAAGGAATGGTGACTTGGTTATTGGTACCATAGGCCCTATATATTTATTAACAGCAATATACAGGGAGGATGGAGGGGGACAAGTGTTGAAGATTAATCTCTAGGTTTACCTTTTGGTTGCTGTTTTACAAAACATTAGCTGTTCAGTCAACTTCATACAGGTCTTATTTGACTGCACCCTATATAATATTCATAATTATCTCCTGTATTTACCTGTTGTAATGCTGTTTTGCCTCTTGCATAAATCCTATAGTCATTCTTATCCACTGGCTTGGCTAAAACTACTTCCACTTTTGACCCATCAATACTCTGATCTGAAGTAAAAAAAATTAAATAGTTTTGTAACAGATACCCTATACCCTTCCAATTCCAATTTAGTGAAAGATATTGTTCTACAGACAAAGGAAATACCCTTGGACTCATAATACATATGTATCATATTGCAAAACCAAATGCTGATTGTAAAAAACTGATAACTGTTTTATTTCTTAATAATGCAATGCTAAAAAAGGTTAAGACTATGTTGTTATGGGTTGGAAGTATTGGTACTACATGTAGTATAAATTTCATATTTTCTAAAAAAAATATGCCATATACATTTTGTAACTATACATGTATTAACTATTACCTGTACTTAAATATAAAAATAATGAGATGTGTTATGATTGCAAATGAGACAACTATCCACCTAAGTTCAAATGAAGTGGATGTTAGCAATTATAAGCAACCATATGGCCTTCAACAATGAGAAAAAAAGCATACCCTATAGTTGGCTATAAAAGGCTCTGACATGAAAAATGTGAAACAATTTAATTGAGAAAACTAAGTAAATATATTTTTTAACATACTATTTGTCATGTTCAGGGCTTTTAAAGCATCCTCTCGTTCTCTGAAGTGGATAAAGGCATAATCTCTGATTTTCTTTACTCTTTCCACACTGTTTTCCCTCCCACAAGCCTTGGTAAAGACCTGATGCAATGTCTCTTCTGTTGTGTCCAACATCAAGTTTCTAACATACAATATCTTCACCTATATAAAATCATAAACACAAATTATAGCAGTAGTGTTGTTCCGATGATCGGAATAGGTCGGAAATCAGTAGGTTGGGCTTTGCGATGTCGATAATTGATTGTGATTTTGTTCAAATTGTAATAAAAAATATCAGTAGATGACAATAACAATGTCAAACATCCTATAATCAAAGACATAAGCAATTTCTTTCTTTCTAGACGTGGTAAAAGCATTGACTTTACAGTCAGATTGACCGTATGTTATTTAAAATAAATAAATTTTCATGAAATACTTTCTTTCACTTCCAGTACTTGTTACTCGATAGCGTACAAAATAAATTTGTTGCTACATTAGAATGTGCTACAAATTGCCTTTTATTAAAGTTTCATCCATTTGTTGCATTAAAAACGTCAGCTTCCTTTCCAAATTGCTTGTCAAACATTGTTTATTTTTGTAAATTTTACCGGTTTGTACAAATATATTGATCAGATACGGACCAACTATGAAAGAATTCTGTATTCTTATGACTATAAGTACAGACGGACGAGTGACACAGCTGACAGAAGAATAATCCAGGGCTTCCAAAACGGTCGTATTTTCCGGACTTGTCCGATAAATTATACAAATGACTTGTTGTGCTGATGCTGAAACGGACATTTTAACATAGTTCAGAA
The DNA here is from genome assembly GCF_021869535.1 of Mytilus californianus. Lineage (NCBI taxonomy): Eukaryota > Metazoa > Mollusca > Bivalvia > Mytilida > Mytilidae > Mytilus > Mytilus californianus. The sequence goes on along the minus strand of NW_026262712.1, from coordinate 77,018,216 downwards.
AAAAAAATTGAAGTTTCTGCGATCTTTTTGACCTGACCTTTTGGCTTAAACAGCCACACATTTCCGGTCATATAAGTGACATGATGAATAATTACTATCAAAACAAACCCTACTTTAAAATCAAGTTTAATTAGTTCTCCGACAGCTGAAATTTACCTGTTCAGGCGACAGGTAAACTATTTTGTACCTGACATTGATTGGTCTATTGAAAGTTATTTTCTTAAATTTCAGCAGTTTGCATCTAATTAATTTAGTCAACAAAATTTAGATTATCAGAAAACGTAAATAAATATGATTTGGTGAAAATTTAAAAAGGTAGTAATAAAAGGTTTTAAGTGAAAAATCGTCAGAACCACGCTGTTTGAACTTGTGCACTCGTGCACATGTGCGCAGATTTAATTATGCATCCCAATTTTCAAAAAGGCTAAAAATATCATTGATACCTTTATCTAACGTTCATTTCAAGTATTTTCCTGAAGAAATAACGCGGAAAGAGTTACTTAAACTCAATCGTGCTTTGTAAACGTACATGGATTTTACGTATCCGTCTCTGGTCCGTGTTTTACCATTGTCAAGTCAACATCCGGTATTAGGAAAATGTACTTTTTTAAAAACGAAAGTGAAGTTATTGACAGCGTATTTTTGCACAAATAAAGAGTCTAAGGCAGATATTAGTACGCTGATGTTGCACACTTCGAATGGTGCACTATCAATTTAACAGTTAATGCCAGAACATCGAATTTATATAAAAAAATCATGTTAAATATTGTTTTTGTGTCGATCATAATTTATATGATGCCCAACTGATTACTGTGGTTGCCTTTTATTACTAAGTCTTAAGGGATTGAAATCGGGATAAGACAAAAAAAAAAATGTCCGGTTGGCTAAAATATTTTTTGGAAGCCCTGGAATAATCATCACAAGGCCACATTTAAAAAAATGTTGGTTTGCCATAGTCCGAGTTCCATAAAAAAGATTGGGTCGGTAGGTAGGGTTTTTTTGTTTTTTGGAAAATATAATGGACTATTTAATCCCTTGGTCCCCAATCCTGCCTGTAGTCGTGATTGCAACCAACCATTCCTTAAGAACTGCCCCAGCTGAACTGTCTTGACAGCAATGAGTGCAATCATGTAATTGTTGGTCCAAAAACTCTTCCCAGATGTTTGTTTATTAAAATATGACAACTGAAAGGCCTTTTTAGAGTTCAAAATCGGAAAAACGTAAAAAGTATCCAAAATCAGGTGGGGTGGGAGTCTTTTGATGGCCACTATGTTACTGGTATGGACTGTAGGTATTAACTATTATCATAAATACATGCATAGGTGGTACAGGAACACAAGGAGGTATAATATAGTCTGTAAAATTTAGGTCTACATTTTGTCAGAAATCTGTATAAACGGACATTTAGGCAGACCTGGCTTGCCAATAATAATTCCCCAGCAAGGCACTCAAGTCACATATACTTCCAGTCAGTCTGGTTAGACTGCTGTAACTATAAGGTAATATTTGAATGACAAGGAAACACAGTTTGGTCAATGTTCACCTCTCAAGGTTGTATTTAAATCGAAAAATAGACTTAAAATGACAATTTTTCAGTGGGGGTGGGTTGAAACCCACCAGAATATAACCCATTTCAAACCAACTGAAACATTTCAATATCTGCACAGACAAAGCTCACACCTTAAAAAGTGTTTTCAAAGGATTTATCAAGGGTGAAGTATTGAGATACATCAGAAATAAAAGCAGCAAACTGAACTTAAAAAACAGTTGGAAGCTTTTAAAATATGTTTCCTCAAACGAGGATGTAAAATATCTGAAATCAACGATTTTTTATCAAACACAAAATACAGAAAGGGAACATTTGCTTATACAACGCCCAACGAAACAGGAACAACCACTAGTAATATTAACAAAATTCAACCCATCTATACAGAAACTAAAAAATAAAATAATGAAACACTGGAATCTTATTTCACAAAAACCCTCAATGTGTGAACATATTTAATCATTAGCCCATTATATCTTATACAAGAAATAAAAATTTACAAGAACTATTATCAAAGCATAAGCTGGTATAGTCCGCTCGACTTTTCAGAACACAATATGATACTGAGCTCGTATAAAAATCAACTACTATCCAAAGACAACCGTTGTATGGTCCAATATAACATACGAAATAAAACAAAAAAGCATAAATAACACACAAATATACAACTTATTGAGTCGACCACTGATGAAACCAGACTCAGGGATTTCCCTCAAACACAGCAGAAACACAGAGCCTAACATTTTTGCTCATCGTCATGGGTGAGCTCGCATTCATTTATTTAAAACAAAGCATCCATGTCTGGACAAAATTTGCAAATGAAACCTCTGACATCCGAATCAATTTAGTGCTTTACACCATGAGTATACACAGGCTTCCAGGTTAACGTTCAAAGCGCCTTTGCGACCAGGACCAAAGTGGAAGAGAAAAAGACGACCGGATACGGAAAAGTAATGAAAAAAATCCAAAATCGTAAAAATGATAAAAAAAAAGACTTCACAATTTTTTTTCAATAAAAACTTTACAGTCGGGAGGGTTTCAATCGGGTTGGTCGGGCTATAGCAAACAAACCATTTTTTTAATTTTGGCCCAAAAGTGAATAATATGCATTCCACATGAATTAACAGACATTGGTTGGATCCCCTTAGTTAAATGTATATATTTCAATGCAAATACATTGTTTTATTTATCATTTTGTTTATTGATTATTTCTAAATTGCTTAAGGTTAGATATTTTATACATCTTTTTTAATGAGAAGCATTCAAATTTTGATACAGCTATGTTTTTGAAATTATAATGTGAGTGATATAACTAAAATTTAGAAATTTTAGTGTCATTGTTGGTAATAAATGTTGCAACTATAAGACAAAATATGTTCAATCTGAATTGGGATTCTAATTGATTCATTGTTGTAATTGCTAAATAAAATATGAAAATGAACATGAACATATAAAAAACTGCAATGATATGGAATATATGCAAAATTAGACATGTACAATGTGGCTGAACGCATGATTTCATATAAAATAGAGCGAAGTATAATGATGCGATTATAACCGATAGTCGGTTGGTTGCTGTCAACAGATAGTAATAGATAATCGGTTGGTAATTTCAACCGATTATTCAACACTATATAGCAGAAAATGCAATAACCACACAAAAATACTATCCTGAAACTTGAATCTGTTAAGTAAAATTGCCAAAAAACACATATGGAAAGAAAAACAAATGTAGAACATAACATATGCTAGAACAAGCATTCTGAGAGTATTGCATGGCAATACATAGTCCCTTACCAGTTATAAATTCATTGAACTGGAACAAAATGCTAACTTGATCTATAACTTGTCATGGTGTAAACTATACAAGAAATATCAAATCAATATCTTCAAGCATGATGAATGATAATACGAACTGAACCAAACATAATTCGAAACTTGATCTGTAACTTATCATGGTAAAACTACATAGTAGCATACCAAATATCAAATCAATATCTTCAAGCATAACAAAATAAAAGTGTGGAAAATTGATTATTAGCATGAATTTTTCTAAGTCCAAGGACCAAAACTCTGCACAAAATCATCAGATCAGAACAAAATTTCAAATTTGATCTGTAACTTGTCAGGGTCAAACTATAAGTCAATTATCAAATCTATATCTTCAAGCATGACGAGAAAAAGTGCAGAAAACTGATTACTGGGGTGAATTTTCAAAGTCCAAGGACCATAACTCTGCACAAAATCATCAGATGGGAACAAAATTCAAACTTAATCTGTAACTGGTCATGATAAAACTATAGACTAAATATCAAATCAATATCTTCAAGCATTAAGAAAAAAATGTTGAAAACTGATTTGCTGGACTGACAGACGGAAGGGGACTAATAAGATACAGTGAGACACTTGCAGCATTTAAGGATTATGTGCTCCTCTTCAAATCTGTGTTGTTTTGAATTTTATTATGCAAGGAAATTAGAGCTGCAACTATTGAAAATCATAAAATGTCTCATCATTATCGACTCATGTTATACATAAACTTTGTTTTATCACTATTTTGACAAGGGTTTTGTTAAAAATTCAGAGGATTTATTACTGATATTTTTGAAGTGGAAATCTCAATAAAGGTAACTTATCTGCTAATTCATGTCATGCTAATCAATGGTTGTCTTTCAGTTTTTTGCCTTGTAGAAAATTTTGTGTTGAAAGTAGATTTTTGATAGTTTCTTTTTAATTTATTCACATGTACAGCTTTAACAGAATCAGGACAATTTAGAGATTGACATAATGTATAGACACCAGTGCTGTCTATTGTTGAAAACCACATGCTGCCTTCTACAAAATGAACATGCATTTTAATTATTTTTGTCATTGGCAAGCTTGCTCTCTCTTTTTTTTTGTAGGAGTGAATTCCTAATATCGGTTTGCTAGACCCATTTTCTCTCATATTTCATTTTTATACTTAATCTATTCTTATACATGTAAGCATATTCTTATAATAAGAACATTGATGATTATGTATGGAATACATATTGTAGTCTTCAAAATTATATGATATATATACATGTATATATACCGAAGGTAATCCTGAATGGGTGTTTCATTGTTCAATCATGCCAAGAAATTGCCTCCGTTGAAATTCTGCAAATATCCCATGGAGCAAATTACATGGATGATTAATATTGACCATTTGGTATATTGCCGTATTCTACACGACACGTACATACATGTACACGAAGGTCATAAATTAATTTGTTGAATGAAATCAAATTTTTAATTACTAATGGTTGCCGTAGGAGGTCGACCGGAATTTTTAGCGAGGATTTCTTGGCATGTAACAGATAGAAAACGCAGGGTTAGAATTCATAGAACAGAAAAAGGGGCAGTGGCAAATATTTCGTGTATACTTCGAACACAGAGAGGATTACCCCGGCACCCTTTGCCAAAAATAAATCCTTCATTTTCTTCTATGTGCCTTCGGACTTTATGTTTTGAATTGTAGTTTCACTTTCCATATTAGGTATTTATTCTAAAGTAAGCTCCGCGTGGTAAAAATCACGTGAATCAGGAATATAGTATCTTGGAGTTGGGCTATTTATTTCTTTGCAAGCGGGGACTCCCAGCAAACAAAATGCATGTGTATAACGGCATTGTAGATTTTCTAATTAAATAAAGAAAGTTGCCTGTCCGGTACATGAATAGATCGGTTAGAAAGCAAGCTTTATTCGAGGGTTTAGAATAGAGAGCACCAAAAAAAGGGGGGAGGTGTTCCATAGGGAATATTTTATCTTATGAACTCTACATATGAAAGATATTTTCTTTTATTTAATTAAAAGAGAGAAAAACAAATGTAAGACAAAGTGTGAATGGTCTTTCTTCCTTTCTCCTGTAACAGATAGAAAACGCAGGGTTAGAATTCATAGAACAGAAAAAGGGGCAGTGGCAAATATTTCGTGTATACTTCGAACACAGAGAGGATTACCCCGGCACCCTTTGCCAAAAATAAAACCTTCATTTTCTTCTATGTGCCTTCGGACTTTGTTTTATTTTGTAGTTTCACTTTCCATATTAGGTATTTATTCTTATGTAAGCTCCGCGTGGTATAAATCACGTGATGGAGGAATATAGTATCTTGGAGTTGGGCTATTTCTTTGTTTGCGGGCGGGGACTGCCAACAAACAACATGCATGTGTATAACGGCATTGTAGATTTTCTTATTAAATAAAGAAAGTTGCCTGTCCAGTACATGAATAGATCGGTTAGAAAGCAAGGTTTTAATTAGATTGGAAAACTTTATTCAGTTTAAAATTGTGAACACAAAAAAAAGGGGGGAGGTGTTCCATAGGGAATATTTTTATCTTATGAACTCTACATCTGAAAGATATTTTCTTTTATTTAATTAAAAGAGAGAAAAACAAATGTAAGACAAACTGTGAATGGTATTTCTTCCATGTTCGAATTCCCATGCCAAGAAATAGCGTCCTTTTTATGAAAATATCCCATGGAGCAAATTACATGGATGATTAATATTGACCATTTGGTATATTGCCGTATTCTAAACGACACGTACACAAAGGTCATAAATTAATTTGTTGAATGAAATCAAATCTTTAATTACTAATGGTTGCCGTAGGAGGTCGACCGGAATTTTTAGCGAGGATTTCTTGGCATGCTTGTGTACATGTACATGTACTTGACTAAAAGTGTAGTTATCACAATTATAATATTATAAAAAAATAACCCATAGATTGCAAAGCAAGCTACATAATAAAGAAAATCAACAGTTTTTATTTGCTACTAATACTTTGGATCTGGAAGTCTGAATTATGGCACAATATGATACATAATTCAGATTTCCTGAGAAAAATATCCCTTTTTCCACAAATTTTCTATTAAAGTATTTCAAATTAAGATTCTGATACAGATTTGAACATGGCCATATAATACATTAATTTAAACTTGCATTCTGCAAATGAATCCTGTTAATAGAATGACTTGGTATAGGCACTGTATATTTTTAGAGTAAGAGTTTAAAATAAGAACAGTGCATAATGAATCAAGTCAATAAAAATTTTGGATTGATAGTTTGTTGCTTAACGTCAAGGATTTATATAGTCTTACTATACAAATCCTTGTTAACGTTCAGTGGCAAATATTTCATGCATGTTCAGGACGAAAAATAATTTGGAAGAAAAGAAACTCTTATCAAACTTTAATTTTATATATAGATTTGGCTCTTAAGTCAGTGAAAAGGTGTGGCAAAAATGCAGATTGCCCATGGTCTAAAATTTTCAATGACACCAAGTGAAACTTCTACATTTAACAATACAATGTCCTAAATTAACACCTACTGAACCCATTGTGTCTTCATCCACCTCTTGTTCTGGTTCAGCCCAGTCTACTGCTATTTGGTGTCCCCAAAGCTGAATTCTACCTGGGATCAATTTTCTTCTGGCCATTGCTGCAGCTCTGTGATTTTCATACTCAACAAAAGCAAATCCTCTGTTTTTCGTTTTATCTACAGCACTTGGATAAACTATAACGTCCACTACACCTTCAGTCACTTTTATCATTTCTTGCAGGATTTCTTGCTGTCCTTTTGTTTTCGGTATGCCTCCAACAAAAAGTCTACAATTATCAACAGACATGCAAACACCTATTAATCTGCCTTTCCTCAATTCATAATTATTTAGTTCTTTAACTGCCCTTTGAGCATCAATGCGGTTTGTGTACATAACAAATGCATACCCACGATTTGAACCACTAAAATCCATCATTAACCTTAGTTCATATAGTTTTCCAATTTTTTCAAACACTGGAACAAGTTCATCTTCAAAGCAATCGCGGGGTATTTTACCTATGAAAATTTCACAACCCCTCTGTGGTGCCGGTCCTTTCCAGTCAGGTGGTGGTCCATATTTTCTCTGTCCATTTTCCTGAAGCATTGGATAATTTGTTCTGTCTATTAAGCATAGAAGATTTTGTTCATTTTGAGCGCCTGCTATTCCCTGTTTACTTTTCTCTAAGGTCTGCGTTGCCATTTTACCGTTACTTTACTCCTTAAAATAGTAAGGACCTTAGCAGACGGATTTCTGATTTTCCAGGGTTAAAGTATGTTGACACATGCGCATATAAATATTATCAATTTCCTGTTTCAGATAACGGAACATACGAACATTTTTCATTGGTGTATTCATTTGCACGTGGTTAAAAGTGATTATTAGCACAAGATCAAAGTCAATATTCACCTGTAAAATTTTATGACAGTTTAGATAACTGTGTGTCTTATCAGCATTGATACAAAATCGTATTCATTTGTAAAAGCTGGTCAAAAGTCAAAGTTTATCTGGTATTGAATTAAACATGGGTAACGTTAAAAGCCTACTTAACCTGTCAGTCAAAAATCGCAATTTACTTCTGCCTACCCGAGCCGGGTTATTGTTTTTATTCAAACAATAAATTACAAGGTAGATCTATGTACGTGAACGGATGACAGTGGTTATTTTTTCTTTTGAATTGGTCTCTCGTTTATCTCTCATATCATTCCTTGACGAGTTATTTCCTTATATAGATCGCCTTCCATGCCGAAAAAAATAAACTAGTACAACAGTACTACAGTACTTTTTAAAAAAAATGTTAAAAAAAAAACAAGGAAAGTCTGATTCCTTGGTCTCTATCTAAATAACTGTCCCAAACAAACATTCCGTGTAATAATGAAATTCACATTTAAGAAGTTTCCGTGGTTTTACTACCGCTAAAATCAAGCCGTCTAGATGCGTATTTATGCAAGCGTTCGCTGCCCATGGGATATTTGAACAAAATAAATCATAGAATTTCGTGTCTTAATTTAAAAGATTTTTTTTTTTTAAATATTCCATGGCTCACGAAATTTTTGTATACATTATTTGACGTCGATCGGAGTGTGTATTAATTCTCCACATTGTTCGGATATTTTCTGCAAATATATCGCAAGAGTGAACACTCAAGAGTAAACACGACTGAATGTTATGCTGAAAGTCTTTAAGATGAAGGTTTTACTACAGATAGCACATAAACATAACATAACCAATGACCAATGAAACTGAGGTCAAGGTAAGATGAGTCCTGTCAGACGGTTATCTACACCTTTATAGCATAATCATTCCCATTCCATACACCAAATAAAAGTTGACATTTTGCTTATTGTATCTGAGCGACGGACATCGACCAATGAACCATGAAAATGAGGTAACGACCAGATGAACCCTACTAGACGGACATCAATTTTTTTATAAAAAATCCTTGCGGATCAAATATAGCTGACATATTGCTTATAGGATTATAGTATCTGAGAAACTGACATCACCTCGATGACCAATCGGAACCAAGAATAAGAGGTCAAGGTCAGATAGACCCCGGCTGCCATACGGCCGTGACATGCATTTCATACACCAAACACTCAAACCTTTCGCTTTAAGTATCGGCAATATTTAAAGTTGGTCAGTGATCCATGAAATGAAGTCAAGAGAACCCTGTCTGAATTACATGCTTACCTTGAAATGATTCTATATACGAATTATAGTTCATAGGCGCTCGGGGAATTGATCCCCCTTTTTCTATATTTTTTTGTTCTTGTGAATTATCCTTAATATTTATCTTATTTTCACCTGTTTAATTTGTTCTTGTTCTTATCCATACGATTTTACAATAACAGTAGTTTATATATGATGCCCATCTATTCTTATTTTCCAACATCAACATCGGCATAAAAATATGAAATGTTAAGCTTTAAACAAATAGTTTACCAAATGATGCCGTCGCCTGTTTAGCAACCCATATGTCTTGCATTCTGAAACTTTCGTCACAGGCGAGACAAACAGCAAGAAGAGAACTGAAGTTTTCAACAAGTCAGTATGAAAAAAATAATCTCGACCAAACAATTTCGATATTTACACTCATGTTTTATTCGGGTACATATCTGAGGATAATATCGTAAAAGGTTTGCAGCGTTAGAGAAAGACTCGTTTTGGGATTTTATGTAAACATTAAATCTTAAAAAAACTTAACATATATGCAAAGAAGGCTGTAAATTTCAGTGTTATTTCTATCTGAAAAACAACTTTTTAATATCATTTTCAAAATTAAAACGTATCACTCACCAAAACCCTCAACAAAATCACAACAAGACATAAAGAACATATGACCAAAGTGTTTGAAGGTTATGAGGATCTTAAATTGTGTCCAGAGTTTGAAGCATATGATCCTTATTATTTCCAGTTATATGGAGTGTTTGTTCATGAGATCATATTTAGTGATACATATAAATACAGCTTCATCATAGTTCAACTTAGGTAAAATTCGTCTATCAATATGAGACATCTATAACTCATGTGTTACAGTTGTTTCAGATACAATCCATCCGTTTACACTGCTCTTTTCAACCTATACTTTGTATTGTCAAAAAATTTTTTATGATGTCTTGTAAAAGAGGGACGAAAGATACCAGAGGGACAGTCAAACTCATAGATCGAAAACAAACTGACAACGCCATGGCCAAAAATAAAAAGACAAACAGACAAATAATAGTACAGATGACACAACATAGAAAACTAAAGACTAGGCAACACGAACCCCACCAAAACCGCGGGGTGATCTCAGGTGCTCCGGAAGGGTAAGCAGATCCGGTAAATAGTCTATAATTCGGTAGGTCACATTCGTGAAAAGGGAAGGGTATTGTAGTTACGACATAAGGAACATATCCGATATCATCTGTGAAACGGTTATTCCATAACGGTCAACCAACTCGTGATGGCGTCCGTAAAATTTACGAAGGGATGATTTCAACTTCACCATTTGGAACTCTTGGTTTAATAGCTTCCTTGTGAGCAGCAATCCTCTATTAAGGAAATCATGATAGGAAATACAAGCCCGGGAATATCGTATCAATTGGGCGATATATACTCCGTATGCAGGCGCTGCTGGAATGTTGCTACATAGAAATGGAAAGTTCACAATTGGGAAGCTGAAATCATCTCTTTTGTCGTAAAGTTTTGTTTTTGTAATTACCCGTATAAAAATAAGATGTGGTATGATTGCCAACAAGACAACTCTATACCAAAGACCAATGTGGGTGTAATCAATTATACTAGTAGCTGATTGTTTTAATTACGGTCAAGAAGTCGCGGGCATCGAATGGTGGAACTAGTCGGGAGACTTCATCAGTATTTAACGTCGGTTGCTTACTGTACTGCTGCAAATATTTCATGTAATCAGGACGATTAGGAATTCAACATAATATAATTGGGTATGTTGGGAAAACTTTTTATATCAATACGAAAATAAAGGCATCTTTTAAATTTCTGTCTTGCAACATGCTTCAGTCGGACACCTGCTGAGTTGTTGAGAGGAGGTTCTTTCTAATTTCACCTTGAAACTTTACTTGATCTCCTAACATGGCCATATAATTTGAAGCCGCCATTCTGCGTAAAGTATCAGTAAATATCAAGGAGTACTTATGTAGCTTTCCCTTATGTTCATGGCAGTAGACCTTCTAGAAGAACAAGAATAAAACCACGGTGTCTTTAAATACCTCTCTTATATCCTAATATTTAATTAGACTGTTGTTTCGTGTATTTTAACCCATATCCCTTCTTTTCCTCTCTTTCATTAATCCATATAATACTGTTTGCATTTATCAGTTTTTAGAAAAATCCGGTTAATAAACTAACAACAATGCGGATGGAATGATATAAGATATGTTAGGTTATACTTTCAAATGTTTACACAACAGGCCAAATACCATAAATAAATTAGGTGTATATAACTTAATCATTTGTTTGATGTAATGACGTGTTCATAATCGGGAAGTGAAGTTAGCGACTGTAAAATTATTTTCACACGAGTTTTTTTTCTTCAAACAACAGAAAACTGACAGTCAAAGCAATGATAAACGTTTATTCATATGTGACAAATAATCTCTTTGACCCCTGGAATATGGGTTTTGCATTGTAAAAACATAAAACACTAAAAAAAAAAAACCTAGTTAAAACACTATGTGGTATTTAGTGAATACCGGTACCAACTACAAATTAAAACAGTGTTTCTATTTATCCAATTACAGTTAGTGCCTGCACAAATCGACGAGAGCCATGCAGCGCCTGTATGTCTAACTGTCTGTCTGTCGAACTGTCTGTCTGTCGTATATCTGTATGTCTGTCAAATAAGTTTTTCTCTCTTCAGAAATGAATATAATAATTGGTCGGGTTTTTTTTTTTTGGCTCCCTGCAGACATTAAGGGAATGGTGTGATTATGTAATTATGATTGAAATACGAAAATATAATTACTGCACCCTATATGATTTTAAGTTTTTAATTTATTGAACACCTTTTAGTCAGAAAGAAATTAAATATTATAACCAAGGATTTATATAACAATATATTACTATATAAATCCTTGGCATCACTTTGCACAATTAACGTAGGGCTCTCATTCTAAAAATGTAGGCCTTTTTGGGGTCACAGGTAAGATAATTAATGCATGAGCATATTTGTAATATATAATCTTGTGTTTTTGTAAAAAAAAATTCATTTAGTTGACATCAAAATTATTTTGGGGAAAATTTCATGAGCATGTTGCCATCTTTGATACACAGGAGCATCATCTTGAAGCAATGTGTTGTTTACCATTTGACCTAACACCTTCCTCCAACTTTAAACTTCAGCTATTGTTTAAGCTATAAAACACAGTCAAGAACTGCAATATCATTTGGTGAACCCCCTAAATCAGGAAGTTAATTAGGTGAAAACCATTTTCTTGTGGCCTAAATATAAATTACATCCTAACCAATCAATAAAAATTTCAAATATAGAAATCTATTCTATTCAAAGATCAATTGAGTTTGAATATACCTTTGGTATCATTGTATATGATCCTGAACATTTTGCAGTACATCATTTGTAATAGATTGTCTTGTCTTGTCTTGTACAAGAAGTTTGCCCTTTCACTATACCAATGTCCCAATATTTTCTTTAAATTGACCAAGGATTTATATATAGTAATAATTATATAAATTATTGAATTGGAATTTGTATTCATTTCTTCAAACTAATCAACAGGTGAAAACTTTCATCCAACTACCAGAGAAAGGTAAATTGATTGTTACTTTTTTTATTTCCAGTGGCAAATAATTCATCCATATTCAGGACAACCAGAGAAAAAATGTGGGTATAAACATGCAGAGTGTAGTGTAAATAATCTCATCATCTAATTACAATAGTTGATTGTCAGTTTCATAAAAAGTTTGGCAAAATTAAACATCAGTTGCAGGTTTAACTATGATATGAATACCTCCATCATAATGACAGTAATTTAGATATATATATATAAATTTAAATGCGTTTTGTTTGAATATACCTTTTCACTTTTTTGGTCTTTTGGGAAATGTTGTTTGTGCTGTATTTAGACCCCTCTACCAAGAAATTTGTTTTGCATGCACACGTATAAAAATTGCGGTTTATATCCAACGCAATCATAGGTTTGAACGTTTTTTTCAATTTAGACTTATTTATATTTTTTCGTTTGGGCTTGTATTATATTTGCTTTCGGGTTTATATGATCTGTTCATACTAATTGACTCTTCAAAATTCAAGAGCCTATCCTAAATTGAGGTAAATTATATGGCCTTCCAAATACCGTTTCGATTCCTAACATCACTGAAGAGACATTAATTGTCGAAATCTGGATATGGTGTACAAATGTTTGCACCTCATGTTTGCGGTATACCATCTTTTCTGCAAGTTTATTGTTTTCTGTTTGGTATTAAATTAATAATAAAGATCCATTTTGTTACATCTTGTGATCCGTTTATTTGGCAATCGCCAATGACAGTCAGCAGGGTTTTAAGAACATCCAACAAATGCGTTTTGTTTGAATATACTTTTTCACTTTTTTGGTCTTTTGGAAAATGTTGTTTGTACTGTTTTTAGACCCCTCTACCAAGAAATTTGTTTTGCATGCACACGTATAAAAATTGTGGTTTTTATCCAACGCAATCATAGGTTTGAACGTTGTTTTCAATTTAGACTTATTTATATAAATTTATATATATATATATCTATATATAATTAATATCTTGATAACATGTACACAATATTTACATGTGCAATCTAGACATTGGAGATGAATTCCAATACATTATAAATTGTTCATATTTTATAGAAGAGAGAAATATATTTATAAATCAAAATTTTAATAGAAGGTCAAATTACTATTTACTTATATCTTCTACAAATAGGACAGATTTCATAAATTTATGTAAGTTTATATGAATTATAAACAAGCGAGTGTGTCCTCCTGAATAAATTGAAATTGTTTTTGTTTAAAAATATTTAGAGTTCATTTAAATTATAAAATGTCATTATAATAGAAACTTGTTTACTAATGCGACTGAAAATTAGGTGATTTTCTTAACTTCTCATGAAACAAGATGGGAGAAGGTGGTAAGAGTATTTTCATTACATATAACTTGCTTTAAACTAATACATCAATAAATAAAGAATTATGGTGTGATTGCCAATGAGACAACTATGAACCAAGACCAAAGGACAACGATATAAACAGTGAGTGGGTTCCTTAAAATGCGCTTTCATATTTTTCATCAAATAATGTTCAGTTTCAAATTTTTATGAAAGTTTTTTTGTGCTTTGTACCAATCAAATGAGATGTTGTACCAATCAAACGAGTTGAGCCTTTTCTGAATAGTTTTTCAATTTGTTCTTATGTTGTGCTGTTAAACCAGTCAGTCCCATGTTATGGTATGGTTGATAGATTACAAACATGGTAACCCTGCCACATTCTATATGTGCCTGACCGAAGTCAGGAGCTTGTAATTCAGTGGTTATCAGTGGTTGCTACTTGTCATATCTGGGTTTTTTTTTTTTGCTGTTTTGTCATGTCTGTTGGTTTTTTTTTATTGTTTTTTCATAAATCAGGCCTTTGCTTTTTTCATTTGAATTGTTTCACATTTTGTCAAATTGGGACCTTTTACAGATGACTGTACAGATTTTGCTCAATTTTGAATGAAGTAGGGTGACCTATAGCTGCTTCAAGCCACATCACTTGTACTTTGGTCACTTTTGGTGGATATTTGTCTCATTGGCAAACATACCAGATCTCCAATTCAATATTTAGTAGATATAACTTACCTTCTGACTACCCTACACTACACTACTTGTTCAAAGTATTAGTAATTCCAAAACAGCATTATCTACATTAGCCTTTCAATTTGATTGACCATAAAAGTTTTTAACAAGAACAAAAGCTTTATTTCTGAGCCTGGTTTGTACCTACTAGTACCTAGCGTGACAGTGGATCAGCACAAAATAGGAATACTTTGTAATTGGTCATCATGTCATTATCATTACTATATATATATAAAAATATTAATTTTCGCGAACCATTTAGGTCACGGAAATTCCATTTTTTGCCATCAGTAAGGAGAGTTGTACAAATAATGTGAATACACAGAACCCCGATCCAATTCATCTTTTGCTAAAAATATTTATCATTTTCTGTTTTATATCTCCTAACATCATTCCATTTTTCTCTAATTTCGATTAAAATATGCCAAAACCTGCAGTAAAAATAGATGTATGCCCCAAATAAACATTCCCCGATTGGTTGAACTACTATGGCGTCGAATGCAAGCCTCGATGTAAAGCACACGCTTCCCAAGAGTAAGGAGAGTTGTACAAATAATGTGAATACACAGACCCCCGATCCAATTTATCTTTTGCCAAAAGTGTTCATCATTTTCTGTTTTGTATCTACCAACAACATTCCATTTTTCTATAATCCCGATTTAAACATGTCCAAACCTGCAGTAAAAATAGATGTATGCCCCAAGTAAACTTTCCCCGATTGGTTGAATAACTGTGGCCTCGATCTAAAGCAACGCAAGCACACGCAAAAATTTCCGTTGATATGTTGAACTTCGACCCCGGGATTCAGGCGAGGTAACCTTCAGCCGATTCACATTGAGATTTTCTTGCGCTCAAATGTAATTCTAAGTGAAGTGTACTGGTAAAGTAAAATTATATTCTTTTACAGAAATATTTACACATTTTATCATTAATGTATTGTCATGCTTCTGCATATTTACATTGAGCTTTAGTTAAATATAATTCTATACAAATTTTGTTACGTCAAGCATTAAGAGTAAGAATATATTTCGCGCCAAAACAAGAAAATAATCTGTGTCACAAAATAAGTTTATCAGCATCTTTCTGAAATTTTCCAACAGAAAATAGCGTTAATTATAGAGAAACTTTGGTGAGTATTACTTATTAATGTTAAGGTTCTCCAGAGGTGGTTCTCTACACCTTCTTGGCGGTCAATTTAATCCCATTTATCAATTATCCCTGATGGCGATGACACCCAGTCGATTTGTGTCATGAGCGAAAATCTTATCTATTTGATGAAATAACTTCTTCATTAACTGTACATGCAATTTTTTTTGTAGTGTTTGATAACCGTTCACATTCCCATTGCATGTCCGCAAGATAAATGAGTTATGCATTTGTGAATTGTGTAAGTATCCTGATACAGTATCAAGTAACAATAATAGTACAGTAATATTGTGTAATGAATAATGGCGGGGCTAAAAATTTGTGACGGTCAGTGCGTGATCACGTGACATTATTATTTGTAAACAAACGGGCTCCCCGTGTAACACGTGTCGGAACTATCCATACAAGGTGCAATCAATCTTATATTTCACTATTTGATGATATTTCTGTGTCTGTTTGTAGGTTTTGCAGATCAGATGTCATAGTGTAGCTCTTTCATAGACTAAAAAGTAACTACCATGATTGTTCCTGTTCAGTAGTTGTGAATTTTTTTTATAGAATTAGAAGGTAAGTCTACATAATTTTTAGTCATTATTTAATGAATATAAAAATGACTCAATTCTCTGTGTAATTTTTCTCCAATTTTTGAAACATGCATAATTTAAAGAGCATTTGCTTACCTTGAACCTGTCAACGTATATTTGTTCCGCCTAACAGAAGTTCCACTGGAAACTTTGTTATAAACAATGTCATAATATCTGTTCCTGTTGGAACAAATATTCTATACCATTTATTCCGTTAGGAACATTTACTGTAATATTTATTCCAGTGGAAATAATATTCCAGAATATTGTTTCCATTTGGAACTTAAATTATGAAGGAACTTCTATTCTGTGACAAACCCCCCCCCCCCCCCCCCTCTACAAATTGCCCAAAACTCATACTCATAGTCCGAGATTACTCTTGATGTCCAACATCTGTTTTTGCGATTCCGGCATTTTAACTCTTTATTTTCAAATTAAACACACTCGGCCATTCAGCTTATTTGCATCATAAATGAACGAGGTGTTAGATTATGTTTTCCTATTGAATAAGGGTCATTTTCATAAATCAGCTCTCATAATGCATTGTAAATTATTTTTTCTGTTGGTCATGTCACAATCTTTTAAAGTTAAAAGTAAAAATGCCAGTATTGATGTGTCAACTGTCCAAATATGAGAAAATAGCGGGTGGCAGGTCGATTAAACTTACTTAAATGAAGAGAAAAATGAACTAATTGAGGCTCGATAAGGGTCATTTGCATAAATCAGTTCCCATAATGTTGGTCATGTGACATTCTTATAAAGAGAAAGTTAAAATGAGGGTGGTAATGGGGGTACTTCATGACGAATAACGGTAATAAATCTTGCCAAATGACGTTAACGGTAATTTTTGGTGCATGACGATAAAAAAATCGACAGATTTTGATGAATCACGTTAATTTTTTCCCAAAAAGTAACGGTAACGATATTTATTTGAGACCTCTGACGAATCACGATAAGGATATGTTGACGAATCACAGTAAAATGTTAACATATTTGACGCTAACGGTAGCCGTATTGACCGTTTGATGCCTGACGGTAAAGGGCATTCATGTACCCTCTAAAATGCCAGTATTGATTGGTCAATGTGAAAACTGTCCAAATATGAGAAGATAACAGGTGGCAGGTTGATCAAACTTACTTAAATGAAGAGAAAAAAATGAATAAATTGAGGCTTGATTTATATGGATCCAGTCGCCTCCAGAAGCAACGAAGCAGTACATCCACTTTGGACGGGCAAATATCATCTATCTGATATGGGACCAGCTGAAGTCCCACTTGCCCTAGCTGGTGTCGCAAAACAGTCATTGGAGGTTAGAGTAATCTCCGACTACAAAACTCAATTCCAATGACAAAAATGCCCTAATCTTAAATTGAAAGCAATGGAAAAGTAATCTGTAAATTATAATTTTGACAATGACCACAATTTGTTTTAGTTCAATGTACATGTAAAATAATAATATGCGGGATAATACATGAACTTAATACTGCTTCAAGGTTATACAGGTTTGTCAATGTAAAAATAAAATAATTTGTTTGCTAACTTAGGGAGCTACCATTTGATTTTTAGGGGGTGGGGGTCTAGGATGAAGTTTGAAAAAAAAAAGGCAGGATGAGACAATATGAAAAAAAAGGCAGGATGACAATTTATGTAAAAACAAGTCGGGATAAACTAATAGAAAAAAAGGCAGGACAGATTACATCTCGAACTGAAAAAAAAAATGCAGGACAAAATTTTTCATCCTAGCCCCCCCCCCCCCCTTTTCCCCCCATAAAAATGGAAAGGAAGCTCCCTTATAGTGTTTCCTTCAGAGGGTGTTGGCCCATTAACTCTAAAAATGCTTTGTTCACTAACTCTTCAACGCTTTCACCAATTTGCATGAAACTGTTGTGAATTGATTATTTTATAAATTTTAGGTTTCCTGTTTCAGAGTTATATGGGATTGTATTCATGTATTGATGTGAGATCCCTTTAGATTGTTTTGGAATTTTTAGAATTTACATTATCCAGTTACAATGTAAGGGGTTTTATTCATTCAAAAAGGGGGATTTCCATGTTTTCGGACATAAACTTGAAAATGCTTTAAGCAGTTGTCATTTGTCATGAAACTTTGGTTAATTGTTTATATATATCTATTGATGCAAGCTTCCTTTCAATTTAATAAATTGTGGAATTTTTTTTCATAAAAAAGGATAGCTTTCCCAGTTTGCAGATCAAATTCAAAAGTTTGTACATGCACTTCTCTGGCATGTTTCAGTAAATGTGCAAATTATAACTGACATAACTAAGTTTGACAATGACCACATATTTTTAAGTTCAATGTACATGAAATATACAAGGTAATGCATGTAGACTCAATGCTGCTGCAAGGTTATACAGGGTTGTCAATGAAAAAAAAAATTTGTTTGCCAACTTGGTGTTTCCTTCAGAAGGTTTTGGTGTGGTATGACACCCTGTCATTTTTATACGCCCGTTTACGGGACATACTATGGTATACTGTTGTCCGTCTGTCTGTCTGTCGTCAACATGTCGGACATCAACTCAAAACTGCTTTAACCAATTTGCATAAAACTTTGGTGAATTGTTTATATCTATTGAAATGAGCTCCCTTTCGTTTTTTATAAATTTTAGATTTTACGTTTCTGAGTAATGGGGTTTTATTCATTAAAAAAAGGGGGATTTTCCAGTGTTCGGACAATAAAAGCTTTCACCAACTTGCAAGAAATTGTGGTGAAATGTTTATATCTATTGACATGAGTTCCCTTTTGATTTTTATATATTTTAGATTTTACATTTCTGAGTTACAGGGTTTTATTCATGAAAAAAGGGAGGATTTTCCAGTTTCGGACAAAAAATCAAAAATGCTTTCAGCAATTTGTATGAAACTTTGGTGAATTGTTTATATCTATATTGATGTAAGCTCCGTTTAGAATTTTATAAATTTTACATTTTACATTTTTCAGTGATGGGGTTTTATTCATGTGATTTTCCAGTTTTCGGACAATAGCTCAAAAATGCTGTCAGCAATTCTCATGAAACTAAAGTGAATTGTTTATATCTATTGATGCAAGCGCCCTTTACATTTTTATAAATTTCTAATATGACTGGGAATTAATTGAATTTTATTTGTTTATAGTCTGACGACAGATTTACTAAGTATTGCGCAACAGCACAGTGTATTGCACAACAGCAAGAAATCTTTAATTTCATCACGTTCTAATGAAGTAACAAGCTTATTTTGATGAAAGAATGATTTGATCTAAGCTTGAGTAACAAGTACCAGAAGTGATAAAAAAAATTGTCTTTATGAAAATAACATGCAACCAACTTTAAAATCAATGCTTTAACCTCCTAAAGAAAATAAATCGTTTATGTCTTTGAATTTCTTTACTTTCAATTGAAAAATTGCTGTTTCATCGACTTGAATATTGCCGATGACAAAAGAGACTGAATTTGAGTATTGTAAACAACAGGGCGGCTAGATTTCGCTTTTGAAGGTCGGTCAAAGCGAAGTGGCGACCGGGAAAGCAACTTTGTCGCCCCATTAGCATGGTAACGTGAGCCCTGCACAATGCTTATTACTTTAAAACACAGTCCTGTAATATTTTTTATTCTACTTTGAATATTGCCTGCTTATTTCAGCAACTATTCTTACAAAACAATCCTCTATTTATCCTAGATGTTGCACTCAGTATTTTTTATTATATTTATATGTATATTTAGTAAAGTGAATGCAACCCCCTTTTTGAAGGTAAGTAACAGTTAACAAACTTTATCACTTATCAGTAGTTTAGAATGGTTTAAAAAAAGATCTAATAGATGTTACATGCATTATGACTTCCTCTCAAAAAGTTTGCATGTGTTTTAAAGTGGTTATTTAGCAATGTAATTTTTTCCCTCAGTATTAACATTAATTTGGAAGTAAGTTAAAGGATTTCAGTTAACCAAAATTATTTCACGCCTAATTTATATAAACAAATCCCACGTGGATATATAACATGTACAACAATTAAACATCAACCCACGCCAAACTGGATGTAATTGAAAGACATCTAGAGGTCAATATACAGTCTCGAACAAAAGACAAAATAAGGAAAAATATAGCGAATTTTTGAGAATTATTATTATTGCATGTATATTTGCAATATTTAAAATGCATAGTTTAAAATCTTTTGAGTTTTAGGTTCCACCTACCATTTTAGAAAACTGGGATTTCATTGCAGCTAGTCTATTAGATAACATTTTATAGTTTTGAATGTTTCTTCATCAGTTAACTAAAATTAGGTGGAGGTATGTTCTTATTTCTGACAGAGTGGTACTCAACCTATATCAATTTGTGCATGAAGCGATTGATAGTTGCTAGATACTGAATGATTTTACCACAAATTTGTTAAAGTTTTAACTGGTTTATATACTTAAAATATGTTAATAAAGTTCATGTCTTTTTCAGGACTTCTGATCCAACCATGTAGTATGGCATGTTTGTGAGATATGGTTTTGGCCAGTAGGATGTTCATGAAGGACCTGTAGTACAAAGTATATCACTGGATTGAGCTCATTGTCTAAGTGTATTATTAAAGTGCTTTGCTTTGAGCTCAGTTCATTGTTATGCAATTCATTCTTTGTGAAATAAAGATTTGACAGACAACTCTCATGTACAAGGAATTGTCAAAGTTGTATCCATTCTATGTACAATGTAAGTAATAGGGAGATAAAAGCATTTTATTTAGATTTGAACCAAACATTTTTTGTCCATTAGCCAAACTACAAAAAAAAAGCACAAATTCACCAAACAATGCTACTGGCGCTACTAGCAATATGATGCTAGGTTCTTTTGTTACACTTTATTTTTTTACATCTGTACTGCCTACTGGCAACTCAGTCCTGAGTGTAAATGGTCATTCAGTATGTTAAGAAAAAGACCAAAATTTATAAGGCCTATCTGGCCTAATTGATTTCTAAAATATATTTCATTGTACATGTTCAACATTTATCATTCATTTGTTTCTTTCTTAATTTGTGTGAATTAACAGTAAATGTAAATTACTACACTTTCATACCGTAACAAAACTGCCTTTCTTAGGCCCGAGAACACAGTTATTTCGTAGTGCATTTCTTTTAGACAATAAATTCAAATTAAAAAAATTGCACCTGCTCTATCTCAAAAAGATTTTTACAGTGTAGTGTACTACTATTGATACAAATAATATCAAAATTATAGAAACTTCTACCAGCTCTAACTCAAAATATTTACAATTCTGTGTTAAGGGGGCTAAAATTCAGTTTGACAGCTTCAGACATTCTAATTTTTGACCTTTTTTAAATGGACCAAATCACTACTAAACATAAAGATTCAGCACCCAAATTTTTTTATCATGTAATTTCATCCCCTTACTTAATATTTCATGCATAAAATATCAAGAAATAAATTGGGAAAGTGTATCAAAAAAAATGCAAGTTATACACTGTTCACACTAGGGACTATATTCATAGACAACGAAAACCAAAGGCAGATAACTGTGTCCTTGGACCTAATAGGATAGAAAGACTTGACCAATTTTAATAAAACTTTGCATGACCTAAGCTTAGGAAATTATAAGATAGTTGGCCAAGTTTCATGGCCATAGTATATATATTATAGAAACTAGGGCCATTTTAATATTGAAATTTGGATGTTTATTTTTGACGTTTAAATCAAATATTTTCAACTGTTTAGATTTTGGCCTAACAAATTTAAATATTGCAAAAATTTGCTTTTTAAATACTCTTGAATATAATATAATAAGTATTAAAAGCAACGGAACACTCATTTGATTTATCAGATTTATCACAGTTATTCAAAAGTAAAATTTATATGAGACTGTGTCTGAAAATAGAGATTTTCGAATTAAGGGAAGCCTTACATAAACATGCATTTTTTTCAACCAATTTGAAGTTTTTGAAGTTTTTTAACCATACTTTATTCTTCCATATATAATAAATGTACTTTAAATGTAAAGAAAAATTACAAAAAGCATACCACATGAGTATAAAATGGTCTTAGGCCATGTAAGACTGAGAATTATTTAGAGTTGATTTAGGCCGTAGCCCATATTTACATATAAAAATGCACACAGAGGCTATAAGAAATGGAAATTTGTTACCTTTTGCTCATTTCTATGCTAAGATGTCATGATACAAGAAGTCTAATTGCAAAAGGACTCTTGAATTCAACTTTTTTTTGCAGACAGTATGGTCTGATGACCAGTTTTTCACTTTTCAATGGAAAACTTTCATGTAGTTTTAGTCTCAATTGGCATATATTTGAACCACTTACTATCCTAAAGAAGAAAATTATGGTAGCATATGAAATGAATAGGGTGTACTGATCATTGTAAAGTGGTTTTTTTACAGATTTAGTGAAATATTTGTGATGGACAACAGATTTTATGTACAAAGCTCTTCACATTTCACATGCATCAAACAGGCCGTTTTACCAGGGACATAAATACAAATATTCTGCACATTTTTTCTGTGATAATCTACTTTTCTCTAGATTCAGAGTTCACAAATGGTTAATTAAATTTGATTTAAGCATAGAAACACAAATATCAGGAACATAAAAAGCTGTCAGATAGAAAGTCAGCATGGCTCTTAGGCATAAAATGGAAACTGCTTTAAAATGCTTATTTTAGCCGTATAATGCCAAAATGGGACATTTTAACAGAATTTCTGTCAAACAAAGATGTAAATCCTTTACCTTTATTGAGTTTGACAAATTGAAACCAGCAAACCATTCAGAAAAGTTGCCAAAGTACAGAATCTACATTTACGGAATTCATCTCTTAGGCCCGAGAACACAGTTATTTCATAGTGCATTTCTTTTAGACAATAAATTCAAATTAAAAAAATTGCACCTGCTCTATCTTAAAAAGATTTTTACAGTGTAGTGTACTACTATTGATACAAATAATATCAAAATTATAGAAACTTCTACCAGCTCTAACTCAAAATATTGACAATTCTGTGTTAAGGGGACTTAAAATTCAGTTTGACAGCTTCAGACATTCTAATTTTTGACCTTTTTTAACTGGACCAAATCACTACTTAACATAAAGATTCAGCACCTAAATTTTTTTAACATGTAATTTCATCCCCTTACTTAATATTTCATGCATAAAATATCAAGAAATAAATTGGGAAAGTGTATCAAAAAAAAAGCAAGTTATACACTGTTCACAATAGGGACTATATTCGTAGACAACGAAAACCAAAGGACGATAACTGTGTCCTTGGACCAAAAACTGTATTGGTATCACTTATATTTGTATCCATATAATAAAAAAACTGAAAAGAGAATACTTTTGCAATAGCTTTTTCATATTGAATACTAAAACTTTTTTTTAGATATTTAGACATATTAAGTAGATGTTCATAATATCCACTTGACATTTTATCATATGACTTCTGTAGTTAGTTATGAGTCTTTGAAGCATGCTCACAAAGGTTCTTTTGTTGATATCATTTTCATACTGGTCAAAACTTTTTTGCTTTGACCAGCTTTGGAGGAGATATTTTCAAAGAATTAATAAAAAATAACACAGAAATTCACTTTCTAGCTCATCTAGCCCCAATCATCATGTCAGGCATTGTCATTACTAAAAAACATTAAATGTCTTCTAAACTGAGAAACAATTTCCACATTTAACGAAATCTTTTACTTATGATACTGACAATCCCCCACAAAGTAATATAAATAGAACCATACAAATAGTAAGCAAATACGTGTTCTCAGATACTATCTCCCATATAAAAAAATCACATTAAGAAAAAAATGAACCTATTATGTGTTCCTCTCCTAGCTACAAAATGTATCCAAAATCAAAGATGTGGAACATATATATTCTATCATAATCATTTGGTAATTAATGCAATTAGTATCTCTTCCATGCCCGTGTTGAACATAAAAAACTAAATATTACATAAACAACACCCCTAATGCTCATGTTGGTTGTCATTGTGCAACACAGTTAATACATAGAAAACATAAAACATAGAACTCCTTTTGTCATATAAAACACTGTCAAACATCCAATCATACTATCCACACTGATCTGTGTCCACACTTGTTTTATTAATAAAAAAAATAACTCCTTATAAATTTGGTGTGTGTGAATGGATTTTTGGGAATAACATTCATAAATAACATTCAAAAACCAAATTTATGAAAGCCAATAATGTATAAATACTTCAGGAGCCATCCAACAAAACGGGAAATAAATATATTAGCCAAAACAATCTAAGGTTAACATAGTTAGAACCTTAGTTTCTTAAAAATTTATAAATTTATCTGTGGAAAAAATATATACCGTACTTAAAGTTGTTATAAATCATGCCGTTGCAAAGCACTGATTACTGTACTGGGTTTAATGATACCCTGAAGGAATAACAGAACAAAGTTTTAAATTTCAAAATAATAATAAATATATTAAAATGCACATTTTTTTAGGAACCAATGTAACACCTCAGTCATCATTTCAAACAGAAATGCCCTTTAAATCTTAGCTGTAAGGAAATAAGATGCAGGATCACCATCTTTAGTGGTGGCTATAACACTACATTACAAATTGATTCTGTACTAACACAGCTTTGTGGCATTCCCTTTGCATATACATAAATCAATCAGTCGTCATCTCTTGATGTACCTCACCCTAGTGAAATAACTACAAACACTTTTATAGCTTTCTTACTTTATTTAGAACTGATTATATTGCACTTAAACTTGTAACATAAAGCTTTTGATAATATAAAATAGCACCAACAGTCACATTTATACATCTAACATATAATTCACCAATACAATAGTTGTAATAAATTGGACATGGAATGGTAAGTGACCTTTTTGGCCTCATTTTTTAAAGTTCTCCAAATATTGTTTCTTATTGCGATTCAATATGTGTATAAAAGACTTTTTTTGAATGTTAGGATGACTTGCACAATTTTCCATTCTGATCAATTTCCTACAACTTTTTTTATCATCTAAATTATCATTCCTCTTGTGGTTCAGAACTGAGCTCAAGTCGCAACTAATTACAAGTCATTAATTCATATCATACAAATAAGCAAGAATTTTTTTTTAAAAGAAACATCTACTGGTAAGTTATTGCTTTTGAGAAATAAGCATTTCAAAAAATCAATTTAAAAAACATCTTAGGGAACATATGGAGAGAATTCAATGTACAGGAAACCAAATAACTGCAGAAAAAAAATGACCAAACTCACTGATGCTTCACCTATATATCCTATTTACAGTATCATCATTCACATTGTTTGGTTAAAGGGAATATACTTTATATTTTTACATAAGGCACCTTAAGGATGATTATATTCAAACTGAATTCAGATTGGTCAAAGGGTTCTGAGGAAAACTTAATATTGACCAATGAACTATTAAAAGATTTTTGATAAACAGTTGTGCCATGAAATCATAATCTACCCAACCCTCGAATTTGGAGCATTAGACCCCAAATCCACTAGAATAAAAAATCTGAAAATATTAAAATCTGAAAGGAGGTAGTGTTTTACAGGTTGTTATAAAATTTCATGGGTTTAAACAATTGTCATTACCGGTAACATTCTAACAGGGATAATATTCACTGAAATTTGTGTAATATGAAACCCTTTTAATCTAATGCAAATTTTTTAAAATGTAAAAAACATCAAGTTTATCTAGTATTACATGTATTAAGACTTTCAAGAATATTTCATTAGTGCAATAACAGGGAATACTGCTTGCTAACTTTGGTTACATTCTATAGGAACTACTACTAAAAATTTAGATATTTCTGCGATGTTTTTTTTTTGTTGTGAAAATTGCGGCAGGATATAGATTTCGCAAACAATAAAAACTAGCAATTATCTGAAATCAAACATATAATTAATTTCAAATTTTTGTCCATTCTTCAAAAATCCCAATAATAAATGCAACCAAAATTTCTAAATTTACAGTATACTGCTTTACAATAATAACATTATACTTACTTTTGAAGAGGGAATTATCATGATGTATTGACTGCCCATGTGATTGTTATATTGACAGAAACATTGATAATGTGTAGCAGCAGGCAAGGGCATAATCCATGCTTCATTTAATACTACTGTCCCAAAGGCAGTCTATAATATTTATCATGATATTGCCCTCTTCATAAGTAATATTTTATTTATCAAAAAAATATTAGACAAAAAGGGATGTAACTCTAAAAAGATACAATGTAAGTAGGCATTACCATGATAATCCCTGATGGATTTCTTATTGTAGAATAAAGAATGACACATGAGAGCATATTTATACCAATGAAAGAGTTGAATTTAAATCTGATATGAAATACAAAAATGTAATAGCACATTTAATGTATATATTATTAGTTACATGGTGTGTTAGTGACCTAATACGATTTATATGGGGTCAGTAAATTCCATATGGGGTGAGAGCGAAGTTAGGTCACTAGCACACCGTGTAATGAATTTATCTTACCGACTATCTTCCCATGTGGTATTAAGACTAGCGGCCTATCAAAGTGATTTAAAAGACTTCAATACTTAATTTTAACATGTTTAAGAACCTACTTCCATTTGTCTATACAAAAAACAAATGCCAACAATAACAACGCGTTAGCTTTCCATTTGTTTTATGAATGTATTTCAATCGTTTATTACCAGTTTCTTCGTCTGTTTAAAACCTTACAGATGTCATTTTTGTTTAAAAGGGAAGTAACCCCTTACTAACCCCATATGGTTGCTAACTGTATATGGTAACTAACCATGTATTTTTTAGGACACCCTATATGAAATATATATCACTGAACTAGTATATATATTTGTTTAGGGGCCAGCTGAAGGACGCCTCCGGGTGCGGGAATTTCTCCCTGCATTGAAGACCTGTTGGTGGCCTTCTGCTGTTGTCTGTTCTGTGGTCGGGTTGTTGTCTCTTTGACACATTCCCCATTTCCATTCTCAATTTTATGGTCACCACGTGTAGTCGATTAACCAATCATATCCCTATAAATCTATAGAAGGTAAGATAAGTTATAATATCAGATTATTACATGGTATTTTTCATATCAGATGTATTATCAGCCCAAGGTTCAATATCAGCCAAAGCGCCGAAGGCTCAAGGGCTGATATTCACCAAGGGCTGATAATACATCTGATAAGAAAAAATGAAATGTTATGATCTTTTTATCATATCCTTCAATAATGGAGAAAAATAACAGTTTAATATATTAGTTTATTATACACTTAGTAGTAAATACAGATAAATTGTATGTGTAATACAATCATAGGCAAGCGTGCTGTATCAGCCACCCGTGATGATATCGATATCAGCACGGTTGCAAAGGCTTTATCACACCTTTAATCTGTATGACGTCACGTCATCGATTGCAGTCACTGTGTCAAAGGCTTTATCAAACCCCTAATCTGTATGACGTCATATCAAACCTATAATCTGTATGACGCCATTTCAAACCTCCTTATCTGTATGACGTCATGTCACATAAAAACATCTACGTGAGGTATATGTATATAATAAAGTGTATATGATATGGCTTTTTCAATATCACACACTGTATCAACCCTCAACCAATATAATCCCTCGAGCAGAGCTCTTGGGATTATATTGGTGTCTCAGGTTGATACGGATGTGATATTGAAAAAGCCATATGACATTCTCTATTTATCATATATTTAGTACAAAATACAGCAATTTTGTATATCTAATAAAGGTTCTTTTTTCCAGTCTGTATCACCTACCCTGTATCACATACCCGGTATTGCATACCCTGTATCGCATACCACGTATTGCATAGCTAAATCCGTATCGCATACCTGGCGTGACGTCATAAATCAAATGCATAACGTTTGACCTATGACGTCTAGTTGCTGTATTTCCTGGCATAGGAAAAAAGTGAGTTCCCACTCAAGAAATGTCATATCATTTCAACTAAAATCAATATTTTTTCCAAAAAAATATTACCCAGTAACTTTATAAGCGATTTTTATAAAATAGATACAATAAGTTTTTTAGTGGGAACTCACTTTTGTCCAATGACTGTGTATATAGGAATCCCCTGTTTGTCTGTTAATAATCTTTGAATAGATGATACTTGGTAACATTGTTGTCCATATTTATGTATACAAATGAGTTCAGATTGTAGTATAATGATTAAACTTAACAACAAATATTGGGAAGGTGGGTTGTATTCTACAGGAGGGAACAGTTGACACTATTGTTAGTGAATGCTTTTAAATACATGGTCTTAAAGTATATTATTTGCCAGTTTCATAGCTCTATATTGAGCATGTAATAAGGTTGTAGGGGACATTACGATGTGGATATTAAGCAAATAAGGAAGTCAGCTGGAAAAATACAGGAAAATCCTTATGTTCTTTTGTTTGTTATATTTTCGGACGATTTAAAAAAAAACGTATATCACATTAATCTGATTCTATTTAAATATATGATAAACAGAATAATACATGACAAAATCCGTATCGCATGCTGTATCACCACTCGACCAATATCAGCCCTCGGGACCTTTGGCCCTCGGGACTGATATTGGTTTCTCGTGGTGATACAGCATGCGATATGGATTTTGCCATGTATTATTCTATATATATTGATCCTTATAAGTTGTTCTCAAGTAGAAGTTCTAATCTTTTTATCATATACTTCAGTAGAAAGAATACATACAAGAATTATTTTTTAATCTTTGAAAAAAGGCATTTTTTGTATCATTTGTTTTGCATTACTCAAATTATATTTTCCTGTTTCCTAATATTTGTTTTTTTTCTATCCTACTTTGTTATTTTTTCACTGAGGTGTATTTTCTGGAATTTGCTGAGTGACGTTGAAATGCCATGTGATAACGTTACGGAGAGGCATGCGATAATAACCGGAAGCAGTTGATAAATTTTTCATATCAGCCCGATAAGCACCATTTCGGAAAAAATATGGAATTCACATAAATTTAATGTTATTATCATACTGTAAAAATTATAAGTTATTTACTCTAAGTATATGATAAGTAAACATATTTTTTTGTAACATGTCATACATTTTTTTATATTTCATTTAAGTAATATACATACATGTATAATACAATGTTTCTCATTGGTTAAAATTATATATTTCATTTGTGACTTCTTTACCTCAAACATTAAATTCCTCATAAAACCATACAAATAACAACAAGCCTTTAAAAAGCATACAAGGCTAAAATTAAATGGTCACAACAACAATTCATAAGTAGTAATAGAAATCATTTTGAATGATAAATGTTATATAAACATAATGACATGTAGTTAATTGCCTATGAGACAAATATCCACCAGAGAAAAATTGATGAGGATGCAAACCAACTATATGTCACAGAACAGCATTCAACAATGACCAAATCCATAATAAGCTTTAAAATGCCTTGCATGACAAAATTTTAAACAATTCAAAAGGGTGTTATTTTAGTCTGCTTACATAAAAAGAAATCAATTAAAATTACAATAGAATAAGAAATTTAGCTCACATTATAACATACCGGTAAAAAGTGAAACTAATGGCTTTTAAAAACCTAAATTGGTAATCTGGATCTATGCATAACAACATCAACCAGATGAGACCTATAAAATTGCTCATCTGGATCTATATATCCTTATACTTTTAAAGATCTGAGAACAATACGATATCCTTAAATTTGGCAGAATAAGTAAAAGGATCTTTCAGTTAAAATTGATCAAAATTAAGAAAATTTTCAAGCTATGGTGGGAGTGCCCTATTCTTCAACTAACTGGAAATTAAGTAGCAATTTTTATAGACATGATAGAGGATCATTTCTGGCTATTCTGACAGTGATTATATCAATTGTTTTCATTACTAAAATTAATGGAAATGCCTTTACTGAAAAAAGAAATTCAATGTGTCAAACTTATGCAAAGGCATAAAATACCAATAATTAAATACAATTATTTCATCAATTTTAGTTAATTTTAAAGGCAAATTTGAAGATGATAAAAGGCCATTCAAACATATATACAAATACAATGTACATGATGTAGGCACATGGCAATGATTGTGTAATAGCTTGTACAAAATAACCAATCAGAATAACAAATGAAAATTTTGCCAGTCTTATAATTTCTTGCCTGATATGTGATTTTAAAATTGTTCTTTTTTGAAGCATTAATACATAAATATAAAGAGTCACTGAGTCAATAGTGTAAAGGTGATAAAAGCCATCTATAATCCACATCATCTGAACTCTGGTAGATAGTTGTCTCAATGGCAATCATATAATATCTCCTTTTTTTTTATAAAGTTTTAACTATTTGAAAAGCAAAAGCTTTTCATAAGCCATTTAAAAAATCACATTTAACAACATAAATTGTAAAAAAAATAAATATACTGTAGCAAAGTGAGATTAAAAAATAATAAAAAAATACAATAAATGCTAGCTTTGGCACATGTGTAGATTAAAAAACACAACTACAATAAACATAAAATAATTTATAATAAATGCATGAATTTTAGCTGCACCACAGGGTACCCTTAAAAATGCATCACCAATTACCTTATATGGTCCTCGTTCTGGTGGGCAAACAAACCCTGCCATATCACACAGCTCTGTACACGATGGGCAAATGATGTCACCATCATGAAGATATTGATATGCAATATAACTTATGTGAATTTTTTGTCCTGCTTTAAGACATTGATATGAACGATCGTTGGCATAGATAATAAGTCCCTGCTGTTTGTCACAATCATAACTGTAACAACCACTTCCTGAATGAGAGACTGGATGTAAGAAATTACAGTGTTGTATAATCCATGAATTAGCATGGTTGAAACATTGAGATCCTTGGCCAAAATATTCACCATAAAAATTTAAAGATGGGTGAGGATTATTTTCCTTCATAGCACATCGAGAATCTCGCACAGTTCTGTCACCATCTTTCCATGTAAATTCCTGTAGGTAAGGGCAATAATCTGCTAATGAAACTGATCCTCCATAACGGCTGACATCATATGAACTAATACCAGGTAGAGAACTAAAATATCGATAGTCTGCAGGTAAAGCTACGTTAAATTCTTGTAAATTGCAAAATGCAACAGCATTGCGGTTTCTTGTGCATTCTGTCTTTAAAACACCTTGACGAACCGTATCACAGAATGGATGAATGTCCCCATGCCTTGCTCGCTGGGTGTGTATCCAGTCTAAACAACTCTTCTTTACAAAGTCACAACCTAACCCTTTACCCCAATCTAAATGCTGCTCTCCAAAGTAATTTGCCCTATACCAGCCTGTATCTTCCATCAATGCCAAAGTAATACGTGATATTACTGGATTTTGTGTATATGTTCCAGTCATAGCTTCATTTTCAAATATTCTTTTCTCCCAGTGAGTAAGATAAGTTCCTATCAACCCCTGATTTTCAAGTTCTGCCCCTTCTAAAGTTGGACAGTTAAAATGCTTCCTCACTTCATCAACAACTCTTGGTGTAACAATCAGATTAACTGCATGTGAAACATAACCACTAGCTACTTTCCAATCCTTTCTTTCAACTTTTCTTACAATCTTTTGACTCCATTGGTAAAGACCAAGAACAGAATTAAATGGTGGTAAATTAGACGACGTAAACCTTGGAGTGTATGGCTTTCCACTATCATCTCTGTAGAATGCAAAAAGTCCAGCTAAAACAAAGCAAAACAACAAATGTTTGTTAACTGGTTATTGCACTTTCTTCAAAACTTCCAATGTTTTTTTTAGCTGGAAGTCTAAATGAAGGTAATATATGATTCAGGTGTTTGGAAATTTTCTTTTGTGAAGGATCCTAGATTTCCCCCTTTTATGCTGACAGGTTCTTATGTTGATGATAAAAAATCTGTAGGACCTCTTAGATCATAACATTATGTTAAATTTTCAGAGCAGTTTCATATTTCATCATCTTAATAAGAATTTGACTCAATATATTGAGGGCAAAAGCCACAATCACCAATAAATTATTCAAGAAGCTGTCTCAGTCAAAACCAAGCAAATATGAAATATGGTCCATAAGCATTACTCAAGAAATTTTATATTTCATGTATATATTCCAAGAATCTACACATCAAGAGGATCTAAATATTTTTGGTCAAGAAATAAAACCTGTTGGAAGAATTGAAAAAAAAAATGGATTAATGGGATAGATTTTGTAACTAAGAAGGATTAAAAACTGTGTTGTAAAACATGAACAATATATACATTTTGGAATAATATAATGGTGAAATATCAGATGTTCCATGGTGACTCTACTATGTCTCTCTGAAGAATGAACATAAATAGTGCTAAAACATGTCACTAAACAATAACATTCTGACCAAAATCTACAATAAATATGTTGTTCTTCAAGACAATTGTAGCGGTAGAACAAAAATTCATCATCAACAAATTAAACACCACAGCATACTGTTAAATGGACTTTCTTTGTAGGTAGATAGAAATACTAACTTATAGAAAAGTAGGTACATGACAGATATGTGCGGAATATGGTTAATATGTTTGCTCATTAAAACTTGTGGGTATAAAAAGATAATCTGCTTGTGTAGCTCAAATGTAATTTCTAAATTGATTTTGATCTACTTAGGTCCAGCAAAAAAATCTTTGAGAAAGAGATGGCATAGTAGTGACTGCTAATAATTTGAACACCTATTTACAAACATGCACAATGAATTATAATACATATATGTTGACTTACCTGTAAATCCTAGTGCATGTAATATTTCATGTTTGATAGTTGATAATAGCTGGAGATGATCCTGTGATCTGGTTGATATTGTTTCTGGACAGATAGTAAAATAACCTGCTATTGGTCTGTCAAGTAGATGTTCCTGTTGACAATGGGCAGCGTAGGCAATAGTTCTTCCAGTGGAACAACGTGATGTAGATACAGCTGCTACATACAGAAGAAAATCTGTGTCTTGTACACCTTGTCCTGAATCCATACTACTTTTGAACTTTGTCCCATCAAAATAGTAACATCTTAAAAAGATTAAAATGGTTCATGAAAAGTGAGAGAATATATCAAGGGGTAATCAATAAATATTATTAAGAAATGTCTGGCCTACGGTTTAAGTCATAAGATACCTTGACAGCTATCTTTTCCCAAAAAGAGACAGCTGTACATTGTAGGTGGTTGATGTGGTCTTTTGTACTGTGTGGCATAATTATTGCCATGCATGTGACCAAATTAATCCTC
Organism: Mytilus californianus; assembly: GCF_021869535.1. Lineage (NCBI taxonomy): Eukaryota > Metazoa > Mollusca > Bivalvia > Mytilida > Mytilidae > Mytilus > Mytilus californianus. The sequence continues at coordinate 76,984,495 of NW_026262712.1, read as the reverse complement.
ATGCACCAATAAATATCAAAGACATTGAAGAGGGTCTCCCAATCATCAATACTGTAAAGTTTGGAAAGATTTAAAAGTATCTTCAGAGCAGAAGAAGCTTGAAAAGATTTAAAAGTATCTTCAGAGTAGAAGAAGTTTGAAAAGATTTAAAAGTATCTTCAGAGTAGAAGAAGTTTGAAAAGATTTAAAAGTATCTTCAGAGTAGAAGAAGTTTTAATAAATTTAAAAGTATCTTCAGAGTAGAAGAAGTTTGAAAAGATTTAAAAGTATCTTCAGAGAAGAAGAAGTTTGGAAAGATTTAAAAGTATCTTCAGAGTAGAAGAAGTTTAAAAAGATTTAAAAGTATCTTCAGAGTAGAAGAATTTTGGAAAGATTTAAAAGTATCTTCAGAGTAGAAGAAGTTTGAAAAGATTTAAAAGTATCTTCAGAGTAGAAGAAGTTTGAAAAGATTTAAAAGTATCTTCAGAGTAGAAGAAGTTTGAAAAGATTTAAAAGTATCTTCAGAGTAGAAGAAGTTTGAAAAGATTTAAAAGTATCTTCAGAGTAGAAGAAGTTTGGAAAGATTTAAAAGTATCTTCAGAGTAGAAGAAGTTTGAAAAGATTTAAAAGTATCTTCAGAGTAGAAGAAGTTAGAAAAGATTTAAAAGTATCTTCAGAGTAGAAGAAGAAGTATCTTCAGAGTAGAAGAAGTTTGAAAAGATTTAAAAGTATCTTCAGAGTAGAAGAAGTTTGAAAAGATTTAAAAGTATCTTCAGAGAAGAAGAAGTTTGGAAAGATTTAAAAGTATCTTCAGAGTAGAAGAAGTTTGAAAAGATTTAAAAGTATCTTCAGAGTAGAAGAAGTTTGGAAAGATTTAAAAGTATCTTCAGAGTAGAAGAAGTTTGAAAATTCATCAAATAGAAATAACAATGGCCTCTTTATGACTGATTAGAGTGAAATCAGATTTACTTTTTTTTTTTAAATAATTACCACCATTTAATTGTAACTTGTTTTATTCAGACAGGCTATGTAAAAGATGTAGTTATAGAGAAAAAGATGTAAATGAGATTACTCTGAGATTCAATGGATCTTTTACTACATCATTGCAATTTTACATCTTTATTTACAAAAAGGGATGATGAAAATACTTCTTTCATAAAGATAACACTTGTCATACCAAGAGAAGCCATAATCTAATATTTTGCCTAAGAAGTTTAATTCAAAACTTTATGAATTTTACAATGTACAACATATATACATGGTTACATGTTACTGCACATGGCATTTCATTACTAGCTTATAATACATGTACATTGTATATTACAAATAAAGCAATGTTGTCAATTTTTTTTTTAAATGAGATGAATACATGATGTATAAGTTTTGTTCTTTAACATAATGATTATGTCCCAGAATTACTTACCATTATTCCCATATGTAAATACATGTACCCCAAATCCTTTTTTTCTAAGATTTCCCACATAAACGGATCCCCTAATCCTTTTTTTCAAAGATTTTTGCCAAATGTTCACAGCCCAAATAATTGTTTTTTATGTATTTGACTTGTTTCATGAAGATTTCTAATGGATTCAATCGTGAGTATAATGCAACAGAATTTTTTTTTTTCACATTTGGAAACTGTTCGAACCCAAACAAGTATTTGTTTAAACTTGACTTATATACTCTTAATATAGCATGTTAATCAAGAGTTTAAATGCCTTGCTTGCAAACTGTTTGGTTGTTTGCTCAGACATTGTAATTAAGATTGACACCTAAATTCAATGGGTAGGCGGAGTAACAGTCTGTTTACTATATACAAAGGTTTGATTGGTCAATGAATATCAAAATACTTTCCAGTTAGCAACTTGAAAGATAAAAAGAAGCATGGGCTAAAGGGGGTACAGGAAAGGTAAAGTTAACCAATTTTGAAATGGATTAAAAACGTAAAGCATGAGCAGTTTTATTGTCATATTTTAATTCAAACTATAATGTTGACATGAAATTTATTTCTTGTTACTTATTTCAGAGACATATAATACATATATGTCTCTGCTAATTACGTGAAATTTTGCACTTTAAACTACTGTATATATTCTACAAGAAAAAAATAACTTCAGATCACTTTGTTGCAAACTGTTTGAGAAATCAGTGGCTCGCAATGCTCTAAGGGTCAATGCAGTAGTCGTTATAAAGGGAATATGACCATCAATATTATAAAGGCACTCTTCAACAATTACAATAATTACAATAATTGTATATTAACTAACTTTTATTTAAAATAAAAATAGTAACACAGTTTTTAAAACTCATTCTCTTATTTGCTTAGTGCATTAAAATTTGACTATTATGTAATAAGAAATGAAACCATATTCCTGCCACATTATTAATTATTTGATATACAAGTTTCCATCTAGAAAATTAATGGTTCCCAATTCCCATTTCAATTTTTATGATGATCTAGTTCTTTAAATATTTTGGCGAGAAATGAAATCTATATTATTTCATCATCATTGATCATTACGATCCAAAAAGAAGCGAGAAATCCGCAACCAGTCAAAACTTTAAAAATTATTTGCCGACAGCAGTTTATACTTTTTTGGGGGTGGGGGCATGTAGCATTTTTATGGGTAGAAAGATGAAGGGGAAACAGTGAACAATTCAAATTTATTTTTTATGATTCTACAAAAAAAGCAAAAATAACTAAAAAAAAAACAACACACAACTTAAATAAAATGCTTCGCTGAGCACAGCCTGATACGACCGCAGAGGTCGAACCCTGAACAGTTTTGGCAAATTTGGACACAATATTCAAGCTTGATACTGTCTGAATTTGGATTGTGATCAAATTTTTGACATAATATAGGTTTCTGACACAAAATAAATGTGGTCAAAGATCTTACAAATATATTGCGCAATACTGTCGATTGATGATTTCTTCTTGAAACTTTTCAAAAATTCGAATTTTGAAAAATTTTGAAAAAAAAATATGAATCCCCTAAAAAAATTGGAAAAAAATTCCCCCCCCCCAATTTTTTGAAACCCCCCCTTGGAGCAATAACCCCAAAACTCAATCCCAGCCTTTCCTTTCGTAGTATGGAACATTGAAGTACAATTTCAGAGAGATCCATACACTTAAACACAAGTTATTGTCTGGAAACTAGAAAAATGCTTGTTTTTGGACCTTTTTTGGCCCCTAATTCCTACATGTTTGGGGCAATTAACCCCAAACTCAATCACAGCTTTCCCTTTGTTATATGGAACCTTGTGGTACAAGGTCAGAGAGATCCATACACTTACACACAAGTTATTGTCTGGAAACTAGAAAAATGCTTGTTTTTGGCCCCTTTTTGGCCCTTAATTCCTAAACTGTTGGCCCCATAACCCTTAAAATGAATCCCAACCTTCTACTTGTGGTATTAAACATTGTGGTACAATTTCAGAGCAATCGAAATACTTATAATTATACACAAGTTATTATCCTGAAACTAGAAAAATGCTTGTTTTGGGCCCCTAATTCCTAAACGGTTGAGACCATCAACCCCAAAATCAATCCCAACCTTCCTTTTGTGGTATTAAACCTTCTTAAAAAATTTCATAGAGATCCATTCACTTAAACTAAAGTTATTGTCCGGAAACCAATGTGTCTTCCGAAGACGACGACGACAACATCATACCATTATACGATCCCAAAAAGTTTTTTGTGGTCGTATAACAAAAAAATTAATGCTCATGCAGTAATATCTCTTTTATCTTTTCATGTAAATTGTATTGATAATATAAAAACTAAAAGTATTTATATTAAACATGGTGACAGAGACATATAATTATATGTTATGTCTCTGATGATGATAAATGATCATGTTTCATCTTCCAATATTAAGAATAAAGCAACTGTGTGCAGAAAACTTTTCATTATCATATCAAATAAAAACAATAAAACCATCAAATCTTGCTTTACTGTAAAAATTGTATTATTATCAATTAGTTTTCAAAATTGGTTCACATTTAGCGAACTATTCTTTTTTCTGTATACCCTTTAAGTGCCTGACTGAAAACAATATACTATCCATTGTACAATCAAATCTTTTTATATAGTAAACAGACTGTTACTCCCCCTAACCATTGAATTTAGGTGTCAATCTTAATTACAAAGTCTGAGCAAACAACCAAACAAAGTTTGCAAGCAAGGCCTTTTAACTCTTGATTAACATGCTATATTATTTCAACTCTAAGTGCAATTAAATGTATTACTTTTCAAGATGAGTTTCTGGAATTAAGATATCCCCACACTTAGTAACTGCTGCACAACCACCATCACAGAACCTATGTCCTCGATCATATGTCACACTTAATGGTGATGTACATTGTCTGTTCAATCGTACAGCTAGAACTCCTCTACGGACTTTCAATGTTTTCTCCCAGTATTGAACTGCTTCATTCACCAAACTCTTCACAAGTTGTTGTTGGTTATAGGACAACAGGCTGACAGTATAGTCATAGTGAAGGTGAATCCTAAGGTTTTCAAAAACACTCCTTTTCTGTATATGACCGTTGTGATCTGTGTCTAAGCGGACATGACGAATCACTTCATCTTCCGGTGGTGACTGATGTGAACAAAGCACTTCCTCTTGTTGAATAGGAATGTTTCCAGCTGTTACATATTGTAAGAATAGTATGCAAGCTGATAACAACTTGATATACAACATTGGACTGGTCCCATTCTGGCAAGTTGAGGGAACATACATGTTCAGGATAATTCTATCTACCAATCCATCTCGTTTAATTCTCTCTTAACTCTGTAATGAGGAGATACATGTATATAAATATTTGACAATATCATTAAAAATTAATTTTGTGTCTGTAATACTATTTTTAGGCTCCTGCATAAAATATGGGACATATTCACATAATGTGCATGCATTACTAGACAATACAAGTCATGGTCAATTTCAAAAATATTAACTTTCACAATTCAACTCTTCTTGCTGTCGATGCTGAATCAGCTAATTAGCAGTTTCTGAATGATAATTTAGTTTTAGGAATAAGCATTGATATTTGAGAAATAAATGTTCAGGCTTGTATTTTTTAAAGACTTCATTATAAGTTTATCTATTCAAAAGTAATATCCTTTGAAGAACTGACAAGCGAGCACTGGTTTTATGAGTTTGATCCCTATAAAATTTTAAATGTATAACTTATTTTGACCAAAAATTGCAGGTATTTTAGGCAATCACCACTGACCATAAAATGCAGTTTTAAGCTCATCAGTCAGCCAAAGGCCTTCACCAACAGAATTGGCAGAAAGTAATTTAATATTGAGCAGATGCAAAACATCTTTATTTCCATTTAGTCATGTTACATTTTAACTAACAACAATTAGATAATAAATGTAGAAGCAAAAAAGTGCAATATTAGCTACATATAACCATGATAACAGTAGGGAAATGTTTGTTTTGTTTGAATGAGTTTGGAAATTTATTCTTGGGTTGAAATTATTCCATTTGCTTTTCTACATATATCTTATTTATGCCTCAAGATTATTTTTCTAAGCAATACCTCATTTTTTTTTCTTATTACATTTCTTAGTTTTTACCCATGCATTTTTGTGGGAAAAGGTGTATTTTTAATTTTTGTGAAATACAAAGTACATGTGTTATTTGGTTCACTTCTGGTTTTTTTTTTTGGTGGATATGTGTTTGACAATCTTTTGGGTGTTTTTTTTGTGTCATGTTTTGTGGACTTATGTCGGTCTTCAACTTATGGTTTATGATTTAACTCTGAAAAATATGATCGTTAATCATATTTAACTCAATGAATAATGACATAAGTCATAATTGTATTAATATTGCAAACCATGAAATCTGAGAAATTTTACTACCCTCCTGGTATCTTCTCCCATTTTTTATGATGAAAAATGTCTGTAATTTTGGTAAAAGTTCTCAGTTTTTGAGACATGTGTGATTCTTGCAAAGTAGATTACTCTATCTGATAAGGTAGTGTTTTACAGACGACCTGTGCACATTATGAAATTCTTCAAAATTTTAGTTTCTACATGAACATGATGAAATCTCCTGAATATATCTTAAATTTTTCTTGAATATTTTTACTGGGCATGTGCTTCCAGACCTGGTGCATTAGGAAGAGTAAGATGAACCCCTGCCAATTTTTTGAAGTATATGCCTAAAAGTTTTTTTTGTATATTGAGACTTTTGAGAAATCATTGGTAACAATTTAGGCTTCTTGATACCTGACTTTGTATACTCCCTGAGTACATGTCAATAATGATGTATACAGTCCTTGGTTAGTCACATTGTTTTTGGATGATAACTTAAGTATCCCATCATGAATTGTAACTTAGACATGTGAAAAATAAGCAATAATACTACATGTTCTACTTGTCCCTCCAAGCCTAAAAAATATTTTCAACCCATGAAATAAAAACAATTCCTCTAAATAAATATTTGGTTAGCATCAGTGAGCAGTGCAAGCTATTCACTTGCTTAATAGAGTATCAGTCTATATACAGCTTCATAAAATATTACAGCCTTAATTGGGCTAAAAATGATCCTCTTTTGCAGTTTTTTTAAATCAATTTTCAGTTTCTCTCTTATTATTTGAAAATGCAATCTTAAGCTTTGCAGAAAAATTGAGAAGCACTGCTTGTTATAATTAAGCAAACATTTTATACATTACTATGAAAATATACCGGTATTCCACCCTCAAACTCAAGATAAAAGTTAGAACTTAGTACATGTACACAGAAATATTAACTATGTTTCTTTATTATTCCTGTAAAATTTTAGTCAGAACTTTCAAGTATAAATGCAGAAACTTAAATTTCATTTGAAAAACCGTCCAAAGGGAGATTTTATAGCTAAATCCTGCTTTGTGAGCTTGAAATACAGATTTTCGGAATTTGGCTGATATATTCCATAACTGGTATTTTCTGAGGAGTATGCTTCAATTATATGAAATCCATTACCAAAATTAAAGTGATTGTGATTGCTTTCATTTTGCAATGTGAACTTAGGATGCATAAATACCCTGCCACATCCGGTTTGTGTTTTTGTTACTTTTTTCTGCTCTGTATCCATCTGATGAGTTAAGCCTTTTCAACTGATTTTTATAGTTTGTTCATATATTGTTGTAACACCACTGTTATACGTTAAGGGGAGGGTAGGGTGCCCGCAAACATTTTTAACACCGCCACATTCTGTATGTGCCTGTCCCAAGTCAGGAGCCTGTAATTCAATAGTTGTCGTTGGTTCATGTCTGTCATATCTGTTTTTCATAAAAAAAAAATTTGTAAATTAGGCTGTCATTTGTAGTCTTCTCAATTAAATGGTTTCATTTTTTCATGTTCGTGCCTTTTATAGCTGATTTTACAGTATGGGTTTTTCTCATTATTGAAGACCTAACAATTGCCTATTATAAATGCTTACAGGCACTTCATTTGAACTTTGGTTGTCTCATTGGCATTTCATACCACATCTCCTTAATTTTATATTAAAATTTAAATATTGAATTATATTTAACTAAATTATCATGATTACATATTTTGAATTGGAGTTATCTTTAGTAATACTGTGACCTTCTTTCACATTAGGGTCCCAATCCATATCATGCATATAAATCTATGTACAGTCTTCACGATCAACATTCAAATCTACAAGCCCGAAGCTCAACTTTTGGAAAATTTTAGTTAGATTCTGTTGGCCTGTAGAGATGATTGGGTTGCTGGGCCTGTGGCTAAGCTGTATATATACACGTATACTAAATTAACTATCCTCAACCCTAACACTAGCCCTAACCCAAATCTAGTGACATCCCAACCCATATAGAAATATATAAACTATACTCAACCTTATACCTTACCTTAATATAAAACATTCCCTTAACCTAACATATAAACCATAAATGAACCATAACCCAAAGTGATCCCAAAAGTAAAAGACAGCCAATATTGTTGATAAAAGAAATAAGATGTTAGGATAAATCTATTCTTTAAAGACTGCACAAAAAACCTGTAATGTCAGCAGCATATGCATCAGTGGTAAGGCTTACAGTGGGAAAACAGTATGGGATCCAACAAACCAAAATAAGATCTAGTCAATAGACTAACAGTGAATAGAGCCAGATTTGCCCTTTTATCTATTTATATTTGCATGAAGCTAATAGATTTTCATGTGATAGTATGTTAAAGAGCTCATCAGAGTGCATGTTTGATTTTTATTGTGTACATATGTAGGACTCTAAAGTGCGATGGTAACACTCAAGTGCGATGGCATACAATAAAGTGTGATGGTCTTTTTTAGTGCGATTATGTGACACGTTAAAGTGCGATGGTATGACACGCTAAAGGGCGATGGTATAACACGCTAAAGTGCGATAGTATAAGTGCGATGATGTAATGAGTATGGTGTTCAGGCAATGGTTTTCGTTTGTTGCTGTGTTCCTATTAGTTTTTCGGTATGTTTATTAATCAATCCGTTGTCTTTCTCTTTTGATTTGTTTTACACTGGCCATTGTGTGGCCCTATATAGCTTGCTATGTAGCGTGGGCCAAGGCTCCACGTTAAAGGCCATACAGTTATCAATTGCATTTATCAACAACATTTGATCTTGGGTGGATATTTGTTTCATGTTTTTATTTAAAGTACGACAGTTGTTAATAAATTGCTTCGCCAAGTGCAGCTGGATACAACCGCAGAGGTCCAACCGTGAACAGTTGGGGCAAAAATGGACACAATATTCGCGCTTGATACAGGTCTGAATTTGGATTGAAATTCAATATTTGACACAGAATAACTGTAGTCAAAGAACTTACAATTGGTTACATGATTTGAATTTATATTCAATTTTTTGCTTTGCGCAATACAGTATGCTGTTGCGAAAGGATTTTCTTTTTGATTTCTGAAATCTTGAGGACAAAAAATTGTCCCACCCCCACCCCCCACCACCAATTTTTTTTACCCCCCCCCCCCCCCCCCATTTTTTTTTAACCTCCCCCCCCCCCCTTTTTCCAAAAAAAAATTCTTTCCCTCAGTCATAGTCATAATTTCAATTCAAGTTTCCAATAGAGTTTGCAACCATAATAACCCATTTTAATACATCATAAAAGTCTTAAAATAGAAAATGGCATACATAATCATAGCTAAAATTAATTTCCCTTAATCAGCATTTTTAAAATTATTAAAATAGTAACTTCTAAAATTAATTGACAGCTAATCACCTAAAGACAATACAAAATTTGTTTATACATAATTTAAAAGCAGTGTAAGGGAGGTAATTCAAAGTTGTAGAATTACCTCCCATAAACTGAAATTTGTACTTAATTGTCCATTAACCAGGACACCCTTGTTTTTTCTCACTTTTTTGCCCCTAATTCCTAAACGGTTTGAGCCATAACCCCCCAAAGCCAATCCTAACCATCCCTTTGTGGTATGGAAACTTGTGGTATAATTTCAGAGAGATCCATACACTGTTCCACAAGTTATTGAAACTAGAAAAATGCTTATTTGGGCCACTTTTTGGCCCTAATTCCTAAACTGTTGGGACCATAACCCCGAAAATCAATCCCAAACTACTTTTTGCGGTTATCAACCTTACATGTATGTTTAAATTTCATAGATTTCTATTTACTAATACTAAAGTTATTGTCTGGAAACCAAATGTCTTTGGACGACGACAACTTGATACCAATATACAACCTCAAAATTTTTAGCGGTCGTATAAAAAAAGAGTGTAATGGTTACATTGCAGTAGCTAGTATATACTTTATGAACCTGTCTCAAGCCAGGAACATAAAAGGAGCTACTAAATTAAAATTAGACAAATTAAATTCCTCAACGTCCAAGTGAGCCATCTCCAGAATCTCTTTTTCCTTTTTAGTTAAAATTACATTTGCAACCTTAACATAAATAGTATAAATACTAAAATAATTTCAATATAAATGATCAAATGGCCATGCGTATGATCGTCCTGTATATGCATGTGATATTTGCCACTGTACGTTCAACAAGCAAAAATTAGTTTACATTACTTTATTAACATGATTAATCTGTTTTCCCGAACTACTGGAAAATATGATTTTCAAAGTGTTTCCTACACAGTGTCACTTTTATGGCAATGAACAATCCACTATATCATTTTTGTTGATTTCAATTGTTATAGGGAAAACGCACTTTAGCATATTGAGGCATCAGACTTTAACGTGTTCCATTTAATAGGACAGACCATCACACTTTACTGTCTTTAGCGTAGACCATCGCACTTTAGCGTGACCATCGCGTTTTAGCATCCTCCTCGCACTTTAGAGTCCTACAAATATATGCTTACTATAAAATTTTCTCTTCTTTAGAATCCCGAAAGGTATAATTTAAAGAAGAACGATTGGAAGGAAGCGTGTTTAGTGGTTTTTCCCTTCTAACAAATGATATTTCGTTGACATATTTCTTAAGGGACAAGTTAATTGGAAGGTTAATTTTAGTGTTGAGCCCTGACCTGCCTAATATTGCTCAAATATGGATGAATATATCTTGGAGTTGGAGACATCGTTTTCCACATTCTAAAAATATTTTGTTTTATTCGTTTTATTGACGGAAGTTGTGTAAACGGAGTTCAATTCCGGATTGAAAAGAAACACGTTCCGGGTTTTTCCCTATATCTCTCTTCTAATCATTATCAATATATAATATGTTTCAGGGTTACTAATACATTATCTATTGGTCAACAGTGTCTACTTATCTTCTGTATTCATAGTTTTTTTTTTATCCTGTCAATTTGAAGGTGCTCGCCATAAAATTCAAACTCAGAATGCACACTGATGTTTTGATTGTTAAATTTTTACCCGGCTCAGACGTTGAGGAATTTAATTCGTCTAATTTTAATTTAGTAGCTCCTTCTATGTGTATATATGTCTCTGATGGAGTTAAGAAAATCACAAACCTTTTTTTTTTTATCACGAGCACTCATTTAGAACTCATAGAAAAGTGCAAGATACAAATAGAATTTGCAAAAAACGAATATTAGTTGCACGATGTAGATCATTTCGTCCACTGATATTTGACCCGAACGTTTGAATTATTTGAAGTTCGTAAATTTTATTTAGTCAGCATTTGATATGACTTGGGAACAGTATATATATGTTCCTGATATGACGCTCCTTGTTTCTATATCTGACGCTGAGAACAATGATCAAGGTAGTGAGTGCTTTGATTTTTCGAGAACATGCACAGCACTGTAGCCGAACTTCCTAATATTCGACACTTCAAGACAAGATACTGAGACAAGACATTTTATTAGCCTCTTCTAAAATCGGTGTACAAGAGGTTATATAATAAAACCGATGGTAACATACAATATTAAATGATGTCCTCTCACTGACTAATGTAAATTTCAAAGTGTGTTTATTATATTGATTGCATGCACATATCCCATTTACTTTAGATACAGTTAGGTTTTCTTCATATCTTAACTTATGCACCTAGAAATTGGCAGTGTGGGTCGCTAAAGTACTTAACTTGCGACCAGCCACGAGGCACTATATATGAAATTATACTAATCCCATCCTGAAGCAGCAAGAATACCAGACATTTTGGCAACAGGAGAACCTCATAAAAAGCACGAACCCCCCTTTCCCCCTAAAAAAAAGTAAAAAGAGCACTTTGGCTGCCAAAAGCTATTTTGAAACAAAACCACGAAAGATAAATGGGAGTCTAGATAAAAATCGACAGAATCTTTTTATAATTTTCCCTGCGACTGCTATAACAGTTATAATAGTCTCAGTTTTAAAAAAATGTAGTTTTAAAAATGTCATGCCTCTGTTTCAAAAATATAATAAAAACTGTGGGTCACTTAGCTAGATGTTATTCAAGTTGTAGGGTGTGCAAAATTGTCAGTATTTGTATAGATTAATTAAACATGGAAAACCAATTTTTTTGTGTGATATAAGGAAAACTAAACCATAGAATTCGAATATAAATTATGAGAAGATAGACTTTATAATGCGCTTTCAGAAAAATTGGGATGACGGGACTAGTTTTCTTTCTTTGACGCAAAATATGTAAATTTACCTCACAATCTTTTTTAAAAGTTAGATTATCTGTGTTATCTCCCCATGTGAGCTTAACTGAATTAAAAAAAATCAAGCAATTGTAATAATAAGTTAAAACACACCATTTTCACCATTTAAATGAAAAGTCGTACACATGATGCAAATTTGTACATTTCATTAAGATCTAGACCGATTGTTTTTGCAGTTTTTACAATCTAATATGGCCGAAGAAATCCGACTTCCATTAAACACCTTCGACCTAATTTGTCCCCATGTACTGCTCACGTAATTTCAATCCTTTTAAAATTCATAATTATCTAGCCAAGTTGTTCGTCTTTTATACGCATAATCAAATACGATATGCAGCAATATGCACGTTGTAAACATTTGAATAATGTTTACAAGATTTTTCATATGGCGAAACATCTCCGATTCATGATAAAAAAAAACCATTCAAACAAAAATTCTTTGAAACTGATTAATTTAAGTTTGGTGACAATAAAGATCTCATCGATCCCTTTGAACTTTGAATAAATGATACCATATATATATATATGGTAATGTCTGCTTCATATCTTGGCTTAGTTACATCAAGTAATTGACAATGAGGGTTGGTTTTGTGAATTTTACGTCAATATAGATGGTTTCAAAATTTCATTGCATGTGAACTTTCCGTTTCTGCATATGCGAAGAAACATTCCAGCAGCGCCTGTATATGAAGTATAAATCTCCTAGTTTATACGATATTTCATGATCAGGGCTTGAATTTTCTATCATGATCTCAATGTCTGTCTTGTCTCTACCCTTATAACAGTCTTCTCCATCTATGGCCCTGGAAAACCATGCTCAGTTTTCAATTTGGTCAATTTTAGGGTTAAAGAATTCACATGACCGATGAGAGTATTAATTTTGTGATGTCTTATGGTTAGATGAAAGATATTCCACTAGTGTAGTGCATAACCAGCGGATTTAACTTATATACACATTGTACAGGAGCAACACAACGGAGTGTCACTGGTGGCGCAGGAACTGCTGACACTTCCGAAGAGCATGGGATCAACTTCGTACTTTATTTGACATTATTAACTTTTTCTATTCGAGCGTCACTAACGAGTCTTTTGTAAACGAAAAGCGCGTCTGGCGTTCAAAATTTGATTCCTGGAATCTATTATTAGTTTATTTACATCCCCTGTTTTGTTGGGATCGTGTTGCTGGATCTTTACTTTTCTGTATAGAGTTTTGGAGGTTGTTCTTTATTTTAGTGTTCGTCGTTTTTCTTCTTGGTCATGAAGTTGTCTATTTTACTCTATGTTTTTTATTGCCCCTTCTCGCTCATTTTAACAGCATTCTAAAGGAAAGGTGCATATTTTGTGTAATCATCTGTGATACAGTGTTCAACCATTGCCCTCATGCTTTGTAGTTTTCTTTTTTAGTTTTTTTTTTCAATTTAAAAAAAAAAACAGTATCACTTTTCCTTAATTACTAGCATTCAAACAGGTGTTTCCTAAAGTATACCAAACACAGATACATGCCACTACTATTTTAATAACCTTCAAAAGACGAAACCATATATGTATTGCTACCCAGGAACCATATGTGCAAAAGAGAAGCGGAAGATACCAAATGGATAGTCAAACTCATAAGTCGAAAACAAACTGACAGTGTCATAGAAGAAAAGGAAAAACGACCAAAAGACAACAGTCTACAAAACACAACATAGAAAACTAAAGACTGCGCAACACGAACACCACCTTTTCTTCTTTCTTTTTTATGGGGAAAAGGGGGAGGGAGGAATGCTGTTTTTTTTCAAAAAGAAAGAACCCCTTTTAATACCTTTAAATCAAGGTTTAAAGCAAACAAAGTTTAATCTGGTTCACACGGTGTAAATTTTGAAATCGAAAAGAATAAACTTAGCTGTTCATTAAGTTATGCAACAGTTTGATGATATAAGTAAAGCATGCTAACAAGAATATCATAATTGAATTAACCTTCCTGGTTGTTTGAATTATCTTACAAAGAGATAACAGTTTAAATGAAATCAGCCCGAGAAAAAACTCATACTACCCAGAAACACAAGCAACAGCTAAATTACATTCTACAGCTCTATTTTATCGCTTATTTATCTTTTTTAAAGTGAGATGGCACTGGGAACTAGTCCTTGCTGACAGAATTAGACAATACCTTTGACAGACGACATCTAGCACAATGTTGTCAAGCATCTGATATATACTTTTTATTCTATATGATGTATTACTAATTTTATAACCGCCTACAATCACTGCATGTTTATCGTGCTCACCTAGAGTGAGAGGGGTGCATGGTGCATGTTCGATCTCAAGCTCGATTGATTAAAACACTTTAAATTAGTACTGGCTGCTCCTCCGACAATCACATGACACACTCTGCTTAGAGTCAGAATAATATATGTCTGGAGTTCGATAAGCCTTGTTCGTGTCGGATTGGTCCAAATCAGGATATATGCGCATCTCAGTGTTATCGTCCTGGATATACATGTAATACTCGCCACTGGGAGTTAATTAATCTAGGCAGAAAGTATAGGTAATGAAAAGCAAAATTCCATGTCCATGTTCATGCAAGTCGTCCATTAAACACCGGTCTATTTTAATCGATCTACTCGGACTATAACCCTCCTCCCTTTCTCTATCATTCATCGTGTTTTAAATAGTAGCTTTGTGGGTGTACATTTGAATTATTTTGATTTCTACGAAAAGTCGTCCAATTACCAGCCACGGATGTTTTAAATAAGAAATCGTTATTTTCTTACCTTGAATACATATCTTTATACTTGCACGAATGTAGCCTAGGAAAACACAATGATGTGTATCAGAACGACAGGTATACACATTCCAGCTTTTGATGCAAGGTTAGATTATTTAGCAGATTAATTATTATTGACGAATACTGAAATTATTTATTACATACTATACCTATAGTGTAGTTTCTTGTCTGTATGTGGCGATACCGTATAATTAGTTTAATGATATCTGTCTCTTCTTTCAACAGCTGGGAGGTTTGTTGCATTACTACAACTGACCAAAGGACATAACATTTGTACCATACATATACAATAATTTCTTTATGTTACGATAATAGCCGATATGAAATATTTGCAAAAAGCATTTCGAAGATTTTCATCTCGAATTCTAATGATGAAAACTTGAAAAAAAATCGTTGGCTTTTATGAATATATAGCATTATTTTCTCCGACTGATAAATTGAAGATTCGAAAAATGTTATTTCCATTTTCTTCATAAGACATTTGAAATTCCTTTGAGCTACCTAATTTTTTTATCCAAATGCAACCATGTGTTTGGTTTAAGATATACTTAAATAACTTTGCCTGCAAATTTTTGCTTTCGTTCAGGAAAATTTAGTTGTGATTTAAATATAAGATTCAACATACAAGTGTAAAGTGATAAAATCTCAAGCTTCTTTTGTGTCAACATGGTCCATCATCTGATGGTTCATGGTCATATTCACTTTTTCTATGATTCAAACCAAAACACATGATTGCAATCTTATACTTTTCAAAGCAAAATAATACATGTTTATAGTCAGTCTTTCGAGCCATTCTTGCGAAAAAAAAATCTATTTTTAAAGCATATTCGTGTTCTAGTCTGGTCTGGTCCGTCTTGCATAATCTGTATGATTTGTTGTGTAAAAGTTATTTTGAATACATTATAATTATGATTTATTTGTATATCTCATCTAATTGATAAATTTTAATAAAAAAAAATCTCTAATATAGTTTTCATGGCCAATAGCAAAAATAACACAAAAAGGGAAAAAAAAATCATCATTCAAGGGCAATAACTCCTATAAGTCAACTGACAATTATGTTATGTTGACTTCTTTGCAGACTTGGGGTAATTGTAATTGTAATCATTAATCAGCTGTAATTGATTACAATTTTTCAAGTAATCATTGTAATCATTAATCAGCCAAAAATCTGATTACATGTAATTTAATTTAATCAACTACTTTTCAAAATACCTTGCTATCCTGATTACTTTTTGATTACATTCTGATTACAATATAAAAAAATCTGAAATTGTGTTCATGGTCAATATGTAACGTCTTAAATTAACTTTTTGATATTCATATTTCATCAATATTTAACTTGTTAGAATAGTTTTGTTTACATTAAGCATGATATTGATTTATTTACTTCTGTAAAAAAAAAACTGATATAGTATTGAAAGTCATCATTGGCCCAATTAAAAAGTATAGTACATGTTTTCATAATTTAAGTATGTATATTTGACTGTTATATTCAAGTTATACTTTTCTTAAACCCCTGAATTATAAACCTTTGTTAATATTGTTATTATTGTCACCTTTGAATTGATAGATAGAACACCAATTTTTTAAAAGGTCTGTTTTTATTGCAAATACCGTTATGTGTAGCCGTAGGGCTATATATGATAAAAGATAAACCAGACATGTGGAAATTTATCTAATTAGTACAAACAAAAAGTATGACAAATATGTTGTTTAAAATAAACAAATGTTGGCATATATGGGCAAATAAAATGTAATGATTTTTAATATTTATATTTTGTGTAGGATTTTTGAACAATTCTATTCCAATTTTAGATATGTTTTAACTGGTAACTTTATTTCATCCATAATTTAACTTCACAAGACTGCACCCAGAAATAGATATAAAGTCTGGAAGATGTCCGAAAACCAAACCTCTTTACAAACCTTTACTCAATTGAAGTCAAAATAATTCAGAGATTAATAATGATAAAATTCAATGGGTCCCAGTGACAGAATGTTCATCTATACATGTTCCAATTTTTTTATTTATTAAATTGATGAAGTTTGAAGTTATTATTTAATAACATATCAAACAAAATCCTTTCTCAAAAAGTGCTACAGTTACATAAAACCTTTAATACATTTACATCATTCAAATGGGTTACATTGTTGTATTTGGAAATTCATTGTAATCAGATGTAATCATGATTACTTGCCAATGTAATCATTAATTTAATCAGGTACTTTGAGAAATGATGTAATCATTAATTTAATTTAATTGTACATTTACAAAGTAATTGTAATTTAATCAATTACCGGTACATTGAAAGTAATCAGACCCATCTCTGCTTCTTTGCATATCTTTGTAGATATTTTTGCTGATTGCAGTTCTCTCTGACTACAGTAATTGTAAGCACTGAAGGGTAAAGATAACATTCATTTTGCAGTAATAATTTATTTTTTGCAATTTACTCTTTTAACCTAGATCCTATAAATTTTAAAATAATGGCAAGGAATTGCCAAAAATGTTGCAAATAACCTTTCATGGGTAATACATGTGTAACCCCAAAACAGTTCGACAGATGTTTCTAAAATTTTCAGGGTAGATATCAAAAACCTCCAATTGCTATTGTTTTAGAGATATTAACCAGAACTGTATGTAGACGATGACAGACTGACAGACACAAAGTGATGTCATAAGATACATGTGCATATTTAACAATGGCCTCTCTTAAATATTGTAGACTAGAATATAATTTATGACTGAAATCTCTATTTCAAAAATCTGGTATTGCTCATTTTTACTGTTTACAGTTTCTCGCAATCTTCTACAGTTTTTGCCAAAAATGCAAAAAAGGGTAAAAATTGTCATATTAAGGCTAAAACTCATGAATAAGTCAACTGCCAATTTAAGCAATGTTGACTCATTTGTTAATCTTATCTTGCATATCATTTTTACTGTTAGCATTTTATCTTTATCTATTATAGTTTTTACATAATATACCAAAATTGTGTAAAAATCATCATTTAAAGAGTCGACTGACATTTTCAGCCATATTGATAAATTTGTAGTCTTGCTGATTATTTTTGCTGTTTACAATTTTTCTTTTTCTATTATAGTTTTGGCCAATATGTAAAAGTTGTGTAATAATCATCATTAAAGGGGCAATAACTCAAACAAGGAGTCAACTGTTGATTTCTGCCACCTTGACAATAGATCTACTATATTGTTGGCCAAAAATGCCAAAATTGATCAAAATTGTCTTTTGGGGGCAATCACTCCTATAAGGAGTCATCTAAGAATTTTAGTAAAAGATAACTGATTCTATTCTAAAGTTGAATATAAAGGAAATATATTTTGTATAAACTTTGTTGAAATCGGGTTGTTGGATGTGAGCATCCTGTATCCTTTAAAACAGCCAAGAATATGAAATTTGCTCCCCAGCCCATTAAAGTGGCCCCCTTTAAGGTCACTTAAGATATTATAAATAGTTCTGGAGGAGGTCATCTCAGACCTACTGACTGAAATAAACATGGAAAAATCAATTACTTCATAAGAAAGTTTGAAATACATTTTTGATAGATTTTCAAATCAAATAAGTGTAAAACTTTGGCCAGCAGTCATGGGTCCTCAATTTGATTCAAATAACCTTAGTATCTATAAGGAAAAATATCGTTACCATTATTTTCCCCATCTTTTTATGTAGAAAAACATGATTTATTTGTTGACTCCCTGGATAAGCTTGCCACAAGACACTAGAATGATTCAGACCAGGTATGTGTAAATTAGCCTGAAGTTCTCTCAGATATAGTTTTTTCTATCTATATTTCTATTTCAAGAAATAAAAAAGATGACTTTCATGTTGTTTAATCTAAAAGAATAATAAATTCTCCGCTGGGGTGCAGCTTGATACGACCGCAGAGGTCAAACCCTGAACAGTTGGGGCAAGTATGGACACAACATTCAAACTTGAAACAGCCCTGAATTTGGATTGTAATTAAATATTTGACACAGCATAGGTTTCTGACACAGAATGAATGTGGTCTAAGAACTTAAAAATTTTTAATTTACCTATTCAAATCATATCATTATTATTTGCTTTTATATATAAATCAGAAATAACCAATTAAAAAATGGAAAATTTTAAAGAAAAAAAAGGGAAAAAAAATGCCCCCCCCCCCCCCAATTTTTTGAACCCCCTTATGATTCATCACATCCAAACTCAATCCCAGCCTTCCCTTTGTGGTATGGTACCTTGCAGTACAATTTCAGAGAGATCCATACACTTGAACACAAGTTATTGTCTGGAAACTAGAAAAATGCTTGTTTTTTTGCCCCAAATTCCTAAACATTTAGGGCAATTACCCCGAAACTCAAACCCAGCTTTCCCTTTGTGATATGGAACCTTGCAGTAAAATTTCAGAGAGATCCATACACTTGAACACAAGTTATTGTCTTGAAACTAGAAAAATGCTTATTTTTGGCCCCTTTTGGCCTCTTATTCCTAAACGTTTTGGGCAATTACCCCCAAATTCAATTCCAGCTTTCCCTTTGTGATATGGAACCTTGTAGTACAATTTCATAAGGATCTATACACTTACACACAAGTAACTGTCATGAAACTAGAAAAATGCTTGTTTTTTGCCCCTTTTTGGCCCCTAATTCCTAAAATTTGGAGGCAATTACCCCCAAAATCAATCCCAGCATTCCCTTTGTGATATGGAACCTTGTGGTACAATGTCAGAGAGATCCATACACTTACACACAAGTTATTGTCATGAAACTAGAAAAATGCTTGTTTTTTGCCCCTTTTTGGCCCCTAATTCCTAAAATTTGGAGGCAATTACCCCCATAATCAATCCCAGCATTCCCTTTGTGATATGGAACCTTGTGGTACAATGTCAGAGAGATCCATACACTAACACACAAGTTATGTCTGGAAGTTACAAAAATGCTTATTTTTGGCCCCCTTTTGGTCCTTAATTCCTTAAGGGCATACGATACAGTAGAGATCCCTCGTTGATTTTTTCTTGAAATTTTGGTAGAAGGTCAATTTCGATGTGTACTTTTGAAATATGCAAAGAAAAATGAACCTTCATGACTTACTTATTGAGATAATTTGGTTCGAAATTTGCATATTTGAAGGAAAAACCCTGAAATTTCATAAATAAGGACTTTTAAGGAAAGTACCAATACTTTTGAACAAACAGTCATATTTTAACCGGGTTTTTTGTAAAATGTTCCCTTGATCCATGGCATCAGCATGCTGTAACAAGTTAACGGTTGAAATAAATAATTATATTCTAATTTCTTTTAATACAAGTGAAATAAAAAATTTCATAATATTTTTGCGTCTACACAGAAGTGCAGAAAAAATTCTATCGTTGATTTTTTCTTCAAATTTTGGCGGAGCGTTCTTGAAACAGAATTTGATCGATTGCAAAAGAAAAAACTGGGGGTCCATGTGCTTGTTTTTTCAATAAAAGCATTAAACCTTAATTTTTATTGGCAAACGGGACGTTTGCCCATAAGGCGCCAAACTACGTTAGAATAAGTTTTATTCTCAACAACGTCGTGAAATCTTTCCCGCCGTTCACTACTTCGTTGTCAATTTCAGTGGTAGAGCCAAGGTGTTTTTTTTAAACCAATGATATTAATCATGAAAATTAATAAAGCTGGCTCCTCGTAAAATAGCATCATATTTGCCAAACCTTTATGAATTGTTACGAAACTTGGATAGAAAAAGTATTCTAGTAAATTACTTTTAGAAAAGAAATGTTCGGAAACAAAAGAGATATATATAATAAAAAAATTAATTTGCATCTCTGTCCGACATCATGTAGACAACACAGCTTGAACATAGTTTGAATTATTCAAAAGGCCCCGACATGACAAAATGTGCAACAATTATAAAGTAAGGGGATGATATAAAAATAAGGACATTTGGTATGATTGCAAAAGAGACAACTATCAACCATAGTTCAAATGACGAAGATAAATGCTATTAAAGGTCACCCTACGGCTTTCAACACAAAAAAAAAAAGAAAAAGAAAAAGCCACACCGTATAGTCAGCTTTAAAAAGCCCCGACATGAAAATGTGAAATAATTCAAACAAGAAAACTAACGACATACTCTATAGGCATTACATGAACACAAAATCATACCCACATTAAATCGGGTCAGCTTAGTCCATTACAGTGTAGTATATCATTTCATACAGCAGTCGATATTAGAGCATGAAATTTAATGATTCTGTATCAATAGATAAGTTACCTAAGCTTGTCTTCAGGGTATTTTTTTTTATTACGGTACATATAATCATTGAATTACTTGTCTGTATTATACCTTCAATCTAGGGGTTAGTGCAACCACATTGTTTGTCCGGTCCAACAAATATTTTGTTTCTTATCTGAGAAACTACTTTACAAAAAGACATCGTATTTGGTCAGTAACTTAACATCAATGAGTTGCAACTCTGGTCTGTCAAATACCTAATTCCTGTATGCCGATTTTTCTCTCTCAATATGTACATCGAGGATATGCTTAGCACATCAACGGGTGCGTTTTTTTTTTTTGGTCTATAATACGGGGCTTATAACTGAGTCATTTTAACTGACAATTCTTCTTCATACACTTATATATTCCACGGGTTAAATTCTAAAAATGCCGTTAAACTCTTTAATGTACCTTTTCAAAGTCAGGAACAGTATGATGCGCTGTCATTATTTATTACGTTTTTTGTCATTTTGTTGATACATGTAGTCTCTGTTAAATTTATCCGTACAATTCTCATTACGATTTAGAGTTAGCCAAATGGTGAAGTTACTATATAAATTACTTATGTTTTTTTTTTTGTGTAGTTGGGTTTCTCTCTCATCGACGTCTTATGTTTTTCATATCTCTTATTCATTTCCTATATGAAATAACAGACATACAAAATTAAGAATGTGGATTTGATTTTTTTCCCATTCGAAGTTAATATTGTTGACTTTCTTATTAATGAATATATATAACAATTCTCGTGATTTGGCCGATTTTCATTGCAGGTACTTTTTTTCAAATTCGCGCAATCGGGATTATGACGTCAGTGGATTTCTGCAAATGTGACTACATCTAAAGCGACGTCGCGAAATGTAATCGTTCTTATTAGAAACATCGCGAAATTACAACGTTCTGATTAACAACGTTATCTGTTGGATTTATCAATTGCATTCAGGGTCAAGTTATTTAAGCTGTAAAAGATGGTTAACTTGCAGTGTTAACAACAATGTGTTATACGATGATGAATATGGTGACATATACTTTCTTTTTACACACTAACAACATTAGTTGTTTATCAATATTGATATTTTTGTAATTAGGCACCAAATGACAAAACTAACCACAGTTTTGACATAAATGCCAAAATTATACCACTACCTTTTCAGGAAAAAAAACAACCAGATGCTAGAAGATTTTACAAAACCAAAATAAGGTAAAATTTTCTATTTATTTACATTCTTCTTTGTATTTTGACCTTCACCTTTAAGCCTGGTGAGCTACAATAGCACTGAGTGATTGCTCATGCAAAAATAATCAAATATGAACAATAAAGTTTCAATTTATTTATAAACTTCCTATTGAAGATATAACAGTGAACAAATTATCTATTGTCATACCTATGAACAACATTATAAAATAAATGTCTAATTAAACTCAAAGATCATCATTATCCAGCATGTCCAGTAGAAAATTACAAATCTTTACATCTACGGAAATAATAGGTTGTAACTTAATATTTATTGAAATTTTAATTATTTTTCATTATTTCAATGAAGTCCTTTTTTCCTGTAATTTAGCTGCTGCTTTTTTCTTCATCATTTGTAGTTTCTTTTCTGCATTAACAACAGCACTTGCCCCACCTTGTGGTTGATGAGATTTAGATGGCGCTGACATCATACTAGATTTACTTGTACTACTGGTACCTGGTTTACTTTGTTCTGGCTTTGGTATGCTAGGTTTCATATTTGCCTTAATGGTATCAGGTGACAATCTTGAGGATAGTGTTTTCATAAAGTCTAACTTTGGAGTAATGCTTGACTTAGAAGATTCAGCTTTCCCAGAAAACTTAGCTCCACTAAGGAGAGAAACTTTTTCCATTTGGTCAAATTTAGAGAAAATGTTTTTTGACTGACTAGAGGACTTTGATCCATCAGATTTTCCAGACTGGCTAGTTTTGACCTGATCTAATTTTGTTAATTGACTTCCAAACTTAGAGGAGTCCGATTTCCCCAGGGAAGATTTGGATTGCTCGGACTTCCCTGACTGGCTAGAGGATTTGGATTGCTCTGACTTCCCTAACTGGCTAGAAGATTTGGACTGTTCCGTCTTTCCTGACTGGCTAGAGGATTTGGATTGCTCTGATTTACCTGAAAGGTTTGCAGCTAGACTCGCCAGACCACTAAGTGGTTTAGCACCAGCATTGTTGGACTGATCTTTACTAGTCGATACCTGTAAAATATTTATTCATAGTTGTAAGAAATAATGGTGCAAAACAATGTAAAGATCTATATTAAAATACATTACAACTATTCTACTAATTTATTAAAATTTTAAGTAAACATTAACCAACAAAGATCATGGTTTATTGGTAATACATGTATAACTTTTTAAAGATTGATTAATTATAAAACCGATATATATACAAATTTAGAATTCTGAACCTTATATTATTTTCATTGGCATAATTTAGACTATCAACATAAAATAAGGAGATGTGTTATGATTGTCGATGAGACAACTATCCACCAAAGTCCAAATGACCTGGATTTAAGGAACTACAAGGTCCCTGTATGGCCTTCAACAATGAGCAAAATCCATACTGTAAAATATTAGTTTTCTATATTGATTTGTCTTATATTTTGAATGGCCCTTTTATAACATGCCTTATGGCTTTCCTCATTTGTAAAAGACCATACAGCCACTTGTAGATGTTCCCTTTCTTGACCTTTAGTATTGGAAGCATAGATTGTTGTTTCACACATATCTTTTTTTTTAATGTTAGGATATATCGAGGATTGCTTCTCTGAATAGATTGTGGTAAATAGATAGAGAATTCTAAATAAAGAACACTTATAATCCCCTCAAACAAAGCTGTAACAGGTATAAGGTTGTATGTTTGTCAGTACGTTTGCAACTTTTCTTATGTAAATAGAAGTGACAACTCAAATAAATGATATCCCACAAGAGGTTGATTCCTCTTTTACATCAAGGTCAGAGGTAACAGGAAAGGGTCACCTGATAGCATTATGGAAACAGCTTAAAGGTAGTTCAGAATTTGGCTTTCATATCCAAGTTTGCCTGACACTGAAGATTCCAATAGTGATTTGGATTGCCAGAGAATGGTACAAATATATAGTGTAGTGCTCTCCTTTTGTACATACAACCTTCTTTTTTTCAATATATTTCTATTTAAAGATCTTTAATATAATAAACAGCCAATTCTTAACAACCTACCTTTGGATCTACACGCCTAAAACTAAACAATGAAGTTGGATCAGATTTAGCAGTTTTGTTACTGGGCGCTGTTGAATCTTTTTCTGATGATATGTTTGGTAGTTTTGTCTTTGTGGTCTTTGACTGAACCTTTTGAAATAAAAACAGTATTTGTATATAAGACTTTTGAGATTAAAACTAAAATACTAAATATAGAAAAATTTTGTCCTGTAAAATATAATACAATAAAATGACAACAATATGATACAACTTATTTATTCGAATGTAAAAACAAAGTTGTATTCATTACAGCACAATTAAGAGTTTTTTGCCATACTATTTTGAGCAACACAGTGACATTTGTGGACAATATATTTCAAACTTTGACCTTTGACTTACAAATTTAAAAAAAAATGTGCATTTATACCATCGTTCTATCTTAATTTATTCGTTCATTAAAATGAGATACGTCTTGTAAGAAATCAGTCACTTTGGTTTCATGATAAAATTAGTTTATCATGTCTTCTAACAAATTATAGAAACTCTAAAAATTATAGGTGCATGTAGGGCAAATATCAATAAACCTTAATTGAATTTGGACAGGGTCATAAGCATTTGGGGGTATATCAACTAACTTTTATTTTATCATTTTGAAAAAATAAATGATACAGATAAAACTAAGTCTATCATGGTTTTTTTTTGTTGGCTTGCTGTTTCCTTGATGTGAACTCCACATCTCCTTTTAGTCCTTTGTTTATTTTACTTACCATTTTCTTCATATTTTTAGAGCATTTACAACAGTACCAAACAAACCTAGGATCATTGACATCTTGTTCTGTAACTGGAGGTTTGTGACACTCCTGTAACAGAAAAACAGCAATTTTTTTAACAATTCATGGAAAAATTAGCAAACATTTTGCCTGTAATAATTTTTTTCTAGAAACTTAATTTTGGCATTTAAAAGTTCTATAGAATATTTGTATTTTGTTAAACACTAAAATTTGTGGTATTACTTTATTCACAAAATCGACAAATATAAGTAGTGCATGAATCCATAGTAATACAAACAAGAGTATGTGTCCATTGGATACAATGCCCTGCTTGCACTTTCACTTTTTCATGTTATGTGAACCTTCAATTGGTATATTTATTAAACAGTTCACTTAATGATGAATGTGTACTAAGTTTCATGCTGATTTGACCTCAACAACCTTAAACCAAGATTCTAACCTAATTCAAACCAAGACTCTAACCTAATTTAAACCAAGACTCTAACCTAATTTAAACCAAGACTCTAACATAACTTAAGGTAGATTCACTTTATACCGCCATCTTGGATTGTACAATAGCAGTACACAATCGGTCTAGTTCTTTGCCCAAATCTGCAATTTTGAGACGGATTTGCAGTTTATGTGATCTTATGTGTAAGACTGTTTATTTGTATAAAGAAAAATAAGTGATTTATTGCATTATCCAAAATGTTTAAACAAGTACAAAATATTTGTGTTTTTTAGAATCAATTTTTCAACTTAGCCAAATAAGGGGAGATAACTCTTTATAGTAAAAATTTTATACTGGAATGATAGTGAAATTTTCATTTTTTTTTCTTTTAGCAAGAAAACAAGTTTGGTGACACCATTTTTTCTTTTTATTTTCTTAAAGCATATTATAAAACCTATATTCTCATATTTTATTTTAAAATTCTATATAATAGATTTCTTTTTATTCACAAAATGAGTTTTTCATGAACAATCTATGCAAATTTGGACAATTTTGCACGACTTGTAGCTTGAAAAATAGCACGGGGACCCATACTATTTATTACATTTTTGAAAAAAGCATAGTAAAATCTTCAGTTTAGCAAAGTATAAGAAAATTCTATCTGAGGAAATATATACCGATGATCTACCTTAAACCAGAACTTTAACTAATCACATTACAATGTTTAGTGAACTGTGCAAGTTGTTCAAAACCCTAATTTGGCATGTACATTAAACATTTAACTTCATAATGAACATGTGTACTAGATTTCAAGTTTTACCTTACACTGTAGCATATGTTTAAGGTGCCTTTCCGCATATAGCACACTTATGGCATATAGCAAGAAGCGTAAACTACAATTTACACACAAAAAAAATCGTACCAGTAAAAAAGTACCAGTATAATTTTTTTCCATACATTAATAAAAGCGGAATATTGACATAATAATTGGCTTTCAGCAGCCAGTTTGGTTAAATTTTGTAAAAATAAGCTCAACAATATCACTGATAGATTATTGTCTTGCAAGACAACAATTCAACCTAATTTGGGTCTGAGTGCATGCAACCTTTCATTAGAACCTTAGATGGAGATGGATTTCACAGCATGTTCAGTTATTATAAAGAAAAGAATGTCAAAATTGAAAAGTGAAACAAAGGAGCCACCAGGAAGAACCATTTTGTTGACTGATTCGACCCACAAAATAATTATTCTTCTACAGCTCAAATAAATAATACAGGTCAAATGATGATTTACACATTTTCTAATCTATGACATGAAATAGAACAGACCTAGATAAATCAGCATTATACTATTGCACATGCTTGTCGGTTTATTTATATTTATATGCCCCTTTAGCGGTAATCAGTGTCTTACAGTGTAGTGTAATCATAGTATCACATAATATAAACTGCATTTTCATCACTAGACTGGTAATTCACAAATTTTCAATAGTTGAGGGAATGCTTATATTTTATAATAATAGGGAAATCTCACTATAACCCTACAAGTTATCAACTCTATCAGGTCCTGACAGACAAGTCAATTGTTTTTGATATTTTGATACGAATTCAGCTACAAGGTAGAATCACACTTAGATCAAAGTAGCTGCCTTGTACCAATTACAGACCTGTTATCCCTCCTTTGAGTGATATCTGACTACTCAAATAATGCTAGTATTTTCCCATTGTTAACTTTCTCTCTATCTAATATAATTTTCAAGATAATTACCAAAAAGTGCAAAAAAAAAAAATGGTAAAAATTGTTATTTCATTCATTAGATGTATTTGAAGATTGTACTTTTCTAATAATTGTTTGACTATCTTTTATAGTTTCTGTAAAAAATGCAAAAAAAATGCACCAACAAATTTTCAAAATAACACAAGAGACTGGTTATGAAGGTCACAAAGAAATGTCACCACTTACAACAGGAATTTTACCTAGACATGAGTTTGTGTTACAAGCTACACTTACTTCGCATACCTTACAGTGCCCATGAGTTTCATAACTCATTACGGCAGCCAAACATTACTGCATAAAATTTATAATACAGATTTCTTAATACTTGATCTGCTTGCCTTGCAGCCAAATAAAACCAAAATGAAACAATTGCAAATGTACTTATTAACACTCTCTTTTTCACTTTTTTGAAAGTGTTCAAGGATTTCCAATTATTTTTTGAAAAAACAATATCAATTCAAAGCATTTTACAAGTTTAATAGTTCTACCATTGTCTCCTTCTGCCGTATTCTTTTACTCTTTAAAATCTCCATCATACAAGTAAATAAAGGGAGATTATTCTCATATATTTTCTTTTATCTAGGAGGATTTATTACATTATAGCAAAGCAATGTTCTTTTTTCAAACAATAAACTTTGGTTCAAAATTTATAATCAAGGGGACACAACTCCAAGGAACAACAGACAGTTCACTCTCAAAGCAAAACATAAGGAAGGAGCATGTCTTGAGGAATGTGAGTTGAAAATATTTCATTCTGTTACCTTTCAATTTGCAATCCCTTTTTTACATATGTGTATAATGCACTTATAATGTCACAATTATTGCTAGATACCACACAATACACCATGCTTGTGGCATTTGCTTTGTATGCACAAGTACCAAGTTTGTCCTACCTAAGAGTTGTTTCTCTTTGTAAAATATTTAAAGTCAGAATCTCTTTCTTAAACAAATATTCAATTCCAACACAGTTTAAAAAGTTTGATGCAAATAGTTTTACTAGTAAAGTTATTGCCAAAACAGAAATGTGTTACCCTCAAGTAGCTGAATACAACTGTTTTTGGTTTAACGCTGGCTTGGTATAATTATCTATATAAAACTTACCTGGTACATAGGGAAGGCACTTTATAATAACAGAAGTTTAAAAGTGCTATGTTTATTTAATACAACAGCACCATAATGACAATCCAGTATTCAGAAAAAAGTAGAGTGTCTAACAGTATAATCGTAGTCACATATTATCAAGTGTATTTTCATCACTAGACTGGTTATTTACAAATTTTCTAGTACTTCAGGGATGTTTAACAGGGAAAAAAATTCCCAATTTCACCACAAATAAAAGAAGAATGTGTCTAAGGACACAAATGCCCCCACTCAAGATTCAAACAAACGAAAATGGGACGGAAGGACGGAAAGACGGAAGGTCAAGGGTAACACTTAATGCCCCTGTCGCCTATGCCAGGGGCATAATTAGAATATATACCCTGCACACACTATCATGTGTCCTTGTTCAGTGAACCGTGAAATTGGGGTAACATTCAAAATTGGCATAAAATTTTAAAATTTGGAATCACAGATTTATGGACTCACTGTAATTTCAAGTTTATGTGACCACAACTTAATGGTAAACTACCATTACAAAAACCTTGAACCTGTGAATGTACTTGTTTCACACTATCACATAAGACTATGAAATCAGGGTAAAAAACATATAATAATTTATTATATAATTTAATAAAATGCTTCGCTGAGCGCAGCTGGATACGACTGCAGAGGTCCAACCCTGAACAGTTGGGGCAAAAATCGACACAATATTCACGATACAGGTCTGAATTTGGATTGTAATTAAATATTTGACACATAATAGGTTTCTGACACAGAATAACTGTAGTCAAAGAACTAAGAATTGGTTATATGATTTGAATTTATATTCAATTTTTTGCTTTTGTGCAATACACTATGCTGTTGCAAATTGACCCCCCCCCCCTTTTTTTCCTTTTGTGCAATACACTATACCCCCCCCCCCCCCCTTTTTTTTGCAAAAAATAATATTTGAAGAAATTTTCTTTTTATTTGCTGAAATCTGAAATGAGAAAAGATTGCCCACCCCCCCCCCCCCCCCCCCCCCCCCAATTTCTTTTTTACCTTCCCCCCTTTTTCCAAAAAAAAATTCTTTCCCTCCAGATATGGTCATAATCTCAATTCAAATTTCCAATGGAGTTTGCAACCATAATTACCAATTTAAATACATCATAAAAGTCTTAAAATAGAAAATGACATACATAATCATGGCTAAAATTAATATTCCTTTAATAGTAACTTCTAAAAATAAATTGACAGCTAATCACCTCAAGACAATACAACATTTCTTTATACATAATTTAAAATAACTGTAAGGGAGGTAAATCCAAACATACACAACATTGTACTTTAAATGTGTTTGGATTACCTCCCTTACACTGCTATAAATTGTCCATTAACCAGGAACCCTTGTTTTTCCCCCTTTTTTGCCCCTAATTCCTAAACGGTTTGAGCCATAACCCCCTGAAGCCAATCCTAACCATCCCTTAGTGGTATGGAAACTTGTGGTATAATTTCAGAGAGATCCATACACTGTTCCTCAAGTTATTGTCATGAAACTAGAAAAATGCTTATTTGGGCCCCTTTTTTGGCCCCTAATTCATAAACTGTTAAGACTATAACCCCCAAAATCAATCCCAACCTTCCTTTTGTAGTTATAAACCTTGTGTTTAAATTTAATAGATTTCTATTTACATTTACTAAAGTTATTGTCCGGAAACCAAATGTCTTCGGACGACGACGACGTGATACCAATATACGACCGCAATATTTCTTGCGGTTGTATAAAAAGTTCATAACATAATGAACATTTGAACCAAGTTTGAAGTATAAGGTGACCATAATTTCATGGAAAACTACCTTAACCAAAAACTTTAACCTGATACTGGAAGAACTAACAGAAGGAGAGAGGGGCATACAACTAGACTCTAGAAAACATTAATGCCCCTATCTTTGACAGGACATACACATTTTTTAGGTGATTTAAAATAAATGGAGAATGTGCCCCTGCTTGCATATAACGTTATACAGGGACATAAATCAAGAACGGTAAAAGTGAGGCCACCCAAATTCGGTCTTCATCTGAGTTTTGTGGTAATAAACATTGTGTATAAATATCATAACATTTTGTTGAGGCAAACTTAAGTTAGAGAACGGAAATGAAAAAAATTGAGCAATTTTTCCATTTGTAAAAGAGCAAAACTCTAGAACAGTAAAAGTCACTCCACCCAAATTCAAACTTGATCTGTGTTTTGTGGTAATAAGCATTGTGTATAAGTTTTATAACATTTATTTGAGGCAAACTAAAGTTAGATAATGGAAACTTATTTTGGGCATACAGACATACAGTTGTAAAGACGGACAAGGGTAACACTTAATGCCCCCTCCACTGCGGCTGTGGAATAAAAAGTGTTTTATGGTCATATTGCCAACTGTTTATTCCTTCATTATGGTGATTTTTATTTTTTCTTACACAGTAAGATCACAATTAATTTCTTCCTTATCAAAGTTTCTTTGATCTTCTCTTTTCATGATGAAAATCTGTTCTTGTATAAGTATTTGTGACAAATGCTAACATACCTGATGATATAAACTATGGCATTCCTGACATTCAACCAACTGATTTCTGGATGTCACATCAAATGACCTGCAAATGCAAATGACAGTTTATTATAATGTAAGAATCAGTGGCCCATTCAGGGGGCAGGGGTGAGAAGGGCATATGCCCCATTTGATTAGAAATTAATGGGGAATGTGTCCATGGGACAAAGATGATGCCTCCGTTTGGATATAACGTTATAAAGGGACATAACTCAAGAACGATAAAAGTGACGCTACCCAAATTCATACTTGATCTGAGTTTTGTGGTAATAAGCATTGTGTATAAGTGTCATAATATTTGGTTGAGGCAAACTTAAGTTAGAGAATGGGAACAACAAATTCAGCAATTTTTCTATTTGTAAAGGGGCATAACTCTAGAACAGTAAAAGTGAGGCCACCAAAATTCAACATGATCTATGTTTTGTGGTAACAAGCATTGTGTATAAGAGACATAAAATTTGGTAGAGGCAAACTTAAGTTAGACAACAGAAATAAAGGTCATAACTCTTGAAAGGTAAAAGTGACGCCACCCAAATTCATACTTGATCTGTGTTTTGTGGTAATAAGCACTGTGTATAAGTTTCATAACATTTGGTTGAGGGAAACTAAAGTTAGAGAACCGAAACCAATTTCAGGATGTACAGACGTACAGAAGGACAAATTTAGGGTAAAACTTAATGCCCCCTCTGCTACAGCGGGGGCATAAAAATATTAAATTTTCACATAAAATCTTTAAAAACATTTCGGCTCACTAATATGTGCCCCAATATCTTTTTTACGCCTCCTTTCCTTCAAAACCTAGATCTTACCCTGAGAATGTTAGGTCTTTCTATGAATCTTGACAATTTAACTAGTATAACTGATAATGAGAAAGGAGTTTTTTCTGAACCTACATGTACAGTAATAAACAAAGAATTATTATCCCTAATTTGCACAAATTTTCCCCAAATGTATTGTCATTCAGAAAATGACTACCAGTACTTAAAGGTAAAACTGAACAGTAATTATATAACAACTGACAAGAAATTATGTTTAATGACATTATCAACATTTTTGTTTAAATTGGAGGAGAGTAATTTAAAGTTTATAATACCAATATTTTGCATTTCAATTCTACAAATTCTACAGAAATATCCAAATA